>NC_139243.1:54207410-54938763 GCF_977018435.1 Lepisma saccharinum | reverse complement strand
TGGAATCGTCTATTATACCGTTAATTACTTTATACAGAAAGAGCAGGTCATTTACTTGTCGTCGGAGTGCTAGTTTGTTGAAGTTGTTCTCTGAAACTAGATTATCGTATGATTCGAATGTTGGATATTCTCCACAGGCTTTGAATTTGAGATATCTAAGAAACTTTGACTGAATACGTTCTAGTCTATGAATTAAATTTATTTGAGTGGGATTCCAGATTACTGACGCATATTCTAGTTTTGACCGTACGAGGGAATAGTAAAGTATTTTCACTGGTTCTATTTTCGTGAAGTCATGGCTTGATCGGATTATAAACCCTAAGTTTCTGAAAGCGTCGTTAGTAACAGTTTCAATATGCTTATTAAATTTGAGCTTGGTGTCGAAGGTCACTCCGAGATCTTTAATTTCATTTTTGCGCGTGATTTGTACATTTTTAATACGGTATGGAAACACACAAGATGCTATGCGTTTTGTGTAAGTGACTACGCTGCATTTTGTTGGGTTAAGATCCAACTTGTTACTTTCACACCAAGAGATCACTCTGTCTACATCTTCCTGCAGTTTTAAACAGTCTTCAGAGGTAGTTATTTCGTAGAAAAGCTTAAGATCGTCGGCGAAAAGCAACTTTTGAGAATTTTGTATGCAATTGGGTAAGTCGTTGATAAGTAATAAAAACAAAAGCGGTCCAAGATTGGACCCTTGGGGAACACCAGAATATGGTGTGAAGGGGCGACTTTTGATTTTCCTGTATATTACAGTTTGCGTTCGGTCGGCTAAATATGAAGCAAAGAAATTTAAAGTATTAAGTGAAATATTGAATGAAGCAATTTTCTGTAGTAATATATCATGATCAATTTTGTCAAATGCCTTAGTAAAATCGGTGTATATTGCATCGACTTGTCCTGTATTATCTAGTACATTGCATGCGTAATGGGTAAAGTTAGCTAAGTTTGTTACGGTAGACCTCTTTGGAGTAAATCCATGCTGATAAGGAGAGATAACTGGATTGACGTGTGCTAACATCCTCTTGTAAATAATTTGTTCAAATATTTTAGCAAGACTAGAAAGGATTGCTATCGGTCTATAATTTTCTAGGCTTGATCTTTGGTGAGACTTGGGGATAGGACAGACGGACGGTGTTTTCCATCTTGAAGGAAAAGTATTGGTATCGAGGGAAAGGTTAAAAATTTGCAGCAAGGGATATTTTAAAATATCGCAACATCCTTTAACTATATATGGTGGTATGTTGTCAGGGCCGGTCGTTGATTTGGATTTCAAATTCTTGATGGCAGCTTCTACTTCGCTTACGCGGATGTTGCGCAAAGTGAAAATATCAAGTTGTTCGTTAGCAATTTTTATTTTCAGATTATTTACGTCATATTTAGCTCTTTCGGCTGCGTACACAGAATGAAAGTAAATTGCAAAGGCATCCGCGATGTCATTTTCGTCTGTTAATATGTCTGCGCCGACTTTAATAGCTTCGCAGTTTTGATGGGACTTTTTACTTTTGATATAGGACCAGAATCGAGAAGGGTCCACACTTATCTGGTCTTCAGACTGTTTTATGTAATTAGTGTAAGCTACAGTTATGTCTTTCTTAACCTGTGCGCGAAGCTGAAGAAATTTTTCTCGATGATATTCTTTGTTTGTAATACTTTTCTTCCATTTTAACCTATGGTAAGCTTTAACTTTAATTCTTTTCACTATAGCAGGCGTAAACCAGCAAGGATATGCTGAGTTCTGTAGTTTTTTAAGGGGAATGCATTGATCAAATATGCCATAAATTAATCTGTAGAAAATATCGGCAGCTTCATTTACGTTAACGGCGCTATTTACTGGCGTCCAATCCGTTTCTGAAACTAAACTGAAGAGTTTTGAGTAGTCTGCTTTCTTAAAGTTGTATGTGGAAATGTTTTGGTTTGACTTTTTATTTGATTTTACGGAAAGGCATTGGATCTCAGTTATTATTGAGGGGTGATGTGTGTCTTCAGGTAGGAGAGGGTGCAACTCTCTGCTTACATCTATATTACTAACATTCGTTAATATAAGGTCAAGTAACCTATTGTTTACATTTTGAATATTGTTTTCGTTTCTGAGAGCATGGTAAGACATAAAAAGTTGTAGATCTTGACACACTGGCGTAAGACTTAATAAATCAGCGTTTACACTTGTAATTTCAGGTAAATTAAAGTCACCACAGAATAGTATTTTATCACCTGGCTTAGTATGGGTTTCAACAAAGTCGTAAAATGTGTCATATAATGCCTTAGTTGATTTAGGGGGGAAGTACACAACACCAATATAGAGAGGAAATTTCTTGTTAAGCAATACTTTAACTAAGATGGAGTCAGGCTGTTGCATCGGTTCTCCCACCAAAAAGGACGAATGGTCGTTTTTTACAGCCACAAGTGCACCACCTCCACTCACTTTGCCACTAAGGTCACGGCTTCGATCACATCTGTACACAGTGTACCGGGAATCAAAGTATTCGGAACTCAGGTGAGACGACGTTAGCCACGTTTCATTAACACACACTACGTCTAGATTGCGGCTCAGTACTTTCTCATAAAAAGGCTTACTCTTGTTTCTCAAACTGCGAACATTTTGATAATAGAACGTCAAATAGTTATGAGCATTACTTGCTTGGGAATGTGTAGAGATGACGTCACTTTCTAATCTTACCTGACTACGTAGCTGCACGACCTCTTCCTTCTCCGGATTCCACAGATCCTACCTGCTTTCCTGGTTCCTGGCAGTCGGAGTCCTTTGGGAACGCCTCGGGTGTTGGTGACCGTTTACATTTCTGGGAGGGGGAGGCTTCGATGTGCTGCTCGTTGTCTCCGTCGCGGGCTTCGAACTTCCGTTCCGCATGGATGATTTTGTTTTGGGGTGGTTGGTCACCTCGCTGTAGGATTTTCTATTTCTGTACCCTGGTTCTTGAGGGGGTCGGGAGGAGGAGACGGGGAGTTCAGCGCCGGCCGGGGCCTTCGACGTCGACGGTTCCTTAGGCGATCGAAGGGTGTGGGTGGATGGATGATCGGAGCGTAGAGGTTCCTTCACTCCACTCGAAGAAAAAGGCACTTTTTTAGAGCTTACTTTAGGATTTTTAGAGCCTATGTTAGGATTTTTAGAACTTATTTTAGGTTTTTAGAGCCTATTTTAGGATTTTTAGAATGTATTTTAGAACCTATTTTAGGATTTTTAGAGCCTACTTTAGGAATTTTCGAGCCTGTTAGGATTTTTTGATTTAGAGCCTATTTTAAAATATTTAGAACCTATGTTAGGATTTTTAGAACGCTATTTTAAGATTTTTAGAACCTATTTTAGGTTTTTAGAGCTTATTTTAGGATTTTTAGATAGTATCTTAGAACCTATTTTAAGATTTTTAGAACCTATTTCAGGTGTTTAGAGCCTACTTTAGGATTTTTAGAACCTATTTTAGGAATTTAGAATGTATTTTAGAACCTATTTTAGGATTTTAGAGTCTACTGTAGGATTTTAGAGCCTATGTTAGGATTTTTAGAGCCTATTTTAAGATTTATATAACCTATTTTAGGTGTTTTGAGCCTATTTTAGGATTTTTAGAACTTATTTTATGATTTTTAGAGCCTATTTTAGGAACCTAAAAGCACACTTTTTAGAATCTAAAAATCCGAGGTCTACTTATAACACAATCATCGCAAAAAGAACATGTTTTCTTTTCATTTTTATGTTTGATTCTAGTTTTTTGCGTACTTTACGTTTTACACGTATTTTACGGATAATTTACGTGGCATGTAGAAACCCTTTTTTACGCGTAATTACACAACCCAAGTTCAGCTATTTCTTTAGAAACTGCGTTCAAGGCCTATTCTGTAGGTGTGGGATCCTCGAGGTTACCGTTATTTGTTCCTCACCGAACGTGTTTTATTTTCCCACCTCAAAGGCCTCGCATGATCAATGGCCTCTAATCAATGGAGTTAATTAAAAACCCGCTCACGTGGCCGTTAATTACATGAGCACCTCAGGATGCGATCAGTTTAACCCTAATGAACTTTTCCGCAGACCCCACAAACAATTTCTCACTACGAAGAGCACGTGGAATTAGCTGGAAGAACAGAGGACTGAAGGTAGATGCCATATTGAGATTTCTGGTGTCGTAATGGTTGCTCCGACAACAAAACGGACCGTTTCGGAAGGGTTTTCAAGTCTAAAAAGCAAATAGTTTGATTGAATTAGGCTATATTGATCCATTTTCTGCCACTTCTGGCTAATCGCGACGATGGGGATCAGTGGCGTGCCCAGGAGTTTTGAAAGGGGGGTTACGTATACTTTTGTTAGTAGTCATCTTTTCCTGCCTTTGACATTGTTTTTTTAAGGAATACTGAACCAAAGGGGGGTTATGACCTCCACCAACCCCCGCTGGGCTGCTTTTTTAAGGAATACTGGACCAAAGGGGGGTTATGACCTCCACCAACCCCCGCTGGGCACGCCACTGATCAGGATGATTGATGATATAATCAAATTGATGAAGAGTAACTCATAGAGAACACCCATGCACAGGCCGGATTCGAAACAGAACCCCTGCTAGCGCGCTGTGATAGCCACTCAGTCACGGAGGGAGGCTTCCGAAATATGACTACAATATGCCACTCATCCACGTTACAAAAGTCATACGAACGCCACTGGTTTCTTACCAAGCTACGTAGTGGGGTTGCCAGGGGTCACGGGTTAAAACCCCCGCCTGGACATGACCGTTCTCCTAGTCATCAATTTCGAATCACCAGTCATCGTCGTGGCGATTAGCCAAAAGTGGAAGAAAAATGACACTAAGTTACAAAAATCAAGAACAATAAGAATGAAGAAGAAAAGGTTGATTTTTTTTGTGTGTGTCTGCACACAATAAAGAGGATCTGTCGTACATAAATGGTAATGTCAAGGAAGTGAATATTATGAGAGTGGTTCTCAACTAATGTACACACACATACACGGATATAGATTTTGTTCTGGGTGAGGCATTGTAAGAGTATGATAATATTTAACCAGTGATGTGCCGTAGACTATAAGTTTACGTCTACATGCGTTGTCTACACGTAATCTACGCGTACATTACATTGGTTCGTAGTTTACATAGACTACGTAGACAATCTAAAGTGCATTAAAATTAATTTTCAAGGGTTTCATGAAAGGAAAGTGACATTTTCAACTATATTGGTTCCTAACGAAATGAAAAGAATCCTATTTGCAACAGGATTTCTCTTCTCTTCTATTATCAGCTATGGAAGAAGATAAATAGTATGCAAAAAACATCAACAGATGGCAGTCGTGAGCCAAGAGCCATGTTTAAAGTTTTAAAAATACAATTTTCTAAAATTAAAAGTTATAATAGTATATTTTTGTTAGTAGAAGTTTTTATACTAGAGTAAATTCTTTTGTTGTTAATGTAAAATATGGTAGTTAATGTAAAATTAAAGTAATTAAAATTCAAAAAAATAGCAAGCGTGGGGCGAAGCATGGAAATGACCCGATGTTTAACATTTCCAATTGTATTATTGTATATTTTCAAATGAAGTTTCCTTTTGGTAAATTAATGCGTTGTGTATGTGTGTGTGCCATTGTTTATGTATTAATTGTGAGAGAACATCATACCTTTATACAGTTTTGTCCGTGGTTAAGATGGCGTGATTTTTCCAATGTGGGGTGAAACATGAATTGTATTTGAAAGGCAAGTACTGTGTGTATGGCTAGCGTTATATGACTTTTGTGTTACTCTTTACATCCGCATGCCTTGCAACGCGTGTGGTTGCTGTACGGTCCCTAATAATGTTCACAGAAAATTTGAAATACTGCTTATCAATCAGCGGATGTGTTCGCAGTATGCGTATATTTGTATTTAACTTGTCAGCATATCTTTTTTGTCTGTCTCAATATACATACGAAAAGTGACAATGATACGTTACGGCCTTAAAAAATATAGTACACAATTTAGTACTTCGGAACATTTCATTAAATTATCATTTTCACGAGACAAGTTTGTTTTTTAATTCACTTTTTAGAAATATATATAATATTTTTATAATTCCCTCCACCGGGTATCGAATTTTGGATCCTTCGATTACAAGGGTATAGCATTAGCCACTGCACTATCGGATAGGCCCGATAAATTCCATGAGAAATAGGCTCCATAGTCCTGTATTTTTATCGTGTGTTACGTAGATTTATACAACGTTGTTTTGTGACAAATAGCATCTTTTTAGATACTCTGGTAATTGTTACGAGACTTAGAGAAATGTGAAAGACTACATTTGGCATGTAGTCGTTATATTTGTACCTTGAATCACTGCCACAAAAGCTGTGAGCGCAATGCTTATCAAACGTGTTTCCAACCAGAGGCGCAACCACGAGTTTTTTGTCTGGGGGGGCAAGTACGAGGATAAACGTACCAATAATAATAATAATAATAATAATTTTATTATTGATTTGCTTTACATTACTTCGCTTCTTGTGCCACTTTTGCCTAATTAGCGAAGATGGGGATGAGTGATAGCATGATGAAAATGATGAATGGATACTCGCAAACATCCATGTCCAAGCCGGGATTCGAACCCAGGACCAATATTTTTACTATTAGTAATGTTTGATAAATGCATTACAAATATAATTCTTTTTTACATTAACATAACTTTCATGCACGATATATGTTTGACATATATGCAACGTGGAGTGACGTGGACACTAAAATGTGTACATATTCAAAGTTTCTTTAATAAATATTAGATACAGCATATATTAGTTAAATACATTACACAACCAATTCATCCATCTCACAATAAACCAACAGCAAGAATTACATAAATTGTCTCTGTAATGTGCACCCTCCCTTTCCTCAAAACAATTGTTCATGCATTTAGAACAAAATCAATTAAGACAAGTTTTATTTCTCTGTCTGGTGATTTATAATGCATTACAGCGAGCGAAGCGACCAAGAATATTTTTCGATCCAATTTTTTTGCAGGCTGAAATCAATATTAATTTAATAGGGCGCAAATAATTTCACGGAACGCCAATGCATTCTCTCTTTTACAACTTTTGTGCCTCCCGGATGGTTTAGTGGGCAGTCTGCCTGCAGATCGTGCAGGTATCAGTTCGTACCGAGCTCCGCTCTTCGCGTGAGAAGGCTTAGTTATCGAACTGTCCGAGTTAGCTAGGGCCGTATACGGTTTGCTAGTGTTGTGTTAGTTCTTTTTCCTTCCGAGTGCAAGCGAGGTTTTGACTACAATTACCGTGAGCCAGTGAAGATACGATGAAATAGTTCACGATGAATACACAAAGAGAAAACACCTTGAAATTTGTTTTCCGTGAGGTCAAAACGCGACCTACGTCATTGGATTTTCATCGATGGTTTCATGATGTCTACCAAGTGCCTACGAATCAAGTGCTCAGTTTTGAAATAGATTACTTTCGTAAGTGTTTGTACGTGAAATTTGCGACAAAAGTGGTAGGAGAAAGGTTACTAAATGATTTTGGTGCTGAGGTAATCTACAGTGACGTAGATGGTGATCATAAAGTTGAAGTAGAATGGGCCCACCAGCGGCATGTAATCGTCAGAATCCATGTAGTCCCAATTGAATTAAGTGCAGAAGTGATAAGTCGTGTTATGAGGTCTTATGGGGAAGTGTTAAAAATTGAAGACGAGACATACTCTGTAGATCACATTTACCCTACTCGAACTGGACGTGTCTTGATTAAAATGATACTACGTAAACCCATACCCTCATATGTAACAATGAATGGAGACTCTTATTGGGTAACATACCCTGGGCAGGTGCGTACGTGCCTCGCGTGTTCGGGGGAGGATCATGTAGTTGCTCAGTGCCCTAAGCGTCGATCCTCAGGGAACCAGCCCCGCAGGGGTCCGGTTAATATACCCGTTGACAATGTACCGATGGTATATGAACCAACTGTGCTACCCGTACGGACTAAACCAAGAGATTCAGCTCCGTTAGTTGCAGTCCCAGCGTCAGGAGATAGCAATGGAGGGAACACGGATAGCCCCAGAATCACCGACGAGGAGACAGGTACCAGACAGGAAGTTAGTGAGAAGAATGCACCAACAGAAAGGGAAGAGATGGAGCAGCCAACATTGACCATTTCAGAGGAGATGCATCACATACCCCCGCCCCCACCCCCAAGTGCTTTGTTCCCGGAGGCAGAATTCCCCGTAGTTACCTCTCCTAGGAAATCACGGTCAAGATCTGTATCAAGGTTACGGTCAGTGGCGGAAGAGTCCATGGTGCTACGTAGAAAGAAGAAGAAAAATAATGAATGCGTAAGTTCCACAAAAGTTCATAACGAATTTAGAGTAGAACCTGGTACCCCAAAACAAGATGTTTCAAAGGGTAGTTTAACAAGTCATTCAGGAAATGTAATTAAAGAGAAACCTTCGACGAGTAACAAACTTACCCCCGATTTATTTAGTGGAAAGCATAGTTAATGCATTCTAGGCAGAAATTAGAGTTTAGTAATGTTGAAGAATGTAAGTAAGTTTAGTTTTCTTTTGTGGACAGTTCTAATCAGGCAATTAGGAAAAATACTTACTTTAGTGTAATTGAGCATCAAAAATGCACATTTACGTGGTATTCTTATATTCAGTTTATTATAACTTCATATTGTGCATGAATTACAGTACTCGTCTGTGTACCCTTAATATCAATGGGATCTTGACTCCAGTGAAATGCAAATTGCTTGCGGACTTTGTCCGAATTCACTCGATTGACATTTTATACTTGCAGGAAGTTTGTATTGTAGATTTTAACTTCTTGTATGGGTACGAGGCTATTGTAAACTTGGGGACAAGCGGGAGAGGGACCGCAATTTTAATTAAAAGTGGTATAGAAATACAAAATGTAAAGAAATTAGTCGATGGGAGGGGAATTAGTTTTCAAAGTCAACACTATACTTTTGTTAATATCTACGCCCCCTCAGGACAGCAAAACAGATGGAAAAGGGAACAATTTTACCAGACTGACATAGTATACTTACTTCCAAATAATGATTCGTGTATAATCCTAGGTGGTGATTTTAATCAAGTTCTGCGATCATGTGATTGTGTAGGCAAGTTTCAAAATAGTTTAGCATTAACAACCTTAATCAGCGATTTACAGCTGAAGGATATCTGGACCGAAAAACGAAAGGACATAGTGTTTACCTATTTCAATAACAAAGCAGGTTCTAGATTGGACAGATTCTATACACTTGGTCATACTATAAAATATGTGACGACAATAGATGCTTTGCCGGTACCTTTTTCAGATCATATAGCAATCAGAATGAGTATTAATCTACAAGAATCTAAATTAGTTTGGGGTCCGTCCTATTGGAAAATGAACTCTGGCCTACTTCACCAGCCTAATGTTAATGATATGTTTGAAGAAAAATGGAAGTATTGGTGCCGGCAACAAAAACACTATACTGATTACAATACGTGGTGGGTAAAATACGTAAAACCTCGAATAAAATCCTATTTTCAATGGCTAGGGAAAGAGAGTGCACGTGACCGGAACTTAATGTTGAACTTCTATTACCAATGTTTACATGAGTTATGTATGCGACCTGACGTCATCGAACAATATCCACAGATACAAAAATACAAAGCACAAATCCTTACGTTGCAACGGCATCATTTGGAGGGTATAAAGATAAGAGCTACTCATGCGTCATCCTTGCAAGATGAACGAACCTCTTTATTTCACTATGTACAAACACAAAAACAAAAGAGAGCTCTTTTGATAAACAATATTGTCGATTCTGGCGGAGATACACTTAGAACTCAACAAGATATATCACAGGCGTTTTACACGTATTATAATAATTTGTATACTGGTAAAGAAGTAGATCAATTGGCTGTACAACAATTGCTCACCTCGGTAAATACATTTTTGACGGACGAAGACAGAACTTTGTTAGATAGTGACGTCACCGTCGATGAGGTGTATGACAGTGGCGTCGCTAGGCCATCTGCTTTGGGGGGGCTGCAACCAGATACATGACTTACTACTACTGTAAATATTTTTAATGTTTGAAAATAGCAAAGTGATTAATAAGACAATAATATATAACAAGCATAAGGAATTAAAACTAACATAGACTTACTGCATTAATTATTATGAAAACAGATAGATATTCTTGTCCTGTTTTTCTAATGCTGGTGAACTATGTCTTTATGTATCAACTGTACTCTGCGGTTCGAATTTCTTGCAAAATTATCAATAACACAATCCACACACAATTCATGACACTCTTCCTTTTCTATGGCCGGTATTGCAAGTGAGGAAAGTCTGTCTTGGCCCATACTATTACGCAAAAATGTCTTGATTCTCTTCAAACAGCAAAACTCCTCTCACACGATGCTGATGTCACAGGAATTGTCACTGCAATTTGCAACATTCTGCATAAGTTCGGAAACATATCTTTGGGAATGGCGTTCATTAAATGTACTATGGATGTGATGGTGTATGTCAGGTAATTTTTTGTATCTATAGGTATGTTCCTGCATTAACAATTGTTCAAATATGTTTTCTCGAAATACTGTATGTAATAATAGCTAAAAGTTGGGGGGGCTTATCGAGGGATTGGGGGGGCTGAAGCCCCCCCAAAAAGGGCCTAGCGACGCCACTGTGTATGAAGCATTGCGTACTTGTAACGTTAAGCGCACTCCTGGGAACGATGGCATAGGCTACCAATTTTATATACTTTTTTTGATATTATAAAACATGAATTGGTCAAGATAATACAAGATGCTTTTCGAAACAAATGCGTGCTTCAAAATGAAGGTATAATTGTACTGATTGCCAAAAAAACGCGTCCGAGTGCAGTGACTGACTTTAGGCCCATTACTTTACTAAACTGTGACTATAAGATTATGGCCAAAGTCTTGGCTAATAGACTGAAACCTATATTATCTTCCTTACTCAGTTCACAGCAAACATGTGTCAGTAAAACTCAAAATATATTTTCAACGGTGGCGGGTATACGTGATGTCATATCTTATTATGAAATGCAACAAACATCAGCTTGTGTACTATCCTTTGATTTTACAAAAGCTTTTGACCTTGTAATTCACCAATATTTGTTTGAAGTACTTCGAGCCTATCGCTTCAGTGAAGCTTTTATATCTGTTTTGCAAAGTTTCTATAGAAAGGCAACCTCCCGTCTTCTTATCAATGGATTCGTGACTCCTGCAATACACGTGACGAGATCCATTCGCCAGGGGTGCCCCTTGAGTATGCTTCTCTTCGCTTTGACCTTGGACCCGCTACTCCGATATATTCAGTGCCGAGCCCCACCCGCAGCGAGTGCTTTCCTTGAAACGCAAGTGTTTACATTCGCAGACGATTTATCAGCTTGTGTAACAACAACGAACCAGCTTCAAAATATACTCAATGCAATGTGTTTGTATTGTTCTGCCAGCGGAGCGGAAGTAAACATGACAAAATCAAAAGCTTTACCTGTTGGCAACTGGAAGCAAGAAAATCCGGACATAGGGATACAATATGTAAACGAACTCAAAATACTGGGCATTACTTTTCATACTCTCGAATCCAGAATGCTGGATCTAAACTGGACGAAAATTGTAAGTGAAATCAGGTTACAGTGCTATCAAATGAGAGGTAGACAACTCAATTTAATTCAGCGTGTTTGGTTCCTACACACTTTTATTTTTAGTAAATTAAATTATGTCGCTCAAGTGTTGCCAATCACACAGCAATATCTCCGACAAATAAAGTCTGCTGTGGGATGGTTCATGTGGTACGGACATTTTTTTCGGGTACCTTTCCCGATCATGTGCCAAACACAAATGACAGGTGGTCTAGAACTATGGAATATTGAAAATAAATGTAAGTCGCTATTTTTAGCTAGAAATTATAAATTGTACTTAAGCGAACAGTCGATTACATCAATGTGGTTGCGTATATTTACCGATACGTTGCCACCGCAAAATCCACCCAACTTGTCTCAACTAACAAAGCACCTTATGTATGTACGAATTTTTGTACAAGAATGGAGTTATGTGGAGTTTCCCATGGATTTGAAGGAGAATACTTTGTCCAAATATTTGTATGAACATTTTCAACGACAACTTATCTTGCAGCAGAGTCGAATAGAGAAAAAATTTCCTAATGTTATTTGGTCAAATGTATGGCAAAATCTCCACAAGCCTTTCCTTGACACGGACATACGAAGTTTGTGGTATACCCTGGTGCATGATCTCGTTCCAACAAATGTTCGACTAAATGAAATAAAAAGATTACCAACAAATGAGTGTCGACAATGTGGAGAGGTGGATACAAATGAACATCGCCTCACTACATGTAAAGGAATTCCAGAAATTTGGGCCTTTCTCATTATGTGCCTTGCCAAAATATGTCGTATATCGCCAAAATGCTTTCAAGCAAAAATATGTATATTACCAGACTTCAAACATTTCCCTGTGAAGAAACAAAATGCTATTGTGTGGCTAATAGCACATACAATATACTATATATATAGCAAAAAGTTTGAACCAAATATCACAATATATACAATGTATCTTAAAAGATCTAGATGGAAACAATCAAAAAAACAAAATGTCAGATTGTCACAATATTTTGGTAAATATCTGGATGTAATGTAATTGTATGTATACATGTAGGAAAAAAATCCATTGATGTAAAAAGAATAGTGAAATAAAAAAAAAAAAAAAGTGGTAACGTCGTCGCCTTGTGATCAAGGGGTCCCGGGTTCGATACCCGGTGGAGGCACATAGTGGTTCGGAACCCACTTTAAGCTATAGGCTCTGTCTCAAAATTTTACGAAAGCTATTTTTATTTGCATAACATTTGCCCCCTGCAGGTACACTTTGCAGTCAATGTTTGCCCCCCTAGAATACTTATAATGCTTATAATTTTCTTAGCATATCCTCTTAATACAGTGATATTTCTGTTACACAATGTAATTATTTTTCAAATCTCCCGCTGTCAGCTGTAGTGTTGCCCACGAGACGAGACTTTGGCCTGTCTCGTCTCGTGGAAATGCTGTGAAATGCTGTCTCGTCTCGAAAATATTCGTTTGTCAAAGGGACACATCAATCTCGTCTCGTCTCTAATTTTTAAAAGCCTGTCCCGTCTCGTCCCGTGGGCAACACTAGTCAGCTGATTGTCCGTGATTCGCGCGAGAGTCAAGCGTTCGCTGTAGGTTTGGTACTCCTGCAGCGGCGCCGGCAGTCATTTGTCTCAAGTTAATTCTGCGGAACTGTAGATGGGGCTATTGTGAGTCAGTGCGTGTCTCCTTGAAGAATATTTGTGGATCAGGTAGTTGTATCGGAAGGGTCGAAGTTGTGAGAAAGTTTAAAGTGGGATCCGAACCACTAAGTGCCTTTAGCCGGTAACGAACCCGTTACTCCTGGATTTGATTACAAGGCGAAGACGGAACAAGTACCCAATCGGGGAGGCCCGTGTTATAACCCTAGCTTATCCAAGGGGGCGGAAGGGGTCAGGCCCACCATGACTATTTTTCGATTTTTCAACTATGAAAATTTTCATAAAAAATTGGAAGTACTCGTAAATTACATTGTTCCCTGGAGTGTTCACAATATTTCTGTATTATTTTTGTTCATAAAAACGTAAATATAATGTAAATAGGAGGGAAAATGCACTAGGTGGGCCTATCAGACGCCATCTTTGAATGTGTGCCATTCGAGACACTTATGCCAGTGAGAGTACAAATTAGCTGATATTGATGGTAATTTTGTAATTACTGCACCACTATAAACAATAACGCATTAATGAAAAATTATTATGTTTTGGTGAGTTTTAGTGAATGGTAAAATAAAATGTGTGCGACACTCAAAAATAATTGGTTATTATTTCTTCTTAATGATGGTAATTCTTGTAATTTTAATAAATAATAAATAATTGCACATATTATATCATCAACAAAGGAAGCGGTGATTCAATAAGAAAATGGTATCTTGAATTTTAATGATAAATAGAAGTGTGAGCCTATGAGCACCCCCTCAGGTAAGTAAGTTTCTTGTACGGCAGGGTAAGCTACGGTTTCATTAGAAATACGAAAAGGAAAATTTCCGTAAAAAAAAAAACAGAGGGAAGATAGTGGGACATAGCGATAACATTACAAAAAAGATACGACAAAAACAAAATCCCTTTCGCCGTCGTCCGTGCATAGCTCTTTGCTCTAATTCCCTGTTGCTGCGAACACATGCAGGACCAGTGGCGTAAATGACACCTCCCGCAACCTTGGAAACTGCGAGCCAGTGCACGAGGAGTATCTGTTACTTTCAATCCGATAGTAACCGTGGAACGTGGAACCTTAAAAGTGGAATCCGAACCACTGTAGAGTGGGGTACATAAGTATTACCAAGGAAATCGACGATCAGCATGTTTTATTCCCTTGCTATAAGCAATGAGAGCGTCCTCGTGGCTTGCGGAGCTCTCTCTCTCTCTCTCTCTTACTCTGGTAGCGGTTGGGTTCACATCTCGTAGCTCTACCTTGAACTGGTAGAATCGGTCTGCTGAAGTCATCGTCTGTGTACTGGTAGTATAATTATAATATATTTAAGTTTAATCTAAGATTAATATTACTTGATTTAGTTAATTAGTTTCATTTGTGCACTATTAAGTTATGCTATGTTTAATGCTACCATTACGCAGCTGGTCCTTTCAGAGTTGACAGATATCCACTAACCATGTTCATTTGTATTAAATTAGATTTATAACTTCCCTATTCAAAATTGCTCATTAATATATTTTCCACGGAAGAACCATACCGAACGTTGAACCATTCTCAATTAGTAATGGGAAACACAATCTGATTCCGGTAGTAGTAATGCACCGGCGTTGAGTCCGATAAATCAATTGATTGGAAAAGATCGATCAAAGATCAATTGATGACGCAGCAGTTTTTTTGATGATGTCATAAAATGGGCGGGGCTTATTTTGTAAGGATGAATTTGATTGGTTGTGACGTCATAAATGGGCGGGGCTTATTTTGTAAGGAGTGTTTTGATTGGTCGGAGGAAGTCGGGTTTTTCCCGCGGTAGTTTCCGGCGTCTGAAAACAGATGGCGTTGATGAGCCAGAAAGTCTGGGGAGGAGGAAAAGTATGCGACGCGGTTGGTTTTCTGGTAATTGGAGTACGTGTTTCCGGTGTCTGAAAACAGATGGCGTTGATGAGTCACAGGTTTTTCCAGTGACGGTTGGTCGGTAGTTTCCGGTGTCTGAAAACAGATGGCGTTGATGAGTCAGAAAGTCTGGGGTGGGGGGGGAGGAAAAGTAGGCGACGCGGTGACGGTTGGTTTTCTCGGAATTGGAGTACGTGTTTTCGGGGTCTGAAAACAGATGGCGTTGATGAGTCAGAAATTCTCGGAATTTGGGTGTTTCCGTTGTTTGAAGAGAGATGGCGTTCATGAGTCATTGTTGGGAGGAGGTGTTTTTCTCGGGCGACCGTTGATGAGTTTGAAATTCTAGGAATTGGGTGTGGTCTGAAACATGCCCGAACATGTTATAGATTGATGAGTCATTCTGGGGAGGAGATGTTTTTCTCGGGCGGCCGTTGATGAATTTGAGTGATGGAGAAACGGCAAAAAGAGAAAAAGGAGAGAGAGCGTCTAGATGTAAAGAAAATAAATAGAGTAAAAAAAGTAGGTTTCACGGAGGGGGTGACTGTGCATAGCGTACCAGGGCAGGAAGAAGATAGGAGAGGCACGTGGGCGTTGGATGCTCTGCGCAAAACAATGCGCGCCGAATATAATTCGAAAATACGTCACGGAGACAGTACTATATAAAAAAGAAAAATTGTGTACGTACCGCAGAACTGTTGATCGAAGCCTACCGACCGGAGATCATAACCGAGACTGGCACATCTGTTGCGAGAGTGAAGAAAATTGAAAAGGTAAGAGACAAATATTTAGTTTTAATGTTCTACCTAGAACAATGCAAATCGCTGGTCAAATACTATTATCACCTTCACACAGTGAGAATCGTAAACATAAATACATCTTTCTTTTGAAGCAGACAGCTTGAAAGGTGTGAAAATAAAAAACGGTACCTGTGTCATCAACAGTTTAATGCAGAAGAGGATGACGTTTAACAGTGATCGATGGTGGGGGGTTCGGCTCCCGGTCCTCTTCTGCTGGGGGTGGGAGAGGGGGCGTATAGCGTCCATCCTCCTCTTCTTCAACCACATCTTCTTCCTGCTCTGACAAAACAGGAGAAACAGTAGAAGAAATAGAAGGAGAAACAGGAGGCACCAGTTGGCGCTGCCGATTGGCTATATCGTCATTTCGGTTACGCATTCTGAAAAACAAAATATAAGAATTAGAATATATTCCGTTCCATGTAGATATCGGCTAGAAAGAAAAGTTATCAGATATGTAGCATATATAACCGGAAAAACAGCATGCTATAATAAACGATGTTATCAGAAATAAACTGAAAAATAATTACCTAGCTCTATACCGACGGAGATTGGCGTGGAGCCTTTCCCTGTTCCGGGTACGTCGAACCCGGAAAATAGCGGAGGCACGCTGTTGGGCCTCCTCAATTCTATTCTCTTCCTCCAGGTACCGCTCAATGTACCTCGTAGCCTCTGCGAAATGCGCAGCGCCTTCAGTGCCTGCCTGATGTCGATAATATGCATTTCGCAGTGCCTCCCCGTGATGGAGTATGTGTTCCTGAAAATATGTGTGAATTAATATATGAAAGTGATTAATTTGTGCAAAACATAATGAACATATTTTCTGTCTAATTTCAGATGTCGACACTCCCTCTCGGATTCAATTTGATGTATGGCGATATTAAGGAGACAACAGCAGGTCCGACAGAACGAAGGAACTTATGGAGCAAAACACAAGCAAGACAGGTTGAAAAACACATCGGCAATTATGTGAATTTCTGTGAAGAAAATGGACTGGCGGAAGAGTTATTGGCAAAATTAGAAGAGACATGTAAAGATATCGAGGTATCGGTGGACTGTTTGGTCAAAATATTTACTTACATTGTTGACAAGAAACGAGATGCGCCAGTGTTTGGCGATTTTGTAGAGAATATACAAAGAGCGCAATATGTACCTTCCCATCTATCTTTAAGAATATGTTTCGAATTGATGGAGGTGTTTAAAGGTGTGAGAAATGAGAAGGGTGAAAATAAGAAGACAGGGGGAACAGGGGAAAATATACATGAACGAATGATGGAGATGTTGAAAAAAAGAAAACTGAACGAGTAACAAACACATACTAATACACTAACATCTACCAGTAGTGTAACAAAATATGTAAAAATATCTAATAACCTGTAGTACGAGTTGAAATAAAAAGTTTGTATATGTAGAAAACTTGTAATTTTCTGTAGAAGTTCAATGTGTTAATAAAAGATTTTGTACAGAACAATATTGTTTTTGTATATAAATAGTATTATATTAGAATGCCTAACACAGGATAAAAACCCCAAAAGTTTAATGAAAAAAGTACCACGAATCCCGAAATTAACTATGTTTTGATAAAAGAGGTACCGGATTCGAAACCCTCCAGACATGGTTCGAATCCTGGAATTGCCAATGTTTGCATAAAGAAAACCAGGATTCGAAACCCACTCAGGTATGGTTGCGAATGTCGCCGGAGACCCTGGATTCGAATCCTACAATTAACTAAGGTTCCCTAAAAACATGTTTGATTCTGCTCAGGTATGGTTGTGAAATGTAAAAGGGTACTTACAACATGTAATAAATCTTGGCCATCCATGTTGCTGCCCAGATGAAAAGGAGATGAACTGGAGGGAAGGATGCCTGCAGAAGGAATTATATCCACTTCCTTATAGACACACACATCTGCAATTATTTTTTGCAACGTACGTTAGAAGTCTGCATATGAGATCACGACGTTTTTGTGAGGCACAACAGTTCCTTGATAATTTTCACAGAAGTTCCTTGTTTCGTGTCAGCACATGTTCTTCGAACAAGACTTCCTTATAGAGACGGACATCTGGTATCATTTTTTGCAACGCGGCCCAGATGAAAAGGAGATGAACTGGAGGGAAGGATGCCTGCAGAAGAAATTCTATCCACTTCCTTATAGAGACACACATCTGCAATTATTTTTTGCAACGTACGTTAGAAGTCTGCATATGAGATCACGACGTTTTTGTGAGGCACAACAGTTCCTTGTTCCGTGTCAGCACATGTTCTACGAACAAGACTTCCTGATAGAGACGGACATCTGGTATCATTTTTTGCAACGCGGTTTCCTAATTTCTTTATTTGCAATCGTAGACCCCCCTTCCGACCACTCTAACGAAAGGTCTCGACGTGCAGATTACGAATATATAATCAGATTCGCTCTACGTCAATTAGGGGAGGAGCTACAGCGATTTGAATATTTCGATTTTTTTTACCTTTTTTTCTGCGAAAATTTAAAATCGCTGTAGCTCGGCTCCTAATTGAGCTAGGAGGGTGATCGATAGCTTGTCGGACTCGGAGTGAAGTCCTCTTTCCGGTGAATCAGGTTTCATTGTTCTAGGACCGGTTCTAGAACGACGAGGATAAAAAGAAGTACATACAGAAATATTTCGATAAGGAGGGTATTCTATTGGAAGAAAACAGTATCGAAGTCAATCCTGGTAAACGTACTCTGGCTAAACTCTGCCTTAATTCTTTATGGGGCAAGTTCTGTCAACGGGACAACCTTTCCCAGACAACCATCATCAAGGAATCGAAAGATTTTCTCGATAAAATGACTGATCCAAATATAATGATTGGAGGAGTGGTATTCATCAATCAAGACACCGTTTTAGTGAACTGGAAATATGTTGAAGAGGCTGTCAGTCTGAACAGGAAAGTAAATGTTCCTATCGGAGCCTTCACAACATGCCATGCTCGTCTGAAACTGTATGAACTTCTCGAAAAATTGGATGACAGGATATGTTATTGTGATACAGATTCTGTAATTTACGTAGATAGTCCTGAAATGGAATATCATCCCCAGACAGGTGACGCACTAGGAGAACTCACCGATGAATTGGCAGATTTCGGACCCGATGCAGTTTGTGAACAGTTTGTTTCAACGGGACCGAAAAGTTACAGCATGAAAATAACAAAACCGTTCTCCGAACCGCAGTATATCTGTAAAGTGAAAGGAATCACATTGAATACCTCCACATCGGAATTGGTTAATTTTGATACCATGTGCGACATGATAAACAATGAGCAATCTGAAGTTATGGTCGAAAATATTTTCAGGATCAGAAGAACAAAACAGTTTCAAGTAATCAGTACATATGAAAAAAAGTTGTTTCAGCCGGTACTGTTGAAACGACGTTTCGACGATGAACATTTATCGTATCCCTTCGGATACTGTGCTGACTAAAATATGTCTGTAGCGGTCCAGAGTTCGAACCCTTCTTCGGACAGTCAGTGTATAAAATGTGTTTCCAATGTGCCAGATCTTCATTTTTCTTCAAATCTCCAGTATAAAACATGTTTCCTAAACTTTCCCATCCTTTCACCATGATGGTCTGCGGAGCATCAGGAAGTGGAAAAACTACTTTTGTGACAAATATGGTCGACTCCATCGTTCATCTTGTCGAAGGACCCATCAAGAAAATCGTATGGTGTTACGATCAGGAAAACAGTATTCCGCAAAATCTTCGAGATGTGCAATATCATAAAGGGATCGTCGATTGGCAGTCGTGGAACGGAAAAACCCCTACTCTCATAATCCTGGATGATCTTATGATGGTTGCTCAAGGAGAAAAAGTCGCCGACCTTTTCACAAAAGGCAGTCATCACAAAAACATTTCGGTGGTGTTCATAACACAGAATCTTTTTCATCAAGGGAAAAATTGCAGAGACATTTCGTTGAACGTGAAGCATTTCGTTATTTTTAAAAATCCTCGAGATATGAACCAATTCACTGTGTTTGCACGACAACTTCATCCTCACCACATGAAGGAACTCGAAAAAGTATATATAGATGCTACCACTCAACCTTTCAGTTATTTGTATATTGAACTTTCACAGTCAACACCGGATCCTTTACGTTATCAGACAGACATTTTTAACCAGAATTACTCAACTGCATATCTTCCTCAGGAATGTTTAAAACATCGAGATGAGGAGAACGAGGAAGACACGTACCAAATCACGTTCTAACAGGAATAGACATTCGTCTTCTTTCAAGAAACATTCACCTTTCTTGCACGTGTTGAAAAATTCACCGACCAAAATCCGTAAATCATTATTGAAAAGTGCTCCGAAAAAGACAATTCGTTTCATCAGCGAATGCTGCCTGAACGTTTTAAAAGGAAACGTGAAAATTAAACCGTCAACAAAACGTCGTCTGACACCTTACAAGTCGGTCTTACGCAATCTCGTGAAACCGAAAGTGAACATCGAAAAACGAAGAAAACTACTTGTGCAAAAAGGTGGATTTCTACCCTTACTTCTAGGTTCTTTGTTATCGGGTCTTCTCGGTACTCTCATTCCTCATTGAGAAATGACATCTTCCTACAAGAAGATGATCGTCCTTTCACCGGAACAGTTAGCACGTATTCGCGGTTCCGACTCGTCTGTAACTCAGAAATTATCCGTTCTGGATAAAAAAATGAATGATATTCTAAAAATGAAAAATATATCAGATGATCAGAAATGGCGTCTTTACAGAAAGGAACTGGACGAGTATTTATGGCTGAGTCGAAAATCCAAAGAACCATTACAAATTCCTATTGTTCAAGATAACGACGGTTCTTCTACTATTTCGCCAGGATCGACGTTCTTTCCTCCGAACCTGGCTGAGACGTTACCCCGTAATACACGTCATCAGTTACAAAATATCATCGACGAGTACCAATCTACGGCTCAACATTTGATAGACGAACGTCAGGAAAAAACACTTCCTGATCCGAAGACGTTGAACTTCTCAGCGTCGTCAACGGAAAGCCCTGGACCGTCTCATCGACAGAAACAGAAAAAGAAGAAGAAGAAAGCGGCTGTCCGTGTT
Source organism: Lepisma saccharinum (assembly GCF_977018435.1). Classification (NCBI taxonomy): domain Eukaryota; kingdom Metazoa; phylum Arthropoda; class Insecta; order Zygentoma; family Lepismatidae; genus Lepisma; species Lepisma saccharinum. The sequence goes on along the minus strand of NC_139243.1, from coordinate 54,917,738 downwards.
TCCAGAAAAACTACACCGTTTCTGAGAACACCTGACGCATACAAGCTGGTTCCTCTGAGAAAAAGCCGTAGACAGAGAGATCAGTCATGGGAGTCCCTAAGTTAAAACACGATAAAATCCTCACCAAAATATATTACGATCCCCGACACCGTGCTTCATTCTCATCTGTAGATCGTTTATGGAACGCGGTGCGGGATAAAAATATATCCCGCAATACGGTGAAAAAATGGTTGATGCACCAGGAAACGTACACACTCCACAAACCTGCAAGGAAAAGGTTCCCCCGAAATCATTACAATGTGTGGAACATAGACATGCTTTGGGAAGCTGATCTCAACGACATGACATCGATACAAAAACATAACGATGGATACAGATATCTTCTGACAGTGATCGATGTATTCTCAAAATATGCCTTTGCATTACCACTAAAAAATAAAACAAGCAATTCGGTAACCGAAGCTTTCAAAAATATTTTCGGACAAAGCAGACGAAAACCTGTCACACTACAGACCGACCAAGGAACGGAGTTCACAAATTCTACATTCCAGAAGTTTTTAAAAAATGAAAATGTAAATTTTTCGATCGCTTCAAATTATCCTGTGAAAGCAAGTGTAGTGGAACGTTTCAACAGAACATTGAAAGAACGTATGTGGAAATATTTCACATCGAAACAAACAAGACGTTACGTAGACATTTTACCGCAACTTCTCGAAGGTTACAATACAACTATCCACAGTTCCATAGGAATGGCACCTCGAGATGTGAACGAGTCTAACGTTTACATCGTGTGGAAACGTCTCAACAAACCTGACAAACATATTTCACAACCGTCTTCAGATCTGAATGTTGGTGATTTCGTACGAATCTCCGTCGTCAAAGGACATTTCGAGAAGGGATACGAACAATCGTGGTCACGAGAACTTTTCAAAATCCACTCCCTTGTTCAGCGATCACCTGTACCTGTATACATATTAGACGATTTAAACGAAGAACCTGTAAAAGGCACATTTTACAAACATGAACTGCAAAAAGTTTATTCGGATCCTGACGAAGAGTATAAAATTGATAAGATTTTGAACAGCCGGGGAAAAGGTAAAAAATTGGAATACCTGGTTCGCTGGCTCGGATATCCACCTAGTTTCGATTCGTGGATCAAGGCATCTTCCGTAAAACAGTTATCAGAAAAATAATTTCCAAAACATATTTATATCAAAATATATCGTCACCACGATCCAGTGAGTTCTTTGTGTTCGGCGAGAATGGACTATAATTTCTATGTTTACCTACCGTCATCTGCATCGGAGAAGTATTTTCCGAACAACACGCTGACCCATTTCAACGTAAAACTTGCAAAACGGATCGATCTGTCTCCAGAATTGTGGGAAGTCGGATTAGCAGAACTGCATTATTCAACTCTATACGACAATGTTTTTTTGAAACAGATTACGGAACGGTAACCTTTCCTGTTCGGACGTATGCAAGTGCTGAGGATCTGATCTCTACCATCGAAGAATCCCTCCCCAACGACCTGGAAATACGGAGAAACGTTCTTAAGCAATTCTGGCATTTTCTGTTGGAAGCGCAATGGGACGCGTCGGGATCTTCTGTTTCTACGGATAATACACTCTATATTAACGAGCAGCCATTTTATTTTCCTGCAGCAACATATACAATAGAGGAGTTCATTCAGTTCCTGAAAACAAACCCTGCTAATGCCGTTGTTCCTACTCATCTCAGATTTTTCTTTAAACAGGCTGTGAACAAACATCTGTCCGTGATAGGGGTTCCCGATCCTGAATCGGAAGGTGTTCCAACAAATACTGTTACACCCATAGACGAAACTGATGACTACGCTAAATTTCGATATGACGTATTGAAATCTATTTATTCTACGCACGCAGTGTCCAATAACGTCGTGGATAAAAACCCCTACATATTCATTTATTCCGATCTCGTGAAACAGCAATTGGTCGGAGGAGAAATGCTACGTCTTTTACGTCTTGCCCGAAAACAGTATTCGGAAACAGAATCATCTTGCACAGTACCCGTAGCCCATCATACATTTAATCCGATTCATTACGTTTCTCTGGATAAAGGTTCTTTCGAAACAATAGAAATTGCGATGTATGATAGACAAGGATATTTTCTGCCTTTGAGAAACGGCTCCGTACCTACAATAGCTGTTTTACATTTTCGTAGGAAAGCAAAGTCCTTTTAAAAAACAGTAAGGAATCATTTTGCTCAGTCTATGTCGAAAAGCTGATGAATCACCATGAATTCGCAGACCGAATATTACAGTAATCAGATCCGTGGGGGAATTGGACCCATCTATCGTTCAACTAGAATTCAGAAAGGGAGAGGATTGGGGTCTCTCTTTGCAGGACTCTTTAGAATGGTGAAACCTCTACTCTGGAGTGGTGCAAAAGCGATCGGAAAAGAAGCTTTGAAAACAGGCGCTAACATTATCACCGACATTGCAACAAGCCAGCAAACTCCGAGAACTATCGTTCGTCAACGTGTACGTGAAGCGGGTCAAAATCTTCAAATTAAAGCACAACGGAAAATCGACTCTCTGGTAGGTTCCGGTATAAGAACAAAACCTGCAACAAAAATTGCTCAGTCGATGTTAAAACGTTCAGCCACCCGTATTAGAACATCTACGATCCGTAAAAAAAGCGCATCCAAAAAGCGGAGAAAAACATCCACAAAATCTAGGACAACACGCAAAAGGAAAATTAAACAGAAGGTGGCAGGAAAATATATTTTCGGATAATGATGGAGAATAACACTTGCATGATCTCGCAGTTCGATCTTTTCAGTATAAAACCTATTCAGCAAAATGTCGAAAAAACTTACACGGTCGCCTACAAGCCTATCGCTTCCATCGATAATCAGAACATACTTCAGTTTGCCGTTCCGCCGGCAGGAACAGATTTTCTAGATCTTTCATCTGCCTATCTTCGTCTGCTAACGCAGATGGTCAATCAAGATGGGTCTCCCATGAGTGCTTCCGAACCTTCCAACGCCCTCACAAAAAACTGCGGGGTCGTAAATTATCCTCTCCATTCACTTTTTTCACAAGTTACAGTGGCTCTCAACGGTATCACTGTAACAGTTGCCGATAACAATTACGCATATAAATCAATCTTCGAAGCAGAAATCAATTACGGCAGCGATGCTGCGAACACGCATCTCACAAATGCCTTGTGGTACTTGGACACACCTGGACATCAAGATCAAATCACCACCGACAACAAAGGTTTTACCTCCAGAAAAGACTTTTTCCAGCACGTTCCGACAACCGGAAATCCTACGGAAGTGTCTGCCGTAGTCGAACTTATGGGAAAACTGCACATAGATTTTTTCCACCAGCCTAAATACCTGGTCAACGGCGTTGAAGTACGTATCGATCTAGCCAGGTCACGTGATGCTTTTTACATCTGGGGAGATCAGACTTCACCAACCACCAGAATAAAAATTTTAAAGGCTGTTCTCGAAATAAATCACATCATTCCTACTCCTACCACCAGTTTGGCCATAGACAGAGCACTCTCTTACGCTCCAGCCCATTATCCGTTCACCAGAAGCGTCATCAAAGCTTATTCTTACGTTGCCGGAACGCAGCAGATTTCGATCGATAATGCTTTTCAAGGTGCTTTTCCGAATGTTGTTCTTTTTGCTATGGTATCCACCGCCAGCTTTCTCGGAGACTCTAAGAAAAATCCGTTCGACTTTAGAAGTTTCAATCTATCTTCTTTCCATCTTGTGAAAAATGGAGAACTCGTACCTTACGAACCCTTGCGGGTCACCACAGGAGGGAACGGCGGATTGATAACACGTGCCTATCAAACTCTATTTTCCGGTACAGGCATTCACCACGCCAATTACGGACACCAGATCACAAGGAAAATGTTCGAGAACGGATCCTTTTTCCTGATTTTCGACATAACGCCTGACTCTTCAGGAAACGACACGCACACCAGTCTCCAGGAACAAGGTATCATCGGAGCCGAGATGCAATTTTCTCCCCAGCTGTCGGAAAATATAACATGCCTTCTGTATGCTGAATTCGAATGTGCAGTAGATATAACAAAAGACAGAAGTGTTATCCTCCATCAGTGAGACCGACTTGTATATAAATATGTGTGCTCGTGTTTCTGGCTCGCAGTGTTATCGAGACAGTTCTGACGTAGACATTATACTACCTGTGATGGAAAAACCTACCAAAGTGATAACCCGTACTATTAAGCATAGTAGTGTTTCTTCGAAAGTGACAACTTCAAAACCTGTGAACATACGATCGTTTCCCGAACTACTTGACAGCAGCCCCGGGAGCATAGAAATGACCAAAGACAGAAATATTATTATAAACATATGAAAACATATGTAACGTGAGATGGGAAAACTCATCGAACTGATAACCTGTGATGATATTTATAATAGTGATTCTTTGGAAGTACTATCTGCCAAACCTGTTGACACGCAACCGTCCCCCCAAATATTAGAAGAATATCATCTTGAGAGTATAGAGGTAACAGAACGCTGTACTCTCATTTTCCGTTTTCGAAAACATAGGCAGCATGAATACGTCGCAGATCAAGGAGATTCTATCTCGAAACTGTTCCACCAAGAACATTTTCTACGGTGTTTACTCGAGAGATCTTTTACCTCGGACGTTTCCTACCCCTGCCTTGATAATCGCAAACACCGACACTTCCAACTTCCAGGGTACACACTGGGTGGCCTTCTATTTTGGCAAAAACAATATGGCTGAATATTTCGATTCATACGGATTTCATCCATTCTATCCAAAATTCGTAACTTTCCTGAACCGTCATTCCTCGGTCTGGACTTACAACAACATTCCCTTACAGGGGGTGTTGGCCACGACGTGCGGACATTACTGTTGCGTGTATGCTTATTACAAAGCACGCCATGTTAGGACCAACGATTTCATTCAAGCATTTCCGTCCGGTGTCAGTAAAGATGGATATATCCTACACCGTTTTCGTCAGATCTTCAAATGTTTACCCCATTCCAAGTGCCCGAGAGGGGATCAATCGTGTTGTTCCATCCACACGATCCGGTGTCGTGTTATGCAAAAAGCTATATAAATGTGTGCTGCTGTAGCTTTCTCTCAGTGCCGTCGAGACAGCTCTAGTGAAAACATCATGGAGCCTACTAAGGATTCTACAATGGAAAAACACGATAAACTAGTGAAACGCATGACCCATCAGGATGATGCTTCCAAACGTAAAACTCGCAAACGTGTGCAGCCCCTCAAAATCGAAACTGTCCCTATCAAGAACGAACCGATGGACGAGGGGATTGATGTGACTATAGACTGTGATTTCATGAAACGTCGTAGGGAGATCGGCTTTTCCCCAGATACAATCGAATGTCCTGGACTTCACAACGTAGAGGCGTGTTTAGATCTCTATCTTGCTAACACATATTTTCTGAACAAGGAAAAAAACAAGTTCGTAGCAATAGGATTCGAAAAGCGATCCCCTTTCAATTTGGTGTGGGAGTTTTCGCAACAGGGGAGATCACCCGTACGCATCGATTCTCAGCAGATTAGAGAACTGTGGGCTTTGAAATCTGACTTACTGAATTACGTCGAAACAGGTCGTCGATTCAATTACTTGGTTACGGGAAATATCACCGTCAGTGGTGTAAATTTTTTCGGGAAACGTTGTATCTCGATGTATCAGCATCATTCATCCGATGCTTTTATTTTCACAGCCTCTGAACTACACTTATTTTTGTGTAACCTTTTTTGGCCTCTGCAGAAATTAAAGAACGAACGTTATCATAAATTGCAACCCGAAATGGAGGCTTTTGTATATTGTATCAAGAAAAATATGGTTTCAGAAAAAAAAGAAGTGCCCAATTTAGTGAACTATTTTTATATTCTTTGGTACAACGAACTGATGATTGAAATATATCTTGAGAACAATCTTGGGCAGACATTGACATTGTAAATAAGTTCTGTTACTTTCATGTATCTGATGTTGTAAATAGCCATTGTAAATGAATCATTGCTCTTTTATGTATTGTACATCAACCGCTGTTATTTTATGTATTGTAATATAACCCTTCAGGTATTGTAAACCTTTCATATTCAATTGTGTTGTTCTATGTATTTAAACCCATATTATCGATTGTAAATAAAACATTTGTATATTTTAAAAAACTCTTTTATTTCTTGTACTTATTACAATAGAAACTGTACATCTTCCAGACATTTTCAACTGCACAGGTTTTTTTTACATTTTCACATTTGCTATGTTCTTTGCATCTTCCTGAAGTGTTTTTCACACTATTCAATTTTGGACATTCAAGTTCTTCGATGTTACGTACGGATATTTTATTTTTACCTGTTTTTCCAAGTAATTTTTCAAACCATTTCACTTTCTCCGTACCTTTAACGTACACTATTTGATTCACAAGCACAACATATAACAGATCTCCTAATTTCTCATACGGCAGCCATCCATCTCCCCAGTTGAGACCGTGTTTGTTGGCACAGAGCCAGTAATTCACTCGGTGATACTTTTCACTCAAACAGTGTAAACCATATGGAGATTTTACTAAACAATCAAATGCATTGTCAAAAGGAAATTTTAAAATTCCGACTTCTTTCCACACAAATTCTCCTCCTGCTCCTCGAAGACCTTGAACGTCCAAAAAACAGACATCCATTTTGTTCATCAGGTGAAAACTGTCAACGTATCTTCAATGCTACCCCGGCATACGGCGCACTTGTCCAATTGGGAAGCACAGGATCCGCAGGAAACAAAATGTCGACACGGGAGAATTACAACACTGCTAGGATTCTCAAAACATATTTTGCACACAGAATCCACACTAGGTTTATCGGACGTTTTCTCAAGAGTCTCTATACTGTCGCAATACTTGCAGCTCTTGGAGTTACGATGTAACGCCGCAACACTCTGTATAAAAGGACACTGGGGTACCAACATGTAATGTCCTAGAATCGGACAATCTTTGGATGTCCAATCGCAAAGTCCGTACGAACAATGAAAACATAATACTCTGTCGCTAAAGCCTGAATAGTAAAATCCTGCAGTCACTAATTCTTCCGGAGTCTGACGTAATCCTATAGGCCACTTTCTGTATGTTCTGTATCTCGAATTCACTGATAAGTAATTGATAACATACGGCTCGGCGTGAGTCCTGCAGACGTGATAAGTAAACACTCTCATACGTCATAAAAGGTGAAGTAATCGGATACTGTAGGTGACGGCGTCCCAGGTATCGGCGATAAAGGAACAGCCAGAGGATCGTCGGGGAACAGACGTCTGCGGACACCGAAACCTTCTGCAGGAACCACAGGGAAACAGGGATGTCCTTCTAATTTACGTAACAAAGGACGATCACAGCCAGAACACCACAAGGAATTTCTGTTCGTCAACAAAGAAAGCCACTCTTTCACTCTCTCCTTCAAAGCTTCACCGAGCTTATCCTCTTCCTTCCTGCGACGTAGTTCGCACATACACCCGTGACTTGGAAATCCTGTTCTCTCGTCCGCTCTTCTTTTTCTCTCTTCTATCTCCTTCAACGTCTCGCAGTGATGATGGACTCCTTTTCCTAATCCGTTGAACAGGTAACATCCACACCAGGGAGGTTCAGGTATCGCTACATACATAAACGGGAAATAACTCAGCACCCGATGCAGGGCCGTTCGATCGTTGTCCAGGTCGCCGCAAGATCGAACAAGTTCCCAGAACTCCTCGTAGCTAACCTCGTAGAAATTCACGCCATTATCAGACAGTCTTGTACCGCACACATCCATCCTCGCATGACGCTATTATCATGTATCCCTTCTATTTATACCTTCTTTTTTTCTACGTCACGATTTCCGTTAAACACACTTCAAATAGTCCTCTAGAAGACCGAGCCTAAAACATGTTCGAACATGTTCCTTTCAGACAGAAAACAGCCCCACCCACTTCCAGGAATTTCCAAGAATACCTCATCAACCTAAAACATGTTCGAACATGTTCCTTTCAGACAGAAAACAGACACACCCAATTCTTGGAATTTCCTAGAATGACTCATCAACGCCATCTCTCCTCAAACACCGGATACACGTATTCAATTCCGAGAATTTCAAACTCATCAACGCCATCTGTTTTCAAACACCGGAAACACTTACTCCAATTTATATATGACGTCACACGCCAAAATAGCGTAACAAAAACAAAATGGTGTCACAGCAATTAAAACAATTAATAATAATAATAATATTTAAATTAATTTAATAATAATATAATATTTAAATTAATTTAATAATATAATCTGGTCACGTGACTTCCATTCTGTGACGTCACAGTCACGTGAAAAAAAAAAACTGCTGCGTCATCAATTGATCTTTGATCGATCTTTTCCAATCAATTGATTTATCGGACTCAACGCCGGTGCATTACTACTCCGGTACATTTATTTTGCCTTGTATGAAATGTGGTTGGGTATATTTGTAATTTGAATAAATAATGTCAATCGGACATGTATGTATATTATACTAAATTTGTTACTGGGAAAATTTCTATTGTTAAAGTTACTACTGTTGTATCCGACAAATTTCTAGTAGCTGTTTCCTCAATAAATTGTTAAATGTACTATTTACTTTTCGTACTTCCCACAAAGGCCTCAGATTCTGCTAAATATTTTAATAAGTAAAGGTAGTCAAATTGTCAGCCCGTAGTATATATAATTGTAGAGGACTAGTGGTATAGTCCAAATCTAAATTATATGAGAAAATACTTGGGTGGTGACAACAAGCTCCAGCAGCGCATGTGAAATTAATGAAAATTGCCATGGAATATTTGCTCAATATACTTTTGCATCACACTGTACTAACCCTGTACGCTTTGATTGTAAGGTGATATCCAGTGTTGGTGTCCCAAAATTTTCACAAGGTAAGCGTTCAGTGGAGAGGGCGTCATTTTAATGGCGCCCACGGACGAACGTACAGAGGACATCAAAACAGACAACCTTTCTCTCTAACATTTTTCTCGTTGGTGCAGGGACGGCGACAGGGGTGGGCACGGGTGGGCAAGCGCCCACCCAAAATTTCGTGTGCCCACCCGATTGCCCACCCAATGAAATTCAATAAGTAGATATACTCGGGGATATATGAATGATTAAATATTTAAGTGTAACCTGGTGTTCATAACATGTATATTTTACTTGTGAATATTATCTATGCTGGAAATGTTCACATATTATCAACCCATAAAAAGCCACTTTTGTCATTGTTGAAACAAAAACTGTGATCAAATTAATACTTCCATGTTTAAAAGCAGCTAGTAGGCTTAGGAGACTCAAAATTATGCAGGGTATGATCAAGAGTAAATCAGAATTGAGGGCTGCAGCTCCGGGCCTCCATTACGTATATATATTCCGGCCTGGCTATGGTTAAAATAATCTCCAAATAAACAAATCTAAACATTATCTTAGCGTTACTTCCACCAGCAACACAATAAATTATTTCGACTTTTTAATTAATATTAGAATAGTTTAATCAAGAAGACTTAGTTAGATGGGCAGGCCATGTGACACGAATGGCAGAGGAAAGAATAGTTTACAGGATTCTTGTTGGGAAACTTGATGGTAAGGGACCAGTAGGAAGGCTAAGACGAGGATGGAGGGATAACGTTGAGATGTACCTAAAATAAATCGGCAAGGATGGGAAAGATTGGATTGATCTTGTCCAGGATAGGGACAGATGGAAGGCTTGTGTTGCTGCAGCCATAAGCCTTCGGGTTTAAGTATGCTATAGAGCAGGCATGTCCAACACGTCGATCGCGGGGCGTTTGTTGGTCGATCGCAGTTATCTATTGTAATTATACGAATTTACGTTATTTGAATTCAACTTCTATAATGTATAACGGCTGAGTAGGTACAATTTTTTGCAAAGATTAACGATTACTAGTAGCTCACTGCCTGTTGTGACAATAAAAAGTAGATCACTGCTTCATTGAAGTTGGACATCCCTGCTATAGAGTATAATATAATTTTAATTAGCTCTGCATTGAAATTCCAGAAGTGTCCCTTTTTTCATTACAATTTTTATATACCTGTCATCTTCAAATATCAATATGGTATACGAAATATCAACTTTATATTCCTTCTACTAATAAGAACGAATCACAACAATCACTACAACACCGAAGTGAATAAATTTTAATAAATCAGTTATATATGGAAAAAGCTGCAGAATTATTCAATTGCTAATGAGTGGTTTATCCTATTTAGAAATCCTCGTTCCACACATAAATTTTGTCACATGAATCAGCCGAAAATGTCAACGGAATCTGTAGATGCAGCTGAAGTAAAGAAAAAAGTTAAAATTATGTCACGAAGTATATAGAAGACAATTTTGTTAGTTTGTTTCTAAGCCCACTTTCATGCTCAGATAGGCTAATCGGGACTAAACCTACAGTTGAACGTGTAGTCCGAACCAGTGTGCATTGTGCTTCCACCAGAGGAGGGGGGAATCGAACACAGGACCTCTTCATTATAATGCGACAGCGTTATGGCATGGGGGGAAAAATATACAGAAAGAACTCGCACCAAACGTGACATTTTATCACCACAGAAGATGCGTCTATTTTAAGAGGGTTTATGCCCGAGACAACTATTTGAGACTTTCGGAAAACAACGTCATTGTTCACGGAATTAGCTGGCTTCATCCACTAATGAAACGCCTTGCGATTGAAATTACCACCTCAACTTTCTAAGAGGTATGAACTAACGAAACTCCATTTTTGGAAGAGTAAGTTCTGGTTGATTTGTTTTATTGTAAGTCATTTTTCTGCTAATTTTAATAATGATGACGTTATAAGATTCAATGGTGATTAGATGAAAGTAACGAAGGGGCGAAAACAAACACACGCTGAGACTCAAAATACAATAAATTATTAGTTTGACAGTGGTTCCAGGCGCCAGGGACTCGTTGCCCTGAAAGAATAAAGTTTTCAGCGTATGATGCACAGGATAGAGGTTCACATTCTAGTGTGTTCGAAATGGTCACGCCATACAACCCAATGAAAAATGGATGAAGTATTACTGGTACGATGATCAACTTCGATGAATTCCTTGTGTCCTAATTCATTTTGTTACCTAAAAAAATATGTTCATGTAACCAACCATACGTGTATTGCTTCTCCCGCATTAGTAATACGACAGTTCTTCAGAAAACAAAGAGCAACTTAGCTAATAATCTCTTAAATTCTGAACAGATTTCTCAATCTTACATATTTATTACTTATGACGAGTGATATTTTGTCAAAATAGCTTTTCATTAGCCTAGAGATACTTAATGGACAATGAACAAATAATTTGTTTTCCGTGTGTGTTTTAAATCATTCCTAATAAGACGTTTATTTTAATCCAAATATTCAGTGGCGGCGATTAGGAGGAGCGGGAAGTGGGGGATGCAGTTCCCCAGCCACATTTTACCACTTTTTCCCCCGCACTATGGCCTCTTTATGCTAAACTTTTTCTACCAAGAAAACGTATATTCAGGGGTGTCCACAGGGGGGATTATGGCGTAGGCTGCGCCATCGAGATTCTTTGGGGGATTTTCCCTTCAAATAACGTAAAATTGAACATTTATATATTTGTCCAAAATACAGGTAAAATTTTTACACCTTAAATTCACCATATTTAATCCATTAGACGAAGAAAAGAAAGCGTTTAAGGTCATTATTGAAAGTGCGAGGGGAGGATAAATATCCAACTCTTATATATTAGGCCTTAATTGACACGTGAGTTCTGGGGAGAATTCTGAATTAAACGTTGGCGGGGATAGTATTCAACTATAAGTCTTAGATTATGGCAGGTATTTTAGTTAGAGGGGCATTGAGCATTAAGATATCCAATTCTTGTGTATTACTATTGTCTTAGAATGTTGCAGAAATTCTGGTGTGGAGACTGAGAATTAATTTTTTGGAGAAGGTAATATCCAGTCTTCAATATCAACAGTAAGTCTAAAATTGGCATGGACATTTTTGTGGTAGGATTGAGTATTAAATTTAAAGAGGGAGATAGGAAGCTTTTGATAAAGTGATAAATCTCAGATTGTCAGGGGATTTCTGTAGCGAAGAGAGAGTTTGAACATAAAATTTTGGAGACTATATTTAGCGATATGGTATCCACACGTTTTTGACCCCGAACGTGCCAAAACAGAAGTTGGAAAAGACTAAATATCCCGGGATCCTAAGAAAGTATTGACACGCCGTTAAATTAATATTCTTGAAAGCCTGCAAAGTAATGGATGTAAAAATGTTCTTGCTTGCTTCGCTCGCAATAATGTGTTTGTTACAACAATGCGTGTTTGGCGCTTTACTGAGGTGGATGTGAATTTTTATGCTATAGCTGCATTACAAGACATGAGCGATATTCTCCATGTTCATGAGTAACATCACTTCTTAAAATATAGTGCTTAGTGTTGGTATACTGCTTATTTTAAAGCAGGTACATCATTTGGAACAAAAAGCTAAGGAAAAAGTTACCCTCGGTGTAGGGATTACGATATAGTTCCAGGGCGCAAATGATATGATTTGGGGGGGGGCGATGACATGATTTTTGTGGGATGCGCCATTGGCCTTGGGGGAGATGGGCACCCCTGCGTATATTGTCCTTGCCCCTCAAATGTTGGCACCCAATCGCTGCTACTACAAACATTCAGATAGATTTGTCAGTTGTACAAATCTTGTAAGCTAAGAAAAGTAACCGCCAAGGAGTAAGATAACTATTTCAGTCAAAAACTTATACGATGAAAATACTATGCTCAGGAACATGCATTTAAATTACGAGAAACTTCACGATTGTCTACCATCGCACTTTCTATCTTTGTCGCCGAATACATAAAATCAAGTATGTGCCTTGTATTTGCAACACAAGCTTAAACCTAATTCACATTTATTTCACTGTATTAACATGCATGAAAGAATGTGATTAGAATGTATGGCTGCGCATGTGTAAACACTTCCTTGGAATAATTGTGTCCATCAGAGACAAAGCAAAGGAAATGGAACAAGATGCGAGAATAGATTAGAAGAGACTAAAGAAGAAAACAAGGAAAGGGAAAAGAAGTAAGAGGAAATTCGGGAGTGTAAGAGAGAGAGAGGGGATACATACGTCTTACTTACACATAGCTACATGGTCTTACATTTATACTGTCCACCCTAATCTATCACTATGGAGCTTCTGCCCACCCTGTCGAAAATTTCTGGCGCCGCCCCTGATCAAAAGATGCCGGGAATGTGTGAATGCAGTAGGACATCACTTTGAACAACTCTTACAAGACAGGTTAGTACCCGATATGCAATATAAATACAATTTTCTTCATGATAAAGATACGTATGTGCGTAAAAATAAGCGGGACGTCACGGGTCGAAAATGCCAGCATCCGCGCCGTGCCTCGCAGTCACGCGCTATCTCGGCTAGGAGCCAAACGAACACACTGTTGATATAGTGCAAATGCCACTACTTTTATTTCATACACATTAAGAACATACTTTCAGCTTGAATTTTTTAAAAAAAACATTTGCTTGGAAACTGCAGTGCCTTTAGTAATAATTAGAGCCCTGATATGTGTGGAATTACATATTCTATTCCTTTCTAGATACATACATTGAACAGGACAATGTCAGCGAATTATATAACTGACATGATTTTGCATAAGTTGTATGTTACATATTTTTACATATTTGCCAGGATATTACATATTTTACATATTTGCTACTTTACTTTACATAGAACAACATATGTCGGTAATTTTTTCCTATCTTGATCCTTTTTCCTATATTTTTGATCTCTGAAACATGATGAAGAAAATTTGTATCTCATGTGATGTCATATTTTCTAATCAGTAAGATGCTTAGTGCTTACGGTCACCTGAAATTGCCCGCCAAGTCGAAAGACAGGCTGAAATAAAAAAAAATAAAAAAATACGGAGACTGTTATTTATCAAAAGATGCCCCACCCCCTCCCCTCTTCTGGTTACATATTTAGGTTTCGCTTCTAGGTTTAAGCAAAGGACCTAGAAACTTGGAATCGGTGGACAAGAAAGCTACTTTCCTGTACGTAGCGAGTTACTCAATATGTTCCCTTGTACAAAAAGTCCCGGGTTTGAATCCCGCTCGGGCTTGGTTGTTTGTGAATGTCCATTCATCATTTCATCACTCATCCCCATCTTCGCAAATTAGCCAAGAGGCACAAAACGCGAAGTAAAATAAACTAAATCAATCAATCAATCAATTTTACAATTTGTTTCGAAAGTTACAGAGAACTATCTTACATATTTACATATTCTACAATAATTTGCGATATGAAAAGAAATTAATAGTTAATAAAATTAGTTTCTTAAATATATACACGTTGGTGTACTTTTATGAGTTTATAAATTTGATGGAAATTTTAATATGAATAAATTATGTTCTTAAAATTATGTTGAATATGTTTAAATAAAATTATTAGGCCTATCTAGCTGAATTCTTGAAATTTCTTGGATACTCGATTGTCATTATTACATATTCTTTGATACTACATATTTAGCTACATATTTTATCAATTATTGTTACATATTTTGTACTTTGATATTACATAAAAATCCGGAGTCTAGTGATAATGCAAATTTATTAACGTGAGACATTGACAAAAAATGCAACATTTAATGCATTAGAAGAATTTTGTCTGGCTCGTAGTGCAAAGGAATCTTGGTGAGAACTTTCATTTTATGGAACATACATCTAGGAACTTAAGAAAAAGTTTCAAAGTGATATGTTGATTTGGTTAAACATTACCGGCTAGAGCAATAATCAATCTGTGCAAAATTCTGAAACTTTAGCCTTCAGTTTCTCAGTAACTGTGAGGTTTACAAAAGAAGAAAAAATTGCATGTGTTCGTACCTTATCATTAGCATACACAAAGTTTCAATAAAATCTGAATCGGTGGGTTTCATGGCCTAGATTACTTGACATGGAATCAGTCAGTTCCATTTGGTTGAGACTTTGTTTCATGATTACCCACATACCTGCTTGATGAAGTTAAAAGCTATGCTGTCTTTACAGATTAACAAACAATTCAATAGAAAACAAGGGTACAGTATGCATTTTTTTTATTTTATAGACACATATGCGAATTAGTTCACGGAACTCCAACAGAGGGCAACATATATTAATATATTATACATCATGTTCTCAAAGATCTTAGAAATATTTCTAAACGACTACATTTATTGAGTTATTTTCACATCTCTTGTATAATTTGTAACCTACGATCTTATGCTTAGAATGCATATACAATGCCAGGAGACTGTAAAAATTTTACATCTCTCGTAAACAAACTAGCTGTAAATATGTAAAAGAAAAAAAACAATTAGTGAATTAAATTAGACTTATTTATGTAATTTTTACAAATGGGCAGGGCCGGATTTATTTATTTGCTGCCCCTAGGCCAAACAAGCTCAGCCGGCCCCCATACCGTATATCAATAATGAAAAAATAATTATTTTCTGTATTACTATTTTTACTATTAACGGCATGCAGTATTAATTAAATGATAGTTACATACAAGAACTGTAACAAAGCGATATGAAATAAATTATATAAATTACATTTTAACTTTTACTGATTATATTTCTGTATATATAAAGAACTGATTTTCGGAACCTTCAGAAGTGCTCCCTGCTTTTCATCTTTCTCCGCTTCTCTCTTTTTGTATTGTGACCCACTAACATAAGTCTTACTCTTTGATCACTCATGATGAGCGTAATGACGTTTTAAACTTACCCTAAGAAACGCACGTCGGACACTGACACACGCGAGACGCGACAAATCATCTACTTCTTGAATAATATTCTCGAGCAACTAACAGTAGAATAGTACAATGAGAAACCCCTTTAACAATGCTTGCGTCGACAGTTTAATTCCCAACAATTCAACGCGAATCACGTGCTTTTGATATGCGGCCAATGCCAGCAGTAACAAGGAACGACGTTCTTGGAACGCAGCCAAGCTGATGTTGTCTTTCAAAAGCAAGCGGCAGGCTCCACTTTCTTGCCGCAATCGCCGACCTGGCTCAGCACAATACTGTACATTCGAAGCAACAACGTCTGTAATTAAAACAACAAATTAGTAAACTAGTTCCGAGCCCTGATAGCCTATCTCTCTTAAGAAATATTCTTCGTTAACTTATATTTACAATACGGTTTGTACAACTACATTAAATCATTCCATTCCTGTGTCCGGAGAAAAAAAGGCAATCCGAGAATTAGGTATTCCTTATAAATTTAAAACAAACAACTGTGCCGCCCCTACCAAAGTGCCGCTCTAGGCCCGGGCCTATGAGGCCTATTGGGATATCCGGGCCTGGAAATGGGAGTTCTATTTATCGCTCCCACTGAATTAAGTTGAAGCTTTCCTTTATTTTTAAGACCACTTTATTATCTGATGGCTAATCGAGACGCACTTACAGCCTAAAGTTGGATTCAGAGGCGCAACCACGAATTCTTGTCTGGGGGAGGGGGGCAAGTACCAGGATAAACGTACCAATAATAATAATAATAATAGTGACATTATTATTATTATTAGCAGTAGTAGTAGTAGTAGTAGTAGTAGTAGTAGTAGTATCAAAGACGTTATTTTCCTCATAAATTACGCAAAAAGGGGGTAGAAGTCGGTGCTAAAGCATTTGTTTGTAATATATTTATTTTCAAATCATTCAATTTCACATTAGCTAATAATGATAAAAAAGCACACAAACTGTATTTTTTTGAAAGGCAGAAAATGCATTCCGAATATAATTATGGAATGTATAACTTCAATGTACAAGGTAAGTTTTACACATATGCAATATGGAGCGACGTAAGATAAAAAATACATATGAAACATGTTAACTAACATGCTAAATTGTGTACGTATTCAAAGTTTCTTTAATATATATACGAGATGTATTATTTAAATACATTACGTTAACAATTCATCTACCTCAGAATAAACCAATAGCGTAAATTGATATAAATTGTCTCTCAAATGTATTCGCCTCTTGCTCAAACAATTGATCGTGCATTTAAGAAAAAATCAATTAAGAGAAGTCTTACTTCTCTCTCTGGTAATTTACAATGCATTACAGAAAACAATCACATTGCGAGCGAAGCGTGCAAGAAAATTTTTACGAAATGAATCTTTATTTGCACAAAATTTGAAATCGGTTGGGGGGCAGTGGCCTCTCTGTGCCCCCTGCAGGTGCCCTTAGCCGTTAATGTTTTGCTCTCCCTTGCCACCGTCGAATTGATTTCCGTCCAAGGTTGGGGGAGCAATGCCCCCTTGCCTACCCTGTGGTTGCGCCACTGGTTGGATCGGAACCACTGTGCAATATGCCTCCACGGGGAATAGAACTCGGGTTCTCTTTATTATAAGCAACAACGCTACCGCTACACCATCGACAGGGATTATTACATGGGGTGCACAGTGGAGGGGGGAGATCCCCTCCTCAAATTAAACAGTCCCGAAAGAGCATTCGGACAATATTTAAGAAATTTGGCAATCATGATCACGTTGGCTTTCTCTCTGATTTTTAATGTGGAACGTACATTCAGTACTCTTTGTAATTAATAGTCAAAATGAGTGGTGGCGTTTAGGGAGGAGTGGGGCAGTCCCCACCACTTTTTGCCACTTTTAACCCCGGAGTATGCTAAGACGTTGTCTACCAAGGGAATGTAAATGTAAGCTGTCCTTGCCTCAACCATCCGCCCAGTTTTCACACCTTGCCTCTAAGTTTTGGAACCCAATCGCCACTGGTCAAAATAATGAACGAATTTAAAGTATCGTCCATTTTCATAACAGTTATTGCATGCTATAATGTTATTTTATTGATTCTCGTAATCTCATTCTAATTACACCCAATTATGAAAGGTAAAAGGCAATTTAAATATTCCTATTAGTATTTTTTAGACCGTGGGGCAACTGCCCGTCACCCGCTACCCACCAAGTGTAGCCTCACTCCTATTTGCCTCAGCAGAGGTGGGAGATCATCCAACCAGTTACGGGGGGTGACGTGTGGTCAGCACGACGAACTCCGGTCATTGTTATAGATTTCAATGACCGGGCTACGTTACTCATTCGTATCTCCCCAAATCCCTCACGATGGTGGGTGGCCACCGGTCCCTTACACAGGTCGAAATCTCAGGACAAAACTTGTTACGCTCCCCCCCCCCCCCCCCCCCGGAGACTCGAATCGGCGAGGGTCCTGTATAGGGCACGGCCACGGTGCGGGACTTGTGTGGGATTTGTGTTGGATTTGTGTTGTGGTTCTCCTTTTATCAATTCGTCTTATCATTCATCCTCATCTTCTTGATTACCTGAAAGTTTCCCCCGCTCTTGAAGGTCTAGTCATAACTCGCCTTTTTTCCAGCCCCCATGTTTACAGCCCCTGCAGGCTTTCTGTGACGTCATCAAGATGAAACTTCTCCGAGTGTCTGCTATTTTCAGTACTGTAAAGCATACAACGGTCTTGTTTTTAATAGAAAAAGCACATATTGAGAGCATCGCAACACAACTTACACAGAATACAAGAATGTAATGGTGCATAGACAAAAATATAAGTAAGCAAGAACACAAATTTACCCACGGTTAGTGCTGGAAAGAATTGAAAAAAGAGCAGCTTTGGATCCATTGCTTTTGCTTTATGGTATTTGACCTTTTAATTTTTTGGATCCTGCGGTTCAAATATCGACAATATTGACAAAACACGAAGTACTTTCTGTTGTTTTGCTTTTACAATTTTTCGTTTTGTATTGAACAAACAAATGATAAGACTGATCAAGATTTTTGTTCTCGAGGTTACACACACACTTACTCAGAACATATTTCCTAGCACATCTTGCCTTCACACTAAGGATGGCCAAAAAATATGACGTCACAGTTTCACAACCACCTCGGCTTGCTCAAAAGGGGCGTTATGAACAGACCTTCCAAAGCAGGCGGCAAACAAGTTAACGGACCTTGAATTATATGACTACAAAAGTTCCGCTGTGTTTGTTGTAGTAGCTCTATATAACATTATACACGTTTAAAGTGTGATAGTAATTTGCAATCAGAATTTCTGCACACTGCAAACTTCTGACTGACTTGATTTTCGACTTAGTCATATTTTTCCTTGTAGAGTGACGTATTTTTTATTCCTTGGTTAAACTCTAAAGTTTTGCAATTTTAGTATTGTCATAGTTGTACAAAGTATCTTCTCAAAAATACTCCGTAACTTCCTGAAGCTCTCTAAAAGTTTGTAAAAACACTTGATTTTGTACAGTAGTAATGAACTTATCTTTAATGTACATTATATAACTTCAATATTGTCGCTCTAAAGTTTTCGTGACGTAATTCCATTGCTCGGTTGTCAACATATTTTAATGTCTTATTTGCAGGAGCTAATGTAGTGCCATCTATCCGAGAAAGCTTGAATCATTGTTAAGGTGCATTGTTTAAGATGCTTGCTTGCTGTTGTCTCGGTATTGCACCAATTTTTAGAAAGATTTCTTAGGACTGGAAACTGAATCTTTGCATTTATGCTTTGATATAGTGAAAATAAAAGTTTTTGCATGTTATTTCCAAAGGGGAACTGCTGTATAACACGGGAATTGAAATGCAAAAATGACCCCACAATGTTTTCCATGTGCAAATACCATTTATCACTATAACAATAACATTTAAGCTTTTATTGTCAGTTCTCCTGGGTAGCTCAGTTGGTTAGAGCAGGTGGACTTAAGGTAAGTCGGGTCTGCGAGTTCGAGTCCACCGCAGGAGAACGATGACTTTTCTCTTTAGAAATTACATTTTAAACTTTTTTATCTAGTTTTTTAACAAATATATTTTATGTTTTTAGCAACACGTATTTAATTTTTGATAGATACATTTCGGATGTTCATGTGTGCAAATCTAGAAATGACGTTATATCTCATTACTGATTGACTGTTTTTCTTGGTGATTTTTTCTTTGAGTGGCATTTCATTGCATGGATGTCCGGAAGGGGGCAAGGGAGGGTCACGGCCTCCACCTGGAAAATTAATGTTCACCTAAAAAGTGTATAATTCACACATAATTTTATTTCAGTCAACGTAATTTATGTTAATTATTATAAGAGCTTTGAAGGGACCTGATAATTTTAGACTGAAGCAGTATTTTTTTTTGAGGAGACTGAAGTTCGATTCCACAATAACAGATATTCCTCTGTCAGTATCACTCCATCAAAATTACGTCTAATCACATTTCCATCTGGTGGTGAAAATTTGAACTATTTTTTCCTTTAGCTTTCGCTTCCCCATAGTCTCTTGCTTCAGACGGGCTGCAA
This sequence comes from Lepisma saccharinum, assembly GCF_977018435.1. Lineage (NCBI taxonomy): Eukaryota > Metazoa > Arthropoda > Insecta > Zygentoma > Lepismatidae > Lepisma > Lepisma saccharinum. The sequence goes on along the minus strand of NC_139243.1, from coordinate 54,897,353 downwards.
ACAGCTCTGAGTATGGGGTTTAATTATAAACGGCACATTCCCATCTGGTGGTGAAATTTTCAACTATTTTGTCGCCAGTATTTGCTTTCCCATGGTTTCATAGTCTCTATACCAAGTTTCACAGTAATCTCTTGCATCATACGGGCTGCAAACGGCTGAGAAGGTGGATTAATTCTAAACGCCACATTTCCATCTGGTGGTGAAATGTTCAACTATTTTTTCCGGCAGCATTAGCTTTCCCAAGGCCTTCATAACCTCTATACCACGTTTCAACCCAATCCGATGCTTCGAATGGGCTTCAGAGTACTCCGAGTAGGGGAACTTCAATTATGATTATTTTAAAAATAATTGGATTTTAAATTAATTTGTAAGCTCGTCGATTTTATCTGTTTAAGAAATGGCCTGAAATATTTTGTGTACGTGCATTGCATCTGATATACTTTGCCACGAGCTACGATAAAGCAGAGAGTGACAATAGCTTCGAGAACCTTAACATCTTCACCTACATGTTATTGGGCTGGATCTCGGTATAGCGACACATTGTTCTTCTCCGATATGTTATCTTATATTTCTGAGAGACTTCAAAATTTCGATTCAACGAAGTGATGCAGTAATTATTTTTTCGCACATCTACGTCATACTCTTAATAAACAGCCATTGTTAGAAATTCTTGATCACGTACCTTCATAACAAGCCATTTGAGTTAGTAACGAATATGATGTTTTTAGTAGAGTAACTTTTAATTTGTTCATGTTTTGCTTGTTAACACAGCTATTGACATTAAATATTTAACAGATTATCCTCCAATTAGCATGTGTTTTTGTTCGACAATGAAATTGTAGAAATTCATCCAATATGGGTTGCACAATTTAACATGTAACATCAATGGCCCTATCTTTAATAAATTTCTATATCAGCCATTTCATGTGGCAAACAAGGTTAATTTTATTTTTATTCAAAGTATTAATTATGTATGAAATGAAATGGAAAACTATGCAGTTACAAACAGTAGTGTCGTAGCTTTTAAATAACAATGTAAAAAGTAAAGTAAAGTGCTCCCCTGTGCTTTGCTCCACGCCATGAAGGCATATAGGGTCCCACACTTTCTTGATTACAGCCGAAGGTTGGGGGCGATGTGATCAGCACCACGCTCCTGTCCGCCAGAGTTTCCTCCACGTACCCACTCTGTACGACGCTGGGTGGGCGCCGGAGACGCTTGAACAGGTGGAAGAAATCCCGGTTCTCCCCCTCCGGGGATCGTGCCCGGATCTCTCGCATAGTACCAGGTGGCCTACATAAAAGTATCCCGGCCGGGTAATACCAGAGACGAGCTAATAATTGTATGTATTCAGCAGCGGATAACACAAAGCCCCAGAAAGTCTACAGAAAACTTTCCCAGCAGGTCGGTATTCTCCTTTCTTCATTGTTTTCGGCTCATCTTTCCAAACTGCACCGGTAATATCTTTGCACTGTAATGATTGATTTGGTCTCTGCTTACCAGAATACAGATTGTGCGCGCTGCTGAGGAGTCGTCATTGTGCTTTATGCGATTGTGGCGCTGCATAGTGAGAGAACGTTGAACTTCGAGGTCATGCAATAAAATTCTTTGAGTTTCTCTTTCGTCCAGTACCACTCGCTTCGCTCGCAATGTATTTTTTTTCTGTAATGCATTGTTAATTACCAGAGAGAGAAGTAAGACTTATCTTAATTGATTTTTTCTTAAATGCACGATCAATTGTTTGAGCAAAAGGCGCATACATTTGAGAGACAATTTATATCAATTTTACTGTTGGTTTATTCTGAAGTGGATGAATTGATGACGTAATGTATTTAAATAATATATCTCGTATACATATGTATTAATGAAACATTGAATACGTACCCAATTTAGTGTTAACATGTTACAGTATTCTTTATCTTACGTGGCTCCATATTGCATAGGCTATGTGTAAAACTTATCTTGTACATTGTAGTTATACATGCCATAATTATATGCGGAATGCATTGTGTGCTTGTTTTCCATTATTAGCGTAGCTAATGTGAAATTGAACATTTTGAAAAAATATATATCAAATCGTTTGTTTTAACGCTAATATTTTAGCACCGACTTCCAGTGGCGTAGCAAGGGGTGGGCGAAGTGGGTGACCACACAGGGTCTCGCGCCTGAAGGGGCCTCGCCGCCCATAGGGGTTGAAACGAAAAATGTAATAATCAGTAGCGAGGAAAAAATATGGAAAAGGCTAATGTTTGTGGCCAATTATAACATTCTGTTTTATCTGGCTTTAAATTCTAGTTTATATGTTATATACGTCCAATCATGGGCGTAACAGGAAGGCAGGGGGGTCCTAAGCCTAAGGGGACTTGATAAAAATAAAAATTATTGTGGTATTTCTCATGTGAAACATTTACGCAAAAATTCACCACAACTTGCTTGGACATTTTTATCCACTTATTCTTTTCTTGAATCAAAATCTCTTTATCTAGTCTTTTCTCCTATCTCTTGACCTTGCACTCCCGATTCAATATTTAATATTATTATTTTAATATTTTAGCACCAACTGCCACGAAACAAGTGTGAGACATTTTAATGTTTGCGATGTTTTCAACCCAAGAAGGACATGGATAATATTAGCAGTTTTTCCTTCCTTCCTACAGCATTTAAATTTAAATATATGTTCCGTCAGTAATTTATCATTTATATTATTATTATTATTTAAATACATATGATAATTTGCTGCGTATCCTGAAGATTTTGTATCGATTCACATTAACATTTCAAATTTAAAGAACGGATGGGGACCTCCCTTCTAATCTCGCCCAGGGCCTCGCGATATGTTGCTACACCACTGCCGACTTCTACCCTCTCTTTGCGTAATTTACGAGAATAATGACGTATTTGATATTACTACTGCTATTAATACTTCACTAATAATAATAATAATAATAATGGTCACTATTATTATTATTGGCACGTTCATCCTGGTACTTGCCCACCTCCCCGATAATAATAATTCGTGGTTGCGCCTTTGGATTCAACTCGATTAGCCTGTCACGATAATACAGTGGTCTCAAAAATAAAGGAAAGCTTCGATTTAATTCAGTGGAAGTGATAAACAGAACTCCCATTTCTAAAAAGTACATATATATAATTACACCTAGTTTGTTTATGAGAAATGCCAAATCTTTACAGTTCTCTGGCATTGTTTACGCATTCTAAGCATAAGATCATAGCTTACAAACTACATTCAGATGAGAAAAAACTCAATAAATGTAGTCTTTAAGAAATATCTCTAAGATCTTTGAAAACATGATGTAGAAGATATTAAAATATATTGCCCTCTGTTGGAATTTCGTGAACTAATTCTCGTATGTGTCTAAATATGAAATGAAACATTTTTCTTACTGTACCCTTGTCTTCTATTGAACTGTTTGTTAATCTGTAAAGAGAGCATATCTTCTAACTTCATCAAGCACGTATGTGGGCAATCATAAAAAGTAGTCTGAACCAAATGGAATTGACGGATCCCATATCGAATAATCCAGGCCATGACACCTACCGATTCAGATTTTATTGAAACTTTGTGTATTCTAGTGGCGCAAAGGTCAGTTTCCCGGAGAGAACAAAATTATGATACTTGTAGTTCCTACTCACGCCACCAGATGTTCGCTTCAGCAGTCTCTTAACAACACTTTAAATTTGTTCAAATTTAATTCTTCAAATTACACACATACACAGCTTATCTAATGGGAAACTGACTTTTGGACCACCCTATTAAGGTACGAACACATGCAATTTTTTTCTTCTTCTGTAAACCTCACATTTACTGAGAAACAGGAGGTTAAAGTTTCAGAATTTTGCACGCTTTGGTTATTGCCTAGCTCATGGTGGTAGCCGGTAGTGTTTAACGGGGGAAAAAAATATGTCACTTTGAAACTTTTTCTTAAGTTCTGCCTTGGTCAGCATATTGAGTTTCTGGTTGTCTTGGAAACAAGGCTTATAGTAGGGAGACAAACTGGCCAAAACGTGTCACTTCGTAGGAACGTCACCGCCACAAGCGGCAACACTATTCTTCTGAAAGAGATCATCATGGAGAGTTAAAAAAGTGATGTTGCCAACTTCGCAACCTGGGACAGTGGCCGCCATATTGAATTGAAAATGGTGGCAGGTCAAATACACTTAGGTTGCTGTTTCTCATGATAGAAACGTTACTATGCTACACAGACTTGCAAAACTGGTGACATTCGAAAGAGAAAACTCCAACAAAATATAAAATTACCATTTTTCTTAAATTTTATTGTTACCCGTTGAATATAGAAACAAAAAACTTTCAAAGATAAATATTTTTCTTGCTATCGAAATTGTATTTTGTTTCATAACATGGTAAATATCAATCAAATCGAAAATATGGTTATGATAAAAAGTAAAGTACAGTTTCTCATGATTATGTTGCAAGTTGTTTGCGGAAGTTATCTCTCTTAGTTCCGAAATTATGAGTCAAAACATGTTTGTCGGCGTTGTATTATAAGGCAGATATTAAACCTGGCATTTCAGACTCTTCAGTTCAGCTTACCAAGATATAACGAAGAAGACGCATAACCTTCATATACATTTGAATACATGTTTCATTCGTAACGATTTACAGTTTTTGAGATGATATTACTTTAAATTGATGTGCGGGGGTTGTTCAAAAATTAAAGTTACCTATTTTCTTGTTTGAAGTTAAGCAAGGCACTATGTAGCCACAGCAAGTGGATCTGAAATATGCACAACACACAGGATATTTTCTGATATTACTGCTCTGTTGAAATAAATATAGCGAACAGTAATAACACTTTGAAGGTAGATTTCCAGAACGTTTATCATGAGAGATGTTGCAATTAATCCATGCTTATCTGAAGTAAAAAATATAGTTTATTAAACTATAAGAAAAATAATCTCATAAAGCTAGTGCATATAGGTATATTTCAAATGGGTCCCTCCCTGATGGCACAGTGGTAGCGTCGTCGCCTTGTAATCAATACCCGATCGATAACCGGTGGAGCACATAGTGGTTCGGATCCCACTTTAAACTGTAGGTCCAGTCCCGATTAGTCTTACTGTGCATAAAGGGGACTTATTACACCAAATCAATCAACTAATCTAATGGAATGAACAAGTAGTACTTTCAATAACATTTAAGTGTGTACATATTGTTTTTTGGGGGGGAGGGATTGGCCTATAAATTATTAACTACAAAACTTTGTTGCAGACAAAAAGTTTTCACACAGAAAAATAAATTAAAATAGTTTCCCGTTGATTGATTTGGTTTATTTTACTTCGCGTTTCTGCCATTTTTTGGCTAATCGCGAAGATGACAATAAAGGGTGGTAAGAAGAAATGAATGAAGGGATAATCACAAACGCAAATGGACAGTTCATAAGATAAGTCCCAAAGAGGATTGTACTGTCCATAAGTCCAGACGCCAGAGCCTTACTAGTCTGCAAAATGCAGTCCAGGGTGTACTCCGTGGACGTGAGGTTGATATGTGGGTGTCTTGAGGAAGGGCCACTCTTGCACCCCTGAAATTGCCCGTGTATGCTCAATGTAGCACTCTTTTCCATAACATTCACAACCTGGACATTAGAGAGCTTTGCCGATGTGCAAGAGCATCTTAATCATTTAGCGCATTTGCAACATGTTATGCTCAGCAATTCATTGGCAAATTATTTACGAGTTGCCATGATCGGCATACATAATTATATTATCTTAAAGTTTCCATCCATCTTCTGGCGAAAAAAGAAATATTTGGATTGGTATTATACAATACTGCCACATGCAATAACTAAACTAGAGAAGTAAGGAGAAACCCTTGTGTCTGCTCTGGCTACTTTCCACGAATGTGTCAACGCGATCACTTCCTGGCCCTAAAGGCAGATTGGTTAGTGAGAAATGTGTGCGTGTTCGTAGTGAAAATTCTGATCTTGAGGAAATGGAGAAGATCGGCAAAATCCTAGCGGGCGACAATACTGTCACGGTTCAAATAGATCCATTCGTGACAGCATGCTCCAAATACGCCCCTGTAACATCCGTTGACGTGGAAAGGTCCTTTTCGGCTATGAAGAATGTTTTGTCTGACAGAAGACAGTGTTTCACGACTGACAACTTGAAGAAAATCCTAGTTGTTACGTGCAACAAGTAAATACGCACTGGCATTACTAAAGTGTCCGAAGTGCGTTTTCTTAAATTTTATTGTTGCAATATCTTTGAGATGTGTGTTTATTTGTGTTTATAGTTGCTAAATCTGCAAATTAAGAAAAAATCATTCATTGAAGCATTAATATTTTACAAATAGTCCCGTTTGAAGGTAGTGGGTATGATAAAACGTTTACTGTGTGTTTTTGTATTTGTGTTCGTTTCTTTGCTTTGGCCCAGGTAAGATTAAGAATACTACTAAGTGTATGTATGAATGAATGAAACACCCTCCCTTGCCCGGGAAAACAAATGCTACCACTACCTAAATAGAGGCGGCAAAATCTCCCTCGGACAAGCGAAATAGCGTTACGGTCCAGGTTAAGTTCGTGTGTAGGAACCGGTGACCAACAGTGCATAGTGATACGCCATATCGAATAAAAACAAAGACATATGTACTTTCAAATTACCACCTCTTTACCTGTAGCCGGGAAGCGGCTAGCTGCATACCTGAAAATCACGGGTAGCGACATGCATACGAAAATGATATAGCCCAAAATTAACATGAAAATAAAAAGTATATTCTATTCATAACCAACAAAAATGGAATCATTACAGGTCCCCACACTTGCACTCTCACATTCTCTCTCAGATTCAAACCTCATGGGGTCATCGACACAAGAAATTATACATGACATGTACAGGTTATATGACGACAAGCCCTAATTATTGCATTCTCAATTAATTATATCTTACTTTTTGTCTAATCAGGTCATTTGTGATTTTGCTCCAGTGCTACTTAAATCCTAGCCAGCCCTTACTTAAGTTCACCTTTTGTTTTTTAAAAAAGAAACTAGTCGGCGCGGTGACCATACATTACTTGACCAGTATAAACAAAGGCGTCTCAACGGCAATTACATTCACGTGGGCGGACGTTTTCCTTTTACAAGACCTCACGTGGTTCCAAACATAACAAATAACCTCCGTTGAGTGACGCAAACATATACTCTCTAGCAGGCGGGACTTAAACACTTCGCCGCGACGAGCAATTCACATTACCAGGCAAATACTTTAACAAATAATCACATATGCGACCGGACATAGCTAGCAGCGACACAGCGCTGACACATAAAAATGAACAAACCTCAAGTAGAATATGCAATTAAGCGGGCGGCGCTTTACTCTAATAGTACGCACTTTAAACAAATACAAAGGAGCACAAACAACAATGAATTTAAGATCATAAAAAAATATCACAAGGAATAAGAAAAATTGACCTGAGACGAATAGATTACAAATGACAAGCGCGACGGGAGTTCGATATAAAATTTCGAGTTGAGTGGGCGTTTTCAAAATGTCGACGAATTTCAAGGGCGTTCTCTAAATCAATCGGGCCGTCACGTGTTAAGGTTCACACAGATGAATACTTTACCATCTCTCAGCTTCCGGGGTGCATCCAGGCGTCTTTACGGGCGATTGAAACACATAGTATCCACGCGAAAGGTTCCTTTGGTCGCGACGATGAAGATGCGAGAAGGATTCAAACACCTAGTTTCCCGGCTCCTCTTCCTCTCGGGATCGGTGGGTCTCCGTGGTATGGCGCGGTTCGGACATCGCATATGAGCGGTCGTTGTAGGCGTCGTCGGGGCGTCAACGTGACGGATGGTAGGCGTCGTCGGCGTCGTCAACGTGACGGATGGTAGGCATCGTCGGCGTCGTCAACATCTCTCTCTGCGTCTCTCTGTCGCGGCTGGTAGGCGTCGTCGGCGTCGTCGGGGCGTCAACATCTCTCTCTACGTCTCTCTGTCGCGGCTGGTAGGCGTCGTCGGGGCGTCAACGTGACGGATGGTAGGCGTCGTCGGCGTATCAATAGGGCGGCGTTCGACGTTCTCTCTCTCTCCATGGCGGCGGATAGGCATCGTCGGCGTAGCTTCTTCTGGCCTCGGGCGAATCGACGTAACGCCCTCATCTCCTTTCTTCCTCTAGCCCGCCATAGTTTCCGGTGTTCCCCGTTTCTCAAAAATTATAAATGGCGTAAGGTAATCACGGAAACGGTTTCGCTTCAACTTCCCCCAGCGGTTGAGGTAGGCGCACTCGTGTAGACTTACTGCCTATCACACACACTGGTGTTCGCACAACACAACAAAGTCCACAGTACACGAAAGGTAGCACGAAGGTGCTCTCGTTCCAAGAATCGCGGCAAAACAGTATGTGGAGAGGTAGCACGGAGCTTCTCTCGCTACAAGGATCGCGGTAAGACTGTCTAACGAAAAACCATGTCCTTCGTTTTATTTAGATTTTGAAAAACGACGCTATGCGCACGTTGGAGTGACGCTTCCGAAGGGGTCAGTCCACTTTGCTCTATTGTCTCCAAACTAGGACGTACCGTGTCCGGAGTTGACTTGCGCGGATTAAGCTTCCGCCTGGCTGTCGCCCATAGCTCAATAGCAATCGCTGTCCACAAACTGATCAATTAGAACCGATTTGATCTGGCGTCCGTAATTGTCGCTTGATCGTGACGAAACTCCACACATCTGTCCTTGCACATATGCCGCTGCGCTGGTATAAGTTTCACATGAATCGGACCGTTGGAAACCGAGATATTTAAATGTTTGTCCTTACGGTCGAATTTCCTAAGCTTTAGACGCATAGCGTGACCCTTCAGGTGCTTACCCTTAACACAAGCAAATCTCTCGTTCCTCCCGTCGGCTTGGCAAAAATCAAATATGTAATCTTACAAATTAAAACACTTAACACTTTGAATCAACACGTCTTTTTACCGCTGCATACATGAATAATAATGATAATAATAATGACGGTAAATCTGACTGTCACATGTATGTGGTGTTCGTTTTTGTTGTGCAGCAAGCAAATTTTTATTGGCGTAGGCATCCGTCACGTGCAAATGAAAAGCCTCTAAATTTGATTTTAAAAAGGAGCCATTTTGCTGGGCATCGTAAATATTGAAAGTAAAATCCGAATTGTTTACCCTACGTAACAACAGCTCAATAATATTTACTAATTTTAGGTTAATTTCTAAATACATTTTTAAATATTTAAGAAGAATTTAAGTCTTTCTCTTCAATTTTCACTGCCTCTTTCTGAAACTTGACTGCCTTTTTTCAATTTTTCGCTGCCTTTTTGCCTGCCATTTTTAATAGTTTTCAGTGCCTGAACATCCGGGCTGTAGTAATATCTGTTGTGAAAACGTTCTTTCCTTATTTTGGTCGACCGTGGCAGTAATTGTCATAACTTACAATCTGCAAGTTACAGAAAATAGTATTATTTATAATAAAATATCATCACTAGAATTACAACTTCTTTTCTGAGATATCTCAGGGGAGCAAGTGTCCCCTGGCCCCCGCTTCTAGGTGCTCATGGTAAACGAAGTGTGAAAACACCGATTTACAAAGACGTGTATACTCATTTTTCTTCAACGTAATTACATTAATGGAATGGGAGTAATTAGTAAGAATTCAACATTTTTAGAAAATAATCTCATTCATCATTGTATGTCATTATACATGTAAATGATTTTCCATTTGCAGCAACTGTCACCTAAATATTTTTACAATTAAGTGAGTGGATTTCATTCATCCGTCATCACTGCTAAACCTCCACAATCGGCCAATCAATTACTTAGATGTATTATGTGGCATGCATTCTGATCTGACCTCAATACTTGACATTCACGAAAGAATGCATTTAGGAATATATTTCGGAGCATTAAAAGTCATGGGCATGGAAGCTGCTGGATAATTGGGTGACGATAGAGTTGATTTTATTCCTTTGAACGAGAATACGTTCCCTATCGTATTTGCAGACCCTTAAAGGATCTTGTCAAGTAGACAGACGAAACAGAAAATATTCAGTAAAGTAATTGTAGCCGGATTTAGAATTTTTCTCTGGAAGGAACACTTAATATATTTTAAGCATACGAGATGTAACATTAGAAATATAATGTGCAGACTTTTCTATGCATTAAAAACAACCTGAAATATACGGGGTGTTTCCGTGAACTTGAATCAAACTGGCAGGATGGGTGTGGACTGGCCCAAGTGTCAATAGCCTATGAGATAAGGAACCTCGGTCCGGAATCGCGTAATTAAGAAGTTATAAGTTAAAACTATCATGCACGTGTACTCCGGTACAGCAAGGCCAGCAGTGGTGGAACACAGCATAACATTTACAAATTACTTCTTTAACTTTTGGTTTATCATTATTTCTTCCGTGTTGCCACAACAGAATCAACCTGCAAGCCTCCAAGGTTCGTCCTTTTCCGATATAGGGCCATTAACGATTCAACACCCTCTCGCGGCGTGTTAACACAACATCTGCGTAACATCACTGTGGTCAAGCTGTAGCCTGCAATGCCACCAAGGGCTCGAAAAATCAACCGGCGACCTTGAAGGATCCAATGGGAGGGTACGTTGTGTGGAGGCAAATTTTGTTTTCCGACCGCTAAGGGCTGGAAGAAAGTCACAGTGCCATCGGTTAGGTCTGCTTATGGATGTCCTCAGTGTTGCGAACTACACGATTAAGTGTCCAAGTGTACTGTATACTGTCAGCGATGTAGCATATCCACCAAGCTAGTTAAAATTTATATTCATAAATAAACTTTAAAGTTTCAAAACACAGGAGAAACACAAAAATATGATTGCTGAAATACGGATGGCATATTCTATGTGAAGATAAACGTTTCAGAGCGTTCGGTCTATTAAGACAGCTAACATGTCCATGGACACATCCGGCAAATAGAGTTGGTAAAACTCGCTGGCCGCTGTCACACTATTTTCAAGCGCTTTCCCGGTTGAAAAGTTACTGTTTTTCGAGCGGGTGAATTTCTATTTGTTTGCTTCAAAAACTTTTGTGTTGGCATTGTTTACTCTTTACTGCGGAAAGACCTACGTGGAGCCAAAGTGAATTTGTGAATATTGCAATGTGTGAAAATCTTGAAAATTGTTTCAGTCATTCGCGATCGTCTGTTGTATTAAATACGTTTGACAACAGACCAACTGAAATTCGAAAAAATTAACAACTTTGCCAGAACATTCATTTTTCCCTTAGACGTTATGGAAACAGGTAGAGTGCTCATTTTTTCAGTAACCGTACCATGTAGAAGCAATGAATTCTTGATTTTCTTAATTTTTCGAGATCTGCTACACCAACGGAAAATGTAACCGCACGCCACTGGACAGTGGAATAAGACAAGTGAAAGATGCAGCTTCTAGATTTAATGCGGACATCGCTACAGTATATTGCAGTACTCTACGACGAAAACGTTACAGGTGTTCAAAATAGCGGCACCCAGCGTCGATGCAGGCGTGACAGCGTTTCAGAAGACTCTGTCGCATCCGCTACATCCTAGAGTCGTTCTGACAATATCACAGGCAGCAAGATTCTTACCAGCAGCTCCTTCCTGGGGGGTGCAGGGGGATTTCCTCCCTCGCACCAACAATCTTGTCCTAAAAAAACCACCCGCAAACATTTCCTGCTGGGAGAGGAAACAAGAAAGATTAGCAATTGGTTTAGACTTGAAATAAACTTTACTAAGGATATCATCCAAATCACACCCAACAAACGAAGCATAATGTCTGTCGGTGTGTGTTTGTGAGTGTTGCACGTTCTCTCTCTCCTTCAAGAGATGATTAATGGATCTACACTAATAATAATATATGCACAATAGAAGTAAAACAAGAATGCAAGACAAAATGTAATTACAAAAAAAATGTCTTTACACCGTCACAAAAAAATAGGAGGCATTACTTTTCATCACGCCCTCGTATTTACATTTTAACCAATTGGTAAATAAATTAGTTTGCTACTTTATAAATATCTGATATACATTAAAGTAACAAATGAATTCCTTTATACATGCATATGTATTATTTTTTTAATTATAATTGATTTGCTTTTTTATGCATTAACGTGATAAATATCCATATCATGTATTATATATCTTATGTTTGTGTTGACGATCTCTTACAGTCCAGCAGAATTAACTTGAGAGAAATGGCCGCTCTGTGAGTGATGCAACTGCTCTCGGATTGGCTAGAGCGGGGGACTTCCCGCTGCAACGGGCCAATGGAAACTAGTGTAGAGTTTCCGTTGACCCGTTACAGCGGGAAGTCCCCCGCTCTAGCCAATCCGAGAGCAGTTGCATCACTCACAGAGCGGCCATTTCTCTCAAGTTAATTCTGCTGAACTGTAAGCGGAAAGATACTTTTAAAAGTGCACACCAACAATGCACACATACATTTTAAAAATATCTGTTATTTACTGATATCAAGCAAATCATCAAGAATTAGGGTAACATATAAATAATTATAAATATAGGACAACAATTTATGGGGTGGGCTCGGGCCCATATCAATTGCGTGCCTTCCTATTGGAGATGAAATGAACAATGAAGCTTAATTGTTAAAACTTTGACGCTGCTTCGGAATTTTAGCTCTTTTCCATTCTTACGACGGTCGCTCTAGATGCTGGCAAGGAAAGTGGGGAACGGGGAAGCGACCAATGCAGCGAGATAAGAAACGCAGCATCTTGTAGAACGAGGTGCGCGCAGCACCACCTCCCACGATTTCATAACTCTCGTCGCAACCCCTGTTCTCTGTTTGGTCTGCGGCGTATTCCCCGCTCCCTACTTCCCTTGCCAGCATGTAGAGCGCCCGCCGTAAGACTGGAAAAGAAATAAATTAAGATTAATAGTAATAGTTTAATATTTTTTTCGTTTCTTTCTTTTCAGAACCAAATGGAAGATGTCAGTAGGAAAGTGCGGAACAGAGGAGGAGGCAAGTGGAAATTATTATTCTAATAATAATAAAATTTTAATTTTTGTTTTTAAAAAATCAAAAATTCTTAAATCTTCATCGAATTCACATTTAGGAAAGACTACTTTATGTTTTATACAGGGTGTATCATAAGTAATAGCGCAAACTGACACAGGTGAAAGTACACGATAATAGAAGCAAAAAAGTCTCAGTAAACATTGGTCCGCAAACGAGCCGTTTTCGAAATAATTTCGAATGTGTGGTTACAAGCCGCCACTGACTTCACTGTTTGTAAACGTCGTCCTAGTTGGTAAAATGCTAATAATGTGTGCGAATGTGTGGTTAGAAGCAGTCACTGATTGCATTTTGTAAACACCAAGTGCTTTACTCTCTGCACGTTCCGAGGTTTGCTCTTCGTTCACAAAACAGAACATTTCCAAGAGGTGGCGTTGTAATCAAACAGGATGGTGTTTACAAAATGCAATCAGTGACGGCTTCTAACCACACATTCGCACACATTATTAGCATTTTACCAACTAGGACGACGTTTACAAAGAATGAAGTCAGTGGCGGCTTGTAACCACACATTCGAAATTATCTCGAAAACGGCTCGTTTGCGGACCAATGTTTACTGAGACTTTTTTGCTTCTATTATCGTATACTTTCAACTGTGTCAGTTTGCGCTATTACTTATAATACACCCTGTATAACACTTTGGTTCTGTTCTTGAATATGCCGGCCCCCGTGGCAGACTGGTTATCACATCGCGCTACGACGCCAGGTGTCCCGGGTTCGAATCCTGGCCTGGGCATGGATGTTTGTGAGTCCATTCATCAATTTCATCATATCATCACTCATCAACATCTTCGCAAATTAGCCAAAACTGGCACAAGAAGCGAAGTAAAATGAAGCAAATCAATCAATCAATGTTCTTGAATATGGCTCCGAAATTGTGAAACCCAGAATCTTCCGCCACCTTGATGACCAAGGGTTTCAGGTTCGAATCCAAAAGATATCTGATATGGCGGCCGTCGGGACGCACATTTGCTATTCGACTAAAAATATCTTAAATGGAATAACAACGATTCGTACCAAGTCTCTTGCTTTTACTAAAAAGTCAAATATTCTGGACTTAGCTGCCGGACTGTGACGAACCTCCGCAGAACAACCAGGCAACAGCGGTGGCTGAGAGTTACAACATCGGGGGAGGAGGTGCAGCGCGCATCTCGTTCTACAAGCTGCTGCGTTTCATATATCGCTGGATTGGTCGCTTCCCGCTCCCCACTTCCCTTACCAGCATGTGGGGCGCCCGCCGTAAGACTGGACAAGAGAAAAATACACTTTTTAAAGATTAATTTTTAAATTACAGCAAAACCACTGACAGTAGCGCAAAATCAAACATAACCTTTTTTGTAGCCAATCTAATGAGGTTCAAGACTAGATAAAGAGTATGTGCTTATGACCACTAGCTAGGGAGTTATAGCTCAGGAACTAAGAGTCTGCGAATTGGAGGTTTGTAGGAGGAAAGCACACCAAAATTTTGGATTTTACATGGCAGTGATTAACTAATATACAAGATTTACTTTTTTACGGAATTATTTACTCCCTTCATAGATTCGTCAGTACCACGAGAGGTACGAAGTTAATCTAACAATATACTCGCTAGCTTCACAACTTCATTTATTCTTTCAGTGCCTTATTTTGCATGTTTTACTGTTTAATTTATAGATTTTTGCAGTGTAAATATGTCTACCATTAATACATGAAAAAATGTTGATGATATTTAGAGAGACTGGTGGTGACATCTCGGTTCTTTCTCGACAACCAATTCCCACAAGACAATGAGTTTCGTGGAAATATTTTCCGAAAGAGGAAAGGGCTGTCATCTTCTATCGGCTGCCGACGGCGGAGGATGTTCTCGTTTCCTTGACAACAGGGGAACATCGTCAAGCAAGGCGTTGCCATAGCGACGCGTGGAGAGCGTGGGAATAAGCATTCGACGCCGTAGCTTCTGTAGGGGGAGGAGGGCGTCTTCCTGTTGCGCAACTTTCTTTATGTCATTCACGGAAAAGTAAAGTCGTGTCAGCATTTTGGAAATTGTAATATCACCACTTCCATTCCAGCCAGGAGCGTATATTCCAGGCTATCGGAGAAGCCTGAAACATAGAAAGTAAAATACTAAAGAAAAATCGATTAGAAACTGTGAATTAACCTGATTTAAGAAAAGAAGATAATGGCGATTCTGAAGTTGGCAACCTGAATTCTTAGGAGTTGGCAGCCTGACTACCGTTGGGATGGCAACGTAGCTTCCTTCAAAACGTCAAGAATGAGTCTTCTCCCCTTCTTCATAAGGGTGTCAGGGTGAGCTAGTCCATGTCTTAGAGTCAGCATACGCGACTGATTCCAGCCGTGTTGTAAACCAATATTCCGGCTCTTATACACACAGAACTCGAATCAAGCAATTATCACTTTGGTTTTCTCGAGTTTTTTTAGATGTTCCTTTTCTGCTTTTATCTCACTCCAATAGTTGGAAGTAACTCCTTCTGATAAAATGTGTGATTGGCGCTTTGGTTGGAGCAAGGCGTGAGCCTTGAACATCCCTTTTCGCGAACAAACACCATCGTAGTTTGCCGAAATCTTTGATTATGGTCTCAGGCACGTATATGAATGAATTTCTTAAAAATCGTGTCATCATATTCGGGGTGTAAGAGGCACCTACAGTCCAGCAGAATTAACTTGAGAGAAATGGCCGCTCTGTGAGTGATGCAACTGCGCTCGAATTGGCTAGAGCGGGGGACTTCCCGCTCTAACGGGCCAACGGAAACTCTACAAACTCTACTCTAGTTTCCATTGGCCCGTTAGAGCGGGAAGTCCCCCGCTCTAGCCAATTCGAGCGCAGTTGCATCACTCACAGAGCGGCCATTTCTCTCAAGTTAATTCTGCTGGACTGTAAATGTCAACCTCACTTCAACGTACTACACCCTGGACTGCAGTTTGCAAACTAACAATGACCTGGCGTCTAGATCCATGGGACTTGAGTTGTTTGCTGCCCATAAGTGTTTGCGATTGTCCTTTCACTTATTTCATCTTATCATAATTCATTCTCATCTTTGAAATTAGTCAAAAGTAGCAGAAACTAGAAGTAAAATAAATCAATTCATTCTTTCATTCTGTCATCTTGTTCATCGAATCCAGGAGAACCAAGGTTTGAAAGAGATTGAAGCACATCATCTTCTGCGCCATCAAATACGTTCAACAGCTACTTCTTTGCCTTCTTTGTAAGTACAAAGTACAAACACAAACTGGGATACCATTAATAGTGGGGGTCTGGAAGTGAAAAATCTCTTATATAATAGCGGAATGGGTTGGGTATGGGAAGAGGGAGGAAGGGGGGGCATATCAACAGAAAATCAAATCAGGAACAGGTTACTGGACATAGACAGACAAGAAATAATAGCAGACTGCCAAACAAAGACCTCAATGAGGGAACAGCTAAGAGTAAGAAAATGGGGAAAAGCGAAATATATCCAGGTTGTGAGAAAAATGAAAGAGGCGCGCTGGCATGGTTCAGATTAGGGGGATGGAAACAACTAAAAAAGAGAAACGAAGCAGAGGAAACGATATGTCGTTTGTTCGATTGGGAGGAGACGGACGAGCATATCCTACGGAACTGCCCTTCTACACGTGACCTAAGGGACAAATGGATGAAAATCTTAACAGGGAGGGACGTGATAGAAGTGCTGAACGACAGAATAAAGAAAAAGGAAGCGGGGCAGCAAGTGGGGAAATACCTGGGAGAAGTAAGAGAACGGCGGGGGAAAGCTATCAGAGAAGGCAGCGAAATGAGTGATCGTGCTCCAGAGAGTGCAGGAAAAGAGAAGTGGGGCGAGGAAGAAGGAAGAAAGACTGGAAGAAGAGGGAGGGGAAGAATGTGTATATAGGGGACAAAGTAAGAGACAGCTTAAAAGAAAACTAAATGTAACAAAATATTGTAGAAAAATCAAAAGTATGTAGTGCGTACAGCCTATTGCTCGTACAAAAAGAAAATAAATCTAAATAAAATAAGAAGGAGTTACTTCCAAGTAATGGAGTGAAAAGGAACATCCAAAACCACCCAACCCATTAGGCTGTTGAAGGGAAAAGGAAGAAAATGAGTATGACAAGAAGATCAATCGTGTCATAGTGACACTGCCTAGAGGTTTAGAGAATACCTGTATTACAGTTGACATGTGGTTGCGGAAAGAGGAATTGTTCATGCGACGTACTGTACTGTGACTTTGTAATGCAGATGAAGAAAGTGTGAAAACAATGATTTACAGAACAAAGACTCAGATCAGAGTGACGAGGAATTTGACTAAAGTGATTGTATTTATAATAATAAATTAATAATAAATTTCTTTATTAAGCGGGCCAGGTTCAGCCTATAGGCTGCTCTGCCACGTAACCCTTGTCAATGTAATGTTACATATATAATAAACTGCATATGGAGCAGGGAGCTACAAGTAAAATAATACATATCTACTTGTAAGAGATACACAAAATTAAATGAATACACAAAGTGATTAACTACAAATACAAAAGACAAAATAATAAATAATAATAAAAGACAAAAGTAATACATAATAATAAAAATACAATTTCATGTAGTGGCTTGATACCTTCAATATGTGCCGCGACTCTGCCATTGTTCCATTAACAGTATATATTTTACTTTACCTCTGAAATGTACGGGGTTCTTTATGCATGCAATATTTGCAGGCAATGCATTCCATGCTTTGGGAGCCGAAAAGGAGAAAGATGATTTGTAGGCCGTGGTAGAGTGATGGGGTAAATCGAAATTGTTCCGCTTGCGGGTAGCATATTCATGGATATCCCTACGAGAATGCATTTTTTCGAACGGACACTGCTGTTTACCTTCTGCTAATATACCGCGGACGGAACAGAGATAGTACATTTTCCTTCTGTTTGCCATAGTAGGAACCGGAAGAATATGATCGGATCTTTTTAATTTAAAACTGTACCTGATGCATTTTGCACCATTTGTATTTTTACACTGAGCTTTTGCGAGAGTTGCGGGCCGTAAACATTATCAGAATAGCTAAAGAATGGGCATATTAATGCTTGGATGAGTCTTAGCTTGCATTCAACAGGGAGGAAGTCACGGAAACGATTTAGACTTCTGAGCGTTCCGTAAGCTTTCATACATTGCGTCTTTACATGTTCTGACCAGTCCATTGTTTCGTCAAAGACCAGAGTAAGATTTTTGGCAGTGTTACTCCTGACAATAGACAAATTGTATATTCTGAGATCCACGTTAATGTTTTTCATTAACGATCTTGAGTAATTAGATCCAACGATCATGAAAGTGAATTTTTCCGGATTGATTTTAAGACCGTTAGATTCACACCAGTTATTGACGATGTTTAAGTCGGAGTTCAGTGACCGCAGGTTATGTTCCAATGAAGCGTGATGACCTGAAAAGTATAACTGGGTATCATCTGCGTAAAAATGTGGAGTGAAGAATTTTATAGCGTGCTGCAAATCTGCAGATAAAGGGTAAACAGAAGGGGGCCTAGTATCGATCCGTGTGGCACACCTGCTTTTAGCATTATAGGCTGAGATACGTGAGACGGTGATTTATGTAATATGACTCTTTGACGCCTGTTAAACAGATACGATCGAAACCAGTTTAATGTTGAAGCAGAAAACTTGTAATATTTAATTATAATAATAGTAATGATAATAATAATCATGAATATTTTTCACTTATTTATTAACAGAAAATTATAATAATAATAATAATAGTTTATTTTAAGTGTTGAGCACAGTATGAAACCTAATACAGCACTAAGTCAAATACAAAAGTACAAAGTTACACGAATAAAATACATAAGCTGCAGAATAACATAACAAGTTAGCACATTTACACTTCAAGTTACAGTTTTCAATGAGATCTATTATATCTCTGATACTAATAATTGTTTATTGTTATATAATATTGTGCAATTAACTGTGTATTGTTCTAATAATAATAATAATCATATTTATTGAAGTCATGATAACGATTAAACAACCATTATGTTATACAAAATTAAAAAATTGAATACATTATTATGAAATAAAACAGTGGATCCTACAATCTTATAGATCAACATAAATTCAAATTGTAGGTTTCAACAAGATCAGCTACTAAACCTCTTGCCTTGTTTAGGCATGTGAGAATTGAGATATACCTATGTGAATATCTGGGAATTTTATAAGCTATATTTTTCAAAAAGTATTCACTGTCAACTTGGAAATTTAGTATCTTCTCTACAAAATTTAACCTTTTCATTTTTCTTCTTTCTTCTAAGGAAAACATATTCAACTGTGATAACCATTCAGAGTAATGTTGGTCATAGTAATTTTTTTTAAACTTTGTGCATAATAACCTAATAAAAAGTTTTTGAACTGATTCAACTTTTTGAAGGTGACTGGTTGCAGTCAGAAACCATAATTCATGTGCATATTCAAGAATAGGACGAACTATCGTTTTATACAGGAATATTAAGGTATCTTCCTTTTTAAAAACTTTCCATGAGAAAAATATATAACCAAGCATTCTCTTTGCTCTTTTGCAAATTTCTGAAATGTGCTCATCAAATATGAGAGAGGAGTCTATTACTATTCCTAAGTCTTTATGACTGTCGCACACTTGGATTTTATTTTCATAAATAAAATAGTTGGAGACTATATAATGAACTTTCTTAGTACATCTTAAAACTTTACACTTTTTCAAGTTAATTTCCATTTCATTAATCTTGCACCAATATGTCATTCTATCGAGATCAGCCTGAAGTTGAGCGACATCATTATTTGTTAAAATACTCTTAAAAATTTTTATATCATCTGCATATAGTAAACATGTGCTAGATTTAAAACATAATGTAACATCATTGATAAAAACAGCGAACAGAATTGGGCCGAGTGGCGACCCTTGAGGTACTCCACAAAGTATTTCTTGTTTAGAAGAATTTGTTTCACCAATCTTAACAGAGAAACTTCTATTTACTAAAAAGTTGGAAAACCATTTCAGAAATCGTGGTGATAATCCCATTTGGTCGAGTTTGTAAATTAATAACTGATGGCTGACACTATCAAAGGCTTTAGCCAAGTCAATAATAATAATAATAATGACTATTTTTTTCGTTACCGTTTCGTAACCCTGTAAACTAAAAAGAGAGATCAGTGTTCCGTCCTTTAACCAGCTTTCGGTAATAACAAACAAATCAGGGTCTTCCTCTTTTACAATAAGCCGCAACTCGTCCATTTTCGGAACTGGCGATCTTACATTAGCGAGAGCAACACGGAAAAATGACTCATTGCCTGGCCCTCCCCTGACATGACTTTTCCCAAATGATTACAGCCACTCTTAATCTTGATAAGCTGCTTAAATTTCAAAATGCCTCTGGAAAAAATATGATAATCGAACTCTAAATCAGGATACGGACAGTATTTTATGTGCAGAATCTCCATGGCGGCCATCTTGGATTTCGGACGTCATGTATGGTCTCTGACACATTTTCCAGCAAAATACCTGTAGTAATACATGATTGCATGGCTCCAAATGCATGCATACACATGTCTTCCCTTCGTGCAAGAACCCAACAAACTTAAAATTGGTCAAAATTACTCCCAAAGGAGTTAAGGAGATATGGTCGTTTTTGTCTGTTAATGTCTGCAGAAGCAGCCATATTGGATGTATGACGTCACACAGGCCATACGCGACAATAGTAGGCATCAACAAAATATCACAGGCAGTAATTTTCCCCCTTTATATGCCAGAATGCCAAGTAAGGTGTAAAATACGCTAAGAATCCTTGCAGAAAAGGACACAAAATAGTTTCACTGGATATATCTCCATAACAGTGCAAGATACGAAAAAAACGTGAGAAACAATTTTGTTCCTTTTTCAATTGTGAACAAAAAATGTGTGTATACAATTTTTCCAAAAACCACTCTTAATATAGTTATGATCGATTTTTTTTTGTTAGTGCATGAAGCTGCAGCCATCTTGGATTTATGACGTGAAACAGGCCAAATGCCATAATTGCGGGCAAAACACCTTTTAGTACATGATTGTGTACCACACTAGCAACATCTTACCGGTAGTCATATATTCCCTTCATTCAATAACCCACAGGATTACATATGCCCCTGGACTATTATGTAAGGCCTAAAGACTTGTCAGCATTTGGAAGCTGTGCAACAAAGGTTGCCCCACGAGTAGGACGATTCGTTGTAATATTTTATCTCTGGAAAGCGTAAAAGGAACGTTCTTGAATAAGAGAAGGAGTCGAACTACTGGCAATATTAAGGAATCGTTTTATCTGCGGAATGTTCTAGAATATAATGAGGGGGTTACGCATATCTACCTTTTTTGTGGTCCATCCTCATATTTCCCATCTTTTCCTGTCTTTGGCTTTCTTTTTTTTTATATAAGGAATACTGGGTCAAATGGGGTCATGACCCCACCAACCCTCCCTGGAGATAAATGAGTAAGCATTTGATCATATTAAGAGACGAAACGTTAGATGTGTTGGGGAACGGAAGGGATTTCACTGTGCATTAATTGTTTCGCAATCCAACTGTATTCTAGAATACTTCCAATCGAGTTTGAGCAAGCGAAAGTGGTTCTACAAACAGAGCGGTACAAATATGAACTGGCAATATGTGCGTTCTTATAAAGTTAACCACAGTAACAACAATTAGTAATATTTGAGAACTTTAATATATCTGCTACATTTAGCTCGAATTATGAAAATACTTAGACTGTGATCACTCGCACTTGTGAACTGTGTATGTTTAATTAATTTTCTAATTAATGTTCACCCAATCCAGAAATTCGGTGGTCACAAACAAAGAGTTTTTGTAAGCAGAACGCGAGCGCCATCTCTACAGCGAGAATAGGTACTACCAGCGCATGGCCTTGTGTTTCTCTGCCATCTGGCGTGAGTTTACCAAACTACTTCCTCCTTGAGAGGTCCGGGTTGCGTATTTCACATGTGCACATTGAAATAGAGATTGGGGGCGTGGCTTGTAATGGAGAAGCCTCTGATTGGCTGCCACGAAGGAACATGGAAAAATGCATCGTCTGCAACACCAAAAGATACCTTATACGTGTGTAATAAAAGGAGAATGTACGTGTGTAATAAAAAGAGAAAGGACACAAAATTATATGAATATACTGTAAAAAATACACATGTAGAGACGAGGAGACAAAATAAATTATTGACGAAGAGAACAAAACAATCACGGAAAGTTTTAGTGGGACAAACACAATGAACATTGACAATATAATACAATTTCTTCATTAATATGTGGATGATTACTTCTCTTTTCCATTTTTGATTATTTAAGGTTTTTTTTTATTTCTGTACGTAATATGAATAATGGACATGGTTGGATGATTAGTGAACTGTGAAGAGAACTTCATGAATATCCATACCTTATCCATAATTCCAACTCAGGACAACCTGTTTGCGCTGGGGGGCGGGGGAGTTGACGGGTGTTCTACCTTCCCGAAATTGAGAAAAATCAAAATTTTCGAACGAACCCAGTAAAGTAGCAAGGAGAAACAGTAGTAAATGCAAATCTACCTTAAAATGACCACAATTATCATTTTCGTCTTTGAATAACTTCAAAAACGAAGTAATACGAAATATTTTATAGTGTGTAAAGCCCATCTCCTAGAATGCAGCTATGTAATATCCAGCTTTACAATTCCAGCCCCTTCCGAGAAAGAAATTCTGCACTCGCTAGAGCCTAAGACCCCTGGGTTTACACGGTTTTAAAATATTAACTTTATAGAAAAAAAATGCTAAACTAAATTCGCACATTTTAGGCACTAGTATTATAATAATAATAATAATAATAATATATCTTTATTGAGCGGGCGAGGTTCAGCGTACGCTGTTCTCCCACCTAACCCTTGTCAGAATACAGTCTACAGTTACAAACGGTATATATATCCAATAAGAAAAAAGAAAGAAAAACAATAATAATAATAATAATAATAAAAATAATAGTAAATAAGTAAGAAAGATAAAAAAAAAATGCAAATCAAATAAGAACTGTAAAGATACAATTAATGAGTATATGTATACACAAAAAGAAAAAATACATAAAACTAAATTCTAAATACAATTTTAAGTATATATATATATATATAGGCACACACACATGTACACATAAATGCATATTTGGTAATGTTTGATGGTGCAAGAATAGAAATATTTGACATGAAGTAATATCAAATTCTTACATTGACATTAATACATTGTGGGATGTATTTTTATTCGTGTGTGCTTCTAGATTCAAACTGTTTACATAGTAGATAGTCCTTTGCTGTGGATTTAAGAGCATGCAGTGTTGATTGGTTAGTTATTGTTATGGGCAATTTATTCCAGGTTGAAACTGCATTTACCGAGAATGATGATTTGAAGGAGGCGGTACTGTGATGATATGTAAAAAGTTTGTTATGCCCTCGCGTGAAGTGTGAGTGTATTTGAGTGCCTACTTTAACTTTTCTAAATAGATAATCTGGTTTACTTACTTTCAAAATTTTGTTTATGAAGGTGATATAGTGCAGATGCCTTCTTCTGTCCATTGTTAATATTTTCTTTGTGTTCAAATGAGGCAGGATATGTTCATATTTCCTTATGTTCAATGCAAATCGTATGCAAGAATTTTGCATCACCTGAATTTTCCTTTTATCTCTGACTGAGACCCCAGGACCATAAACTACATCACAGTAATCAAAGAGTGACCACAATAAGAGCTCAACTAGCTTCAGTTTAACTTTTTCCGTTAGATAATTTTGAGACCTATATAAATTTCTGAGAATGTAGAATGATTTTCTACACAGTCCATTGATGTGTTCTGTCCAAGTGAGAGAACTATCAATCACCAAACCCAGGTTTTTAGATGTTGTTTTATGCGGTATGCACGTCCCACGTATCTTCAAGACTATGTCGTTATACTTGTCGTTTGTAATTGTTTGTCTGTTCCCCAGTAACATGTATGTGGATTTTTTGGGATTTATTATCAGTGCATTGGAGTCACACCAGGTGGAAATTCTTTTTAATTCATTGTTGAGGACCATAACATCACGTCTAACTGTAATTGGCGTGGTAGGTAGGTATATCTGTGTGTCATCAGCATAGAAATGGTATGTACATGTTTGTATTGCTCTCGATAAGTCTGCTGTGTATAAAGTAAACAGTAGTGGCCCCAATATTGATCCCTGAGGCACCCCAGTTTTTATTGGCACAGATTTTGAAAATGATAGTGGAGTGCCAGGCATTTGTACTTTCTGGTGTCTGTCTGTAAGATAAGAGTTGAACCACTTGATTGCTAATGGGCTGAAGTTATAATATCTGAGTTTAGCTAGAAGTAGATCATGCCGTACACTATCGAAGGCTTTGCTGAGGTCTAAGAGGACTAGTATAACTGAACACCGTTCATCCATGAAATGAAGGAAGTCATCTACTACTTTTGTGAGTGCAGTGGCTGTACTATGTTTACTGCGAAAACCTGACTAATGTATCTTAGAATTTAGAGGATCAGTTTGGGTGGGGCTATTGCAGCATTTTAATTTCCTCATGAAACTATTGATCCAGTCTCAATTAGTATACATGCATAATATTGGACCATGCTTTTCATACAATGCTCGTCTTTACAAATAATTTTCCGTAAATATTTGCCTCACCAATATAATTTGTATTAAAACTCTGAGAGGGGGTATGCTACTTTTCTGGGTGGGAGAAAGATGTGTCAGGTTTGGGAAGAGGCACCTGATTTCA
Organism: Lepisma saccharinum; assembly: GCF_977018435.1. Classification (NCBI taxonomy): domain Eukaryota; kingdom Metazoa; phylum Arthropoda; class Insecta; order Zygentoma; family Lepismatidae; genus Lepisma; species Lepisma saccharinum. The sequence goes on along the minus strand of NC_139243.1, from coordinate 54,872,568 downwards.
TACATAGGAATTGGAAAAGAAGAAATATTTGAGCATCCCTGCTGAAAATTTGGTATACTGTTTTTAGTAGATCTGTAGTTGTTTTGTAATATCTACTGTGTTCAGATTTTCAAACAGATAAAAATTGTTAAGAAGAAGGAACAAAATGTAATATTCAAAGACACCATCTTAAGCTAAACACACTACATAACCTACATATTAAATACAATACTGAACTACTGTAGTTTCTTTACTGTACTGTTGTCAGAAACTATAGGTGTGTACGATAGAAGCATCTACTGTGTTTAGATTTTCAAGTAGATACAAAAACAAATTGTAAATCAGGAGGAATGAAATGTTATATTTACAGGCAACAATATTACATGTAATACTGAAGAGAAAATTTCACTTGCAGTTCTTCTACTGTAAATGTATATAAGTCACTGAAGGTGTTCAGAAGAAGAGAACCATCAAATTTCAGTAATTTCTGAGACAGTAGAGTACAATTAATAACAGTATATTATGTCTACTGTAAACAGTAGAAATTTCCAGCAGGCTGCAAATGTGATTGGTTGCTTCTTATCATACGAATGAAAAACTCCAAAATCAGTTTTAAAAACATACTTGTTCACCATAATACTAATAAAAATAAAATAACAATAAATCATTTATTTAGCAGGCAAGGTTCAGCTGTAAACTGTGAAGCACACACACACACACACACACACACACACACACACACACACACACACACACACACAAATATATACATAAATAACATGATAGGTTGAATAAATAATACCAATTGGATGTATGTTTGCTAACTGGAAAATGTATTTCTCTTAAGACAGAATTAAAAAACATGATATTTTACATTTTTTGTAGGATTTTTCTATCTTTTCCTCTTTTCACATTTATTTCACTATTAACAAATATTTACACATGAAAAATTTCTTATATTAAACCAATTGTTATAAAATTTACATTCCAAGAAAATGACAAATGTACATTTCTTTTTAAATAAGCAGTTTAAATGATGTGAGAGATAGCTCAGTATATACTTAATCTAAAGAGGACCTGCAGCATTGATTACCAATGATAATAAAACATGGAATGACAAAACTGAGCAATTCCAAGTAATGAAAAAACTTTTAAAAACACTATAATATACATAAGACACTATATATTTCATAATGAAAATCATCTTTGTCACATGATTTATTCGGGAATATTATTTTAATGCTAGGAATGCACTAATACCAAAAAATATTACAACACAGGTGTTATACACTTATTACTGAATAAAATAATACAAAAATAATATAATATATTCTAACATCATGTAACATATATCTACTTCATGTACAATATCAGTTATTTTAACATTTATTTCCTCACATGTCATAATATCCATAACTTAATGGTGTTCATTGCTGTTTCTAATAATCTTGAAATGTGTATGTATGCCTCAATAATGAAGGAAGTTGAAATCACTTTTTTGAAATTGATGACAAACTGTTAATAACATCCCACAGTGATATTAAAATATGTTTAATCCAATAATGAAAACTGTCCCCCTTTAATCTTGCCCTTACTATTTGCAATCTACTTTGAAAAGAAATATCAGGTTCTAGTGCGTAATGAATCCAAAGATAGTCAAAGGCATCTGGAGGAGGTAGCAGAGGAAGAAGAGACTAGTGTTCTTCTCTGGAAAATGAATGTCAGCCTAAAATTATGTATAATTTCACACATGTAATTTAATTTCAAGTAAGGGTGGTACAAATCATTGCAGCAATGTAATGACTTTAAACAGATGGGGTGATTTTGGGGAGAAAATGCCTTTCTTGCCTGTTGAATAGAATTCTGCAAATGCCTATGAGATATGATATCGATTAAGTGCAATTCCATTGTGATGGATGTGACAATCAGGCAAATTTACATTCATTCTTTAATTATTTTTTGGCATTTTCAAATTTTTAACTCCATCAATTCATGTAATTTCATTTTCTTTGATAAAAGTTGTTTAATTTCAGAATATTCCTCCTCCATCTCAACTCTTAACTAGAGAAAATTCATCTTTTGTAATTGTAAAAGGTGCGACACTTCTGAGACTTGACTTTAGGACAAAACAAACTTGACTCGAAATTTAAATGCTTTTAGTTTCTAAAAATATTAGTACATTCTTTATTATATACATTTTTTGTCTGTGATGGGTGTGACACCATGCACATTATTTATTTTGAAGGATTATGGAACAATGCAAAGGCTATGAAAATGATCATAAATATATTCTTCAAACTAAGGTTTGTTTCAGAAATGAAGTATGATACTTCAGAACTTAAAATATAGAATCAATCAATGAGAAAATTAGTACAAAATTAGAATTAATAGCTTTCTTATGGTAATGAAACTAAAGTAAGTGGAGACACTAGACGTAAGTTCCCACTTCTACTTATAAAGTTATAGGTTTGAAACAATATATTATTTAAAAGTCATGAAACTAAAGTATGTATTAATAATTCCAAATTATGCATACTTTCCCCTTTAGTTTTATACATAATAAGTGATACTTTGAATAAAAAAATTAACCTTGTTTGTCCACTTTACATGGAATGGCTCTTAAATCAATAGTGTGAAAGGGAGCTCCAAAAGTCCAGTTCAAACACAGTAAAGTTTAGAAAAAAGACACATAATGAACAGATGTCATTAACAGGAAATATTTAAAGTGCAAAATGAACCACACATGCACTTTTGTCCAGCATACCTACCGATAACTGAAAACTAAAAGATTTGAAACTTAGTATTTGGATCTTTTTGGTAATACAATTTGAAGTTTGCAAACATGATTCTATGTGTATAATTTAACTACATTCAATGAGCATCTCCATGACTCTTAGCATTGGGGCAATTCAGTGCTATACTTCCACCCAAGTTTCTTTGTAATTTGCATCTGTTTTTTTTCACACCTTTCAATGGACGACCTGAACGATGCCGTGTACTTCCACGTGATGATCCTTCCTTTCTTCTATTCAATGATGTTGGTTGAACTCTAATTTTTCTACCTCTGTAAAATTTAAGTTCACTGGTATTGAGAAATTCATAAAGCTGCATTGGCGTTTTGATTTTTTGCATTCTTTGCATAAATTTTCTTGCAGATGTCATCAAACCTGTATCTGTTGTATTTTCTTCCAAGATGTTACTAATTCTCTCGCATTCTGATTTAAACAGCTGTACATTAAAAGTTGGGCAAATTGCAGTTTCTTCATGTGTAGCCAAATTATCTCTTGTAGCTACATTATTTGGCTCCTCACGGGCATCTTTTGTTGTAATGGTACAATTTTCTTCAGCATTTCCAGAGTTTATTGGTTCAAAAAAAGCTGAAGTTATGTCCTGTGAATTTCCTGTGGCAATTTCATACAACATTTTTTTATCCTGGGTAGAAAGCTCTGGACTGTTTGGAAACATCATGCCATGTCTGATGTGCACTGCTGCTTGGTGTTTGCAAAATGCTCCTTGCGCACCAGAGAAACACGAACACCAACCAACATCACTACGTACATCATAAGTCTTTCCATCATCTGTACTAGATTTAACAAGAAAGGAATTATCATCGACCTGCACCACAGCATCTGGACATGACTTCTCGATTGCCAAACCTTTGTCATGTGTTTTCTGATAGAGTATATATGGTTTCTTCAGCCTTCCAAAAGCTGCAGAAAGTAACCTATTACAATAATACTTTTCTAGTACAACAACAATAAAATCAAGCAATGCCAGTGGATTGTAAGCTTTAAGTCTTGTCAATATAATATCCTTTAGTACACGAAATGTGGCTTCAGCATAGTTATTTGTGTTATGATTCATGTTCATAACATCCCGTCTGTATGGCATGCACCATTCCTCTCTCCTGTCATACAGTTTTTCAACATGCTGGCAAAATTTCATGTACCTGCAATTTGTCATCAAATTCAAAAAAGTGGTTTCAGCCTCCTCCATTGATGAAGCATACATAATTCGCCTAAATTCCTCCATTAACTGTGGCCTGTCCTCCTTTGCCACTCCATTCTTTGAGTTCCATAACCAACGCCAAAGAGCCTGTGGAACATGAAATTGGCACAATAATTTCCTTGTACCAGGCCAAACGTCATTCAATGCATTTCTTAATGATGCAGAATCGTCTGTCATAAAGTTCTCTATGTTAGGGGTTGAAAATTCGTCCCACAGATTTCTTATTTGCTTAAAAGCTGTTGTATAGCATTCCTGGCTCTGACCTTCATGCAAAGAAACACCAACGGGTACAGCTCCAGCCTTTGTTGATACCAAGACTATTGTTAAAGCTGTATTGCTTTGGTCACATGAGGAAGAAGTATCTATAAAGAAAGATCTGCACTTATCCTCTTCAATCTTTAGGGACCGTTGCATTAATGGAGTCACTACAGATAAGGAGAATGGGCTTTCTTCGATACATATCTTATGTCCAAGTTTCTCTAGTTCTTCTTTCTTCTTCAAAGCAAGGCTAAAATTGAAGACAAATGTTTCAAGTCAGATTTTTTATATTTCATTGGCCTATTAACTAAATAAATTACTGAATACACTCAACAACAGTCAGAATAAACTTTATCCCTAATTTTGAAAATTAAATGTATCTTTATATATATTCCTGTTGGGAAAATTCAAATATTCAGATATAGAACTTTAAAACTACTTTCACTCACACACACATACCTTAAAATAAATAGTATTTGTTGATAATTGTCTTCAATAAAGATTCTGAAATACCATGGCAATTATATTATTGGCACACACACAAACACATGCAAGTGCACTTATATAGATAGACTTCAAATTTTAGTTTAAAATGATGTAACATATGATAGAAGAGTGGTTAACACCATTCTGTGAAATGGCTGTAATATTTTACATAAGTTGTAGTTTGGCTTCGAGCCAATGTCATTATTTTCATTTCATACAAGTTCAACATAATTGCATGAAGACTATATTGAAATATGACAATATATCATGTAGCACACATTGTTGACATAACTTTGGGAGATTATCAGCATGATGGGAAAATAGTTCGCAGCTTTCCCTGACGAATTTTGTTGGTGTATGTATGTATGGTTGTTAATGACACCCATGATTTACAGTGACCCAGTATCTGTCACACTTGCCCAACCAACTTGCAACTAAAAATTGACTTCTAATATTGCATAGCTTAGTGCAAGTTAATTGTATAAAAAAAAACACTCAGCACTTTCTCATTTGTATGGTGTCATTGTTTTCTAGATACCTTCAAGTGGTATCAGAAAACACTTTCTAAAATTTACTTACTTTTCCATCTTCCATGGAATTTAGTCTGCAGATAACATTGTTTAACCACTTTCACAAGAATATATGTAAGAATGTTCTTGTTCTGTTACAGCTAAAGAGATAAATAATAAGCAATTCCTAACACATCTTTCATCCATGACAGCTGACAAAGGACTGGTGAGCTGCTGCATGTTATGACTGAATGTGATGATGTAAACACTATCACATATAATTTATTTTACACACTATCATTTGCAGCATACTCTTGAAAGTTGTCGTAATGGGATAAAGTAATTTTTAAAACTGATATTCACTCACTTTTTCATGGTTAGGCAATCACTAGCAACAAGTATAGACCAACTTCAATTTGCCAATCAATGTACAACAAACCTTTCCCATGTAAAAACTAGGGTTGGCCCAATTCTATTAATTATTATTATTATTGTTAAGCCTAGCAAATGTGCATAAAAGACAGAATATATAGAACATCTGTAACAACAGTGTCCACTTCTTTAGTTTAGGAACATAAGTGGCTGGAGATATAAGTACAGTTGGGAGCTGAGAAGACTGCGAGGCTGAGGAATGCGAAACTGACATGCCTGCTGTCGCCTTGTGCAGCCAGCTTGTCTTCCTTTCAGGGTGGCAGCGGCATAAATAAAAAGGGCATGGTACGAAAACGCATTGCAAATGAATGGAACACATTACATAGTAACAAGTGAAAGCAATACTAATAATGGAGTAAAACTTCACAAATCAAAGCAATCTGTTTCCAACGTGAGTAAGAAAGTAAGGGTGCGTGCGTGCTTTTTGTGTATTTCCTAGCGTCTTGTTAATGCTTCTTTCCTGGACATGGATCAATTAATTTTAACTTATGCAGGGTAGTACATTTCTTCTCTCGTTTGTATTTACATTTTGGTATGTAGCATCGCTCTTCTGCAACTTTCGGATTATGGAACATGAAGTTGTAATGTCTCGGCCCCAGTGATTTATCCACCAACTACGCCCTAACACCCCATACAATTTTTATAAAAGGACAAATTTATGGTCATTTTGGCTCTAAGTATACCTTTTCACACACATAAACACTAACTTACACCCCTCAAATAAAAAATTCTGAATAAACCTTTGCTCAACCCTCGAGCTGGCTTTCCCGCTTTTCGTTCCATGTTAATTCTATTGATAGTTAACCTTCAGCAAGCCAGTTTACTAGATATAGTCTGCTATACATATACATTTACTTATAAACACACGCCAGAACATTCATTAAATTTTTAAAACATATTTATTTCCGAAAACAAGGAAGAAGTGTCAATTCCTATGCCGTTGCTGGTCTTTGAGATGTCCCGTGGCTGACATCGTCCATGGAGGTTCACGAATGGTACCGAACTTTTCTGAACGCCAGACTGCACCTCACACTGTAAGTTCCGATTCCATTATCAGTTTCTCACCCTTTCCTACAGGGACTTCTGCATGTCTGGAAACACTGAAAAATTGAACACCAAGTCGAAGCTACCCTCCCCACACTTCCTCCCCATTCACCCCGAACCTCACCCCGCACTCGCAGTCTTCTCAGCTCCCAACTGTATAGTTGTGAAAAAACTGTCTAGCTAACTGTCCTTGGAGGTGTCAGCAGCACCATAAAAGCTGTTAGATGATGTCTCTATTTGAGGGGAAAATAACAGCATTGAGTGTACTATGTACAATATAAAGTTTTCCCAAGCAGTATGTAGATATGGACATATGCACACTTGGCTACTAGGAGCACCTGAAAAACCAAGGAGGTGATGGAGCAAAAGAAAACACAATTTGTTTACCATTTGTACATTTCTGTAAAATATGTGGAATCATTTTAGGATCACCACACATTGATCTCCAAGAGCAACTCATTGCTGCTAGACATGTACTTTTTGCACAGTAGAACATACAAGGTGGGTGGTAAGTAACTCTCTATTGAAACATGGTTATAACTTTTGTTAGTAGCACTGCATTTGCATGAAACAAAATGAATTGAGATTCCGGAAATGGTAGATTTCTAATTGCTAATTTGTTATCTCCTTAATTTTGTCACCAAGTGTGGCAGTCCACGGTGACTGATGACTACAGGAACTATGGTAGATACTTGAAGAAGCATTGTCTCTCAACATCCAGATTGGATGAAAATGTGAAAGCAGTGCAGGATATGTTTGTTCCAAGAAGTTCCATCAGCAGCTTGGAATGACAGTTTCTGATTTTCATGGCATCCTCCGAAGCACAAGGTCCATGAACACCCCGCCACCATCTCTGCACCTGTACCACCACCGACTGCCACACTTCCTATCAGGATGTCACTGGGCACACTCACTCAATGTCAGACATAGGGTCATTGTGGGCTGCTCTTGTGTCACCGTGATAAGAAATCACACATTAGTAATTAAATTCTACCACTTCAAGCATCACAATACACTTTGATTCATGCAAATGATGTACTATTTACAAAAGTTATAAGGGAGTTACTTTCCACCCATCCTGTATGTACAATGTCTCACAGGAGGTGATTGAGGTTGTTGGCTTTGCATGAACTGATTCCATTTCACAAGCATGGTACATGGGTAACAGAAAGGGGGGTCTTTGACTCAACTACTCATTAACTACACTCACCTTTTTCAATTGATACATTTCAATGTTTAATGCTACATTAGATTTTGTTGGAAAATGGATCATTTGGGGATATTTTCCCCAGTGTTGTTGGCCTAACATTAGGAGATAGGTGGCAAGGCGGACATCGCCAACAATTTACTAACGGTTCGCATGAAACAGTTACAATTAGCCAATATTTATGTATCCAATGGTTTTATGCTACATGTGTTTGTTTGCGATTGATTTTAATTTCCAAAAATAGCTTTAAAACCAAAGTTACCTTAGAAAACTTGGTGTGCAAGGCAAGTCTCCATATTCTGCTTTTCTCCACTTGTCATGCAACCAATAAACCCATTTCTCTGGTGGATTAATACTGCCATCAGCTAGCTTTTCCACTCCTTCACACATCAAAAGTTCTTCATGAAATCTCTTGGCTTCTGCAGGACTTTTACCTTAAAGTTGAAATCAAAACTATTTACAAGTGGGCACATATTTATATATATATGCAAAAAGTACAACATTTTCTTGCATGAATAAATAAAAGCTATGCTTTTGTCCTGTACAACAATGTCTTTGTCTGTGACACTATGTCTTTGAAGAAGTAAGAACAAATACAGTTCTTGGTTCCTTCATTAATTGAATATTATTAACTGAATATTTTGAAGTAATACTTTAATTTACAAGGTCTTCAGAAATATGAAATTCATGTTCCCAAACTTTTACTAATTTTGTAATTTTCCCTCATATGTACTGAAACATTGTTTCCCACCATTCTCATAACCTCTTGTTAATTTATTATATTAATTTCATAAGCAACCAATAACCCAAGGACTCCATTTTTCACCAAGTCCACATTAATTATAGACTATTTTCTTTGACAGCATTTAATACTATTTCTTGTTTGATGAAACCAGCAAAAGAGGTGCAATGACAGAAATAAAACATTGAAATATTGTGTCACCTCCACCTTACATCAAACTGAAGCTTGTAGTTTGCCCCTTGCTCATCAGAGTACTTAATTAAGAGGAAAGTTTACATTTAACATTAAAATAAAAAATGTTCATGTAGAAAACTAAAGAAGAGAATGTACAATCTGCCACTGACAATAGACAGGATAATTTGCAAAGGCAAATCCACCAACCCAACCCAACCCTTAAACTCACAGTGCATTATGAAGCATTGCAATTCATAGATATTCATTTTGAAATGAATCATTTCTAGTAATGTCATCATTTAATATTTTACTTGAAAGTACATTTTTCTTATTTGGGTTTAGCTAACCTGAAACGTATTAAATATTAAAGTTTATACTTATCAAGAATTTTTCTTTGAACCTTCAATATAATTCTTAATCTAACGAGAAAAAATAAAATAAACTTACCACTCTTAAAATATTCCAAAAAATGTTCTTCTGTCTCTTTTTTCCTTTTCAGCCACCCCCATGCCTCAGCATTTTTTATTAGATGTGAGTGCACATTAATAATTTTAATTTCACATACAAGTCCATCTTTTACAAATGGGTCTCTGTATCTTGTGTTTCTTGTACTTTTCTTTATTCGTATACCTATCCTTGCTCCACAGTCGAGAGACTTCTTACTACCTGGTACCTGCAAAATAAAAGTATGGATCCATGAATCCAATATTGCTAATTTACTTCATTTTAGAAAAATAACAATTGCTGATACTTTCATTTGAAACTGAACTAAATTAACATATTATTTATAAGAGTATTTTATTACATTTTTCGTAAGCCACCTAAAAGTCACATAAAGAAATTCTGATGTAATATACTTAATGAATATGCTTTTAGAGCAACAATAAATGTGCATAAAACAAAAGCTGTAAGTTGAAACAGTGAAACAGAAGAGGCGACAAATATGCTTCCATGAAAATATCTACAACAACTCATTCATTGAATTGTTGTGTGAAAAATGTGTGTTCAATCAAATATGAAACATATTTCATGTTGGAAAAATAGACATTGTACGTTTATATTGCATCTGTAATTATGTTGAAAATGTAACTTTATGCACATCATGGTACACAAACTTTCTATCCCCCTTCGCACGTGTGTGTATATATATATCACATTTTACAAGACGGATTACCCAGAATATGTGCACCTAAAAAATTATCTACCTGAAGGAACTTACCTTTCTGTATGAACTGTGTTGACATATATAATCTCTGCTGAACAAGAAGTGCTGTTTTGCACGCTCACAGCTGACGGATTTCCTTACGTTCCATTGGGTTTTAGTTTCTTCTTCATATGAAGACATCCACTGAGTCACTTCCTCCTCACATGTGATCTCGGCACGTAAGCAACATTCAAAGTGTGGAAAATTTAAGTTGGTGGAAGATATAATTTCATAACGAAATTTCCCTGGTAGAATATTTCGTAAATTTACGTGTTCGTGTTTATCGTCCGCCGCCATAATGACAAGATTGAGCTAGGCAGTCTGCTAGCCAATAGGAAGCATCAATACAACAAGCCACGCCCCCAATCTCTATTTCAATGTGCACATGTGAAATACGCGTCCGGGTTACCGTGTCGCTCGGTAGTTGAGCTACAGCGCCTTGAATAACGTAGTGTGGAAAACGACCCAAGAAACTGGTTCCCCGAGACGATGACAAGTAGATGGCAGTGCGATCGGCACAGGTGCTAATTTTGTTATGAAAGTAATGCGGCTTAGTTTTTGGAATATATTGTGTAGATTTGTTTCTCTAGAAAGGCGGTACGTGAATTGATGGAAACAGTTATATTTGTGGAGTGATTTGCAGTCACGAAATGGCATTAATTTGGAAAGAAAAGTAAAATAAAATTAATAAATAAATAGCATGCGTGCGTAACACAAGAAGAAACATCGCAATGTGATTCCGGACGTCAGATCTTGGACTGTGTATTAGAGTTTATTTTTCTATGTTATTAGAATATAAATAGTATCCTGAGAGATATTTCATACCGAGGCGACAAACCACAAATGTCGCTTGAAAGCGAGCAGTCGGAAATCAATGCAGCCTTTCAAACCGTAGGGACAAAAGCTCTGACTGCACCGTTTCCTCAAGGAGATTTTACACCAAAGCGACACGCGACAAACGATACGAGGATTCACATCAAAGCCAGGGGCGGCGCCAGAAATTTTCGACCGGGTGGGCAGAAGTTCCATAGTGATAGATTAGGGTGGGCAGTATAAATGTAAGACCATGTACGTGTACACTCCCGATTTTCCTCTTACTTCTTTTCCCTTTCCTTGTTTTCCTCTTTATTCTTTTCTAATCTATCCTCGCATCTTGTTCCATTTCCTTTCGTTTTGTCTCTGATGGACACAATCATTTCAAGGAAGTGTTTACACATGCCCAGCCATACCCCAGTCATACATTCTAATCACGTTCTTTCATGCATGTTAATACAGTGAAATAAATGTGAATTAGGTTTAAGCTTGTGTTGCAAATACAAGGCACATACTTGATTTTATGTATTCGGCGACAATGATAGAAAGTGCGATGGTAGACAATCGTGAAGTTTCTGGTAATTTAAATGCATGTTCCTGAGCATAGTATTTTCATCGTATAAGTTTTTGACTGAAAGAGTTTTCTTACTCTTTGGGGGTTACTTTTCTTAGCTTACAAGGTTTGTACAACTGACAAATCTATCTGAATGTTTGTAGTAGCAGCGATTGGGTGCCAACATTTGAGGGGCAAGGGCAATATACGCAGGGGTGCCCATCCCCCTCAAGGCCAATGGCGCATCCCCACAAAAATCATGTCCATGCCATCCGCCCCCCCCCCCCCAAATCATATCATTTGCGCCCTGAAACTATATCGTAATCCCTACACCGAAAGTAACTTTTTCCTTAGCTTTTTGTTACAAATGATGTACCTGCTTTAAAATAAGCAGTATACCAACACTAAGCACTATATTTTAAGAAGTGATGTTACTCATGAATATGAGAATATCGCTCATGTCTTGTAATGCAGCTATAGCATAAAAATTCACATCCACCTCAGTAAAGCGCCAAACATGCATTGTTGTAACAAACACATTATTGCGAGCGAAGCAAGCAAGAACATTTTTACATCCATTTCTTTGCAGCCTTTCAAGAATATTAATTTAACGGCGTGTCAATACTTTCTTAGGATCCCGGGATATTTAGTCTTTTCCAACTTCTGTTTTGGCACGTTCGGGGTCAAAAACGTGTGGATACCATATCGCTAAATACAGTCTCCAAAATTTAATGTTCAAACTCTCTCTTCGCTACAGAAATCCCTTGACAATCTAAGATTTAACACTTTATCAAGAGCTTCCTATCTCCCCCTTTAAATTTAATACTCAATCCTACCACAAAAATGTCCATGCCAATTTTAGACTTACTGTTGATATTGAAGACTGGATATTGCCTCCTCCAAAAAACTAATTCTCAGTCTCCACACCAGAATTTCTCAACATTCTAAGACAATAGTAATACACAAGAATTGGATGCCTTAATGCTCAATGCCCCTCTAACTAAAATACCCGCCATAATCTAAGACTTAGAGTTGAATACTGTCGCCGCCAACGTTTAATTCAGAATTCGCCCCAGAACCCACGTGCCAATTAAGGTCTAATATATAAGAGTTGGATATTTACCCCCCTCGTAACTTCAATAATGACCTTAAACGCTTTCTTTTCTTCATCTAATGGATTAAATATGGTGAATTTAAGGTGTAAAATTTTTACCTGTGTTTTGGAAAATATATAAATGTCCAATTTTACATTATTTGAAGGGAAGAAATCTCCCAAAGAATTTCGATGGCGCAGCCTGCGCCATAATCCCCCCTGCGGGCACCCCTGAATATACGTTTCCTTGGTAGAAAAGGTTTAGCATAAAGAGGCCATAGTGCGGGGGCAAAAAGTGGCAAAATGTGGCTAGGGAACTGCATCCCACACTTTCCGCTCCTCCTAATCGCCGCCACTGAATGTTTGGATTAAAATGAACGTCTTATTAGGAATGATTTAAAACACACACGGAAAACAAATTATTTGTTCATTGTACATTAAGTATTCCTAGGCTAATGAAAGGCTATTTTGACAAAATATCACTCGTCAAAAGTAATAAACAAGTAAGATTGAGAAATCTGTTCTGAATTTAAGAGATTATTAGCTAAGTTGCTATTCGTTTTCTGAAGAACTGTCATGTTACACGTATGGTTGCATGAACATATTTTTTGAGGTAACAAAATGATTTAGGACACAAGCAATTCATCGAAGTTGATCATCGTACCAGTAATGCTTCATCTATTTTTCATTGGGTTGTATGGCGTGACCATTTCGAACACACTAGAATGTGAACCTCTATCCTGTGCATCATACGCTGAAAACTTTATTCTTTCAGGGCAACGAGTCCCTTGCGCCTGGAACCACTGTCAAACTAATAATTTATTGTATTTTGAGTGTCAGCGTGTGTTTGTTTTCGCCCCTTCGTTACTTTCATCTAATCACCATTGAATCTTATAACGTCGTCATTATTAAAATTAGCAGAAAAATTACTTAAAATAAAACAAATCAACCAGAACTTACTCTTCCAAAAATGGAGTTTCATTAGCCCATAACTCTTAGAAAGTTGAGGTGGTAATTTCAATCGCACAGCGTTTCATTAGTGGATCAAGGCAGCTAATTCCGTGGACAATGACGTTTTCCGAAAGTCTCAAATATTTGTCTCAGGCAATCACCACCTTCTTAAAATAGACTCATCTTCTGTGGTGATAAAATGCCACGTTTGGTGAGAGTTCTATCTGTATATTTTTCCCAATGGCATAACGCTGTCGCATTATAATGAAGAGGTCCTGTGTTTGACTCCCCCTTCCTCTGGTGGAAGCACAATGCACACTGGTTCGGACTACACATTAAACTGTAGGTTTAGTCCTGATTAGCCTATCTGAGCATGAAAGTGAGCTTAGAAACAAACTATCAAAATCGTCTTCTATATACTTCGTGACATAACATTTTTTCTTTACTTCAGCTGCATCTACAGATTCTGTTGACATTTTCTGCTGATTCATGTGACAAAATTTATGTGTGGAACGAGGATTTCTAAATAGGATAAGCCACTCATTAGCAATTGAATAATTCTGTAGCTTTTTCCATATATAGCTGATTTATTAAAATTTATTCACTTCGGTATTGTAGTGATTGTTGTGATTCCTTCTTATTAGTAGAAGGAATATAAAGTTGATATTTCGTATACCATATTGATATTTGAAGATGACAGGTATATAAAAATTGTAATGAAAAAAAGGGACACTTCTGGAATTTCAATGCAGAGCTAATTAAAATTATATTATACTCTATAGCAGGCATGTCCAACTTCAATCAAGCAGTGATCTACTTTTTATTGTCACAACAGGCAGTGAGCTACTATTAATAGTTCATCTTTGCAAAAATTTGTACCTACTCAAAAACGCCCCGCGATCGACGCGTTGGACATGCCTGCTCTATAGCATACTTAAACCCGAAGGTTTATAGCTGCAGCAACACAAGCCTTCCATCTGTCCCTATCATGGGCAAGATCAATCCAATCATTCCCATCCTTACAGATTTATTTTAGGTCCATCTCAACGTTATCCCTCCATCCTCGTCTTAGCCTTTCTACTGGTCCCTTACCATCAGGTTTCCAACAAGAATCCTGTAAACTATTCTTTCCTCTGCCATTCGTGTCACATGGCCTGCCCATCTAACTAAGTCTTCTTGATTAAATTATTCTAATATTAATTAAAAAGTCGAAATAATTTATTGTGTTGCTGGAGGAAGTAACGCTAAGATGGTGTTTAGATTTGTTTATTTGGAGATTATTTTAACCATAGCCAGGCCGGAATATATATATATATATATATATATATATATATATATATATATATATATACGTAGTGGAGGCCCGGATCTGCAGTCCTCAAGTTCACCCTCAATTCTGATTTAATCTTGATCATACCCTGCATAATTTTGAGCCTCCTAAGCCTACTAGCTGCTTTTAAACATGGAAGTATTAATTTGATCACAGTTTTTGTTTCAACAATGACAAAAGTGGTTTTTTATGGGTTGATAATATGTGAACATTTCCAGCATAGATAATATTCACAAGTAAAATATATATGCTATGAACACCAGGTTACATTTAAATATTTAATCATTCATATATCCCGAGTATATGTACTTATTGAATTTGATTGGGTGGGCAATCGGGTGGGCACAGGAATTTTTGGGTGGGCGCTTGCCCACCCGTGCCCACCCCTGTCGCCGTCCCTGATCAAAGCGACACGGGTCATTCGGTTCAAGGCAATTTTCATACCGAAGTGACACATGTTGCTTGGAAAGGAGCCAATCAAGAGCAACATTTCACATCGTAGCGGCATGACGAGAAGCACAGGCCAGCGCTCGGTTGGTGAAATCCTCAAGCGATAAGTGTCGTGTGCCGCTTGTCGCTTTGGTGCGCAATCTCACTAAAACAAGACACTCATTGCATCGCGTATGCGAGAACAACAAACCACGGCAACATGTTGCAAGCTATTGAGGAAATGGCCCAGTTTGAGCGACGCAGAAGCGACAAAGCGACACGTGTGGCTTCTCGTGTCGCCTAGATCTGTTGTTGTAATGTGCGGTTTATCGTGTCGCCTATCCGTTGTTCGCAAGCAACGCTTGCTAATAGACTGAAGGCACCATGTCGCTTGTCACTTAGTTGGGAACGTCGCTTCGGTCTCAGCACCCTTCCTTTAAGGAGCTTTCCGACAGAAGTAACAAGTAGCACGCAAATACGCCATATGAACGTGTCGTTTGCTGTTTGGACCCTCATGTGCAATGAATGCTATTTTACAGTCTGGAAGTGTGTGTCACTAGTGTGACAGTGTGAACATCCCGTGTCGCTTGTCCCATTGGTTTGAAAGTTGCCTTACACTCATGTCGATGGCACTAAAAGTTTTGTGGGGTTCCCCTTGTCGTTTCATGCAATCATCATTATCATCATCGCCGCGATTAGTTAAAAGCGGAAGAAAAGAGACAGTAAATATCCAAAATACAAATGCTTCAGTGTGTATATCTTTAAAAGAAATGATGATGATGATAATAATAATGAACCTAATTCATACACAAAAATTTAGTTGCCAAGAACATTCCACGCGTATTTTTTCTCCCGTATTATTAACGAAAGTATGACGATAACAGGACGTGGTCGACTGTCTAGAATGTTCGTTAATATCTTCGCGACCACTGTACCAAATATCATAGCAATTATCACATTCATAGAAATGCTTCATGTAAAATAATCAGACGTTGCAGCGAAAACTCCATTCACTTCCATTATAAGCAGTCGAACACCAAGCACCGGTGTCAACACCAGCGCCTCTAGCGGATCATTTTCGAGTGGAACCAGCCAGGGAGCGCAGAAGCATGCCGTTTTCCACACTACGTTATTCTAGGCGTTGTAGTTGAGCATAGGAAAGCTCCAATATTTCAAAGAAATGCCTGTTTAATTTAATGATATGACGACCTCTGTCCATCACTCAAGTGCGGTCATAAAGCAATCATCGTGTATGAGAGTTTGAAAAACACTTCTTCAATGGAGAAGTTAGGATTAAAAGTTAAAAACACACTGCAGAGATTTGTGTTGTTATAGGGTATCAGAGATTTATATGTAATTACACATCTTTATGTGCTGTTGATATCAATGTTATTTTGTATTATCTTTGCGAATCGTGTATGTAAGCTCGATAAATGGTATTTTTATTTTCCATATTTATAAATACATCAACTTCTAGCGCACGTTCTACATATGTTAGTTATTTTTATGTAATTTCCATATTTCAAACATTCTCTCCGTTTATTTTAGAAGTCTGCAATGGACAATGCATCTGTTATATATATATATATATATATATATATATATATATATATATATATTATAATATTATACTAGCTGAGTACCCGGCGTTGCCAGGGTATTTATTTATCCCAATCTTGTATTAGACAGGAAAATAATGAATTCTAACTATAGTGTAAAATGTAACTAATTTTAAATGTGATCGTGAATGTCACCAATTAGCTTAGCGACTCCGAAACCTATGGATTCGACACTAATCTAGGTCATTTGTCGTATTTTTTTTTCCCCTCTCACCCCCCACGCCGATAGGTGATGGATTGGAGTTGAACCGCATTGGGAGTGTCACGAAAACTATGGATTCCATTCGCTACACAGCCTGAATGTTAGACAACCCGAGAAACACTATCGTTGTGCGGATTGCATAGAGTCACGGCTGTCTGTTTGTTCGGAATTTAATATCGGTTGTTCTCGATTATTTTTACATGTCACCCCCTTCCAACCCCCACCCCTAGGGGTGTCTTACCCCCACACTATTTCTTTCCAGATTGTAAGTGATATGTGAACCAAGTTTGGTTGAAATCTGTCCAGGCGTTCGAGAGTTTTGCCGGAACAAACAAATACACACACACACACACACACATACATCAATTTTTATATATATATAGAAGATTATATGTGTTATATATATAATAATTTAAGATATAACAGTACAATCCCATTCAATATAAATCTGTCCTTAGGTTCAACTGCAGGAAATTCATGTTTAAGAACTTGAAAGAAAGTTTTGTAATTCATTCTTTTGGTAACAGAAAGTAAAGGGCATTTTGTAATTGAATTCTGCATTATAATTAATGTCACCGACAGCTTTGATGCTAGATGACTGCCATACTAAACTCACCAGACTTCTTCCGAGCTTTTCTACGTTTTGCGATTTTCAAAGAAAGGAGGCAAGTTGCCAACTCGTAAGAAATTAGTGTGCCAACTCCTGAAACGCCATCATCTTCTTATTGAAATGAACAATTTTATGCACATTTCCCGATCGATTTTTCTTCTCTTCTGAGACTGGGTTTCGCAGGAGCCTAGATAGCTTAGAATATGCGCCTCTGATTGCGATAACAGAAAATGTTTTGGTTGCATTGGCACTGATGGATCAAAACGGCCCCTCCTCCCAGATAAGTAAAGGTCGAATCACACGGAACTGGATTTCCAGTTAGGTGGTGGCTCTGAACTGGCTACCTGCCCGGATGTGATGGCTGCCTGGCTGCCTGCTTGACTGGTTTGGAGGAATAGGACATGTTCTAATTGCTACTGGCTTTCCTCGACTGAAATCTGTGGAACAGCCAATCAGAGTAAAGTTTGGCCATGTGAAGATAATCTGTGAGTTTGCGAAAGGGAGTTTTGTGTCTGTGCTTTCCGAGTGTTGGCTGGTTTTGATAGTTTCTCGATAAAAAAAAAGAAGGGAAGAGATGGCGTTCAGTACATTCGTGTTCAGTTCATTAATATTTAGGTATTTATACAAAGCTATAAGATGTGTACGTGACAAATATGATTAGCCGAAAATGAAAATCCTTATTATTACAAGTGTATTAAATTAAATGTTTGATTTTTTTTAAAAATTGTTAATGAATCCTGCGAATCTCATGTATGAATAATTTGAATATGCATATTAAAAAGCTTGTTCGCTATGCATTAATTACCATATTTTTTTCGATCTTCTCTCTAGTCCTTACTTTCCTTTTTTAATTTTAATAAAAGCACAAAGCAGTAATTCTCCTACAACATTCTTCAAATTGCTGGTCCATCTTTACAGTACAGATTGTCTGCTCTGCGCAATGTCTTATGGGAACAAAAGTCTATCAACAAGTACGGTGACAAGTATCATGTGAGGCGAAAACTAGCAAATGGGTAGCCAGTCCAGCGCCAACTAGGGCATTCCTACTGGAAATCCAGTTCCGTGTGATTCAGGCTTTAATTTGTGAAGAAATTTTCAGTAACAAATTGATTGAAGTGGAAATATGTTTATTAATTTGAATTGTTCTGTGTCCAGCATGGAACATGCTAATGAAAATTGGCACTGGAAACTAAAAGATTCCATTAGATCCAGTAGTTGTCAACTAGTTTGAACGTAATTTTATATTTGTCAACAAGCCTAGACATATTCGATCTGATACTGCATAAGATTATACCATGAATAATATTTAAAGAGTACATACGAATTAATATGTAAAGTTTTAAAAATAAGGCATCTATTTACAAGTAAAATTGTTGGGATCGGAGCTTTTTCCTTAGCATTTTTGTTAGCATTTATGCCATGACCAAGAAGCTACCGTGTAAAGTGAGAAATGTTATGGCATTTCAGCTGTCATGGCATTTCTCAAGGATAGGCTCGGTCCGAATCATTTTTCGTAGCGTAACCAATCAGTGGCGAGCTCTAGGTCACGAGTGCAGTTGTAATGGCGGCCGCGTGAGATGTAAACAACGTATCACTTCACACCTTTAAACGACGATAACTATTCAACCGAGAGGAATAACGTTCCGTATTAAATGGTTTTAGGTAGAGAAGAATGGCGCTGATTAAATACATACTTTACAACGCTTACTGTACACGTATGGAAGAATATTTTGGCTTTTTCAATTGTAAACACCGTGCACACAGCATTGACGGTTTAACTCGATGTGCCTTTCGTGCTGTACGTATTGTACATTGTAATTGAAACAGATAACCGTAATGTTCCATAAAATGCTTTCGTGTTAAGTACCATCTGTTATAAGATTTTTGGAAGCATTTACGTAGCATTTATGCTAGCAAAAATGTTAAATGTTAACAGTAACAACTAATACTCAGTATTTACGTAAGAAGTCGAAGTGTGAGGCTTGACCAAAAAGTTGTTTTTGTTTTGTGCGATCAATCATACCCCAAATTAAATTCTTCAAGAAGGCACAAGATCATTTTGTCGGGAGTTAATTAAAACTCACCCGATAGCAAATTCTGTGTAAACCTATGTCAAAAATGCTGCTCAAATAGTTTGTTCCTGCATGGGACTACGAACGTAAGTCTTTATACTCATTGTTCATGCAGGTGACTACGAACGTAACTATTGATACTCTTATATTCTTTGAGCCCAAGAATCCATTTAACATGTAGCACAAATTTTCTAGGAAACTATTTTACGGACTTTTGTTTCCCTTCAACTTTAGAGTTGCGTGTTACCTCTCCTGCCATCTATACGCGGGTATGTTCTTTACTCGATACCTGCTGCCATCTTCTGCTCAAAATTTTGACTAAAACTGAATCTTCTCTTGGTATCTGAGATGGAACCAGAAAGATGGAGTGCAGTTGTGTACCGTCCACCAACGAATAAAGGAAACTTAACAATAAATGAACGTTTACCCGAAATATACACACACACTCGCGCGCGCGCGTATATTTTCATTTGATTTTCAGAATATTCGGCGATAAAAATATATTTCAGGGCCTCCCCGATGGCGCAGTGCTAGCGTTGTCGCCTTGTAATAAAGGGGTCCCGGGTTCGATACCCGGTGGAGGCACATAGTGGTTCGGAACCCAGTTTAAACTGTAGGTCCAGTCCCGATTAGCCTTACTGTGCATAAAGTGGACTTAAAACACCAACTCAATCAATCATAAAA
Source organism: Lepisma saccharinum (assembly GCF_977018435.1). Taxonomy (NCBI): domain Eukaryota; kingdom Metazoa; phylum Arthropoda; class Insecta; order Zygentoma; family Lepismatidae; genus Lepisma; species Lepisma saccharinum. The sequence continues at coordinate 54,852,169 of NC_139243.1, read as the reverse complement.
ATGGATTTCATTACCTGCACAAAATATTTTCACCGTCCTCACCTCGTTCAATTCCCCTTTACTTGTTCCAACTGGAAAATAATAATAAATAAATCACATCTAACAGATCTCCGTTTCGGGTTGGTTAGCACAACGCGCTACGCCGCCAGTAGTCCCGGGTTCGAATCCCGGCCTGGGTTGTTCTTCGTGAGTGTCCCTTCATCAATGTCATCACTCATCCTCAGCGATTAGCCAAAAGTGACAGAAAATCTGCCCTAAATAGCAAATATGAATCTAAAATTAAAATATACAGTAAAACCTCGTTAATCCGGACTAATGGGGGGATAAGTTGACCGGTTTAACGAAAGTCCGGATTAACTGAAATAACCAAAAAGAACAGTAGAAAGTGTATTAAAACTCCATTTATAGCAACAGACTGGTTCAAACAAATGAAATGCTTATGTGCGATAACATATGCTTCAGCTCGCTTTGGTAAAATGTTTTTAAAAAATTGGGAGAATAAAACTTGGGACAGCAGAATCAAACTTGGGACTTAACTTTGGGGAGGGCAGAATAAAACTTGGGACAACTTTGGAGGAGGAGAATAAAACTTGGGACAGCAGAATCAAACTTGGTACTTACCTTTAAAAGCATATTCAAACTTGGCACTTAACTTGGAGCAGGGCAGAATTATTAAGTGTTCTATCGTCTATCCCATTAAAATAGCGTGCAGAACTATTTTGCTGAATAGCTTACATTTGCACAATCATAAAAAAATACACTTCAATACTTTTCTACTCAGGTCGAAAGAGGTTAACAGAAGTACCATTAACTTTTAGATTTAGTAGCCTGAAAAGTTTGGGGGGGCAAGCGCCCCCCCCTTGCCCCAACCAAGTTACGCCTATGAATAACATGAAAAAGATTATTGTGTAGTCATGATGCACACTTTAGACCCATGATAAAATTGAAGTAAAGTTGCCAGTTTTCAAGGGGAACTTTCCAAAAATTCATACATACGTAAACACACACAAATATAAATAAATATCGTAAACGGTCTGTATATTTATAATATTTCAGTTGGGGAGTTTACATTTGCCGTTTCACATACTCAGGTGCAAAATATATCTACAAACATGTTACAAATATTACGGGATATACTAGAGAAATCTAATTTTAGAAAAATTGTTAATTGTATTAGAATTTCAAACTCAAATTTACCTAACCAACAAGATTTTTTCTTATTTTACAAAAATCTTCCGTCTGTCAGATAGACTGTTCTTCAAAGAACACTAACAAAGTAAACAGTTTGTGAGGACTGTTTTATTTTCCACGCAGCCTTCTTCTCTTTCCTCGTGAAAAACTTGCCTTGGCATTTATAAATATGTGTAAATTCAATGGGATTTGGATTAATTGAAGTTGAAATTTTTCAGATGCATGGAGCAAAATTCACCTATAATTCCCAGAGCCAATAATTCACACATAATGCTCGGAATTAAAGGCATTCCCAGTGAAGCAAGTTATCCATACGTAATTCATTTTTCATATAAACAAGTAACTTTTGCTAACTGCACGAGCATAGTATTAAATAATTTCTGGATAGTTTTGAGAATGATGTATACAAATTAAAATGTTAGAAAGTTAATATATGTTTGTTATATGTACAGTGCGATCTATGAGTATTACTGTACAAATTGTCCATCACCATGTTCGTGCACTTTATTTGACCCAATAAGAGCTTCAAGAATTAGAAGAAAACTCAAAGCAAGCTGTTGACAACTTCTGCACCAGCACACATAAAAATCCATCGCTTAAAAACACATAGGATGTAAGGAAAAGATGAATGAAGATAGTCATGGACAATTTGCCGAGCAATTTTGATCACTGTACACCTATTAAAATTTCTTAGTGTTCTTTTGAAATTTTGTTTATAACGATTGCACTTAATCAATATTTTTCAGGAATTTTGAACATCATGTTTTTTGGAACCAACTTCCATAATTTAAGATTTTTAGAACCTATTTTAGGATTTTTAAAATGTATTTTAGGAACATGAAAGCACACTTTTTAGAACCTGAAAAGGAGAAAAAATTTCGTGGTTTCACATGTGATTGTATTGCGGCTATATTGGGTATTTCAACTCGTAGACTTTTAACCACTACTTTCACCTGGCATTTTGCTATTAGGTAATGTTTAAATAAATTACTACATAATTTTTTCTACATTCAATCCAAAGATGCAGACTAAACAATTACACCCTATTCCACAATTACTACAGCAATCCAGTTTTTTTTTTTTGCAAATTTCATTTTAAACAATATATTATTATCTTTGAATACTCTGATTACAGACTGAAAATGAACAAATTATTTCTATATTTATATATTATCATGGAACATTTCTGAATATAAGATAAAGATGTTGCAATTTTAAGAAAGGAGAAGAGTTTATAGGCAGAAAAGGGATATAAAAACAGAAGAAGAACGCTCTCTCTATCGCCCCTGCCATCTGTCGGCGACATAGTAAATCTCCAGGAGAACTGCTCCATTTTCCTTGTAATGGTCGATTAAGTCGGTAACTGCAGCTAATCATGGATGCGTCGTCGACAAGTCCGCCTTCCCCACGCCTTCTACTTCAATTAAACAAGTAGAACTAGATAAATGCATTCTAATTTTGGTCCAAAGGCACAGTTTTGTGAAGAGGCAAGAAAATTAGGCGACGTAAATGATTTGTTGTGTATGTATAGGAAGATTACAATGTTATTTCTATTTTTTTTTTACATAGAGAAGAACAATTGTAAAAATAACTTCATTTCGTTCTTTAAGTGATATTTTTTGTGTGAGAGACCACACAACGTCAACTTATGTTGTTTTTTCGTGACTGTCTTGAACGAAGTGCGTAAGCGAGTGGAGGGTGAGTGATGTAATCAGCTGTTTGCCATGCAATCCTGCCCTTGTGTTGCCAAAATGTGCGGTATTCTTCAACACATCATGTTCATCTTTATTTAGTGCCAAGAGTTTCTTTCATTCAAGCCTGAGACATCTTGCGTCATAGCGCGGTGTGCTAACCACTCCGCCACGGAGGCCGGTAGGCTAATATGCTTAACAGTAATAATTATAGATTGTTGTTTGTAGTCACTTTGTGCACAGATAGGCTAATCGGGACTGGACCTACAGTTTAAAGTCGGAACTACTGTTCAATATGCCTCCATATAAATATGATTGATTGATTTGGTTTATTTTACTTCTCATTTCTGCCAGGTTTAGCTTATCGTGAAGATGTGGATTAATTATTTTACTAAATTCTTAGAGATGTTAATAAATTACAAAATAGTGATATAGTGTTATTGTGTACCAGTTTTTGTTTAGCTTTTGCTTTCTATTAATTTAAATTAATAGCTGTGTGTTAATGGTATATATCTGTTTATGATATCTTGAGAGAGAGAGAGAGCAGGGAGCGAAATCCTGGAGTGAGGGGACAGGGGGGAATCCCCCCCCAGCAACGATCTTGAAACTTTTCCGAGAGGGAGAGAGTTTTGGTTGTAACAACAAACATAAACAATTAGTTTGGGAGTCGAATATACTGTACTGGAATAATATCTAAAACATAAAGAACGGAGATCAAAGAGCCTCATCTCTAAGGGCTCTTCTGAACCCAGCAATTCCTGGAACACAGAAATTATTCCAACTTGTTATTTCTTCTCCATTTCTCATCGCCTGTCGTCAGCTACCACAAAGTATGTATTGTATATAGTAAATATATTAATAAAACACGTAATAGAATTTAGATGTGAATTTTATACAGGAAACTATTATCTTCTTAATGTCTCTTAATTTTTACCCCTTAGTCACGCAAAGCATTGTTCATTGCATTGGTACTATATTATAATCTAAAATTTGCAATCGAATTTTAAATGGACAGTCGATATAATATATTGTATGTTTTATAAAATATTTTTGATTATTTAATAATTGACACATATTTAATGACGTTAGGTATATATATATATATATATATATATATATATATATATATATATATATTGCGTTTGTGTGTGTCTCTGCTCTCCCCCTCCCACTAATCTGCAGCGATTTCGCACCCTGAGAGAGAGAGTGCATTCAACACTAACAAACGAACAAACTTTGTGTATGTTTTCGGTAATATCCTTAATAAAGTATATTTCAAATCTGGTGTCACTAGAGTACAAATATATGTACTTATATACTAATATACTTACTAAAGTATATTTGAAGTCAAAACTAATTGATTATCTTTTGTTGTTATAACAAAAAGTCCCTCCGGAAAATTTTGATGGGGGGGGATTTTTCAAGCCAAGATTGTTGGTGGACGGAAATCCCCACTTGTCCCTCTAAAATTTTGCACACTTCTTCAAGGATATAATAATTATCCAAAAAATAATAATAAGTAATCAAATTTGATAATTATTAGTTTATAATAGTAATAATTGTGTTGTTATTGTTCAGTTCGGCTGTTACGTTTTATGTCAATGGTCTGAACGCTCCCTCACAAAAATTTATTCTGACGTCCACGAAGAGAAGCATTTGAAGGTCAGTTGGGGTAAGTTTGCCTTTATAAACAAAGATACGCCTGGAAAGCTTTCCTGGGGGGGGGGGGGAGGCTGTATCGCTCTCTGTGGATTTGGAAGCAGATGCAAGACCTGTCATCTGTTGTCGAGAGGTGGCGTTTATCAGGAAAATGAATTTCCAGCTTTACCTCTCAGCTGCTCGTGGATGACGTCACCGCGCTGGAAGAGTGGGCGCTTTGGAAATTCCAGGCCCGTCCGCTGGATCGACGCCTTCCAGCTCGGATCAATACAGGGTGCTCGGGCGGGGCAGGAACTCGGTTCCCGCGTTTCAAGGGCCGTGTCAGACATGAGCGGAATGAATGTTTCAAGAAGCGCTGTTTGGGGAAACCACGTTTCACGCTTCTGCACAGAGGAGAGCTTGGTTGTCACACGAGGGTTGATCAAAATGACGGACTGGAATATTGATTGATTTGTTGTTTAAGTCCACTTTATGCACAGAGAGGCTAATCGGGACTGGACCTACAGTTTAATGTCGGATCGGAACCACTATGTGCCTCCACAAGGCGACGACGCTAACGGACTGGAATATGTGAGCAGGAATGTTCCGACATGACATTGCTCTTGCAACCGAAGCAAGCAGTAACACAAATATAAATGGAACCAATCCGATAGGTGATAGATATTATCGCTCGATTCCTGCTCCTAAATCCTATCGTGTTCCCGTGATCAAGTTCATAGGAATAGATAGGCTTCTACGTGGGAGAGAGTGTTATTTTAAATTATTTTCAAGGTTTTGAATACAAAATATAAAACGTCTGGGAGCTAACCCCTCCACATTGCCCCTTAATCAGCCTGTGAATACGCCTTAGCTTTTCATTGATTGGTCGCCTTATTTTAGATCGTATTTCTTTCACTTTTGGCTAATGATGAAGATGAAGATGAGTGATGATATGCTGAAATTGATGAAGGGGCACTCACAAGGAACATCCATCCCCAGGCCGGGATTCGAATCCGGGGTGTCTAGCGTCGTAGCGCGCTATGTTAACCACTCCGCCACGGGGGGTCGGCAAGCCTTAGTTTTCAGAGAAACGTCTACGGAGCCTCAGAACGAAAAATACTTAAAGTTTACTGAAGGCGACAGGCCCGCTCTAATGTCGGATTTATTTAAGCCTTGTGTCCCCATAAAGCGAGGCCCACCCGGACTCTAATCAATGGGTAGCTGGGGGCAACGATGGTGGGTAAAGGCGGCCGGAGAGTGGTGCTGATCGCATCACCTCCAAAATGGCTAAGATCGAGAATGTGTGAGGCCTTATCCCCACAACCCCTAAAATGTGCCATCATGGCACGGTGCTATATGTCTTTACCTTTACCATACTGTTGAAGGGGTAAGTGCAGGCACGTAGCCAGGGGGAGTGCTCGGGGGGCTGAAGCCCTACCCCCCTGAAATTCTACAAATATCTAACATAAATAGTGTATAGTGCTAGCTAATTAATTTTACTTCCATAGCAGGAATAAGTTGTAATATACTGACAAATTCATCTTTAAGGCCTCTACTCTCTATTTTAGATGGCGACTGTTGATAAGGGATGAGCCCCCCCCACCCCGCGGAATTAAATTTTGGCTACTGGCCTTATTAAGCGAACAACGTAGATCCTACTCTTAAAAATCATATTGTCCCTGTTAATCCCGGAAATAATAATGCAGAAGACTGCATTGACAACAGTGACGAGCGGTGACGTCGACACTTGGGGTAGCAATGAGTGGCATGCCCAACGGGTCATAATCCCCTCCCCATTTTAGGACCCAGTATTCCTAAAAGAAGATCGTCAAATACAGGAAAAATTGCAAAGTTAGGAATGACTACAAAAAATTGTACACATAACTTCCATCCACTTTCGAAAATCAAAAACGATTTGATTTGACTACTGAGCCAGAGATGCCGGGTTTGAAGCTCGGCTTGGCAATGATCTTTGTGCGTCCCTTGCCCTTCATCAATTCTATCGTATCGTCTTCGCGATTAGCCAAAATGGCGGAAAGCGAAGTAAAATAAACCAAATGAAACAATCAATCAATGAATGATTTGATTTGATTCGCTTTTTTATACATTTGGTTAATCGCGAAGATGATACGACAAAATTAATGAAGGGACAAACACAAAGAACACCCATGTCCAGGTAGGGGTTCGAACCAGGAACTCCTGGTATTGTAGCGCGCTGTGGTAACCACTCCCCCACGGTTGGTTGATTTGATGGTTGATTTGACGTTTTAAGTCCACTTTATACACAGAAAGGCTAATCGGGACTAGACCTAAAGTTTAATGTGGGATCCGAACCACTATATGCCTCCATCGGGTACAGATCCGGGACCACTTGCACTCCCCCACGGAGGTCGGCCAACAACAAACATGTGAGGCAGGCGCTAACCATTCGGATACGGGGTATCGGTAAAGCAAACTGCAATTTTCCTGAGTAGTAATTTTCAATTGAATTTTTGAAATACCATCTTTATATATGATTAACGTTTTTTCAAAAATTTTGCATTGCTTGATTTCCATAATTTCCCCATCTCACGATCTCGTTACTGAAGGATCTGGGCTCGAGCCCTGGCCTTTGCATGAGTGTTTATTTGCAACCACTCTTCACCCGTTTAATTTAATCAACGTTCATCGTCATGGCAGAAATTAGGAAAAGCGGTGGAAGAGAGAAGAAAATACAAACGATTTCCTCACAGTGCATCTGCAGGGAACTGTGAAATCAGGAGCCTAGAATTCTCTGTTTATGATTGTCCCTCACGATTTTCCAAGCTCTTAGCTACTTATTCCGATTAAATATATACAGCTAGAAAAAGCGATGGGTAACAAAACACAACTTTAAACAAACCTTTTTTCTACTTTCTTCAATGATATTCATTTGGCTTTTTGAGTTCTGGGATACACTTTTCATTTCTAATTTTTTCATTATTCACTGCAGGCAGAGTACAACACCTAAGAACAAGAATGCACGCTCGTCACGAATCCCGGCCTGAATTGTTCTTTGCGAGGTCCCTTCATCAATTTCATTATATCATCACTCATCCTCATTTTCGCGATAACCAAATGTGGCAGAAAAGCGAAGTAAAATAAACAAAACCAACAAGAAGAATTAGAACGCGCGTTCTCTTGCCCAAATAAGTACATCCGTATTTATGATTATTTAGCTTATCCATTTTTTTTATTGGAGGCCAAGAGATTAGTATATTTAAATAAAACACTACTAAAACGAGAGCAAGGGAGAGCGTGAGCAAATATTTGTTATTTAATCATTATATATTCCATATTTTTAAAAAAAGCATAAAATTTTTGTCGGCACATAAGACGTTCCAATTGCATAAATAATAAAAGTACATCCCATATTATACATACATATTGTACAACGTGTAAAAAGTAGTATAAATACAGAGAACATAAGTACTGCAGAAAAATTTCCCCTTAGTTTTTTAGAGGATTTACAAAGGAAGCGAAGGGAATCCAATCCCCTATCTGTCCTATAGGAGATAGACTGGAGGACCTGAAAGCACGGGCTTTCAACAATTGGAGCGGGGGCGAGGGGGCAAGGGAGGTAGAGGCAGAAATCTTCCCTTTCCCTTCGAAAACCCGTTTTTACCTGGAACTGTGAGGCGGAGAAAGAGCGAGCTAGGCCGCTGAACGCACCGAGGGACGAGAAGCGCGTGAAAAAAAGTGTTGCATATGATCTGTGGCTTCAACAAAACAATAAATATTGTGATTTGAAAATAATTATAGATTTGAGATTGATTGATCTATCTCTGCTAGACTAGCTACTCCTCAGTGCACGTCACTGATTGGCAATACAATTAGAATCATTATGTACTCAGGGTGTGATTAATTGGGAAGGTGCGACAGCGCGTCTACTGTATGCAAGACCGAAGTGCACACCCATAGACCCAGACCACGAGCCGCCACTGGCATCATTACCTCATCTACAAACGCAATAGAAACGCAATAGTTCGAGCTGTAAGTGCAAGCAAAAAACAATATAGAGGCAGAGCACTGAATTATGCAAATGCCAGCGTATCCAGGATGCAAATGCGGTTGCTTTACACAATTGTATTATGGCACAGGGGAAGTTTTATGCATTCATGATGTCACACAAACAACCTACGCTTCCTTTGTTCCCTTCCCTGCCCACTTTAAATGTGGGAAATTTATGTCCTCTTTGGTTCCTGCCTCCTGCCCTTCCTGGTCAAACCACTTGTCGATTCCGCCCTTACGTTGCGACGGATTTCCAACTCTTCATAGGAAGCCAAGATATTCATCAGACTTCAAGGTGCATCAAAGGCGCATACTACTTTCTCATTGACTGATAGATTTACTTGGCGTTTCTGCCGCTTTCAGATAATTGCGAAGATGAAGATGAATGGTGATACGCATTTTTTTTCAATCCGCTCAATGATATAGCCACAATCACTCCTAGAAAGAACTACCACTCATCAGAGAGTTGCCGCGAAAATCCAGTGAATAGTAGTCGAGCCTTGTCAACCATCTATGTTTCTTTGCAAAGAGGTGGAAAGGGGAAGAAGAACCACACATTCGGGTCAGTTTGATGTTTCTGCGTTGTGCAGACGACAGAATTCCCCTCCTCCAGCGCTGGGAGTCCAGATGTACGTACTACTGTTGCCAACTTAGTTTTTTGGAGCAAGGTTTGTCCAATTCACGAATCGCATCAAGTACTTCTCTTTTCGTCTGTTACTAAACTGTCTCAGTTGTAGTTAAATCCAGCTTTGGCTTTGCAGTCTAGCTCTTGTTGCTTCAGAGAACTAGTATCCCCGTTTTAGGCGGGATTTAGCTCTTTTCTGGAAATCCAGTGTGACAACACTTGCTGATCCGGTAGGCCGCAGCGGCAACAGGGCCCCTAAACAGGCATATGAATAACCCTCTAGCACACTTGCCTACAAGTCTTTCCCCGCTGTTCCCTTGCATTGGCGCCCTTTCCTCTTGAGGGTAGCGGAACGGCCTGTCTCTTCTCTTTTGTCGCCTGCAGAAAAAATGTCCTCTGCAACATACACTCAACTGCAACGCTGTCGGTTAACTTATTTAACAATGTTGTTATTTTATTGAGAAAAAAACTTTTTCGTTTCTTTACATTTTGCCGCTACCTGAGATAACACCGGTTACATGCACGCCACGCCTCTGGTGATAAGATAAATTTGGCGAAGGGCAATTACAAACACAAATTATTATTAAGATTATTTTTTAAATTACGTCAAAACCACTGACATTAACGAAAAACTAAACAGAATCTTTTTCGTAGCTCATCTAATGAGGATCAAGACTAAAGAAAGGTTATCTGATTATGACAATTGGTTAAGGAGATATAGGTCAGTTGCTGGAAAGTCTGCCACATTGGACGCCATCTTGAATTACTCAAATTGTTCAAGTTTGACAGAGTGGCATCAATCGGATCTGAAATGTACATAACATGTCAAAAACAGTCAAAACATGTTATACATCTTAAAACAAGGTTATGTCATTTTTAGGCAATTGGCACCCGGACTATAGCCTGCCCCTGTGGCATAGTGCTTAGCACATCGCGCTACGAGGCCAGGGGTCCCAGGTTCGAATCCTGGCCTGGGCATGGATATTTGTGAGTGTCCATTCATCAATTTCTTCATATTATCACTCATCCCCATCTTCGCAAATTATCCAAAAGTGGCACAAAAAGTGAAGTAAAATAAAGCAAATCAAATCAAATCACAAAGAACCCGGACTATAATTTTGTAAACTGGTGCGAGGATTGAACTTGTCAGGACAATCGCATAGGATCCGGTTTCAGCCGAACATGTATCCTGGCGTACATGGCATGGACGTATCGAGCTTGGAAAAAGGAGGGGCACTTGCCCCCACCTCAAAAACATGTGGGGGATATTTCATCCTGTTCATTGCACTTTTTTACCTGGAAATCAAAGTAAGTGTTCATCCCTTTTCAAGGAATTCAAAATAAAGCTTTGACACTTCTGGGAAAGTGTTTATCCACCTCTGGAAAAAGTCTGGTACATGTCAGAAAACGGTACAGCAACACATGTAAAAACGTGTGGGTGATCACACTGACGCCAAACTAATTTGGCATTAACGTTCGCGTTCCACCCACCACGAAATGGAACCAAATCATTTTGTTTAAACTGAATTCGCCAGAAGTGCAGTGCTGTGCGCTCTTTTTACTTGACATGGTGCCTCGTTTGAGTGACATTAGTGGACAATAAAAAAGTTTATTGACTTAGTACACGAACGTAAACCATTAGAGACACATCAATCAAGAACACAATCGCGAACCAGGAAACTGTGGTTTAAAATTACAGGGAAGAGAAAAGCACTAAATACAATTTTTCGCTACTAACAATACGTGCAAATTCTCATTAACCCACTGCATTTACTTTCTACGATATATATTTTCAATGAAGGGTACAATTTTGATTTGATACTTGTCATTAAGCGTCGCTTTTCTACCACTTTTGGCTAGTCCCGACGACCAGGATGAGTGATGATGATATCCATAGGCGTAACTTGCCGTGGGCAAAGGGGGCACTTGCTCCCCCCAAGTTTTCAGGTTTATTAAAATTTACAGGTTAGGGGATCTGAGAAGCAAATGATACAGGATACAAAATGAGAAATATTTGTGATTTCATAAACATCAGTTATTTAACAAGTAATGCTTGATGCTGCTTTTATGGGATGGAAAACTTTTCGATTCTCTTCCCCTCAAAATAAGCCTCAGGTTTGATTATTCTACCCCCTCAATATTAGACCCCAAGTCTGATTCTCTCCTCAAAATTAGACCCCAAGTCTGATTCTTCCCCCTCAAAATTACGCCCAGTTTGATTCTGCCCTTCAAAATTAGACCCCAAGTCTGATTCTCTCTCTTCAAAATTAGACCCCAAGTCTGATTCTCCCCCCTCAAAATTAGACCCCAAGTCTGATTCTCCCCTCAAAATTAGACCCCAAGTCTGATTCTTCCCCCTCAAAATTACACCCTGTTTGATTCTGCCCTTCAAAATTAGACCCCAAGTCTGTTTCTCTCTCTTCAAAATTAGACCCCAAGTCTGATTCTTCCCCCTCAAAATTACGCCCAGTTTGATTCTGCCCTTCAAAATTAGACCCCAAGTCTGATTCTCTCTCTTCAAAATTAGACCCCAAGTCTGATTCTCCCCCCTCAAAATTAGACCCCAAGTCTGATTCTCCCCTCAAAATTAGACCCCAAGTCTGATTCTTCCCCCTCAAAATTACGCCCAGTTTGATTCTGCCCTTCAAAATTAGACCCCAAGTCTGATTCTCTCTCTTCAAAATTAGACCCCAAGAGTAGTGTATATTAGTTGTTTCAACGCAATACTTTGTAGGTATCCTCTTTTTTTATCAATTGAATATCACTTTTTGACATATTTTGACAATTTTTTGTCGATGTTTTAGCGTTTAGCGATGTTTTAGTACAAATTTTCACTATACTCATTTTTTTTCCACTCATACTTGGTAGGTATATTATGATCTTACGTGATACAACTTAACCTATCCTTTTTTTACGATTATTTAATTTTTTTTACGATCCTAAGTGATATAACTTAACCTATCATTTTTTTTATTTATGCACTGTTTGAACGTCATCATTTGAGGATCATATTTTGTAGGTATTTTTTTTTTATTAATCGAATATAAGTTTTTGACATATTTTGACAATTTTTTGTCGATGTTATAGCGTTTAGCGATGTTTTAGTACAAATTTTCACTGCACTCATTTTTTCCATTTATACTTGGTAGGCATATCACGATCTTACGTGATACAACTTAACCTATCCTTTTTTTTTACGATTTTTTAATTTTTTTTACGATCCTAAGTGATATAACTTAACCTATCATTTTTTTATTTACGCACCGAACTAACCTACAAGGGACTCTGTTTGTTTTAATATTTCAGTATTATAAGGTTTTCACAAATTTTATATAACCTAAAATGTGTTGGATGTTGATTTTTAGTATGTGGCAATTTTTTATGAATTTTAAAACTGCTCTGTGACCCTCTCGTTCTTCACGTCGTAGGCGAAGGACTTCTCTGCAATCAGGATGACACTGCATAGAGTATCCTCGGGCAAGGCATCGTGGAACTCGCAGACGACCTTGATGTTGGTTCGATCGTTGACCACAACCTTCTTCCTCTTAGATGTGTTGATGACGGTCATGGGTCTCCGGGCTTTGAATTCGCTGGGCGTGTAGTACATGTCCACGCTTCCCTCGGTCACGCGTTTGTAAGCCGAAAACGCTTCGTAAAGTTTGAGGTAATCGTTTTTGGTCACGTCGAGGTTGTAATTCTCGCGCGGGAACACTTCGTTGCGTCCATTCTTCAGATAAACGTTCTTGATTTTGCAGTCGTCGAACTTGCTGGAATCTTTCTCCTGATTGTTATCGCGCCCGGTCTGAAAAAGCACTACGACGAAATCTGGCATGTCGAACTGTATGTTGTTGAACTGCGTCGTCACGTCGAATTCCATGTGACTTCCCGACGCCATCTTCTGCACGCACTGGTAACCGTGAAAGTGAATCAACACCTGCGGACTTTTCAAGATCTCCGCTTTGTACTTGAGGGCGTAGTTCGTTTCGTATTCCACCACCGGCATTCTCAATTCCATGCTCCGGATGACGCATTTCGCCGCTTCGGGTAAAGTGTTGGCTATCGGCGTGGTGCCGTCCGGACCCAAAGTAGCGTATCGCATCAGTGCGTCGTTGTCGTTGGCCGCTCTTCGAAACGTGATCCTCAGTCCTCCCTTCCACATGATCTCCTTGTAGTCCGAGAAGAAACCAGGCAGCAGACGCATGGGAAAGAGCACCGTGTGACTTTTCGTCGATATTTTGGTTCCGGCTTCGAATCCCCCGGCCTGGTAGTACGCTGCGTCCGTTTTGGATAATTTCAACGTTCCCACTGCCGTCGACGTGATGCCTGGATAATCTATTCTGTCGATGACGGTGTTGTGTTTCCTCACCTCCACCTGCGAGAACAGGTGAGGCACGAAGTTGTCCACGAGTATCAAGTTTGCTGCTGCAGGAAACGCGTCTCCGCTTTCCTTCTTCACCACGTCGAATTGAAGATAAAGGTCCGCTCTGTGAGGATGAATGAACCCGTCGCCTACGTCCACGTCGTATTCGATCTCCCTGTTCGCTTCGTTCAGATTGGCGAACGTGCGACGGTTGGGAGGGAAAGACTGCAATTCGTAACTTTCGATTTGCTCCATTTTACATGTATGGTTATTTATTATACGTTGATCTCCACGATGGCCGTCGTAGTGGCACCTGCGAAATCCACCACGTCTCCTTTCTCGTTCGTCACCACCAACTCTATGTCGTCTATGCGGTTGCGACATACTGGAAAATAGATCGGCGAAGAGGGCGTGTAGATGATCGGTTCCATGAACTCGGAACTTGGTTTGAAAGTGGCTATGATTCCCGTCTGCTTGTGACTTCCTAACAATCCGTCCGAAGATTTCGTGATCATACCTTCGGCCACGTTACAGTGTACGTTCAGAGTCTCTATGGCCAAGAATTTAGGAATGTTGGTTGCTACGTGCTTGATGCCAGCTTCGAGTTTGGTGTCGTTCTCGAAACCTAAAAGTTCTCCCATGGTGCCCAGGTCCACGGTCTCCGTCGCGGATAGGATTTCCACTCTGTGCGTGACCGAATTTTGAGAAAGGTATGTGCCTTTGGGTAATTGAGCTTGCAAAGTGGAAAGATTGTATTGTCCTGGCGTGACGACGATGTGTTCGCTTCCGACGCTAATTTTGTTGTTGTGCTGCGTAACATTGGGTATGAGGTACATGCTGTAGAATGCACGCAGAGCCACGGATTTAGGATAGACAATGTCGTCGTGCAGCGTGAGTTTCAAGATTGAAGATTCGCTCGTGAGATGGAACACGCCCATCCTAGTGATGCTGTTTCAGGTTCCACAATGCTTTCTGGAAATCCTCGATCGTAGGGTTATTTATTTTAGAGAGAAACGCGAGCACGGAGAGGCAGAGATGACCGCAGTTCACGTCTCCAAAATTTTGAATGCGTTCGTCGTTGTAGTATATAGAGGTTTTGTTCGTTTTCAGATAATGAATTAAATTTGTAGGTGGAACACCTCCGAAAGAATCGAAAACGAATGCTTTATCATCATTTTTGTGGTAACATATCCAATGCGTGCCTGGATTTTCTTGACCGTCCAAGTTGACTACTCCGCATTCTCTTCTTTTGACGGTTGAAGGTAACGAGTCGGACATGAAAACTCCTCTGAAGTGTTTGATTTGTAACGGTTCGATCAGAGATTCAATGTCTCGGTTGGTGAGTGCTTCTGTTTCTTTTTTTTAAACTTTCTCATCACCCCCTTCCCCTTTTTCTTCTCCATGGCCAGGTTGTGACGTTTCTGTTCTTCCAATTCCGCCTTGTTCTTCTTCGAGTCGATGACGGTTTTCGCGATGGCAGCACTTCCGCCGGCCAAACTTCCAACGGCCCCCAATGCTGCCAGGATGGCCGGGATGCTGAATATGAAACCTCCGATTTTTTGCTGTTTCCGCGAACGCTGCAATCTTTTCAATTGAGGTGTGCTGAGCAGCAATTTCATTCCATGTCCTTTCGACAAGCAAGAACGTTTCTTCTCGCGTTGTTTCTTGGTGAGTAACCCATCGAGGGCACCTAGATTTTTAAGATTGGAGTATGGTATCTGGTACACGACACCCTTGGGCTTCATGTTGATGCTCTATGTGTTATTTTCACGGTATGTTATTTATATATATATTCTGAGATTTTTTTTTGTGTAGTTTTTTTACGGTATGTTATTTATATATTTTCAAGGCCTCGCAGTCGTTACACAAATTCTATTACGTGCTTCGTTTTCTTGCCAAGAAGTTCCTTTGTCCCCTTGTACACGATTCGAGTTTTGTTCTCGATTAAAATAGATAGCTTCTCGTCGGATAACATGTTAGCGTATCGATCTGGTAAAAATAGACTGTATTGTGCGTTGAGCAACAGGCGTACCTTGGGACCATACTGGGTAGAAACGATTGAACCGGAAGTTATCGTGTAAGGTTTGTCGACTTCCAATTCCTGAATTTTTACATACTCGACTGACAAATTTAGCATTTGTTTTAATGCTTGGAGATCGCTCATTTTTTCAGTTGTCAGAGTGTTAGAGAGAAATTTAATTGCTTTTTTTTCACGATGTGTGTTATTTATATATACCGAAGATTATTTTTTTACGATGTGTGTTATTTATATATCAAGTTTTTTTTTTACGGTATGTTATTTATATACCCCACCCCAATTTTTGTTTCGTGTTCATGGCGATGGTGGTACCCAGTGCGGCGACCCGTTCACCCAGCGATGCGTCTCTGCTCACGAACCTTTCGAAAGCTGCGTGCTCTAATTTTCTGTCTGCTTCGTGACGTGCATCCAGATCCGTCTGCGTAGTGTTGTAAGCGATGTCGTGATCTTTGCATGCGGCGTCCAACGGATTCACACCCTTGTCTCCTCTCTCCAATCTTTTCTCGAGTTTGGTACCCGGCCCGCAGTACTGGTAGCCAGGTAGATGCATCTCGAAAGGTAACTTGTTGATGATGTCGTTCACGAGTCCCTTTCCTTCGGCCACGTTCCAAAATTTCGGAGGCAGCGTGTTGATGATTTTGATCAGGTAACCTATGACCTTGTCGTCGTTCACGATGAAGTTGGAAAGTTTCGTGCTGATCATGTCCACGATGCCAACCTTCTCGTTGTAGAAATTACGGTTGCCTGCATTCTCTTCGCCGGCTATCACCAACAATCGGTCCACGAGTTTCCTAACGTCGTCCACCCAAACGAATTCTTTGGGTAACGTGTTGTAGCGTTTGACGCCGCTGCCTGTTTTGACCTGGTTCCAAATCGGTTTGATGAGATTCCTGTACTTCTCGCCGCTGCTCGATTTCACCCTATTCTGCGAGGCGTCGTTGTTCTGGTACAAGGCATCCGTCATGATCAGAATTTCCTTGTAACTTTGGTAATCTTCGTCGGTGTAATCTTTCGGCTGCTTTTTGGCGACGAGTTCCCACAGTCCCACCGTACCCGGATACCTGTTCCAACTATCCTTGTCGCCTAAATTGACTTTAATGTCGTTGCCTTCGAAGGTCACCTTCGATTTCCCAATCTTCCACACCACACCCCCGCCTTCGCTGGTTTCCATGCTGGGATACAATCCGAACACTTCATCCTTGTCGAATTTCCCCGTGCTCAGGTAGTCTCGTGCCAAAGGTCCCAACTCGATTTTATCCGAAGACGACGACGTGCTACCTATGGCTCGACGTCGTGCCGGTGCATCCTTCAGTTCGAACGGTGTCGAAGGAATGCTCGAAATGGGCGTGGGTACGGCGTAACTTTTAGCTGCAAGCGGTACGAGTTCATTAATCAAATTTTTATTTTGTTCCGTGACACTTTTAATTTCTTTACCTAGACTGCTGATGGCATCGATCACGGGTTGATCCTGACGTTTCTTCTCTTCGTAGAATCCGCGATTCTCGGATTTCCAACCTTTGAAGCGTTTCGGGAGGTAATCGCGAAGCTTGAGATTTTCGTCTTCGATTTTTCGTTTCGTCATGACGTTATTTATATACGTCGTTTCTCACAACGTTGCAACGTTTAGAAAGTCGTTGATTTTGTTTCTGTATTTTCCGTCGTTGGGTTTCCTCGTCATGTCGATCGTCGCGAATCCGAAATCGTCACCGTTCCAGCAAGTAGAGCAGCAGCGTTCCGAAAATTGATTGTAGTTCATGTCTCCGCCTACGTAGTCATCGTACGCGTGCTTGAGGTTGGTGTGATCTTGACGAAACAAACATATGAAATTAGCGTTGTCGCGTACTAACTGTTTTGGAATTTTGGAAAACGTTTGAGCTAGGTAGAAACAATCCATTCCTTTGTGACGACCTTGCGTGAAAAAGTTGCGAATTTCATTTTGATTTTCCAGGATGGCGTCGTCGAACACGACGACTGAATTTTCACGACAATCGTCGAGTGGTTTTATTTCCGAGGCGAACGTTGCAATGTCCAGACCATCGTACAGTTTCATCAGTTGCTGGTATTTGGATTGCTCCAAACTTTTCGAGAACACGTACAGGTGCCTGTTCTTCCAATCTAGCCAATTCGGTGCGAGGAGAAAATTGTCCACGAGCAGTGTCGTTTTCCCACACCCCGAAGGACCTACGATCAGACAGCGGATGCTGTCGGGAAGCAACTCGCCGTTCTTTTTCTTCGTTTGACTTTCCGGATCCGGTAGACGCTTCACCACGTTCCACGTACTTACAAGATCACTTCGTCCGCGTCGATCCAACTCTTTTCCGGAAGTCCCAGCCATTTGACAAACAGTTTGTCACCTTTCCTACGCAATACTTTCTCGATGAGGTACGTGTTGGGGTGTTTCGTTTTAGAGAGTTCCTCTTCGTAAAATCTTCCTTTCAAAATCTCGCCGCTACTATCTTTTATTATATACGTGTGTCGGTTTCCGGGTAGAACTCGAACCACGGTAAAAAGTTCCGTGCTCCAATTTTTTGTGAATCCCTTCTCGAAGGTGCGTTTGAATTTGCTGATCCTCACCCGGTCTCCAATTTTGTATTTAGCTTTTTTTGTCGTGGGTGTGTACTTTGGACAGTAAACTGTAGAAATTAAACGCTGCTCGTCGGACTTGGTAACGTCGGCTGGCTTCATGCCTATCGTTCTGTGTACCGTATCATTATAGGTGTCGACGAGTTCCGGCAGGATGTCGACCCATTTGTAATTTCCCCGAAGCGTGAATCGTTTCCACATGTGTGTTTTCAAGGTTCGATTGAATCTTTCCACGATGCTGGCTTTGATGTGACTGAAGGTCGAATAATGTCGAATGCCATGTTTTTGAATAAACTTTTGGAATACGGCGTTGTAAAATTCTTTACCGTTGTCTGTTTGCAGAAACCGTGGTCGTCTGCCGCCGCTTTCGCGAAAAATTAATTTGAATGCTTCCGTGACGCACGTTCCCGTTTTGGCTTTCAAAGGTAGAGCCCATGCGAATTTCGAAAACGTGTCTATGACGGTGAGAAGGTACTTGTTGCCCATTTATGTATGTTTTTCAAATTGCCGCTACTCATCTCCACGAGGTCACTTTGCCAGAGGTCGTCGATGCCCTTGGTTACCACAGCCAAACGTTCGTAGTTACGGCGTGCAGGTTTATGCAATTCTTCGACGATGGCTTGCCTAGACATTTTTTTTTAGAGATTACGTTTCAAGAGAAGCACAAGCGTGATGGGATTCAAAGAGGGTGGCACTTCGCTCGTGTTTTGAATGATCAGCTTATCGCCGGCACTCACGTCGAAAACGGTGAGATCTTCGTCTTCGTGTATTTCATATATGTTGCGCGTTTCGTTCCAACGTGCCAGAGGAATGTTTCCTGCTTTCTGGACACCACGATTCGATATTAAAGTCATGGTAGGAACGCTAGCTTTTCTACCGTGAGACCAGTACGAAAATTCGTTTATCTGAATCGTGCCATCGAGGAGAAACTTGTAGTACGGATGATAAGGATGCAACATGTACAGTTTGTTACCTTCGACGAACGTGGAGATTCTCTGTTGATTGGGTACGCTGTTGATTTCGATGGCTTGCAGAGAATGCAGTTTAGCGAATTTAGTGTCGAAGGTGACGAGATTACTGTGAACGTGTCCGAGTTTATTTTCGATAGGCAGCAAATGCTCGATTATGGTATCCGTTACGGCAGAAAACGACGGTTTGATTTTCACTTCCACGTTCAACTGCTTGTAGTTTTCGTTGAGTTCTTGCAACTTGGCACCGAAAGAGGCTAGCGTTGATTCCTGCGTGGATTCCAGCACTCCAACTTGATCTCTGATGTTGACGACAATGTTCTGAAGGTTCTCGACTTGATTCAATTTCGAGCTCTTCTCGGTAAGATCGTTCACGATGCTTCGCATCTCTGTAAACTGCGTGTGAAGGTCGGCGACGCTCTGCGAAGTGGGCAGCGTCGACACCAGCGAACTAATTTCGTCTCGAATCTGTTCCACGTTCGCCGTTTCCGTTTCTAGTCGTTTCAGCATTCGAGATATGTTTCTTTTCAAAGCGTGCAATTCTTTGGAGGTGGGGAGATTGGCCACTTTACTCTCGAGATCGCTCAATGAACTTTTGATGTCGCTCGAATCGGATAGTGCCGTCACCGCCGTTTTCAATTTTTCCAAATCTTCGCTCGAAGGCACGCTCGTCCGTAACGATTCCAAGTCACCCTGTATGTTGTCGAGTACGTGATGAAAATGAGCGAGATTCGTTTCGACGTTCAAATTTTCTAAATATTCGATCTTCTGCTGAACCGTGCTCAACGTGTCTTGAATGCTTGTCAACGCTCTCGCTTCAGCGTGAATATTTTTAATTTCTTCGTTGATCAATTCCAAGGACGCCTGAAGCGTAGCGATGGTGGTTTGAATGTGTTCGAAATCTCGATAGGCCTCCAATTGAATTTTTATGTTCGCGACGCTTTTACCGATGACCTGCAGTTCGTCCGACGATGGTAGGTTCGTCATTGTATCTTCCAAAATCTGCAACTTGGATTTAATTTCTTCCAACGTGCTGGTGAATTCTTCTTGTAATTTGGAAACGACGACATGCAAGCGTTCTACATCAATATCGTTCACGACGGTTTGAAGTTCAGAGAAATTCTTTTCTATTGCGGAAGTTCGTTCTTCGATTTCGAGTTTCAATTTTTCCAAATCTTCATTTTTCGATTGAAATTGCTGTAATTTGGCCAAATCATTTTGAAGCGAATCCACGCTCAACTGTATATTTTGAACGTTGTCGTAAGAAGGTACGTCGACATAATTTTTTATGAGCGTTTTCAGTTCGGAATCGATTTTCAGAATGGGGTCGAGACATTGCGTTTGGAGCGTAGCGATTTCCGACTCTAAACTTTTGTTTAAGGTTTCCTGCAAAGCGATCAAATCGGTCCTCAACTTCTTAACTCGAATGTCCAACATGAGAATCTCTTCTGCGTGGTCTACACGCTTGGTGTTGCCGAAAATGTCGTTAGGCATTTTTGGTTAACGGTTATTTATAATAGGATAGACGATTCGTAATTCTACAAAAAGAGGAATAAGTTTGTCGTAATCTCCGAGGAGTTCTATGTAAAAATAATCTCCTGCAGACACATCGTACGTAATGTTAGAAAGCATCTTGTCGTGCTTGATTCGAAAAATGTTCTTGCCGGTAGAAATTTTGATTTCGCCTGCGTTTTCCGGATTCACGGTGATTTGAAGTTTCCCGTCGATCGGAATTTCGTAGAAATGTAAATTGTTATTAAAAACATAAAACATCTTGCCCACATCGTCATTCAGTTTCGTCCAAATGCTGTTGAGGTGAATGATCAACAGACCGTTGAGTTTAGGTAACACGGAAGGTAAGACTTCATGATCTGGTATGGTTTCCATAATGATCTGTTTTTTGAAACCGAACAAATTCATAGGCATGCTGGTTATTTATTCTCACAACGTTGCAACGTTTAGAAAGTTGTTGATTTTGTTTCTGTATTTTCCGTCGTTGGGTTTCCTCGTCACGTCGATTGTCGCGAATCCGAAATCGTCACTGTTCCAGCAAGAAGAGCAGCGTTCCGAAAATTGATTGATCAACAGACCGTTGAGTTTAGATAACATGGAAGGTAGAAATTCATGATCTGCCGTGCGGTGTACAGTCTCCATTGTTTGCTTTCGGAAACCAAAATGATTCATTGTCCTTGCTAGTTATTTATTGTGTATGTGAGATAGTTAATTTTTTTTTATTTTAGTTATAGTTATTTAAGTTCATTTTTTTTTCATTTGCATTGCCTACAATTTTTACTAATTTCTAAACGATAGTGTCCCCAAGGCAACGTGTGGATTCCACAAGACAAAATACATCTTTTATCGTCATGCGGATCTAATGCTACTTTCCTAACTTTGTTTGTTGTAATCACGTGGTCTACACTTTGGATTCTTTGTTCTATGCTTAGTATCGTCGATTGTGAGTAAAGGCAATCGATGTAATCGTGGAAGGTGAGTTTGTTCTCCACCGTATTTTTGCCCACACCTTTTGCTTTCTTCGTGACGCTACTCTCTGTTCTCATGGCATACATCTTCGAACGCAAACCCGCGAACTCAACAATAATATCACCGTTACATTCATCTTTCAGTTTACCTAGGACTTTTTTGTTGAGGGATGGAATTCCAAATCTGTTGGGTTGAGGGTACGCAGAAGTATCGAAATACTCAAGCATGGAAGGATTTTTTATGTCTTCGTATAGGTTAGGTGTTTGTATGCTGTAAATGAAGCTGTCGGTGTCCGTGTACAAAAGTGATATTTTATCATTGTAGAAGGGTTTCATCACGTCATAATGAAATTCGAACATGTAAAGTTTCGACAAGTCGAGAACCGTTGCGCCAACGTAAATTGGTTTTCTGAATTTCATCAATTTTATATGTAGATTGAAAAGTGCTAAATTCTCGTTGTAAATTTTTCTCGACTTGAATCTAGGATCGGCTATCCACTTCCGACATTTATTCTTATCGGAAATTAATTTCACGTCTACGTGCTTTCTAACATTCTCCATGGTCTTTCCGTACACCGCATTGTTCATTAATTTAAAAAAATCCTTGTCTAAATCGGAAGTGGCAGCTGTTCTATGTTGTGTGTTAGTTTCTATGTAAGGTCTTAACCACGTGGAATGTTTAAACTTTAGTATTCTTCTAACATTTACTATCTGAACACCCTTCCCAATCAAAAACCGGAGATTCTTGTAGTGGACGACGTATCTCTGTTTAGGGTCCAATGTTAACAAAAGCTTGTCTTGAACCGAGTCGGGTGGACATTTGATTTCGGGAGTCGGAGGCAAATCCGAAAACGTGTCGTGCAGGTGGTCGGAGAATTGGAGATCTACCTCTGCGAAGAAACCACACTCGCTATCGTCGAAATGAATAATGTCTATCGAAGTGGGATCTAACCATTCGAATCCCCCGTAAGGAAGTTTCTGAACCATGGCATGTCCGTAGAGATTATTAACGTCGGCGTAGAAGATGTAATTCGATGCTCGATTTGAATCGTAATCTTCTTTCATGTGTACGTTATTAGCTTTTGCATGTCTCTGTACGCATTGCACCATTCCACCTCGTATCCCTCTTTCGATAAATAGCAACATGTCAACGTCCGATATCAGTTCCAGCTTGACCTTTGTCTGGAATAACATTGCCGACCACGCTAATCCCGGTAGACTGTAGAAATACGCTGGATCTAATTTATAAATATTCGTTGCCGTTTTCCTGAACGCTTGAAAAACATCCGCGAGTATCGTCACGTCTAATTTTAAGTAGGCATCGTGGTAGTCTCCGAGTGTCCTACATTCTAATTTCTCCCACATGAGTTGCGCGTGTTGGTATTCTTCGTCCGTGATTCCTTTCTCTCTGAGTCTGCTGTAAAATTCTCTTGGAAGTGGAAGAGCGTCGTCGTTAAATTTAGAACCATCACTGACATATTCGTAAGGATAAATCCCTTTACGTCTAACGAGTTCTACGTCTACGTTGGGAAAACTAGCTCTAGTTATTTTAAATTGATCGTCGGTGAGTTTGTTCGCTAAAGCATCCAGACTTGCAGAGAGAAATCTATACGAATCCAGGAAGCGCATCTCGATTGTATTTTTCGTTCCCGGAATCGACACTTGCTTGCTGAGACTAATGTAGCGTTCTTCATTCTCGGCCAAGACACCTATACGTTTCGGATCGTAGCCAAGATGTCTCACAAGGTGGTGAAAATCATATCCGCTTCCGTTGTGAAAGAATATGGGGATGAATTTAGGTTTCTGGATTTTAAGATTGCACGTGTTGCAAATTCCACCTATGTAGTTTCCACTGAAATGATCGTGGTGGAATATTTTTTTGTTCTCATCAGTGAAACTTTGATCACATACCGGACACACCTCAGTGGAATTGTAATTTTGAAGTTCATTTTCAGTTAAAGGTGCCATCGGTTTTGATGTAAGCAGTACGCTACCAATTACCTCAACCTCCTCCACCATTTTTTCCAGGAAGTGTTCGATTACATTTGGCCCGCGGTATATATATGCTTCATTTATTTTATCACGTCGCACAACAACATAGCCGAAACTATTAGGTTGACTAAGCTGGTACGGCGTTGTGGAGGAAAGTTCGGGATCCGGTTCGCAGTAGGAGAGTGGTTTGAGGAACGCCTCGAAATCTGCGACGATGATTGCAGGATGTTCCAACAATGCCTTGTGCATTTTGAATTCTTCGACTTCGTTTGTTTCGGGCATCAACATTCTAGCCGGTCTGTTGTCGCCGCAGTAAATTTTATGTTCGGCAAGTTTCTCGATAGCAATTTGACGTCCGGTGTATTTTCGATAATCGAGTTGTTTTTGATCGTCGAACGTGGTTAGGCATCTCGGACAAACTTCGATGTTGTTTGCATGCTTGGTTGATTGACTTCTGACCAAACGTGATAGTGAACGAATTAGTGTGTAGTGATGAACATCCTCGTTTGAAATGAGAAGGAGATTAATCACACGAGCATCATCATCGTCGATATCGCTTATCCTGACGGGATGCACAAGATATTTATCTGACGTGAAGGAATACACATTAATAGCGATGCGTTTTCCTGCACGATTTTCGAACTTTGTTATATCCGACAATGTCACCGGGTATTCAATGTCAGACATTACACTTTGAAAGTCGGTCTCGTATTGTTTGTAATTAGAAACCTGTTCTGGATGATTTGACCAATGAACAGGATGCAGTGCAGCCAATATACACCAAAGGAAACACTTTTTATCGCTGTTCTGTATATTTAACACAGCCCTCTTGTGTTGAATGTTCGGTGGAAGAGGAACGTAGCTGGAAGCGCGAAGAGGCGAGAATTGGTTCACGTAAACAGTTAACGTGTGAGGACTTCCACATAGAGACCATCCCGACCCTTTAGCCTCGAAATCGTCATATTTCTTAACCAGCTCGTTGGAAACTTTATAATAGAAGTTGTCCAAATTTTCGACGTCCGCCAAATAAAGAGTCTGGTTTTTTGTACGATGATAAAAAATACTCGTTGTGCCATCAACTTTCTCGTATTCAGAAAACAGAACAACGTATACTTTTATAGAGTTGTTTTCAAGTTTATCTTTTAAAATATTTAGTACAGATGTTTTCGTTTCATCCAAGAAACTAAGAATGTCACGACCTGATTCTGACTTAATTGAAAAATCCTGGAGTTGGTCGTTAAATGCAGATCTAATTGGTTTGCGTTCATTAGATAATTTAATTTGCTTGGAAGTGGAAGCTTCCGTTTCTGAATTATCGATTTTCCTTTTCGATGTTCCTTGTTCGATCGATGGTTTGCAAATTTTGAGATGTTTACTTAAATTTGCAATGCTGATTATTTTTCTGCATCGAGCACAGGGCTTAGAAGGTAACGAACGATTAATTCTCGAACCTGTTTCGCTACATCTTACCCTGTGTACCGATAAATTGTTCCTTGAGATTAGCTTCCCACAAGTAACACATTCAGTTTTATCATTTTTACGATTGAAACTGGTGGTGGATGCCATTGCTTTCTCCAAAATTACAGAAATCAAAAAGTCTAGTATATAGCGACACAATTTTCAGGTATGTTATTTTATATAGAATTTCTTGGAGTGATTACAAAACTCAAAAATTCAATCTACTGTAAATAGAATTTCAGGTATGTTATGTATATAGAATTTCTTGTGTGCGAATACAAAAACTCAAGAATTCAATCTACTGTAAATACAATTTTCAGGTATGTTATTTTATATAGAATTTCTTGGGGTAATTACAAAACTCAAAAAATGAATCTACTGTGAATATAATTTTCAGGTATGTTATTTTATATAGAATTTTCTCGGGGGGCGAATACAAAACTCAAAATCCGAGACAGTCCAGTTTAACGTGTTCATATTTGAAAAAAAAATTGCAAAATACCCCGACAACGTTTCAGCTACTAGGACCTCATTACCATGAGCCTAATCCTAGTAAGCCACATACACACCTGTTCTTCGTATCGCATATGCTAGTAAGTCAGATGACATATTGGGAGAATCACATTTCCCCCAATGATCCCACCACAACAAACGTCGCACATGCTAGAAG
The DNA here is from genome assembly GCF_977018435.1 of Lepisma saccharinum. NCBI lineage: Eukaryota > Metazoa > Arthropoda > Insecta > Zygentoma > Lepismatidae > Lepisma > Lepisma saccharinum. The sequence goes on along the minus strand of NC_139243.1, from coordinate 54,826,446 downwards.
CGTCACATCAAGCTTCAGGTATGCATCGTGGTAATCACCGAAAGTTCGGCAACCCAACTCGACCCACATAGACTGAGCATGCTTGTACTCCTCGTCGGTAATACCTGAACCTCTCAACTGGCTGTAGAACTTATCCTGCGGAGGCAGCAACTCTTCTTCGAACTTGGAAGGGTCTGTGACGTATTCGTAGGGGTAGACCCCTTTACGTCTGATGAGTGCGACATCTAAGTTCGGGAAACTTGATGTAGTAATGGCTAGTTGGTCGTCTCTGAGCTTCCCAGCAAGAGCATCGATGCTTGCCTGGAGGAACCTCAGAGAGTCGAGGAACCGAAGCTCGATGCTGTTGCTTGAGTTGGGGATCGGCACCCACTTGCTGATGCTAATATAACGCTCCTCGTTCTGCGCCAGGACATTGATTCTCGCATTGTCGTACCCTAGATGTGTAACCAAGTGATGGAAATCATATCCCGAGCCATTGTGAAAAAAGACCGGTATTTCATCAGACGGTTTCTTATACTTGCAGCATAGCACGGCATAGAATTTAGTGGAGTATGTAGCCAATGCATCGTTGAGGATGGATATTATCTTAGCTCGCTCGCTCTCCAGAAAACTACGCACATCGCAGAAGCTGTCTGATGTTATGTTAAAGTCTTCTAATAAATGCTCAAACGCAATTCGGTCTGCTTTCTTCGTCAGCTTGACGCATTTGGTAGGTGGCGATGCATCGAGGGAGGTTACTTCTACCTTTCGCTTGGAAGGTTGCGGTAGAGATGTTCCAGTGCTCTTGCAAGTAAGCTGGTGTCGCTTGAAGTAGTCAATAGAAAAATTGTTTCCACACTTAGAGCACAGTTTGGTCGCACATATTCGCTTTCCCGGCACACAAGTACGACAGTGCCTTTGAAAATTTTTACTTGACACAGTAATTTGGCACGTAGGGCAATTTTTTTCAGAACGCATAATGCAGAGATTTTTTGGGGGTATGTTATTTAATACCAAATGCTGTGCAATGCAAAATATAATTGCTCACTTTTTTTTAACTATTTTCTATGATCTTACTTTGGGTTTTTTTTTTCGCCAAATTATATGCTTCTAGTCTCCTATACAATACAATATACGTACAATATATTGTCAACAGTATTATATTTGAGCGGGCCGCTTGTCGCCTAAACACTACAGCTCACAGGTTGGGAAAATCTGACATGAAAGCAGATAATACGCTTATGCCTTATTTATATATAATTTTCACGGGGCGTACAATATTGTCAACAGTATTATATTTCAGCAGGTCGCTTGTCCCCTAAACACTACAGCTCACAGGTCGGGAAAATCTGACATGAAAGCAGATAATACGCTTATGCCTTATTTATATATAATTTTCACGGGGCGTACAATATTGTCAAGAGTATTATATTTCAGCAGGTCGCTTGTCCCCTAAACACTACAGCTCACAGGTCGGGAAAATCTGACATGAAAGCAGATAATACGCTTATGCCTTATTTATATATAATTTTCACGGGGCGTACAATATTGTCAACAGTATTATATTTCAGCAGGTCGCTTGTCGCCTAAACACTACAGCTCACAGGTCGGGAAAATCTGACATGAAAGCAGATAATACGCTTATGCCTTATTTATATATAATTTTCACGGGGCGTTCAATATTGTCAACAGTATTATATTTCAGCAGGTCGCTTGTCGCCTAAACACTACAGCTCACAGGTCGGGAAAATCTGACATGAAAGCAGATAATACGCTTATGCCTTATTTATATATAATTTTCACGGGGCGTTCAATATTGTCAACAGTATTATATTTCAGCAGGTCGCTTGTCCCCTAAACACTACAGCTCACAGGTCGGGAAAATCTGACATGAAAGCAGATAATACGCTTATGCCTTATTTATATATAATTTTCACGGGGCGTACAATATTGTCAACAGTATTATATTTCAGCAGGTCGCTTGTCCCCTAAACACTACAGCTCACAGGTCGGGAAAATCTGACATGAAAGCAGATAATACGCTTATGCCTTATTTATATATAATTTTCACGGGGCGTACAATATTGTCAAGAGTATTATATTTCAGCAGGTCGCTTGTCGCCTAAACACTACAGCTCACAGGTCGGGAAAATCTGACATGAAAGCAGATAATACGCTTATGCCTTATTTATATATAATTTTCACGGGGCGTACAATATTGTCAACAGTATTATATTTCAGCAGGTCGCTTGTCGCCTAAACACTACAGCTCACAGGTCGGGAAAATCTGACATGAAAGCAGATAATACGCTTATGCCTTATTTATATATAATTTTCACAGGGCGTACAATATTGTCAACAGTATTATATTTCAGCAGGTCGCTTGTCGCCTAAACACTACAGCTCACAGGTCGGGAAAATCTGACATGAAAGCAGATAATACGCTTATGCCTTATTTATATATAATTTTCACGGGGGCGTACAATATTGTCAACAGTATTATATTTCAGCAGGTCGCTTGTCGCCTAAACACTACAGCTCACAGGTCGGGAAAATCTGACATGAAAGCAGATAATACGCTTATGCCTTATTTATATATAATTTTCACGGGGCGTACAATATTGTCAACAGTATTATATTTCAGCAGGTCGCTTGTCGCCTAAACACTACAGCTCACAGGTCGGGAAAATCTGACATGAAAGCAGATAATACGCTTATGCCTTATTTATATATAATTTTCACGGGGGCGTACAATATTGTTAAGAGCGTTAGTTTTTGTAGAGCTCTCTTTTTCCATCTTTCCTCTATACAGTAAAGCTGTAGAAGACACAATTAGCTAACCTAGCATACAACATACCTTCCTAATTAATATGGATATTGTCACACATTCCTCTTATTTTATACTGTTGTAAATAGAAAAGATTATGTACGGTAAATGTTTTGTACATTATAGGAAAAAATGCAAAATATCCCCCAATTTTAATTCGAATCGAGTCGAATTTTTACATATTTCTACGCCGCCACATATTGTCCTATTTGCTTCTTTTACTTGCCTTGCTTAATTAACTCTCGCTAATTAGCATTTTTTTGGAAGAAGTCAACTAGAACAACATATGGCGGTATGAGAAATATGCAAATTAAAGAACATTTTAGCAATATATGGGCCCTAGCAATTAGCTTTCTCGACTAAGAGTACTCTTTTAAACGTCTTCTGCTGATCGTATTACTAAACGAGGACGTTTAAAATGTTTGGGTGTTGAAAAAGTTTGACCCTACTTTTTATTTCTATTGTTTGCTAATAGATAGCGCTAATAGTACCCCCTCAGCCGTCATATAACATGAACACACGCAAATATTCACATGTGCTTTTTATTATTTTGTGTTCGGTAAGTACAAGTATATTCTTACATAAATTATTGTTTAATTTAATAAATTGTAAAACTCGGAGCTTGCTATACTAAAACTCCTTCTGTCTATTGAAAGCGAATGTTGCGTGCATGCGGAAATAACACAGAAAAAAAAAGCGGATGGAAGCAATTTAAAATCAGTAGAGCAAGGTCAGTATTACGAGAACGTAAAAACACGTGTTTTCATTCAACTTCGAAAAATAAGAATGAATGTGTGCATACAGAACACATATGCTTTCTTTTCACAGTTGTAAAATCATATAAATTGTGCATGAAGTAAGTTACGGGAAAGGCTCTCTCTTTTATGTCTGTGTATATGTTGTACAATTAGGTACAAGTTGTTGTACAATTAGGTACAAATTGTTGTACAATTATTTCCCCCAGTTGCCCAGTTGGAGTTGGGGGCATAACACTGGTACTATTTGTAATCACAGTGCTTACTCATGTATTTTGTTTAATATTTTATTTCAAATTCACTGTCAGAAACTAGTGTTGTTAGTTTCTGCATGTAGGTTTATTTACTCTGTTGGTTGTCACTGTCAAGTTTTTAGTATTCGTACAGCATAAAAAGCTATAACCCCCCCTCTCAAAATATATACATTGTATACGCCAAGATGCCCAATAGCCTGGCAACACATCATGAAAAAACATGCCAAGAAGACCCAGTGGGTTTATAAGTCAGTGCTGCCAATTCCTATTTATAGGTTAGCTTAGCCAGTGAAAGATCATATAGTAGAATTTTTGTAGAGTGGGTGTTTGCGAGTTCCACGATGCCTTGCCCGAGGATACTCTATGCAGTGTCATCCTGATTGCAGAGAAGTCCTTCGCCTACGACGTGAAGAACGAGAGGGTCACAGAGCAGTTTTAAAATTCATAAAAAATTGCCACATACTAAAAATCAACATCCAACACATTTTAGGTTATATAAAATTTGTGAAAACCTTATAATACTGAAATATTAAAACAAACAGAGTCCCTTGTAGGTTAGTTCGGTGCGTAAATAAAAAAATGATAGGTTAAGTTATATCACTTAGGATCGTAAAAAAAATTAAAAAATCGTAAAAAAAAAGGATAGGTTAAGTTGTATCACGTAAGATCGTGATATACCTACCAAGTATAAATGGAAAAAATGAGTGCAGTGAAAATTTGTACTAAAACATCGCTAAACGCTATAACATCGACAAAAAATTGTCAAAATATGTCAAAAACTTATATTCGATTAATAAAAAAAAATACCTACAAAATATGATCCTCAAATGATGACGTTCAAACAGTGCATAAATAAAAAAAATGATAGGTTAAGTTATATCACTTAGGATCGTAAAAAAAATTAAATAATCGTAAAAAAAGGATAGGTTAAGTTGTATCACGTAAGATCATAATATACCTACCAAGTATGAGTGGAAAAAAAATGAGTATAGTGAAAATTTGTACTAAAACATCGCTAAACGCTAAAACATCGACAAAAAATTGTCAAAATATGTCAAAAAGTGATATTCAATTGATAAAAAAAGAGGATACCTACAAAGTATTGCGTTGAAACAACTAATATACACTACTCCCAAGTCTGATTCTCCCCTCAAAATTAGACCCCAAGTCTGATTCTCCCCTCAAAATTAGACCCCAAGTCTGATTCTTCCCCCTCAAAATTACGCCCAGTTTGATTCTGCCCTTCAAAATTAGACCCCAAGTCTGATTCTCTCTCTTCAAAATTAGACCCCAAGTCTGATTCTACTCCCTCAAAATTAGACCCCAAGTCTGATTCTACTCCCTCAAAATTAGACCCCAAGTCTGATTCTCCCCTCAAAATTAGACCCCAAGTCTGATTCTCCCCCCTCAAAATTAGACCCCAAGTCTGATTCTCCCCCCTCAAAATTAGACTCCAAGTCTGATTCTACCCCCTCAAAATTAGACCCCAAGTCTGATTCTCCCCTCAAAATTAGACCCCAAGTCTGATTCTCCCCGCTCAAAATTAGACCCGAAGTCTGATTCTCCCCCCTCAAAATTAGGCCCAGTTTGATTCTTCTCCCTCAAAATTAGGCCCAGTTTGATTCTGCCCCCCTCAGAATTGGGTCCCAAGTTACGCCCATGATGACATCTCCTATGCCTCTATCTTTTTGTCCTCTAATTCTTTCTCTTTCTTCCGCCAGCCCCCGTGGCGTAATGGTTAGTGTCTTTATTCCGTAGACCCCTGTTGAAAGTGCATGGAAAGCGTCAATTACAGAGATTGTTACATTTGTTTGTTTTTTTAGTAAAATGTTACCTTATAATCATTACACATACACATATTTCACTACAGCTAGGAAATTTTTTTGGACTACGGATTTATATCGTTACAATATTTTGTGAATTCTGCAATACCAGAAATAGGCAAGGAAATAATGAAAAATATAATATGACAAAAATATAAGCAATAATATGTATAGAAGAAGTAAAAAACTGGATGCATTTTGACTACAGGTTTACGGATGAATTTTGTGAAATATTTACAGAATCAAATAGGTGTGTTTACGTAATGAACATACATGTTGGTTTTTTAGTTTAATTCTCTCAGAAGGATTACCAACATATTTCTAAATCTCTATCATTCAATTTTTATTATATATTGGATTCCGCATATTCATATATTTCTTGAGTACTAAAATGAGCAAGCAATTAGCTATTTGCAATCATATTTGCACAGTTTCACCTATTACTAAAAAAGGTAAAGTGCTCCCCTGTGCATAGGGGGCGTGGGTGTAACGCACCACACTTTCTTGATCCGGTCGTGAGTGGGGGTGATGTGATCCGCATCACGCCCCTGACCACCTTTACCGTTTCCCCCAGGTACCCATGTTATTCGATGCTGGGTGGGCGCCGGAGCCGCTTCCAACGTTAGAAAAGTTCCCGGATTTTAACCGGCCGGGGATCGAACCCGGGACGTTTAGCATGGTAGTCAGACGCGTTACCGACTGAGCCACCGCGGCCATTACTTGTGCATCTAAACTTCATGAGGGGTGTTTCATGTATTCTGATACACTGTACAGGGCTCTGCTTGTGAGGTGGGTTTTGATTGCCTGCATTTGCTTATTTTGGGGAGTGATAGATTTAATGGCAGTTTATTGTAAAAAAAAAAAAAAATATTCCAGCATTTAGGGGTCATAAATTTGACATCTTAAGTCTATGTTCCTGGATTCCTGGTTCGGATTCTGGCCTGAACATGGATGTTATTTATGAGTGTCCCTTCATTAATTTCACCATATCATCACTTATCCTTATCTTCGCTATTAGCCAAAAGTATCAAAAGAGAGAAGTACAAGAAACTGAATCAATCAATCAATCAAGAGGCTTGGCCTGGAATCGTTCAGAGTAAAGGGAGAAACACACTCACACAGAAGGATAAAGGGGAGAGAAAGAATTAGACACACAAATAAAATGAATGGAAATGATAGCAAAAAAGTGGTAGATATAGAAATAATTTACGAAGAGAGAGCAAGAGAATTGAAGACAGTGAGATGGAGAAACAGAGGAAGGAAGATAAAGAGAGGAAGAGGTAAATAAAGATACGGAAGAAGGGAGAGAGAGAGAGAGATAAAACGCGAAAAGAGAGAAAGAGGGAGACAAAGTGAAACGAAGGAAAAGGGAAAGAGGAAGAAAGAATGAAAGAAACCGAGGACGGTAGAGGAGAGAAAGAAGATTGAGAAATAAGAAATAATGAAATGGAGAAAGGAAGAAACAAACAGAGAAACGGGGAAGGAGCATAAGCAGGGGAAGAGAGATTCGACATGTTGTTATTTAACGTCATTTTCTCCCCCTTTTGATAATCGCGAAGATGAGGATGAGTGATGATGATATGATGAAATCAATGACACTAACAAAGCACGCAGAGGCCGGGATTCGAACACCGACCACTGGTGTCGTAGCGCCTGAATCTCTTAGCCCAGGGTGGGCTAAAGGACCCCGCACACTGAGACGCGGGGAAATACGGAATAATCCAGCAACAGATCTACCGTTGTCTGCTTCTATTGAAATCAAATGGTGTAACGCTTACTACAGGAGAACGTGCGGAATCGAAGCACGGTATTTCCGGCTAGAAGCCTGCAGCTTATCTTGAGGGTTATCGTCCACTGAAACGCCGGAAGCGAAACTGTTCCGTTCTGTTGCTGCACTTCCGAGGGCTTGCGACGTCCCTGGAACAGGTTTCTTATGAGAGTTCTGTCTCACACGGAGGTTATCTAAGTGTCTCCCTCCTATTTCCATGAAACGTGGCAGGTGTATAGAGGGGGCCAAAGGAAGAAATACGTGTTTTTTTGTTTCGGCTAAAAAACGGTTTTAGGGGGCAAAACCCCCCTCAAATGTCAAGATGAGGAGAAATTGAAGTGGGTATGTGACCCCGGAACCACGTAAATACGGCATAGGAAGAACACGCACGATAGCACTTGCGTTTGGTACCGACAATCCTACAGTTCTGTGCTGTGTGTGTTCAAATTATATGTGCATGTTCTTCCTATGCAAGATTTACGTGATTTCGGGGTCAGATCCCTACTTCCATTCCTCCTCATCTTGACATTTGAGGGGAGGGGGTTCCCCCTAAAACTGTTTTTTAAGCCGAAACACAAAAACACGTATTTCTTTTTTTGGGCCCCTCTATACACCTGCCAAGTTTCATGGAAATCGGGGTGGGGGACACTTAGATAACCTCCCCTGTCAGTGGGAATGGGTTTCTGCTCTTCGTTGTTGAAGGCTGCTCTCCGGGATCGTCATAAATGTTTGTATGTTTAACTCCAATAGTTGAGAACGCATCTGCTGATGTACCAAGCTGCCCCTTGAGGAACTGTGTGAGTAAGAAATCGATGTGGTAGCCGGGGAAGAATTGGCTTCGTGTCTCGACTCTCGGACAGACACTACATACTGATCAGCACGGAAGCAGTCCACTATCGAATTTTAGATTCTGGAAGTAAATTTGATGAAGAGAGTAAAACATACGTAGTTAGGTTTAAGGGGGTGAGGGGTGAAATGGCCCTGTGGTTGCTAATTTTTACGTTTTGAGTGAAAACTATTTTTAATTCGAGCTTGGAAAATTCGAAGAGAAGTTTATTCCCCTTGAAATCCTATTGAAACCAATGCTATATATTCATAAGTAATTCGAATTTTCGAACACTTTACTTGGATAATTCGACGGCAACTATCCAGAGACAGCAATGGGGAATATAAAGTTTCTGTTTGCTGGTATGAAGCCTCCAGCTTCCCCTCAAATGTTATTTAACCTAGATTACTTTTTGTACAAAGAACAACTTCCTAAGACATTTGTAAATGTTGCTATTAATTTCCAGTTGCTCCAAAGCTGTTTTCATCCGGGTGTCGATGTTCATGTAAGTCTTCTTCCTTTTACCGTTAGAGACTTCAAGTTCTCCCTGCCTAACTTCGAAAATGGCTAAATGCCTACGTTGTTATGTTAGGCTAGCTACGTTTAGTTCTCTTATCCTAAATAATAATTTTTCATTGTACCAGGTGTGCCAGTTAATAATTCTTAATTGATCCGAAAGAAAACAAGTGTATCTGGGGAGAAAGGTAACAAATGCTTTATTCAAAGTATGCGCCATCGCTAGCTATACATTGTGCCCATCTGTCCGTCAAATTGTGGATGCCCTTCCAGAAAAATCGTTCACATTTTGAGGTGATCCAGTCAGCAAGCCATTGTTCGACATCTGGTGCGTATGGCGGGTGGGGGCAAGAATTCCCAGCCAAGTGCAGAAATGTTGTCTCTGATAGAGACCTGCACAAGACCCGGAAAAAACCCGTCTGCGAGGAGTCGCGCCTACAATAATATGCAACACGCACGTCAAGCCCAGGTGTTCGACATCGCGCAAGCGAGCTTCACGTCACAGTTGTGCACAGGCATCGATGCCTGCCAGGCTTTTCTACTACCCGGGTCTTAAGAAGACCCGTGAGACTCGATGTTGTTCTTGCAAGTAGAAGCGAGCACTGCTGTTAGTGTTGCCAACGGCCATTATATTTCACTACGCATGGAAATATTTGAATTTCCGCTAGGCGCAGGTGCCTTGAGGTTGTATAACCATTGGCGTAGCAAGGGGTGGGTGAAGTGGGCGACCACCCTGGGCCTGGTGCATGTAGGGGTCTCGCGTCCCATGAGGTTGATACGAAAAACGTAATAAATGGAAGTGATAAAGATAGAAAAGGCTAATTTTTGTGGGCAATAAAATTAAAACATTTTTTATCTGGCTTTATATTCTTGTTTAACGTTATAATTTGAATGAATACGTCAAATCAGAGGCGGGCAGGAGCTCTAAGCCTAAGGGGCCCAAAAAGTGAAAACAATTCTCATTTCTCATGTGAAACATTAACGCAAAAATTGCTTGGACAATTTTATCCAATTATTATTTTCTTGAATAGAAAGCGCTTTGTCTTGGCTTTTCTTCTGTCTCGTGACCTTGCATAGCCTACACGATTTTAATATGTTAATGATAAAGCACCTCAAACTGCCACGGAGCAAAGTATGGGGCATTTAAATGCTCCCGGTGTTTTAAACTGAGGAAGGGTATGGATAATATTTGTAGTTCTTCCTTCCTTCCTACAGATGCAGCTATTGCCCTCTGTAACGGGCACGAAGATGATTTATCTTCAGAATATCCTGATAAAGTTTTACGTTTCAGGAATGTGCTTAAATCTGAAATCAAGTGCTTTGGCAAAGTTTCTTCTCCTTGATAGCTCTACACTAGCTTCCAGTGTTCTCTGTATCCTGTACCGCCTTCTGTTTGTTTCCTACTCTTCAAGTAACAACCACATAAAAAGAACTACTTCTTCTTCTTATAAGGCGCTACAGCTCTTTATGGGCTTTGGCCTGCTCAATTACATCCTTCCATTCTTCTCTACTCAACACACATTTCTTCCAGTTCTGTGTCTTCAGTTTTCTTATGTCATTTCTGACATCGTCTATCCATCTGGTTTTGGGCCTTCCTTGTGATCTTGTAGCAATAGGTCTCCAATTGTAAATTTGTTTCACAATTCTTTCTTCGGGCATTCTTTCAATATGACCCAACCAGCTCAATCTTTGTGTTTTGATAAATCTTCTTATATTCTTACTCTTTATTAATGTTTCAAGCTCTTCGTTTGTTTTTATTCGCCATATATTATTAGATTGTCTCGTTGGGCCATATATTTTCCTTAATATCTTTCTTTCAAATATCATTAGTTTTCGAATTATATCTTCTTTCAGCACCCAGGTTTCACAGCCATATGTAACCTCAGGTCTTATTATGGATTTATACAGCTTTAATTTTATTTTTCTGGAAACTAGTTTGGATTGGAATATCCTCTTATTCGCATAAAATGCTCTATTTCCAGCTGCAATCCTTTCTTTAATTTCTTCTTCGATTTCATTGTTTCCATTTACTATTGACCCGAGATATTTAAATGACTGTACCTGCTCTATGTGCATTGTATCTATATCCTCATTTTGTTGTTGGATTTTTCTTCTTGTACATCTCATATACTTTGTCTTTTTTTCGTTCACTATTAGTCCATATTTCATTGCCTGTTGCTTTAATTTCACTAGTGAGTCCACCATTGATTGCTTAGTTCTTGTAGTAATTACTATATCGTCTGCATATGCACAGATCTGTTTTAATCTTGTTGAAATGTTTCCTCTGATTTCCAACTTCTGAATTATTTCATCCATGACTATGCTAAATAAAGTTGCTGATAATGGGTCTCCTTGTTTTACTCCTCTATTTATTGCAAATTCCTGACTAAAATCATTGTTTCCTTTTACTACTGCTGTAGTGTTTTGTAATGTCAACTTTATTAATCTTATTAGTTTGTTTGGGACATTAATTTCCTTTAGACATGTAGGAATTATATTTCTATTTACTGAGTCAAATGCTTGCATAAAATCGATAAATATATTATGCAATTCAATATTATATTCATAACATTTTTCATATATTTGTCGCAGTATGAATATATTATCAACTGTAGATCTATTTGGTCTTAATCCCATTTGATATTCACCAATTTGTTTTCTGTAATTTCAGAGATTCTATTTTGTAGAAGAATTGCAAAGATTTTGTATGCGACATTCAGAAGCGTAATTGGTCTGTAGTTATTACACTGCAATCTGTCTCCTTTTTTAAAGATTGGGCAAATGATACCATGTTGTGGCATTTCCTCTTTATTCCATATGTTGAGTATTAAATTATAAATTTTATTTAGAACTATATTTCTCAAAATCGAAACTTAGGAAAAACTTCTGGAAGGTAGTGTCGAATGGTATGATTCAACCCAAATTTACCGGACTCAGTAATCTCACTCTTGAACGAGAAAGGGCAAGATCTAATGTAAAAGTATCATTCGCTGCCCAGAAGCCAGCTTTCTGTTAAGCAAAGTGGTTTGATTTAAATTGGGGAATTCTATTTTAAAAAATCACTTATTGAAATCACTTTAAATAAAATTACAGAATAATGTACACAAGAAATTAGTAGATATCAGAATCACTTTTTGTGAAAGTATATTAATCTCGTATTCATTTAATGGTGTTTATTATGCTCTAAGAAAGGAAATAAAATATATGTCCTGATGGGGTGAAGCTTATACGAAAATAAATGTAATATGTCATCTGAAAAAAACACTTAAATTTCCCTTGATTTAAAATTCAATAATTTTTATAAGCAAAAAAGCACAATTTTTAAATAGAATAATATACAAAATACTAATCATGTTAAACCGTAAATAGTGTCATTTTCATTAAACTGTAAATAAATATGGCAGCTGATATTTGGCTATCATTAAAACCTCTAAAATTCGGTTACAAAGACTGTAAATATTATTTTAAGTTAAAATTATAAAGTACATCCAGAATTTATATTTTCACTGTAAGAAAAGTTACTGAAATTATAATAGTTTCATTAACACACTTAACAAACATTTTCATATTATTTTCATTATGTTCAGTTCCAGAAACAGAGAAATGCATATTTACATGTAATTTGTTATTTGCTTTAATCAAACTGTTCAAATATTTTACAGGGCCGTTTATCAGAAAAAGCCTTTCTATTTAAAAAATATGTCTATGTGTATGATGCCAAAGAAAAGATCGATTTAAATAAAAAATATAAAAAATATAAAAAAAATATTTTAATCCACCCAGCTGTTAAGAGGGGCGGGGAAGGGCATAAGTAAGATAAGTAAGTATTTGTATTTTCTTCTTTTGAATACATAAATGTCAAAGAAAGATATGTTATAATATGTGAAAATGCAGAGGTAGAGCATCGATTTGTATAATTATTAATGTAAGTGTAGCCACAACCAGCCATTCTAAGTAATTACATACATTTCCTGGAAGAATCTGACTGTACTTGAGGGACCCAAATTTGTTTCTTGCGGACGCGTACTTTACGATTTTGTTACGCCACTGCGTCAAATATTTAATATTACAAGAACATTAAGACGTAACAACAAAATGAGATTCACAATTATTATCATCATCTAAGCCCTAAAATTCAAAGTAAACGGGTACAATTAATGTGCAACAAAGTCAAAATTGCTAATTAAAAAAGTCAAATTAGCTGTATCAATTGATTACACCAAATATTTCACACTTATGGTGCAAATGACTATAGTTTTAAGATTTGTTGATGTTGAAACCGATTGTGTCGAAGACCTTGAAGGTAGATACTTTGGGCCCCTAAACAGGGTTGTGGTTTAGCGCAGCCCCTTCCCCCCGCTCTATCAAGCACGGACATTTTATGTGCGTCCTTCCATATTTTCTATTTTCTACTTAAGCCATGGTTTGTGACATTTACATCCTACAAATTTTGAAATGAGGAAACAAAGAACGACTCATTAAATAATATATAGGTTATATTTAAAGGTTCTTATTTAAGGATATTTCAGTTGTCTTACTGTCTAAAGAACATCTTACAAAACGTACTATTACTACTGCCTTGGTTAATGAAAATTCCAGCAGCGTGTTAATGTAGCTCTGCCAAGTGTAAATTTCTCTGTCGCGTACTATTAAATATAATTTTCGTCAGAAATTAATTATTATTATAGGCTATTATATAAATATAACAATTTGCTGACGTTTCCTTGATGACTGTATATCGATTCACATTGATATTTCAAACTTAAAGAACGGATGGAGCCTTGCATTCTAATCTCGCCCAGGGCCTCGCGATATGTTGCTACGCCACTGTACCTAAGATTTTTGTAACTCCTCAAATTAGTTTCATTATTATGTCAAACCAACTACCACACATTTTCCAAATTTGTTTCGAAGGTCATCAAATAGGTTTGTGTGTCTTGTTCATTTTATGTCACTTTTCTGGTATTGAAATCGTAAATCTCCTCTCGGTTTCATTTTTACGTTGTTCATTTGTTGAAATGTGTAAATAGCATTGCCTGCTATTTGCACCCGTATGAAGATACAAGCTAAGCTAACAATAATTATATTTTGCATCGTATTACTATCAATGCGGTCTGTAGAACTAGATAACTAGCAACAACATTTTTTTTGTACTGGGTACAGAGTCTGAAGAAAACCTTGCTAGAAGGTTGAAACGTTACGTTTAGTTTATGTTTTAAAATAAAATAAATTTCTGCGTTGGTCAGCATATTGAGTTTTTCATATCATGGAAACAAGGCTTACTGGTGTTACAACAACATGAGCGAACGACGATTTGTTGAAAGAGATGACAATATTCAAAAACATTTTATAATGCAAATTCTGATTTCATGTTCCATTTTATGGACCATCGTGCCTTAGTGTTCAGGGGGGGGGGATCTTGAGCAACTAATTCGGATATTGAATTGGCAAAATTACACCAGAGAGAAAATCTGTTTGATTGATTGATTTATTTATTTGGTCAATTTATGCACAATAAGGCTAATCGGGACTGGACCTATAGTTTAAAGTGGGATCCGATCCACCATGTGCCTCCACCGGGTATCGAACCCGGTACCCCTTGATTACAAGGCGACGACACGACCACTGCGCCATAGGAGCAACCCCCAAAAAAAGTATAATGTAGAACAACCACCAGTAACACAAAGTTCCAAAATAGTTACGATGGCACTTTTTTGCGAATCTTGGTTCGTACTCCTTTACAGGTGTCAGCAGTGGCGGCAATTAGGGGCGGGGCCGAGAGAGTGCAGATGTCACCCCACCCCCCGACTTTTTGAAACTTTTGCACCACGCTAACCTCATGTATCAAGGGAAATTAAAGTCCTTGCCCCCCCCCCCCCCACTTTTTCACCTTGGCCCCTTAGTTTTGGAACCCAATCGCCGCCACTGGGTTTGAGTGATACAAATGTTTTCTACCAAGGAATAAATGTCTGTAATTTCAAATTGATAAGTGATGAACATTTTGAGTGCTCCTAGAACAGTTTAGAATCTAAAAGTTGGCAACGGTGACTGCGTGACTCATGTATCTGGAGACGGCGCGAAACCGGAATGAGCGTTCGCTGAAGATAAGCGAGCTTCGTCTTGCAAGCCCTTCCAGTTACCCGTGGGCTTTCGATGCTTGACGGGTCAAAACTCAGGTATATAGTTTTACTCGCCCACCCGACCAGCCAGGCGGGCCTAGTAAGCGAATCTGACCGATATGCAGCCCTCTGGTCTCTGACGCCTTTCGCTATGTGTGATGAGGCGTTGTCGTGCTGCAAAATCACTTTTCCGTGTCTGGTCGCCCAATCTGGATATTTTCCCATGGCATGAAGACGATCAGATATGGTTTGGCAACCAACATTTAACTTCTCTGCCAGTTGTTGTTGCGTTTGCGTATCGTCTTCGTCCAACAGTGCTTGCAATTCGGCGTCTTGGAATTTTTTCGGCTGGCCCGGGCGATCTTTGTCTTTCAAGTCGAAATCACCACTTTTGAATGGTCGAAACCAACGCACACACGCGTCTTGCGTTAGGACATTGTCACCGTACGTTTCCACAAGGATACGATGGCTTTCACTCGTGTTTTTCTTTTGAGTGAACAAGTAAAGTACGGCGTACCGCACAAGCTCCTTATTTGGTTTGAAGGTCGACATGCTTACCACACAAACCCAATATCACGATCACTCGCACTCGGTTGCACATCCACGGCGTTTTGACAGGTACTGTCCTGGCAACACACTGACGTAACAGTTAAGTCTGTGCGCCAACCCTTGCTTCCAGCGCCATCCAGCGACGAAATTAAGAATTATTAACCGGCTCACCTGGTATTTATGCTAATGGAACCTAACCTAACCTCGTAGGCATTCCTCGTCTGACGTCAGAACACAAGGTAGCAAGACTGTTGTGCGACAAGGAAGACCCGATTGAAGAATGATCAGGGGTGAGTCAGGTCAGGTCAAGAGGCAACAGCCACTGAGGCGTTTCTCCACGCACGTTGGCTTATCACGGGCAACACTTTCATGCTGACCAGTTTCAAGGACAAAGAAGACAGGACAAGTTTGTTCGCTAACAGCACGGCACCCAATCACTTGGGATTGCCCACCCCTCTTGTGACCAGGTGATTGTCCTTGAACCTCCACTAGCCAATGCTTTTTTTAAAATTCTTCTTATCTGCTCTCAGTTGTCATTTGCGATATAAAGGGTGTGTTGCTCGCATGTGACATGTATACTAGCTTAGCATTCAAGATAAATTAAATTGAAGATTTTGTCCACTGCATGCTCGTTATTCTTGTTTATACTGTGGTGCAGTAGTTTTGTTTAATAATGCAAGTTTTTCTTAATTCGAATTTTCCCTTTGCAGTTTGAATTAAAAAGAGTTTACTGTACCTAGGTTTATTATTAAGGGCACCTTTTCGGTTGGTGCATGACATTCCTCTAACCGTCTCTCCCGTCGAGTAGAGGCTATTTTAACTCGAATTCTAATTCTTCGAATTGGACACAGCCGTCTCACCAATGGTCATTTGCTGCAAGGGCTGATCCCTTCAATGTGCCGTGTATGAAATATTATTTTAAGTGTTCGGCATATGCTTATCGAATTTACTGTTTTTACTGTCCTCAGGCAAACTTTTAACCATCCCAACTGTTTATTACCCTGGTGACAGTGTTTTAAAATTATTATTTTTTTAATTTTTGTGAAGAGCAGGCCTTTTACATTACCTCTGAGGAAGTTTTGTTGAAACTTTGTGAAAATGTATCAATTGTGTATTTTCCGTAGCTGACAGAAGGGGATATCGCAAAACAAAACAAAAAAAGTCAAAATGGAGATAGGGAAGGGCACAAAGAGAATAGAAAAGGAAAGAGAACCGAATATGAGAGAGGAAAAGGAAATAGGTGGAAAAATAGGACGAGGAGAGAGAGAGAGGCGAAGATAAAGAGATGGGAAATTATATTACAAGGGGGGAAGAGGAGAAAACAGAAAGAGAGAAGTAAGAAAAGGGATACAGAAAATTAAAATAAATACTTAAAGAAGAGAACATTAAAAATAGAAAGGAAATAAAAGAGAGAGAGAAAGTTCAAAATGTGTTGGTGTGTGACAGAGAGAGAATGAGTGAAAGTAAATAGATAATTTAAAAGAGGTAGGAGACATACGAGAAAGATTAAATGAGGGGTGTATAAGAAAAGGTTGGTTGGTTGATTTAGTGTTTTAAGTCCACGTTATGCACATTAAGGCTAATCGGGACTGGACCTACAGTTTAAAGTGGAATCCGAACCACTATGTGCCTCCACCGGGTATCGAACCCGGGACCCTTTGATTACAAGGCGAGGACGCTACCACTACGCCATCGGGGAGGCCCTATATAAGAAAAGGAACTCTATAATTTGCAAATGATTGATTGATTGATTGATTTGTTTTTGTAAGTCCATTTTGTGCACATAAGGCTAATAGGGACTGGACCTACAGTTTAATGTGGGATCCGAACAACTGTGTGCCTCCACCGGGTATCGAACCCGGTTCCCCTTGATTACAAGGCGACAACGCTAAATTTGCAAATGAGAGGGACTAAAAATAGGCTGAATATCATGTTATGAAATAGGAAAACAGTTACAGAGGAATAAAGAGAGCAACGCATGGACAGATATCGAGGAAAAAACAATAATGTTTAGATACTGGAGCTTCTATGAACAAATAGGCTATCTATCCATATTCGTCTTCAACATAAAAATAATTGTATTTAAAATTTGGTTTACGTGCGTTAAGTTATTTAAATTGGATAACATGTTGAACATTTCAGGAACAGTGGCGGCTATTAGAGGGGGCAGTTGCCCCCAATCCCCCACTTTTAGCCACTTTTGACCCCGCACTATGCTAAATCTTATCTACAAAGGGAAATATACTGTATTTGCCCCACCAGTTATGGCACCTTGAACCCCCGATTTTGGAACCCATTCGCCGCAACTGTTCAGGAACATTTATATTAGTGTGTGTTAGGAGTTATCATCAGAATCATCTGATTTTTAATTTGATCCTAAAATTGTTTCTATCAGTTTCTGAGAGCTTGACATCTCTGATTTTTTCAGGGTGGCTACTCACCGGGAATTCCTTGAATTCCGGGAATTCTGCGTGAATTATTGGCTCCGGGAATTATGCGTGAATTCTGCTTGAATTTTTCTCCGTAGACGTGAAAAATTGCAACTTTTATTACCTATTGATAAATGCCATGAGGCGAGATTTTCAAAGTTGAGTTTTTGTTCTTATCCAGGAAGGAAAAAAATGTTGTGTGAAAAATAAGACAGAATTCTCTCGATCTGTTTACTTTGTTACTGTCCATTGTAAAGCAATCCGACACGGAAGATTATTGCAAGATAAGATTTCTTGAAGATGACTAGGTAGGTTTGAGTTTGAAATTCTTACACAATTAACAATTTTTCGCAGGTTAGGATATATACCATAACATTTGTGTGACTTGTGTTTGTAGATGTATTTCTAGTCTGAGTATGTGAAATGGCAAATGTAAACTAACGACCTCAAATTAAATGTTTTAAATATACCGTTTAATTAAATTAAATTAGATTTTTTGGATACATTGGAATCACACAGACACTTCATATTGTTACTATATTTGTGTGTGCATATCAGTGGCGCAACCACAGTGGGGCAGGGGCATTGCCCCCAACCTTGAATGGAAATCAATCCTAAGGAGGGCAAGGGGGCAAACATTGATGGCCAAGGGCACCTGCAGACGGCACAGAGGGGCAATTATCCCCCTCCATTTCAAATGTTATGCAAATAAAAAATACATTTTATAAATGCCAAAAATGCCTCGCAATGCCTTCTTTTCTTAGTCTCGTGACTAAGTTCAGAGCCGCAGTAGCTAGGGAACAGCGGGAGTTGGCCCTGGTCGCCGAAGAATCTAAATGATAAAAGTTGTAAAAGAGAGAATGCCATGGCGCCTCGTGAAATTATTTGCGCCCTATTAAACCAATACTGTTTTCAGTTTGCAAAAAAATGGATTAAAAATTTTCTTGTTCGCTTCACTCGCAATATGATTGTTTTCTGTAATGCACTGTAAATTACCAGAGAAAGAAATAAGACTTCTCTTAAGGGATTTTGTGTTAAATGCATGAACAATTGTTGGGAGGAAAAGGAGCGTGAACATTTGAGAGACAATTTATATAATTTTGCTGTTGGTTTGTTATGAGATGGATGAATTGATTATGTAATATATATATATATATATATATACACTATGTATTAAATAAACTTTGAATACGTACAGAATTTAGTGTTGGCATGTATTTTCTTATTTTACATCACTCCATTTTGAATACATGAAAGTTATACATGATATATGTACAACAATAATAATTTTCGGAATGCATTTATCATGCATTTTCTGCCATTCAAAAATACAGTTTGTGTACTTGTTTTCCATTATTAATGAATGTGAAATTGAACGTTTTTTTTAAAAAAAAAAAATCTTTAAAATCGTTTGTTCCAACACAAATGCTTTAACACCGATTGATTGATTTGGATTGAGTTGGTGGTTTTAAGCCCACTTTATGCACAGTAAGGCTAATCGGGACTGGACCTACAGTTTAAAGTTGGATCCGAACCACTATGTGCCTCCACAGGGAATCGAACCCGTGACCCCTTGATTACAAGGCGAGCTTTAACACCGACTTCTACCCCCTTTTTGTGTAATTTACGAGGATGATAACGTCTTTGACACTACCACCACTACTACTAATAATAATAATAATAGACATAATAATGTCATTATTATTATTATTATTATTATTATTGGTACGTTTATCCTGGTACTTGCCCCTAGACAAAAGTTTGTGGTTGCGCCTCTGGTGCATGTATGTGGGTGTTGAGAGGCGGTAATACGCAAGGTTGAAATAGAGAAAACATGTGCTTATAGCCTTGAATTTTTTGAAAATTTGCCTTGAAAACCGGGAATTATACTTGAATTTTATCGTGGTCCAAAGTAGCCACCCTGTTTTTCCACACCTTCCATCTTCCAAGATAGAGAATTAGCATATTTGTCATTCTCTACTTGCGGCGGATTGCTTCTTTGAATTCTGGCCTGCTCCGGAAAGATAAAACTTGAACTCGTACCAAGAATCCTTTTCCTTTTTTGGCCTTCAGATCTTGAGGTTTATGAGCTTGACACTGTTCTGGAGTCAAGTGAATCTTCTTTCTTTACGAGTTCACGACTGAACTCTACTCATTTTAGACTCGTTCTCCAAGAAAGGCACCAAAGCATCCTGAACACTCGGAAAATAAACTCAGGTAATTTCCGTTTTCGCTTTCCTACCCTGCATGATTTGATTTAGTTTATTGTACTTAGCTCTTCTGCCTCTTTTGACTAATTGCGAAGATGGGGATGAGTGATGATATGATGAAATTGATGGATGGACATGCCCAGACCGTGATTCGAACCCGGGACCCCTGGAATCGTAGTTGCCGGTCCTACAGTGCGTTCATTTTGGGTTTGGGCCGAGATAACGCGTGACTGCAGACGGCGTGGCATGGCTCAGATGCCGGCATTTTCGACCCGTGACGTCCGACTTATTTTTACGCACATATCTTTAGCGTGCAGAAAATTATATAGTTATATTGATTGATTGATTGATTTAGTTTATTTTACTTCGCGTTTTGTGCCTCTTGGCTAATTTGCGAAGATGGGGATGAGTGATGAAATGATGAAATTGACGAATGGACATTCACAAACAACCAAGCCCGACCGGGATTCGAATCCGGGACCCTTGGCGTCGCAGCGCGATGTGGTAACCACTCGGCCACAGGGTTGGGCAGTTATATTGCATAACGAGTACTAACATGTGCTATAAAAATTGTTCAAAGTGGTGGCCAACTGTATTCACACATTCCCGGCATCTCTTGATGAAATTTTTTGTTTGACACGCAGAACTTCCTCTTTCACAAATGATTGGCACTACATTTTTTTTTCCTTCACACTAAATATTTATTTTGAACAAAGTGAGTACACGTTATATTATAGGTACCCCCCCATCAATGTCTATGCACCTTTACCGTCATTTCGGCAGGTTTCGTATTGCTACAGCAAACCATTCTTTGTGGGGTATTCTGGACAGCCGATTGAAGCCCGTCGCCTCTTTCATTGCACAGAACAGAGAATTGTCGCTACGCGCAAGATCTGGCGAATATGGAGGATGAGACAGCATGGAGTACCCTTGATAATCTAAGAGTGGCAATGGTGTGGCGAAGTCCGGCATCCAGTGAAACACGGTTCTGCGACTTGGTGCTGCGTTTCCATCGTGGGCGCCCGCAGAGGGGCACATTGCCCCCCTCCCCATAAGATGTCTGGAAAGACTGAATGTAATTCAACTTTAAAATTGTAGGATGAAAACATGAACAATGGGTGTCGTGAAAGACAGCAGATTAAGTGCCTCTGCAAATTATCTTAGTACTGGGGATGCTTTATGAGAATTCTCTTAACTGGGGGACAGCATCACCCAGCGCCCACTAAGAAAAAAATCCTAGGTCGTTGAAATGCATGTCCGGAGTATGTGCGAAGATAGGCTCTAGTTCACTCTATTCATTTAGACTTTTTTTTTCAAGTAAGGCACCAAAACATTCTGAACAAGTTGAGTAGTGCTTGTTGGAGGAGTGGTTAGCACAGCAGTCTAGACGGAAAAGAGACACTAATTTACGTCTCTTTTCTACCGCTTGGGTTAATAGCGACGATGAGGATGAATGATCAGGTGAAGCAGATGACTGGTCAAATGCAATGCCTTACCCAGATTCGAATCTTTGCTCTCTGATTTCGTAGCGTGTTACACTGACCAATCCCATGTCATCTACAACTTGTCTAATGTGAAATTGCTTTATTTCCGAAGAATTTACACAAAGATAAAGATTAGATGGTAGGCTTGCCATATTTTTTTTGGTCCAACCCAGGACATATTCGCGATCAACTGGTTACTGCTGAATTTCAGGTCTTTTTTACAAAAATCAATTGAAATTACTTAAAAGTCTTAGCATTTTATTGGAACATTAAACTATAAATTGTACAAAAAAATATTAACATTATTTTCTAAAATCGATCAATTAATTTTCAAATGTTTAATTGAATAATACATTGTCTTATGTTTAGGAAACCTCTCTGTTCTAGGTAGCATTATCTGTTACTTGACTCAGTTGTACTTTTCACTAGACATGACTTTTTTTCAGAAATGGCTTGTTTGTTTTAATAACATCATAAAATTCACAACATGAAAGTTCTGAATTAATTTTAACTTTCAGCAGATGTTTAACAGTGGATACTAGATGTCTACCAAATATTCCCCATAATTGAAAATACTCTCTCAACTGGAGCAGATGTTGCAGGCAAAGACATAGCAAACTCACCCATTTTAGAAATGTTGTTACGTGAAATATCAGTCTTTTGAAACACCTTAAAAATTGCTTGCCACTTTGCTTCAGTGACGTGCACTGAGGAGTAGCTAGTCTAGCAGAGATAGATCAATCAATCTCACGTCTCTAATTATTTTCAAATCACAATATTTATTATCTTGAAGCCTCAGTTCATATGCAACATTTCTTTCCACGCGCTTCTCGTCCCTCGATGTGATCAGCTGGCAAGGCTGAATACCCTAGCTGCCTCTTCTTCCGCCTTACCAGATCCAGGTATAGACAACCGCCCGAAGCGAAAGGGAAGATTTCTGCCTGTACCTCCCTTGCCGCCTCGCCCCCCGCTCCCATGGTTGAAAGCCCGTGGTTTCAGGTCCCCCAGTCTATCTCCTATAGGACAGATAGGGGATAGGTTTCCCTTCAATTCCTTTGTAAATCCTCTAAAGAACTCAGGGGAACATATTCTGCAGTACTTATGTTCTCTGTATTTACACAACCTTTTCAACGTTGTACAATATGTATGTATAATATGGGATGTAGGTTTATTTGTATATAAATGGGAACGTACGTGTATTATGTGCAGACAAAAATGTTATGGTTTATTTTCTTTTTTTCAAATATGGAATATATATTGATTAAATAACAAATATTTGCTCACGCTCTCTCTCGCTCTCGTTTTAGTAGTGTTTTATTTAAATATACTAATAATTTGGCCTCCAATAAAAAGAAATGGGTAAGCTAAACAGTCATAAATACGGATGTATTAATTTGGGCAAGAAAACGCGCGTTCTAATTGTTGTTGTTGGTTTGATTTATTTTACTTTACCTTTCTGCCACATTAGGTTATCGCGAAAATGAGGATGAGTGATGATATAATGAAATTGATGAAGGGACCTCACAAAGAACAATTCAGGCCGGGATTCGAACCCGTGGCGAGCGCGCATTCTTCTTCCTATGTGTTGTACTCTGCAGTGAATAATGAAATAATTTGGAATGTAAAATGTATCCCAGGACTAAGAAAACCAAATTAATATTGTTCAAGAAACTACAAAAAAGTGTGTTTTGTTACCTGTTCATCCCTTCTAATATATTTAATTTTTGCCACCTTCCAGCCATAAGTAGCTAATGAACTTATGGAAGTCACGAGGGACAATCATAAACAGAGAACTCTGGACTCCTGATTTCACAGTGCCCTGCAGATGCATTGGGAGGAATTATTTGTATTTTCTTTTTCCTTTCTTTAGCGTTGCTTTCCATCACTTTACCTAACTTCTGCCATGACGATGAACGTTGATTAAATTAAACGGATGAAAAGTGGTTACAAAGGAACACTCATGCACATGCCAGGGATCGAGCCTGGATCCTTCAGTAACGAGATCGTGAGATGAAGAAATGAGGGAAATCAACCAATGCAAATTTTTTGGAAAAACGTTAATCATATGCAAATATGGTGTTTCAAAAATCCAATTGAAATTTACGTACCACTGAGTAAATACGCAGTTTGCTTTACCGATACCCAAGTATCCGAATAGTTAGAGCTTTCCACTCATCTTTGTTGTCGGCCGACCTTCGTGGGGGAGTGCAAGTGGCTCCGGATCGGTACCAGGTGGATGCACATAGTGGTTTGGATCCCACTTTACACTGTGGGCCCAGTCCCGATTAGCTTTTATGTACATAAAGTGGACTTAAACACCAAATCAACCAACCGCAGGGTAGTGGTTATCACTGCACGCTATGACACCAGGAGTTCTAGGTTCGAACCCCGACCTCGGCATGGGTGTTTTTTTGTGTTTG
The DNA here is from genome assembly GCF_977018435.1 of Lepisma saccharinum. Taxonomy (NCBI): domain Eukaryota; kingdom Metazoa; phylum Arthropoda; class Insecta; order Zygentoma; family Lepismatidae; genus Lepisma; species Lepisma saccharinum. The sequence goes on along the minus strand of NC_139243.1, from coordinate 54,802,487 downwards.
TCTCTTCACTAATTGTATTACCATCTTCGCAATTAACCAAATGTGACTGCGACGCTAAGTAGCATAAATCAAATCATTGATTAATTGTTTCATTTGGTTTGTTTTACTTCGCTTTTTTTACACTTTTGGCTAATCGTCAAGATGATACGATAAAATTGATGAAGGGACAAACACAAATAACACCCATGCCCAGGCCGGGGTTCGAACCCGGGATCTCTGGCTTAATAGTCAAATCAACATGTTTTGGATTTTCAAAAGTGGGTGGGATTAACACGGGCCTCTTTTCAGTAGTCCTTCATCATTTTGCAATCCTTGCCTTTCTTTGACGTTCTATTTTTAGGAATACTGGGCCCTGAAGGGGGGAGGGGGATTATGACCCACACCAACGTTCCTTGGGCACGCCACTGATTGCTACCCCAAGTGTCGACATCACCGCACGTCACTGCTTTCCTTCAATAGTATCTGGTACTTTTTCAGAAATTGAACCACAACCTACCTTTTGGTTTTGAATTACCTTGTTCATCAAATAGGTTATCAATATTTACGGCATCTTTTACAATTGCATTAATAACTTGTGCACTCTCTTGTAAATCAGGAAAGGTATAATCGATCCTTGCCGGTCATAAATTTTGGTCGTGAATATTCTATACCGGTAGCTATTTTCATGTTCAGATTCTCAAAACCCCGGACATATTGCAATCCCGGACATCACCCCGGACAGCACTAAAAAACCAGGACTGTCCGGGCTAATCCCGGACGTATGGTAAGCCTATTAAATGGTCACTTGTATTCGTGGAAGTGTTTTTAGCGTCTGTAAGAGTTTAGAAAGACAAGAAATTAAGAAAGAAATGTGTTAAGAGGGAAAGAGAAAGAAGAATAGATATGAAGAAAGAAAAACAGATGTAAAACAAGAGAGAGGGGCGAGGGAATTATGAAGAAAGTAAGCAGAGAAAGAGTTCAGAAAAAGGGCTAATGTTGAGACAAGAGTTGGAAATAAAGGATGAACAGAAATCAAAATAAAAGGGGATAGAGGGAAGGGTATGATAGAAGAAGAAAATAAAAAAGCACTGTCTCCAAAAACAGTACAAAAATGTAATATTTCGCGTAGAAAGGAATGCATTAGAACTTCCCTCGTTAAGATGCCATAAGGAAATAATGTCTTCCTGACCTCTTGATCAATGAAGACGCAAAATGAATGTGTCTGGAAAAGCTCCTAATCGCTGGAAGGTGGCATCTGTATCTAAGAACTTCTCGGAATTGTCTTGATTTCCGCTCCAGACCAGTGTTGCCACATGAAGGGAAATTTCCCTTTTGCAGGGAATTTCGGACAGAATTTTAAGCTAAAAGGGAAATTGCATAAAATAACAAAATTGGGTGGAAATTTGAAGTCAGGCTAAATATTCAAACACATTATATGCACTAAACATTATATTAATTCCACTCTCCCGTTCATAATATTTCCCTGTTAGTTATTATTTCTACTCTTGAGTATAAGCCTGGTGTCTATATTTATTAAATGTTTGTTTCACGTCTTTTTCCTACATGTTCGGTTAAAAACTACGATGAGAATCAACGATGTAGTGCATTACTAGGACTCGAACCTGTGGCATCTGGTACTGGTATGCAGGCACGTAGCCAGGATGAGAGCTAAGGGGGCTGAAGCCCTCCCCCCGAAATCCTACAAATATCTAATTTAAATAGTGTAGGCTATAGTGGTAATTAATTTTACTTCCTTATTAGGATTAAACATTGGATCGAAAAAAGTTTAGTGTATAATAGAGGAACCAGAGTAGTTATGTTCCCGGATATAGTCCGATAAATCAATTGATTGGAAAAGATCGATGAAAGATCAATTGATGATAAAGGGCGGTGGACAAGCAAGCATTGTTTATTTTTGGATGGAGGCCAGAAATGGGCGGGGTTTGAGATATGTGGATGGGTTTTGATTGGTTTGTGGGGTATGGGGAGATGGTGGCGTGGGCTGGTGAGTGAGAGTGTTGCCCGAGAAAGGTGAAAGGTTACAGATGAGCGGTTGGAATGACGAAATCAGGATGTGAGTGTGGGACTGTTGGGTGATATGGAAGTGGGGTAGAACAAAGGAGGTATTGTGGACGGTGTAAAGGTTGGAGATAAAGTTCGTTGTATGTTTCCGGGAAATGTTTGTGCGTGTTTATCGATAGTGGCGTCATTGTATGTGTGGTTGGTATAGGGTAACGACCGTATAGGGTAACGACCGATGGTGGGAGAAGTGAAAAAGGAAAAAGTTGTGGAGAACAGGGAGTAAATAAAGTAAATAGAAAAAAAGTACAATTTGCGGAAGGAGATAGTGTGTATAGTATTCCGGGGTGGGAAGAGGATAGGAGGGGTACGTGGGCGTTGGACGCTTTGCGTGAGAGGATGCGCAGAGAAAATAGGTGCGTGATAAGCAGGGAGGATGAGGTATATAAGAACGATTGATCTGTTTATGTTTACATCACAGTGAGCACCCTGTGTGGCCATCGTCTTCTTCCAGAGACTACCTTTTGGAGCCAGTTTCGAATAGATACTATCAGTGATCTAACAGGTATATCATAGTAAGTATATGATGGTAGATTATTACGTTGTAATGTTTTGATTGATTGATCGATTGATTGATTGATCGATTGGTTTAGTGTTTGAAGTCCTTTTATGCACAGTATTAACTTTAAAGTAGAATCCGAACATTGATTGATTGAGTTAATGTTTTAAGTCCACTTTATGCACAGTAAGGTTAATACCGGGTTCGAACCCGCGGCCTTGATTACAAGGCAACGACCCTACAACTGCGCCAAGATTAGTACGTTGTTGTAATGTTTTAATTGATTGATCGATTGATTGATCGATTTAGTGTTTTAAGTTCGCTTTATGCACAGTAAGGTTAATCGGGAGTGGACCTACAGTTTAAAGTGGAATCAGAATCACTATGTGCCTCTACCGGGTATCGAACCCGGGGATCCTTGATTACAAGGCAACGACGCTACCTCTGCGCCAAAATTATTACGTTGCTGTAATGTATTGATTGATTGATCGATTGATTAATTGGTTTAGTGTTGTAAGTCTGCTTTATGCACAGTAAGGTTAATCGGGAGTGGACCTACAGTTTAAAGTGGAATCCGAATCACTATGTGCCTCCACCGGGTATCGAACCCGGGGACCCTTGATTACAAGGCAACGACGCTACCACTGCGCCAAAATTATTACGTTGCTGTAATGTTTTGATTGATTGATTGATTGATTGGTTTAGTGTTGTAAGTCCGCTTTATGCACAGTAAGGTTAATCGGGAGTGGACCTACAGTTTAAAGTGGAATCAGAATCACTATGTGCCTCCACCGGGTATCGAACCCGGGGATCCTTGATTACAAGGCAACGACGCTACCTCTGCGCCAAAATTATTACGTTGCTGTAATGTATTGATTGATTGATCGATTGATTAATTGGTTTAGTGTTGTAAGTCTGCTTTATGCACAGTAAGGTTAATCGGGAGTGGACCTACAGTTTAAAGTGGAATCCGAATCACTATGTGCCTCTACCGGGTATCGAACCCGGGGACCCTTGGTTACAAGGCAACGACGCTACCACTGCGCCAAAATTATTACGTTGCTGTAATGTTTTGATTGATTGATTGATTGATTGGTTTAGTGTTGTAAGTCCGCTTTATGCACAGTAAGGTTAATCGGGAGTGGACCTACAGTTTAAAGTGGAATCAGAATCACTATGTGCCTCCACCGGGTATCGAACCCGGGGACCCTTGATTACAAGGCAACGACGTTACCACTGCGCCAAAATTATTACGTTGCTGTAATGTTTTGATTGATTGATCGATTGATTAATTGGTTTAGTGTTGTAAGTCTGCTTTATGCACAGTAAGGTTAATCGGGAGTGGACCTACAGTTTAAAGTGGAATCCGAATCACTATGTGCCTCCACCGGGTATCGAACCCGGGGACCCTTGATTACAAGGCAACGACGCAACCACTGCGCCAAAATTATTACGTTGCTGTAATGTTTTGATTGATTGATCGATTGTTTGATTGATTGATTGGTTTAGTGTTGTAAGTCCGTTTTATGCACAGTAAGGTTAATCGGGAGTGGACCTACAGTTTAAAGTAGAATCCGAATTACTGTGTCTCCACCGGGTATCGAACCCCGGGACCCTTGATTACAAGGCAACGACGCTACCACTGCGCCAAAATTATTACGTTGCTGTAATGTTTTCATTGATTGATCGATTGTTTGATTGATTGATTGGTTTAGTGATGTAAGTCCGCTTTATGCACAGTAAGGTTAATCGGGAGTGGACCTACAGTTTAAAGTGGAATCAGAATCACTATGTGCCTCCACCGGGTATCGAACCCGGGGACCCTTGATTACAAGGCAACGACGTTACCACTGCGCCAAAATTATTACGTTGCTGTAATGTTTTGATTGATTGATCGATTGATTAATTGGTTTAGTGTTGTAAGTCTGCTTTATGCACAGTAAGGTTAATCGGGAGTGGACCTACAGTTTAAAGTGGAATCCGAATCACTATGTGCCTCCACCGGGTATCGAACCCGGGGACCCTTGATTACAAAGCAACGACGCTACCACTGCGCCAAAATTATTACGTTGCTGTAATGTTTTGATTGATTGATCGATTGATTGATTGATTGATTGGTTTAGTGTTGTAAGTCCGCTTTATGCACAGTAAGGTTAATCGGGAGTGGACCTACAGTTTAAAGTAGAATCCGAATCACTGTGTCTCCACCGGGTATCGAACCCGGGAAACCTTTGATTACAAGGCAACGACGCTACCACTGCGCCAAAATTATTACGTTGCTGTAATGTTTTCATTGATTAATCGATTGATTGATTGGTTTAGTGATGTAAGTCCGCTTTATACACAGTAAATGTTAATCGGGACTGGACCTACGGTTTAAAGTAGAATCCGAACATTGATTGACTGATTTAATGTTTTAAGTCCACTTTATGCACAGTAAGGTTAATCGGGACTAACCCTACAGTTTAAAGAGGATCCGAATCACTATGTGCCTCCACCGGGTATCGAACCCGAGGTCTCTTGATTACAAGGCAACAACGTTATCACTGCGTCATCGAAGAGATCATCTGTAATGTTAATGCAAGAATTAGTGGATTATTGTTACAACACATTACTACGAGATGATGTAAGAGGTATATCTTTTTTATTTCTAGTCTTCATAAAGTAGAAGAACAGTTTACGAGAACTTTGACCTCACCTCACCGTGAATTCCCGGATATCATCGAGGAGACCGACACATCAGAAGTTGAAGACGTGTAAAGGTAAAAGGTGTGAAAAAATATTACCTATATTTATTGATTAGGCTATAAATCATCATCCTCTTCATCGGTGATATCGATAATGGGAGGCATAGCAGGAGGAGACGGTGGCGCAGCAGCAGGAGAAGGTGGCGCAGCAACAGGAGACATCTCATATAACAGGAAGGTTTCGAAAAGGGTCAGCTTCCAGTTGTTCTAAAACAAAAATGTATAACTGTAATCAAGGTGTACGTCCGATATATCTAACATATTTTCTTTATATTTTCAGATATGGCATCCCTACCATTTGAATTCAATGTATTGCATGGGAATCTAAAAAATACAGAACATTCCGGGGAACGAAGGAATCTGTGGAGCAAGGTCCAAACTCGTCAAGTGGAGAGACAGATCGCATGCTACATAGATTTCTGCGAGGAGAACGGATTAGCGGAGAACCTGATGAAGAACCTGGAGGAGGTCTGCCGTGATATGGAAGTCCAAATCGACACGCTCACTAAAATGTTTAGTTACATATCAGAAAAAAAGAACACGTCCCCAGTATTTGGGGATTTTTTGGAAAATGTAAAACAGGCACAGTATGTGCCATCTCATTTATCCCTTCGTGTATGTTTCGAAATGATGGAGGTTTTCAAAAATATTAGAAAAAAAAAAACGGAGGAGACAAAAAAGAACAATGAAAAAGAGATGGAGAGTAAAATGTCAGAACTTCTAAAGAAAAGAAAATTGGACAAATAAATACAAACACCACTAATACACTAACACTTTTGTCCGATTTTCGTTTGTCTACACCCGAAAAATTAAATGGGAAAGTGTATAGCTGATTTAGTAAATGAAATGTATATATTTTAAAATATAACTAGATGGATATGAAATGTTTATAATAAAATATATTCAGTAAATATGTTATTTTTATATTAATATGAAATACCTGTATGTTAGTTACGTTTTTCTCATAATACATTGGTGACATAGCTGTTTTATAATCAGAGTTCCGGATCTGCTATTCCATAAAAATGGTTCGAATCCGATTTTACTATGGTGACATGTCTCATAATTAAGGTCCCGGGTTCGACACCTGGTAAAAATACACAGTAATTCGAACTCTTGATTTTGATTGGTTGTTTAAAGTCCACTTTATGCACATTAAGGCTAATCGGAACTAGACCTACAGTTTAAAGTGGGATCCGAAATGTGCCTCCACCGGGAATCGAATCCGGGACCCTTGATTACAAGACGACGACGTTACCACTGCGTCATCGGGGAGGTCTAACAATTCGAACCCCGGTGTAAACTGGAGGTCTAGTTGTGATTAGTCTCTTTACATAAAATAAGTTAGAAACAGACAAACATGCAAATTACTTACCAAGTTTCCGTTCTCCATTTCTGTTCTGCTACAGACGATAAATGTGAAGAAAGACTGCTATAAATATTCCATATATTGACGGTATAGTTTGATCCAAATTTTGTAACATCCTCCGTGTATCATTTAAAGGTTAGCGGTCAAATTATAATTGGGAATCAGGAAACATATTTTACAAGCTGTTTTGACATTCTCTGACAGTATCTCTATGTATCATTCTAAAGGTTAGAGGTTACGCAGCAATTAACAGTCTCGAGAAGGTTCTCTGTCACATTTGAGAGTATTGAGAAATAATGAAGGAGTCGATAAACTCTCGAGTCTTTTTCATTCTCCGGTGTTTATAAATTCTGTGTTTCAATATGTCGGTAGACGTAGTAATGTTTAAAAGTTAAGGATGCAATTGTAATCAACAGTTTTGAGATGAGGGTTAAAGGTTTACAAGAAGAATAAACCCTAAGGAGGTTATTTGCGGTCGATCTTTTACGAAACTACACAGAACAGACACTTTAAAGATATGGAACCTTGTGTGAAATCATATTTATTGAAAAACTGGGCCGGCCCGGGCCGCTAAAATTGATGAATAAGGTTTCGTAAATTTATCAGTGCATGTTAAAAACAGGGCCGGTCCGGACCCTCAGGAAATGGTGAATAACCATCGTAACGTTATTTCTGTATGTATATCGAAAACCAGGGCCGGCCCGGGCCCCCTAGGAAATGATGAATAACGATTGGTGAAGTTATCACTGCATGTTGAAAACCAGGGCCGGTCCGGACCCTTTTGGAAATGGTTAATAACCATCGTAAAGTTATTTCTGTATGTATATCGAAAACCAGGGCCGGCCCGGGCCCCTAGGAAATGATGAATAACGTTTGGTAAAGTTATCACTGCATGTTAAAACCAGGGCCGGTCCGGACCTTTGGGAAATGGTGAATAGCCATCGTAACGTTATTTCTGTATGTATATCGAAAACCAGGGCCGGCCCGGGGCCCCTAGGAAATGATGAACAACGTTTGGTGAAGTTATCACTGCATGTTAAAACCAGGGCCGGTCCGGACCCTTGGGAAATGGTGAATAACCATCGTAACGTTATTTCTGTATGTATATCGAAAACCAGGACCGGCCCGGGCCCCTAGGAAATGATGAATAACGATTACTGAAGTTATCACAGCATGTTAAAAAACAGGGCCGGTCCGGACCCTTGGGAAATGGTGAATAACCATCGTAACGTTATTTCTGTATGTATATCGAAAACCAGGGCCGGCCCGGGCCCCTAGGAAATGATGAATAACGATTACTGAAGTTATCACTGCATGTTAAAAAACAGGGCCGGTCCGGACCCTTGGGAAATGGTGAATAACCATCGTAACGTTATTTCTGTATGTATATCGAAAACCAGGGCCGGTCCCGGGCGTCCTAGGAAATGATGAATAACGTTTGGTGAAGTTATTACTGTATGTTAAAACCAGGGCCGGCCCGGGCCCTTTGGAAAATGGTGAATGACCTTTAACCCCGGCCTTTGTTTTTTTTTTTTGAACTTTTTTTTTTAACTTTTTTTTTTTTTTTTTTTTTTTTTTTTTTTTTTTTTTTGCAAATTTTTAAATCGTTATATCTCCGTGCCTAATTGAGATAGAATAATGATCGATAGGTCGTTGAACTCGGAATGAAGTCCTCTTTCTATTGGAAAAGGTTTCATCACTCTAGGATCAACAGTTTCCTACTTCCTTTATTACCAATCGAAGACTCCCCTTCCGACCACTCTGAAATATGTTGAAGAGGCAATCACCCTGAACAGAAAAGTAAACGTTCCTATTGCAGCTTTTACGACATGTCATGCTCGTTTGAAACTGTATGAACTTCTTGAAAAATTGGATGACAGGGTATGTTATTGTGATACAGATTCGGTGATTTACATAGATAGTCCTGAAATGGAATATCATCCCCGAACAGGTGATAAATTAGGGGATCTCACCGATGAATTAAGTGATTTCGGTCCCGATGCAATTTGTGAAGAGTTTGTCTCAACAGGACCAAAAAGTTACAGTATGAAAATTAAAAAACCTCTTTCTGAACCCCAATATATCTGTAAAGTTAAAGGGATCACTTTAAACACTTCCACATCAAAATTGGTCAACTTTGATACTATGTGTGATATGATGAACAATGAAAAATCTGACGTTACAGTAGAAAATATCTTTAGAATTAGAAGAACAAAACAGTTTCAAGTTATCAGTACAAATGAAAAGAAATTGTTTCAGCCAGTATTAATGAAACGTTTTTTGACCACCGACATTTATCATTTCCTTTCGGATACCGTACAGATTAGGTTATAAATATGTCTGTAATCCTAATCTGTAATAGGTATTGTAATAGGTTTTAGGTCCAAAGTTCAAATTTTTGTTTCAGTATTTTTTATATTGTATACTTGTATTATATAATCTTGTACAAAATAAATATAAAATGTAGTAATAGTCTGGTAAACCGTCATTTTCTTTCAAGTTCCTGGATACAAATCTGTAAAATTTTTGCTTAATATAAAATGTTTCCTAAACTTATCCATCCTTTTACAATGATGGTTTGTGGAGCATCAGGAAGTGGAAAAACTACTTTTGTAACAAAACTTGTCAATTCTATTTTTTCTTTTGTCGAAAAACCTGTTAAAAAAATAGTGTGGTGTTACGATCAGGAAAATAGTATCCCAAAAAATATTGGTGATGTGGAATATCATAAAGGAATTGTTAATTGGCAATCATGGAACGGAAAAACTCCTACCCTTATAGTGCTAGATGATCTTATGATGGTTGCTGAAGGAGAAAAAGTTGCAGACCTTTTTACGAAAGGTAGTCACCACAAAAATATTTCAGTTGTTTTTATAACACAGAATCTTTTTCACCAAGGAAAAAATTGTAGAGATATTTCTTTGAACGTAAAACATTTTGTTATATTTAAAAATCCACGAGATATGAACCAATTTACTGTTTTTGCACGACAGCTTCAACCTCATCGCATGAAGGAACTTGAAAAAGTATATATAGATGCAACAATAGAACCTCACAGTTATTTGTATATTGATCTTTCCCAGTCAACACCGGATCCTTTACGTTATCAAACAGATATTTTTAATATAGATCATTCAACCATATATCTTCCTCAGGAATGCCTGAAACCTCGAGATGAAGAAAACGAGGAAGAGACGTACCAACTTACGTTCTAAACAGAATATTTCTTTTAAAACACATTCACCTTTTTTGCACATATTGAAAAATTCCCCAACAAAAGTTCGTAAAACATTATTGAAAAGTGCTCCAAAAAAAACAATCCGTTTTATCAGTGAATGTTGTCTGAATGTTTTAAAAGGTAATATAAAACTTCGACCGTCTGTAAAACATCGTCTAACACCTTACAAAACTGTTTTACGTAGACTTGTAAAACCTAAAGTAGATATCGAAAAACGAAGAAAAATTCTTGTTCAAAGAGGAGGGTTTCTACCCCTACTTTTAGGATCTCTACTATCTGGTCTTCTCGGAACTCTCATTCCACATTAATAATGACACCTGTTTACAAAAAAATGATTGTTCTTTCACCAGAACAATTGACACGTATTCGCGGTTCCGAACAGTCTATAAATCAAAAATTATCTGTTCTGGATAAAAAAATGAACGAAATTTTTAAAATGAAAAATATACCAGATGACCAAAAATGGCGTCTTTATAGAAAAGAATTGGATGAGTATTTATGGTTGAGTCGAAAATCGAAAGAACCATTAGAGATTCCTATTATCCAGGATAATGGTGATTCTAGTATTTCACCAGGATCAACATATTTTCCTCCAAACCTGGTAGAAACATTACCACGTAATACAAGACAGCAGTTAGAAAATATTATTGATGAGTATCAATCTACAGCCCAACGTCTAATCGAAAAAGATCAGGAAAAAACGCTTCCGGAACCGAGATCTTTAAATTTTTCATCGTCATCATCACCAACGGGGGTTCCTGGTCCGTCTCGTAAACGAAAACCTGCGAAAAAAAAGAAGAAAAATGTTGTCTTACGTGTTTCCAGAAAAACTTCACCATTTTTGAGAACACCTGATGCATACAAACTCGTTCCTTTAAGAAAAAGTCGTAGACAGAGAGACCAATCATGGGAGTCCCTAAAGTAAAACATGATAAAATTCTTGCTAGAATATATTACGATCCTCAACACAGAGCCTCATTTTCATCTGTGGATCGTTTATGGAAAGCTGTACGAGATAGGAATATATCTCGTGATACAGTAAAAAATTGGTTAATGCACCAAGAAACATACACTCTCCACAAAAGTGCACGAAAAAGGTTTCCTCGAAACCATTACAATGTATGGAACATAGATATGCTCTGGGAAGCCGATCTTAACGATATGACATCGATACAAAAACATAACGACGGATTTAAATATCTCCTAACAGTGATCGATGTATTTTCAAAATATGCTTATGCATTACCCCTAAAAAATAAAACAAGTAATTCTGTAACCGAAGCTTTCAGAACCATTTTTGAACAAAGCAAAAGAAAACCTGCCACATTACAGACAGATCAAGGAACAGAATTTACGAATTCTGTGTTCCAGAATTTTCTGAAAAATGAACAAGTAGACTTTTCGATTGCAATTAACCACCCTGTAAAAGCAAGTATAGTGGAACGTTTTAACCGAACGTTAAAAGAACGAATGTGGAAATATTTTACAGCAAAACAGACAAGACGTTACATAGATATTTTACCTCAACTTCTTGAAGGTTACAATACTGCGATCCATCGTTCCATAGGAATGGCACCTCAAGATGTAAACGAAACTAATGTTTACACAGTGTGGAAACATCTTAATAGACACAACAACCGTATCTCACACACAATTTCAGATTTGAAAGTTGGGGACATTGTGCGAATTTCTGTTGTTAAAGGACATTTCGAAAAAGGATACGAACAATCGTGGTCACGAGAACTTTTTAAGATTCATTCCATCGTTCAACGGCAGCCGGTACCTGTTTACATATTGGACGACTTAAATGGTGAACCTGTAAAAGGAACATTTTACAAACAGGAGGTTCAGAAAGTATATTCGAATCCTGACGAAGAGTATAAAATTGATAAAATTTTAAAAACACGAGGTAAAGGTAAAAATTTAGAATACCTTGTTCGTTGGCTGGGTTATCCCTCCAGTTTTGATTCATGGATCAAGGCATCATCGCTGAAACCGATAGCAGACAACTAAACCTCAATATATATCGAAATATATCACCATTTCGAATCAGTGAGTTCTTCTTGTTCAGTCAGAATGGATGATAATTTCTACATCTACCTCCCATCGTCTTCATCAGAAAAATATTTTTCAAACAACACATTAACTCATTTTACTGTAAAATTGGCAAAACGTATCGATCTGCCTCCAGATTTGTGGGAAGTCGGTTTAGCAGAATTATGTCATTCAACTCTTTATGATAACGTTCTGGAAACAGATTCAGGACAACTAACATTTCCTGTTCGAACATATACAAATGTTGACGACTTGATTTCGTCGATCGTAACTTCCCTTCCCGATAATCGAGAAATACGAAAATCTGTGCTTTACAAATTCTGGCATCTTCTGGCTGACCCGCAATGGAGTTCATTCGAGTCATCTGTTTCTACAGATAACACACTATATATTAACGATCAACCGTTTTATTTTCCTGCAGCTACTTATACAATAGATGATCTTATTTTTTTCCTGAAAACCAACCCTGCAAATGTAGCTATTCCTACTCATCTTCGATTCTATTTTAAAGCTGCCGTATATAAACACTTGTCCGAAACAGGAATGCTCGACCCTGAACCCAATGCCTCTGTAGACAATACAATAACACCGATAGATTTAACAGACGACTATGCTAAATTTCGATATGATATATTAAAATCTATCTACTCTTCGCACGTAATATCTAATAACGTTGTCGATAAAAATCCTTACATATTTGTATATTCAGATATTGTAAAACAACAGTTGGTCGGTGAAGAAATGATACGTCTTTTACGTCTTACTCGAAAACAATGTTCAGAAGTAGATACCACATGTACGATACCTGTAGCTCATCACACATTCAATCCGATTCACTATGTTTCTCTGGATAAAAGTTCTTTTGAAACAATAGAAATTACTTTGAACGATCAAAAAGGAAACTTTTTACCTTTAAGAAACGGTTCCGTTCCTACTATCGCTGTTTTACATTTTCGTAAAAAAACAAAATCCTTTTAAAAAACCGACATAACACTATTTTCTCAGTCTATATTGGTAAACGAATGAGTCATCATGAATTCGCAAGCAGAATATTACACAACCCAAATACATGGAGGAATCGGACCCATTTTTCGTTCTAACAGAATTCAGAAAGGAAGAGGATTAGGTTCTCTTTTTGCTGGACTTTTCAGAATGGTGAAACCTCTTCTCTGGAGTGGTGCAAAAGCTATCGGAAAAGAAGCTTTAAAAACTGGTGCTAATATTGTTACAGATATTGCAACAAGTCAGCAAACCCCGAAAACTATTGTTCGTCAGCGAATACGTGAAGCCGGTCAGAATCTTAAAACTAGAGCACAACAAAAAATCGATTCTCTGACAGGTTCGGGTATAAGAAGAAGAATTGCAAGAAAAAATACCCATTCGGTGTTAAAACGTTCAGGTACCCGTGCTAGAACCTCGAGAATCAAGAAAAAACGTACATCCGTAAAACGTCGAAAAACATCATCGAAATCTAGGAAAACACGTAAAAGAAAAATCAGACAAAATATCAAAGTCAGAGATATTTTTACATCATGATACAGAACAGCACCTGGGTAATTTCACAGTTCGACCTTTTTCAGAAAAAACATACTATTCCGTACAAACCTATTGCTTTCTTCGATAACCAGAATGTAACTTCGTTTCTCGAACCTGTCTATCTTCGCTTACAGCTGAAGATGATTAAACAAGATGGAAGTCGTATGAGAACTCTACCGTCCGATAAAAAATCGATTCTCTGACAGGTTCGGGTATAAGAAGAAGAATTACAAGAAAAAATACTCATTCGATGTTAAAACATTCAGGTACCCGTGTTAGAACCTCGAGGATCAGAAAAATCAGACAGACTATCAAAGTCAAAAATATTTTTACACAATGATGCAGGACAACACGTGTATGATTTCACAGTTCGATCTTTTTCGGAAAAAACCTATTCAACAAAATGTCGAAAAAACCTACACTGTTACCTACAAACCTATTGCATCCATCGATAACCAGAACGTGATACCATTTCTCATACCTGCAACAGCAACAGATTTTCTGGATCTTGCATCTGTTTATCTTCGTTTACAGGTGGAGATGGTCAAACAAGATGGGAGTCGTATGAGTGCTTTGCCGACCGATAATGCAACCACAAAAAATTGTGGGGTAGTAAATTATCTCCTCAATACTATATTTTCACAATGTAACGTTGCTATCAACGGTATATCTGTAACAAATGCTGACAACAATTATGCATACAAATCGATTTTTGAGGTACTTCTCAATTACGGTACTGATGCTGCAAATACACATCTTACTAATGCTTTATGGTACCTGGACACACCTGGAAACCAAGATAAAATCACAACCAATAACGAAGGTTTCACCACCCGAAAAAATTTTTTCCAGTACGTTCCGTCATCAGGAAATCCTATGGAAGTAACAGCCGAAATGGAACTTATGGGAAAACTCCACATAGATTTTTTCAATCAGCCTAAATATCTACTCAATGGTGTGGAAGTACGTATCGAACTTATCAAGTCACGTGATGCTTTTTATATCTGGGGAGATCAAGATTCACCTAGCGTACAAATAAAAATTTTAAAAGCTGCTCTCGAAATAAATCACGTCATTCCTACTCCTAGCACCAGTTTGGCTATAGACAGAGCACTTTCTTACGCTCCTGCACATTATCCGTTCACAAGAAGTATTATCAAGGCATACTCTTACGTTGCAGGAACACAGCAGATTTCTATCGACAATGCTTTTCAAGGTCCTTTTCCGAATGTTATTCTTTTTACTATGGTATCCACCGCCAGCTTTCTCGGAGACAGTAAAAAAAATCCGTTCGACTTTAGAAGTTTTAACCTATCTTCTTTCCATCTTGTAAAAAATGGAGAGCTCACACCTTCTGAACCTTTACGAATCAGTACAGGAGGAAATAGCGGTTTAGTAACACGTGCCTACCAAACTCTCTTTTCCGGCACAGGTATCCATCACAATAATTATGGACATCAGATAACAAGGAAGATGTTTGAAAACGGATCATTTTTTCTAATTTACGACATTACACCAGATTTTTCAGGAAACGATACACACATCAGTCTACAGGAACAAGGTACCTTAGGAGTAGAAATGCAGTTTTCTCCACAACTGTCGGAAAATGTTACCTGTCTTCTCTATGCTGAATTCGAAGTGGCCTTGGATGTGACAAAAGACAGAGGTGCTATCCTTCACTAATAAATCTAACAATTTTACTCTATAAATTTGGTGTATTCCTGTTTTCTGCCACAGAAACCTACCTGTATTGTAATAGAAAAAGACTATCGTGTTTGTGTACTTTATTATAAACGTATCCGACATGAACACATCACAGATCAGACATATTTTATCTCACAATTGTTCCACCAAAACAATTTTTTGTGGTGTTTACCCGAGAGATCTTCTGCCTCGAACGTTCTCCACCCCTGCTTTGATAATCGCAAACACGGATACTTCCGATTCCAAAGGAACACACTGGGTTGCTTTCTATTTCGACAAAAACAATAAGGCAGAATATTTTGATTCATACGGTTTCCACCCCTATTACCCAGAATTCATAACATTCTTGAACCGTCATTCCTCTATTTGGACTCACAATAATACCCCCTTACAAGGAATATTTGCTACAACTTGCGGACATTACTGTTGTGTATATGCTTATTATAAAGCACATCACGTCACAACCAGGGATTTCATCCGGATATTCCCACCGGGTGTCAGTAAAGATGAATATATTTTACACCGTTTTCGTCAGATCTTCAAATGTTTACCGCATTCAAAGTGTCCTAAAGGAGCACAAGTGTGTCGTTCCATCAAACCAGTTCGGGAGTGTATAAGGTGATTTCTATATAAAATATGTATGATGATTCTGCTCACTCTCAGTATCATCTTGACACCTTTAGTGAAAACATCATGGAACCGGTCAAAAATTCTACAATGGAAAAACATGATCAGCTTCTAGACCGTATTACTCATAAGGATGGTGTTTCTAGATGTAGAAAACGTAGACGTCTGCCCCCTACCAAAATTGAGATTCCTGTTATAAAAACTGAACCGATCGAGAGTGAACCGGATGTGACAAAGGATTGTGATTTCATGAAAATACGTCAAGAAAACAGTTCTTCCCAAAATAAAACCGAATGTTCGGAACTGCACAACATAGATGTCTGTTTGGATCTTTATCTTGCAAATATATACTTTCTGAACACAGAAAAAACCAAATATGTAGCAGTAGGATTCGAAAAACAAACACCTTTCAATCTGGTATGGGAGTTTTCGCAACAAGGAAGATTACCCGTACGAATTAATTCTTCACAGATTAGAGAATTGTGTGTTTTGAAATCTGATGTACTTAATTACATCGAAACAGGTCGACGATTTGATTATCTCGTCACAGGGAATGTTACTGTCAGTGCTGTAAATTTTTTCGGAAAACGTTGTATTTCCATGTATCAACATTCCTCACCGGATGCTTTTATTTTTACACCCCCGGAACTACATTTATTTTTTTGTGAACTTTTCACACCCTTAAGAAAATTAACGAACGAACGTTATCATAAATTACAGCCACATATACAGACTTTTGTGCATTGTATCGAAAAGAATATGTTTTCAGAAAGAAAAGAAGTACCGGAAAACCTGATAAGCCATTTTCACGTTCTCTGGTACAACGAATTGATGATTGAAATATATCTTCAACACAATCTTGGACATTCATTGATATTATAAATAATTTTATTATCCATTATGTATTTTTACTGTAAATGTATATCTTTATATGTATATTATTAAATTGTAAATAAAACATTTGAAAAAAGGTTAAACATTTTTTTATTTTTCTCTATTACAGTAGAAATGGTACATTTTCCAAACATTTTCAACTGCACAGGTTTTGTTCACATTTTTTGATTCACTATGTTCTCTACATTTCTTTTTCTCTACCGAAAGTTTCACACTCTCCAATTTTGGACACCCAAATTCTTCAATATTATCTACGGTTAACGTACTCATACGTTTTTCTCCGATACATTTTTCCAACCATTTAGTTTTTTCAGTACCTTTAACATACACATTTTCATTTACAAGTACAGAATATAAAAGATCTCCTAACTTCTCATACGGTACCCAACCATTTTCCCAGGAGAGTCCGTGTTTGTTTGCTCGGAGCCAATAATTCACACGACGATATTTTTCACTTAACAAATGTAGACCGTATGGAGGTTTTACTAAATAATCAAATGTACATTCAAAAGGAGACTTCAATATTCCGACTTCTTTCCACACAAATTCACCGTCTTTTCCTCGTAAACCTTGAACGTCCAAAAAACATACATCCATTGTTCAACAGGTAAAAACTGTCAATGTATTTTTAATAGATCCACGACATATAGCACACTTATCGAGTTGTGAGGCACAGGATCGACAACTGACAAAATGTCTGCACGGGAGAAACACTATATCGCAAACATTCAAAAAACAGATTTTACAAATCATTACAGAATCTGCATTTTTTTCAATAACTTTTTTTGCAGACTTTTCTCTATTAGCACAATATTTACATTCGACCTTATAATGTAGTAATGCAACACTTTGTATAAAACTACAATGGGGCACTGCTGCCAGATGTCTTATAACAGGACAATCTTCCGGTGTCCAATCACAAAAGCCATAAAAACAATATGAACACAGTACTCTATCACCGTGGCCTGAATAGTAACATCCTGCAGTCACTAACTCTTCAGGTGTCTGTTGTAATCCTACAGGCCACTTTTCGTAAGTTTTGTATCGAGAATCGACTGATAGGTAGTTATTACAATGCCCCGAAAATCGGTAGCAGGGGTAACTGAACACTTTCATAAATCAGCCAAAGAAAAACAATCTGATACAATAGGTGATGGGGTTCCAGGTATTGGTGATAACGGTACCGGCACAGTATCTTCTACATCACTATCGAACAGGGCTCTGGAAAAACCAAGACGATTCGAAGATAACACTGGAAAACAGGGGTGTCCTTCTAATTTACGTAGTAGAGAACGGTTGCAGGTAGTACACCACAAAATAGTTTTGTTCACTAACACGGCAAGCCACTCTTTCACTCTTTGTTTTAAAGCTTCAGCAATCTCATCTTCATCCTTCCTCTGAATGAGTTCACACGAACATTTGTGACTGGGAAATCCTGTTCTCTCATCCGTAAACTTTTTTCTTTCCACTATCTCCTTCAACGTCTCGCAGGAATGATGGACTGCTTCTCCCGATCTATTGAACAGGTAACATCCGCACCATGGAGCTTCACGTAGTGCTACGTACATAAACGGGAACTGTTTCAACACTCGCTGTACAGCCTCACGATCGGTATCGATATCGCCGCAGGATTCGATGACTTCCCAAAACTCATCGTAACTTATCTCGTAGAAATTCAGAGCTTTCTCCGGAAACGTTATGTAATACTCTGCCATTGTGACACACTCTCGTTCTTTTTATACCGTCTACATATATATACCCTTCTTCCTATTACGTCATTTTCCTTAAACATGTCCAAATAAATACTTTTTGTATTCTTAAATTAATACAACGATCTTTGAATCAAATGAGTCAGCAACATTTTCCCGGCTTCTCAAAGACAGGTTGTTGACCTCTATACTGAATGCGTCATTAAATTCGAAAACCTAAATCAACCTCTGTACCGAAAAACAAACATAATAAAATAAAAAACACCAGTAAAACATTCCCCATCCGTTATCTATACCCTTTTAACCTCTATCTCAAACTCCACACATTTTTTGGAACCCTGCCAAATAATAACAATATCTGCTTGTTCACTCGAACATTAACCCGAGCCGGGAATTTCCGGTCACGTGACTTTCACGTGATTTTGGCGGGAAATTCTCAGAATCGACCCGAATCAACAATTTCCTATCACGTGATTTTCACGTGATTCACACAACATTTTCTAAACCTCGACCTCTTATCTATAACCTTTCACCTTTCTCAGACAACATTTTAATCATCATTCAACTGACTCAGTAATTTCCTGTTGAAATCAAGCTCGGGAATTTCCCGTTCCGGGGTCAAAAAACTCTTCAACCAATCAAAACTCAAAACACCTATGACGTCATCATCTCCTCATCCAAACAACCAATCAAATCTCTCACCCATATCTCAAACCCCGCCCATTTCTGGCCTCCATCCAAAAATAAACAATGCTTGCTTGTCCACTGCCCTTTATCATCAATTGATCTTTCATCGATCTTTTCCAATCAATTGATTTATCGGACTATATCCGGGAACATAACTACTACCAGGATATATTTTTATATTCTACCATGTAATTCAAAGAATAAATGGAGCCGCCGCTTCCAAAACTATAGTTTTCTTTGTGAGAGGTCACAGAATATAAACTTTACGAGTAAAATTTACCCCTAACCTTTAAAGCCTTTTTTTAACGGAATGTGTAAAAGTTAATAGCAAATACAATAACTATGAATTTCAGTACACTAACTGTACAAAATGTAAGGAAAATAATGGACAACAATTGTGTTAGATATTATTTCATACGATGGATCGAATGTCTTCATTTGTAAAAGAATAATAATAATAATAATAAATTTGGATTAAAATTGGTTTCATATTAATTACTTATAATAGTTATTATTGTAAATTGACAATTATAACCGTTGTAATAATTATTATTGTCATTATTATTTCTACTAATCAAGTCTTATCAGTGGCCTGACCCCTCTACAAATATTTCTGTGACGCTTGTGCTGATAAGGGATGAGTCCCCCCGAAATGAAATCCTGGCTGCGGGCCTGCTAGTATGTGATGAACACGCTGGAAGTCAGAAAACACTTACCATAGGCTTTGTATATTTTTTCGCATTAGTGGCGGTCGTCCATTAAAATTTTATGGGATCAGTTTAGTTACGCATATAGCCATCAGAATTTGATTTTTACGATAGAAGTTCATGTAAACAATGTTAGGGATATTTTGTTCTATATAAATAACTTTTGCCGTAAAACGTCGCATTTATGCGCTTCCGACTAATCACAACCTATAATTTTACAAAGGAACAACAAGACGATATTTTTTTTTGCGTTTTTCTCGCAAAATTTTCCCGTTTTTCATAGAGATGTTTATAGTAAGTAAATTTTAGGGAACTCGACGTACATTTGGTTTGAATCAGGATAGAGATAACGAAATTTTGATAAAATCAGGGAAATTTCTACAAAAGGGCAATTTTAGCACTTTATGCACTTAGAGTAATCAAGATTATTAGCAACATGCCAGGCTAAGCCTCGGGTGATTGGCACAGGCATGTGCAGCAAAAGTCGCCACGGCATCGTTAGCCTTTCCAAATTTAAACAGTGTGGTTTACCACAAATGTTATAATTTGGGAATTTATTATTATTATTAATATTTATTATTAGGAAATTTAGCTTATTTACCCAATTTGCACCTTATTCGACAATGCAGCAATAAATTCATTACTTCTTACTGATTAACTTCATGTTAATGTTAGTACAGTAGGTAATATTAGTAATTTGTATTTATATTCTAATATATAGCATAACTATTCTCTATCTATTTTGTTTAAACATACCTAAGGGATTGACACACCATTCTTATATGGGTCAAGTATACCTTTCCGCGGCGGGTCTGTTTACACGACCAAGTGATTTGAGGTATACGGCGGACTCAAGAAGTTTTGAGTGGATACATTTCTTTTGTTTAAAGGAAATTTGAAATTGAGAAAGTTTTTCATTAATTTTATTGTGTTTCAAATTTGAATATCACCTTTTTTAATTCCCTGATGCTTTATTTGTTACCACCTGGAGTTTCAACAAAAGTCAGAAGTAGCTTTTACTGAATTTTTTGTTTTACATTGCATATTAATGAACCACGGCAAATTGCACCGGCCTATCGTTTATTAGGAGGCCATTAGAGGCTTGTCAAAGCAACCTTTTAGATACTAATAGCTTGCACAAATTTTGTATACTTATTTTAAGGGTTCACAACATAATTTATTTTATAATTTTCAACAGACTTTAGAACATGCTTGCAACACTTACTTTTGTTTATTAATTCTACATTTTGTAATTTTGAAGTGAAATCTATTACTGACAATAAATTATTCCAGTTTATTAGGACACGTAATGGTATTTTAATATCAGGTTCAGGTCAATTTATTGTCATTCAGAATTTGAATAATAATTTGAACACGCACAGATCAGTTCAGCTTACCGAAGGCCAATCTTTATTTTTTAATTATCAGGATTTTTCGCAAATTATTGTGGATCAACAAATTTTACACACAAGAATTTTAGCTTTCGAACAAGTCAAAATGCAGGAAATTGAATTACTACTTAATATTCCCAAGAATTTATCTGATTTCACTATTCCCCAATGGACTCCGCTTCAACTTGCTTTAAAGCAACTTAATCAATCAATTAGTAAGAACATCTCATTTAAAGAATTAGTTTTAAACCCTTTGCCTATGTCTATATTAGTTTTTGTTATTTGGAATGTGTTATTAACCGCAACCTTAGGATATTACTTTTATAAGCATCATCAGCTTGCGAAACAGATTAATTCAGAGCAGCGCAGTAATAATTAATAGGTTAAGGCAACACATTAATCATGGACATTAATATTTTAATTACGGTTGGATATTTTATTTAAATTTTCCTTATTTATTTTCAAAGAGTTATGGCAATTATTTTATATATTTATTTAATTTATTTTATTTTGATGAGACAATTTAATTTAATTGTAAAGAAAAGGCAGTGGAAATTAGTTGGTTTTGTGTACATGCATACTTGAATTATATATCCCCATCCTATTGCAATTTCCTTTCTTTGTCATAATTTTTCCTTTTAACCTAACCTGTCTATACGGAGCACCATGGACAAGCAATGCCTACACCATCCATGGGCATTTTTCATGACGGACATCCGCAAGCAGTCTATTATTACCAGGCAGAAAGACTGAGTATCATTCTACGAGGGTGACATGCAGACATTTTAAGTACTATTTTAAGAAGAGACTCGTCACCACCAATTTGAGGGAGACATGCAGACATTTCTAATTACTACACGGAGACTACCTTTTACAGGAAGGATGTAGTCAACCATACATTTTCCAGTATAGCGGACTACACACTATCAACAACACCTAGTGATGGAGCTAGATACAATTTTCCCCTACACTGTTTGCAGTTCGAACAACAACTTTTCCCCATCTCCCAAGTTCTACGGGTAATTTACTACATTTTTTTTTTACATTGCCCAATGCAGTTAAGACGACAAGCAATCCACAGAGAAGAAGAAGAAGTATAGCAAACGTACTTTCTACAAACAGCAGTTCTGGTCACAAACAATAATTACAGAATTGTGCTACAGTGTTTCTACACATACACATGCGAGCTCCTATCATGTGTATCTATTTGGTCATTTAACATGCATTATGGGAAACAGTACTTTTCCATAGTCCTTATATACATTTTCAGTTTTGTGTCATGCATAAGAACTAGTTTTATATGCATGCAAGTTTACATCATACTACAAGGAAGCGACAAGCACCAGTGGTGTCAATTGACCAGTGCAATTAGTGCATAATTTTTTTTAAGATGAAATTTTGCACTTTGAATAATAAACGGACATGCAAGCAATAAAAAACATAATTCCAGCACTTTCGAACATTTTAGAAAGCATGCTTTAGTGACAATATTTTATGCATATGTTTGTCGCATGCAGGTATTATTGTTATTTTTTTTCCCTCTTTTCACCAACATGGAATATTGAAAGCGACACATTTGTTCGCAGAACATTTATTTGATATTTAAATTCAAGCACATAGTTTTGTCACTTGGAAGATTATTAATTTTGTGTGCAGTCATACAAAGGTATTCACCACGCCATAGATGTGTATACAGTGTACAGCTTTAACATAGAAAAGAAAATTGAACGCTATAATTAAGTTTTACCAGCGACAGTTTTCAGTGTAACTCACTATATGCATTTGAATATTAATACATTGGAATGTGCAACACAGCCATGCAAGTTTATATATTTGGCGATGTTAGGAGTGCAGTGCTACGTAGTTTGTAAAACATACGCACTTTGATATGATCAGGTTTTCACACGGACAAAACAGTGAGAAGTGACAATGTTTTACATGCTTACTTACGTGTACTTACTTGTGCACTTTTTTAAGGGTTTTCTATTTATTTGAAGAGTCCATATCGAGGGGCAATATAAATAAACATTGTGAATTCCGTTCAATCTTGCAAGACGCTCCAGCCGTTGGCCTCGCGGAACACACAGAGTCGTTACCGCGTGGCGAGGTATCACAGACTCTTGACTAGGAGCAGGTTGATGAGCAATTATACATAATACACATTACGTACACGCACATGTGATACATTAAGAGTTTTCTCGCTTAACGACATGAACTTTTGTGATTTCTAGTCTTATAATAGTATATATTATTGTTTTTTACATCGTATAAACATACGAATTTGTTAGTATTAAGGGTATTATTCATTATAAAGTTTAGGGAATGAAAAATTTCTTTCCTTCAGGATGCAGTAAACAACAGACAGTTATGGTGTATTTCTTTTGTATATTTGGGTTTTTTAAGAAAATATATGGAATTGGCGAACCTGAGTCATGTCAAGCTTTGCGATTTGACTTTTAAATTTTCAAAGGAGAAAATTTTTCCTAGGAGGCGCGAACGTATCAATCCCTAAGATTGTATGTTTATTTTATTAAGTCTCTCTGAACGCTTCATGTTGACCAGGGCATTCACTTGTTTTTCCCAGCTGTCTCAAGCCTCTTAGGCATGTTTACAATGCATTGTGTTGTGCCATGCAAACCTCCTGAGCATTCAGGAAACAGGTAACACTTCTGGGTTTGGTGTCAGCGGTTTGCATGGTAGCAATTATAATAAACACGATTCGGCGATTCGGCATCGAGGAAGAGCTCGATGGCCAGGGAATATAGAGGTGAGACAAGCTGAGAAGGGACTGGACTTTGGAAATTGAGTTGGGAGAGAGAGGAGGTCAGCAAGACAGGAGGTCGATAGTGGAAGCACGCTTTGGTCAACACTTAGAGAGAAGCTCACAGAGGACTTCGCTATTTTCGATTCAGCTCAGAGACTTCAGTTAGACAGGTAATTATCCTACACCCAGCCATGATACAGGTTCAACGGTTCACAAAATCCAACGAGTTGCCATTGTCTTTTCAGTAGTTTAATTCCTTTGTGTAATTTGTACCTTTCGCATGCCAAGCAATAACTCGTCATGTCAATGACGAGTGGTCTCATCAAGAGGATGAATGATGATTAGTTTACATCACCCCATCAATTAACTGGTTTACCTGATAGATACTCTTAAGATCCCACGAACTTTAAGGTTCGTTACGACTTGTATTCGTGGAAGTGTTTTTAGCGTCTGTAAGAGTTTAGAAAGACAAGAAATTAAGAAAGAAATGTGTTAAGAGGGAAAGAGAAAGAAGAATAGATATGAAGAAAGAAAAACAGATGTAAAACAAGAGAGAGGGGCGAGGGAATTATGAAGAAAGTAAGCAGAGAAAGAGTTCAGAAAAAGGGCTAATGTTGAGACAAGAGTTGGAAATAAAGGATGAACAGAAATCAAAATAAAAGGGGATAGAGGGAAGGGTATGATAGAAGAAGAAAATAAAAAAGCACTGTCTCCAAAAACAGTACAAAAATGTAATATTTCGCGTAGAAAGGAATGCATTAGAACTTCCCTCGTTAAGATGCCATAAGGAAATAATGTCTTCCTGACCTCTTGATCAATGAAGACGCAAAATGAATGTGTCTGGAAAAGCTCCTAATCGCTGGAAGGTGGCATCTGTATCTAAGAACTTCTCGGAATTGTCTTGATTTCCGCTCCAGACCAGTGTTGCCACATGAAGGGAAATTTCCCTTTTGCAGGGAATTTCGGACAGAATTTTAAGCTAAAAGGGAAATTGCATAAAATAACAAAATTGGGTGGAAATTTGAAGTCAGGCTAAATATTCAAACACATTATATGCACTAAACATTATATTAATTCCACTCTCCCGTTCATAATATTTCCCTGTTAGTTATTATTTCTACTCTTGAGTATAAGCCTGGTGTCTATATTTATTAAATGTTTGTTTCACGTCTTTTTCCTACATGTTCGGTTAAAAACTACGATGAGAATCAACGATGTAGTGCATTACTAGGACTCGAACCTGTGGCATCTGGTACTGGTATGCAGGCACGTAGCCAGGATGAGAGCTAAGGGGGCTGAAGCCCTCCCCCCGAAATCCTACAAATATCTAATTTAAATAGTGTAGGCTATAATGGTAATTAATTTTACTTCCTTTGCAGGATTAAACATTAGATCTAAAAAAGTTAAGTGTATAATAGAGGAACCAGGATATATTTTTATATTCTACCATGTAATCCAAAGAATAAATGGAGCCGCCGCTTCCAAAACTATAGTTTTCTTTGTGAGAGGTCACAGAATATAAACTTTACGAGTAAAATTTACCCCTAACCTTTAAAGCCTTTTTTTAACGGAATGTGTAAAAGTTAATAGCAAATACAATAACTATGAATTTCAGTACACTAACTGTACAAAATGTAAGGAAAATAATGGACAACAATTGTGTTAGATATTATTTCATACGGTGGATCGAGTGTCTTCATTTGTAAAAGAATAATAATGATAATAATAATAAATTTGGATTAAAATTTGTTTCATATTAATTACTTATAATAGTTATTATTGTAAATTGACAATTATAACCGTTGTAATAATTATTATTGTCATTATTATTTCTACTAATCAAGTCTTATCAGTGGCCTGACCCCTCTACAAATATTTCTGTGACGCTTGTGCTGATAAGGGATGAGTCCCCCCGAAATGAAATCCTGGCTGCGGGCCTGCTAGTATGTGATGCTTTTTTTTAATTTTTTGAATATATACAAACATGAGCCAACGAATATATTGCAATTGCTGATACTACTACTACTACTACTACTTATTATTATTATTATACGATTTCTTTATATGAAGGGAAAAAATGGATGGAAAAGGGAAATTTTGCCCCATACAAAGGGAAATTGTGCCGCCAGATTGTGGCAACACTGCTCCAGACTGTGGTGAGGAACTGTGGCGCCAGGGAACTTTGAGTTTGGCCTGGTTCCCAATCTCAACGGCGAGGTGGAAACTGTTTCTAGAAGTCAAAGGACAATCCTTCATACTTCACAAGTTTCCGTGCATATTCACCCCCATCGGGGCATTTCCTTTTGCAATGATAGCATTCTTGAGGTAGCTGGAGTTTTGAGAATCAAACTCGCCTTTCTAAGTTTCATATTCCACAGACAATCAATGGGTACTCGTCAAGTATCACGCTTCTCTGACCATTTGGGACATCTGGGTTCGAGGGTTTGCAGAATTTGACTTGGATTGCAGTCATACCAGGGAAAGAAAGTTTATTTTCTTAATTTACCCTGTACTGTATGATATTGCTATGCCATGCAGTAATCAGGGCCAAGCATGTGGCATTTTCGGCTACCGATGAGACTCGTACCAGTGTACAGCCTAAACGGTGCACGATAAGTTTAAAATCAAGCATTTAAGATCGAAACTCACCAATTTCCAACAACTTTCCCATCTTTTCATTTTGGGACCGGACTTTTGAATCACCCTGTATTTATAATAACTGCGAATTTAAACATTATATTCACGTACGTAAATTCAAACAATATTGTATTTAATTTCTGTTAGACTTTTACTTTTGAATATTAGGAATTTGTCTATCTAAATATGTTATGATTAGACCTCGGATTTTTAGGTTCTAAAAAGTGCGCATTTAGGTTCCTAAAATAGGCTCTAAAAATCAGAAAATAGGTTCTAAAAACCTTAAATTAGGTTCTAAAAATCCTAAAATAGGTTCTAAAAACCTTAAATTAGGTTCTAAAAATCCTAAAATAGGTTCTAAAAACCTTAAATTAGGTTCTAAAAATCCTAAAATAGGTTCTAAAAACCTTAAATTAGGTTCTAAAAATCCTAAAATAGGTTCTAAAAACCTTAAATTAAGTTCTAAAAATCCTAAAATAGGTTCTAAAAACCTTAAATTAGGTTCTAAAAATCAGAAAATAGGTTCTAAAAACCTTAAATTAGGTTCTAAAAATCCTAAAATAGGTTCTAAAAACCTTAAATTAGGTTCTAAAAATCCTAAAATAGATTCTAAAAACCTTAAATTAGGTTCTAAAAATCAGAAAATAGGTTCTAAAAGCCTTAAATTAGGTTCTAAAAATTTTAAAATAGATTCTAAAAACCTTAAATTACGTTCTAAAAATCCTAAAATAGATTCTAAAAACCTTAAATTAGGTTCTAAAAATCAGAAAATAGGTTCTAAAAACCTTAAATTAGGTTCTAAAAATCCTAAAATAGATTCTAAAAACCTTAAATTAGGTTCTAAAAATCAGAAAATAGGTTCTAAAAACCTTAAATTAGGTTCTAAAAATCCTAAAATAGATTCTAAAAACCTTAAATTAGGTTCTAAAAATCTTAAAATAGATTCTAAAAACCTTAAATTAGGTTCTAAAAATCCTAAAATAGGTACTAAAACCTTAAATTAGGTTCTAAAAATCCGAAAATAGGTTCTAAAAACCTTAAATTAGGTTCTAAAAATCCTAAAATAGATTCTAAAAACCTTAAATTATGTTCTAAAAATCCTAAAATAGGTTCTAAAAACTTTAAATTAGGTTCTAAAAATCCTAAAATAGGCTCTAAAAATCCGAAAATAGGTTCTAAAAACCTTAAATTAGGTTCTAAAAATCCTAAAATAGGTTCTAAAAACCTTAAATTAGGTTCTAAAAATCCTAAAATAGATTCTAAAAACCTTAAATTAGGTACTAAAAACCTTAAATTAGGTTCTAAAAACCTTAAATTAGGTTCTAAAAACCTTAAATTAGGCTCGAAAAAATCCTGAAATAGGTTGCAGAAAGACTTAATTTGGTCCAAAATTCCTGAAAATTCCTGATTAGGTAAAATCGTTAAAAACAAAATTTCACAAGAACCGTAATAACCAAATATTAATTTTCTAAATAAATTTCCATTTCTTTATATCATTTTCAAAATTATCGACAAATTATGATAATATTGCACTTGTGCTGTTAGAAAAAGTTACTTGTTGATATGGAAAATGAATTACGTATGTATAATTTGCTGCACAATATCGGGGTGGCTACTCACTAGGAATTCCTTGAATTCCGAGAATTACACGTGAATTATTGGCTCTGGAAATTATTCATGAATTTTGGCAAGACATGAAATAAGGTACAAGTGGATGTTTTCTCTATTCCATTTTTTTCTCTGTAACTTTTATGAAATCTATATCCCATTAAATTTATACATGTTTATAAATGCCCTGAGGCAAATTTCTCTCAGTTTAGAATTTATTTCATTCAGTTTTTTGAGGATGAAAAAGAAAGCTACACAGAAAATAAAACAAAAATTTTCTGAATCCGTTTACTTTGTTAGTGTTTTTTACAGAACAATCTATCTGACAAGCGGAAGATTACAAAATAATATATCTTGAAGTTGATTAGGTAAATTTTTTGTTAAATTGGAATCATACAAACCCTTTATATTGTCAATATTTTTGTGTGTGGTAGGGAGGGTGAGAGTCGGTAATACGTAAGGTTGGAATAGAGAAAACATCTCCTTGTATCCTTGAATTTATGGAATGTTCACCTTGAAAACCAGGAATTATACTTGAATTTTATCATGGTCCTAGTGAACACCATGAAGCTTTTTGCGTTATCCACACTCAAACTCCACCTTTTGTCTGTGAGGATCATTTCATGTGTTTAAATTTATCTTTCAACAGAAACATAGTCAGTAGTGCTAATTTGAATGCTGAAATATTACTTCGCAAGACGTGAATGCCAAAAAGGACCAAACTGACGTGAAAGTGAGAAAGGCCACACAGATCAGAAGTTTGCACTTGGGACTCTGCAGGCAGTAGAGACGATTGGGTGCAAAAACTCAGAATGGGGAGGGGGGGGGGGCAAGGAGAGTTTACTTTATCTTAGTAGGCAAGACTTAGCATTAAGAGTCTCTAGTGCAGGGGTAAAAAGTAGGGGGGAACTGTCCTCTTTCGCCGCCACTGTCTGCAGGTAACAGTGACGTCAGACATTTTTGTTTTGTTTAAAGCTTTGATAAACATCACTTACTTGGAGGGAGGAAAATCGACAGAAAACATGTTTGAAACACGCCAGTCATTAAATTATTTCGCCACCAAACCTAGTAAATATCTCTGAGATATAAAAATTCTGTAAAACGTAAAAAAAATATATATATATATATATAAAAAGCTAAAAAAAAGATGTTTCATTTAGGCACATAAACCTAAAATAGGTTCTAACAAGCAAAAGAAGTTATTTTAGGCACTATAAAACTTAGTCAGTTTTTTCGTTTTTTTATGAAACACCCATATAACTTGTTATTTCTTATTTACCTGCAAAGGAAATAATAGGTTAAGAACCTAATATCCGAGGCTTAGTAATGATGCAACCTAACCTAACCTAACCTACCCTAAATCTAACATAACTCCGGATGCCATTGCCATCCCATTTTCAAATTTTGTACAGTTATTGAGTAATAGTGTATGTATGACATATAATTTCTTGAAAGAACTTAAAAGACCCGTTTTTGAGAAAATGGCTACCAAGAGTTTATTTACACCACCTTCAATTGTTTTTTAACCCTTGAGATAGGCATGCAATATCTCGTGTGAAAGAGCCCTTCAAGACCTTTCCAAAGCCGTCCGAATCACTTCTATAGGTGCCCTGGTTGCCGAAATATTGCAATTTAAAGTTAACAAGTTGTTGGAAAAAATTGTCAAAGTCGCATAGTTTGCAACACTGTAATTTCGGAAATACAAATAATATGGCTATACAACTTTACATATTCTCCAGCTCAGGTGGCCCTTCCAGTGTGTTAAAATTCAAATGAATTAAAAAATGTAAGATTAGGAATCTTGTTGATTTCACATGGAGAGTGGTCCTATTGGAAGTGAAGTGAGATAACTGTAACTCATTACTTCTGGAAGTGAAGTAAGGGTAACTGTTAGACGTTACTTGTGGAAGTGAAGTAAGGGTAACTGTTAGACGTTACTTCTGGAAGTGAAGTAAGGGTAACTGTTAGACGTTACTTTTGGAAGTGAAGTAAGGGTAACTGTTAGACGTTACTTTTGGAAGTGAAGTAAGGGTAACTGTTAGACGTTACTTCTGGAAGTGAAGTAAGGGTAACTGTTAGACGTTACTTTTGGAAGTGAAGTAAGGGTAACTGTTAGACGTTACTTTTGGAAGTGAAGTAAGGGTAACTGTTAGACGTTACTTTTGGAAGTGAAGTAAGGGTAACTGTTAGACGTTACTTTTGGAAGTGAAGTAAGGGTAACTGTAAGACGTTACTTTTGGAAGTGAAGTAAGGGTAACTGTTAGACGTTACTTTTGGAAGTGAAGTAAGGGTAACTGTTAGACGTTACTTTTGGAAGTGAAGTAAGGGTAACTGTTAGACGTTACTTTTGGAAGTGAAGTAAGGGTAACTGTAAGACGTTACTTTTGGAAGTGAAGTAAGGGTAACTGTTAGACGTTACTTTTTGAAGTGAAGTAAGGGTAACTGTTAGACGTTACTTTTGGAAGTGAAGTAAGGGTAACTGTTAGACGTTACTTTTGGAAGTGAAGTAAAGGCAACTAACTGTAAGACGTTACTTTTAGAAGTGAAGTAAAATAACAGTAACTCATTACTTTTGGATGTGAAGTAAGGTAACTGTAAGACGTTACTTTTGGAAGTGAAGTAAGGGTAACTGTTAGACGTTACTTTTGGAAGTGAAGTAAGGGTAACTGTTAGACGTTACTTCTGGAAGTGAAGTAAGGGTAACTGTTAGACGTTACTTTTGGAAGTGAAGTAAGGGTAACTGTTAGACGTTACTTTTGGAAGTGAAGTAAGGGTAACTGTTAGACGTTACTTCTGGAAGTGAAGTAAGGGTAACTGTTAGACGTTACTTTTGGAAGTGAAGTAAGGGTAACTGTAAGACGTTACTTTTGGAAGTGAAGTAAGGGTAACTGTTAGACGTTACTTTTGGAAGTGAAGTAAGGGTAACTGTTAGACGTTACTTCTGGAAGTGAAGTAAGGGTAACTGTTAGACGTTACTTTTGGAAGTGAAGTAAGGGTAACTGTTAGACGTTACTTTTGGAAGTGAAGTAAGGGTAACTGTTAGACGTTACTTTTGGAAGTGAAGTAAGGGTAACTGTTAGACGTTACTTTTGGAAGTGAAGTAAGGGTAACTGTAAGACGTTACTTTTGGAAGTGAAGTAAGGGTAAATGTTAGACGTTACTTTTGGAAGTGAAGTAAGGGTAACTGTTAGACGTTACTTTTGGAAGTGAAGTAAGGGTAACTGTTAGACGTTACTTTTGGAAGTGAAGTAAGGGTAACTGTAAGACGTTACTTTTGGAAGTGAAGTAAGGGTAACTGTTAGACGTTACTTTTGGAAGTGAAGTAAGGGTAACTGTTAGACGTTACTTTTGGAAGTGAAGTAAGGGTAACTGTTAGACGTTACTTTTGGAAGTGAAGTAAAGGCAACTAACTGTAAGACGTTACTTTTAGAAGTGAAGTAAAATAACTGTAACTCATTACTTTTGGATGTGAAGTAAGGTAACTGTAAGACGTTACTTTTGGAAGTGAAGTAAGGGTAACTGTTAGACGTTACTTTTGGAAGTGAAGTAAGGGTAACTGTTAGACGTTACTTCTGGAAGTGAAGTAAGGGTAACTGTTAGACGTTACTTTTGGAAGTGAAGTAAGGGTAACTGTTAGACGTTACTTTTGGAAGTGAAGTAAGGGTAACTGTTAGACGTTACTTCTGGAAGTGAAGTAAGGGTAACTGTTAGACGTTACTTTTGGAAGTGAAGTAAGGGTAACTGTAAGACGTTACTTTTGGAAGTGAAGTAAGGGTAACTGTTAGACGTTACTTTTGGAAGTGAAGTAAGGGTAACTGTTAGACGTTACTTTTGGAAGTGAAGTAAGGGTAACTGTTAGACGTTACTTTTGGAAGTGAAGTAAAGGCAACTAACTGTAAGACGTTACTTTTAGAAGTGAAGTAAAATAACTGTAACTCATTACTTTTGGATGTGAAGTAAGGTAACTGTAAATCATTCCTTTTGGAAGTGAAGTAAGGGTAACTGTAAGACGTTAATTTTCGAAGTGAAGTAAGATAACTGTAAATCATTACTTTTGGAAGTGAAGTAAGGGTAACTCTAACTCGTTACTTTTGGAATTGAAGTAAGGTAACTTTAACTCATTACGTTTGGAAGTGAAGTAAGGGTAACTATAAGACGTTACTTTTGAAAGTGAAGTAAGGTAACTTAACTATATGACGTTACTTTTTGAAGTGAAGTAAGTGTCATAAGAACTCGTTACTTTTGGAAGGAAAGTTAGGTTAACTCTATCCCAACTCTGTGTGTAAGAGATGTTGTCCTTTGAGTCCCTCCCCCCCCCCCCCAAAGGTCACCCTTTAGTAGATGTTGTGAACGCCTCAATGGCTTCTCTTATCTCGAAAGTGGAAAGAAAATTGATAATCATTTCTTATGGCTTCCAATGGAGACTTGTACGCGAAAGATCCCATTTGTTCCCCCTATCCCACGATGCACCAGGAGAAGATAATGTACTGTCAGAGGTTCAGTGGAAGAGGCTTTGTAGTGATATGTCGTTGCGGCAAAAATTCTACTCTGCTCCGCCACGTAGAGACATCTCGCCGCCTCATTGGTCGATAAGCAGCGGGGAAGCGGCTCGGCCCTCCGATTGGCTGCAGCGTGCTGAAGGGCCCCGGGATCGATACCCAGCGAGAAGATGGATGCTGTGTGGGAGATGTGATGGGCAGGTGGATCCACTCCATCAGCTTCGATCTGGAGTCCTGAGAAGTTTGCCAATTTACCAGAGGAGTTTCCCCCCCATCCCCTCCCGCCCCTACGCATAAGAGATCGGCACAGAAAGCAAGATGTTTGTACGAGTTTCATTTCCTGGAGCAAAAAATAGATTTCTTTGCAGTTTTATAGATTATATTCCGGAATGTTATAGGTACGATCCTTCCACTATACTCTGTCCCAACTATCTCTGGAGGAGGCGAACGAACACAAGTCTCTGCGCAAGTAGTGACGCGAGACGGCTCCACCAGCGAACACGTGAGAGGAACGAGATTGCGTGGAGGGGCGAAACGACTGCAGTTACCAGGCTTCGAGCAGCGTGTACTGCTTCGTATTGCCTACTCAATCCCCCCCGCCTACTCTGCCGCTATGCGTAGCCTAGCTCCAGAGATATGTGGAACAGAGTATAGGCATCCAAATGTCAATCTTTCTCTCATGTAGTTGTGTTGTCCCAACTCAGGAACTGCGAACTGACAAAAGTTTCAAATTCATAAATTGATATTTTCAGTGGGAATATTTCAAGAAGACTGTGTTTCCAACTGAGCAAAACGCGCTACGATGCCAGGGGTTCCCTGTTCGAATCCTGGTCTCGGCATTGATGTTCTCATACAGCACAAATCTCCAAGGGATATCCACAATGTTCAGATAAGATCCATGAATATTATGGATATCCATTTCCGGATATCCACCTCTGGATATCCAAAACACGTCCAATTTTGGATATCCAAAACATATCTATATCTTGTCCAAACGGAATGTCCAAAACATATCTAGATCTTGTCCAAAATTGGATAGCTTTGTGAGAGTCCCTTCGTCAATTTCATCATAGAATCACTCATCCTCATCGTCACGTTAAACCAAAAGTGTCAGAAAAACAACGCTAAAAAACAACAATCAAATCAAAACCAATGTACATATACCCTGTCCCAGCTAAATGTGGAGCAAGACTGCTCATAGCGGCAGAGAAGCGAGGGAAATCGAGTAGCCAGAGCGAAGCTGGGAAGGCAGTCGCTTTCCCCCTCTCCACGCAATTCCGTTCCTCTGACGTGTTCATTGGTGGAGCTGTCTCGCGTCACGACTTGCGCAGATACTTCTTTTTGTTTGCCTGCTCCACAGGGACAGAGTATACATCAAGTTATCCGTTTAAAGGTGAAATGGTTTGCCCCATAAAAAAGTCATCATTTTCCAAAAACATATTTCCCAAATATCAGCTTTTTGGTGAAATTAAGTAAGTATTGTTTTGTACAAGAGTACAATACCCCGCAGGATACAATCAAGAAATTTTCGTTGGCAAAATAACAACGTAATATAGGTACCATTCAGATGCGCAATCCGGGGGGACGGGGGGGGGTGTTCGCCCCCAACAACAACCTTGACCTCAAAATTCCTTCCCATCAACATTTTCAGGGGGCAAAAAGTAAAAAGGAAAGCAGAATGCAAGGTTTTAAATGTGGCTAGAAGTGAACAAGAGAACTTCCCAAAGAACCACTGATGAAATTCTGTTTCCCGCAGACTTTGTACTGTACTGTATAGTGTATTTAGGCCTATGCCCTTTAAATACAGCAGGGATGATATGATTAAATTGATGAATAGACACTCATAAACATCCATGCCCAGTCCGGAATTCGAACCCGGGACCTGATGTCGTAGAGCGATGTGCTAACCACTCCGCCACTGGGGCCGCTATGTATTTAATAATATTGTATTTTAAAATATTTAGTAATTATTTATATATACATATATATATATATATATATATATATATATATATATATATATATATATATATATATATATGGGGGGTTGCGTGCGTGTGTGTGTGTGTGTGAGTGTAGATTAAGATCTTTCTCCCCCCACACGCACACACATACACCAGTCTTCAATTATTTCGCATCCTGATACCATTGTACTTCATTAAGACAAAAAATAAAATAATAGTGCAAATTTGGAAATAATTTATTTCTTGCCCCTCCATGGAAAAAAAAAATCCTGCCCACGTTCATGCTGGCACACCCTGTATGCTAAACTCGTTTTTGAACATTGAAGCGTAGGGAACAAAATGTCGGAAGAGAGGGTATTTGAGCATCTCAGGGCGTTCTCCATGACTTCCGGTCTCCTTCGGCGCTGACTGATCCGTCCCTTGCGTTAGAATATAAATTACCTCATTAGTGGCGGCCTCAAGTCAGGTGGCGGGGGCGGGGGGAGGGTATGCAACCAGATCACCCATTACCCTTCACGCGAGACTAAAGACTTCAACACTTTGGCCCACGGCGACACCCCCTTCAGAAACAGAGAGAACATTTTGCAAACTCGATTTTAAAGTCAACATCTTGCACAGAAGCTTATCAACTCGAAACCTTCGTTTAGGAAAGACAGAGGCGTCTCGTGAACGCATGCGTCAATTGTGGGAAAAAGGACAGCTTGCTCTGCGACGACATTCATGAGCATTTCTACATTCTAATTTCTTCATATAGGAGAAGTATTTATTTTACACAAGAGCGCTGACTAAGCTTATATTGCATGTCTTGCATCTGAAGTGACGCATGCGTCAATTGTGGGAAAAGAATTATTACTTTCTTTTACTTCAGATCCACGAAATGTAATATAAGCTTAGTTCAGCGCTCTCGTGCAAAGTAAATACTTCTCCTATATGAAGAAATTAGAATGTAGAAATGCTCATGAATGTCGTCGCAGAACAAGCTTTCCTTTTTCCCACAATTGACGCATGCGCAGCATTCACCGCATGCGTTCACGAGACGCCTCTGAGGAGAGATTAGCCAAGACTGTAAATCCAGTGGGCCCTATATAGAATCCTGGTTAACGCATTACGATTAAGATAAATTTGAATATGTTAGTTATATAAAGTGTCCAAAAGAGGGGTCTGAATGCATAGCTACTTTATATCAAGTTGGCTTTATTTAAATCAGGTTGATTTAAATCAGGTGATTTCTTATAAAAAGACACTGATTTAAATTACTTTAAATAAAGAATTTATAGAATAATTTGCATATGGATTTTGTAGATATCAGAATCACTTTTAGTGAAAGTACATAATTTAATGGTGTTTATTAGGCTCTAAGAAAGAATAAGAAAGGCAACAAAATATATGTACAGTAAAACCTCGTTAATCCGGTCTAATGGGAGGATAAGTTGACCGGTTTGACGAAAGTCCGGATTAACTGAAATAACCTAAAGAACAGTAGAAAGTGCATTAAAACTCCGTTTATAGCAACAAAACACGTTTATTATGGTGTATTTAAAGAGCATAGGCCTAAATACACTATACGGTACAGTACAAAGTCTGCGAAAACAGAATTTCATCAGTAGTTGACTGCCTTTCCTTAGGGAAGTTCTCTTGTTGACTTCTAGCCACATTTAAAACCTTGCATTCTGCTTTTTGTTTTCCTTTTGCCTGTCCGGATTAACGAGGTTTTACTGTACTGATGGTGTGAAGCTCATATGAAAGGAAATGCAAAGGCACTTACATTTCTCTTGATTTAAAATTCAGTAATTTTTATAGACAAAAATAGCAAACATTTTGTGTAGAAAAATATAAAAAATACTAATCATGTTAAACCATAAATAGTGTCATTATAATTAAACTATAAATAAATATGCTGATATTTTTACAAACTATCATTGAAAAGAATGCCAAAATTCTGCTACGATGACTACAAAAACATTTTAGTTAATATTTTAAATTACAATTATAGAGTACATCCAGAATATTTTAGTTTTACTGGAAGAAAAGTTACTGAAATTGTTATTATTTTTATTAAGAAACTCAACAAACATCCATAGTAGTTACAGTATCAGAAACAGAAAAATCTACGATTACGTATATTTTTTATTTGCTTTAATCAAACTGTTCAAATATTTTACAGGGTCATCTACGAGAAAAAACCTTTCTATAAAAAAACATATCTATATGTATGGTGCCAAAAAACGATACAAGCAATTTTAAGCGTGTTTTTTTAAAAAAAATCGATTGAAATAAAAAATAATCAAAATATATTTTTATCCACGCTGTTTTATATACAGGGTTATTCATAATTAGTTACCTAAAACTAAAATTAAATAACTACATTTGAATAACATACATACGTAATTTATTTCCTGCATTAAAATCTACATAACGTCAAGTTTCTTATAAATGTTCTACAGTCCGGCCAAGGGAAACGAAACTAGCTGGAGAGTGCGATTTCAAACGCGAGAGGGGTGGCGGATAGAACACCACCCTGTGGTAGTCTGCTTGCATGGGTTCGTTTGTTGTGTTGTGTCTGTGATGTCTCTTGCAATTCGTAACAAACCGTTTCGAGTGGAACAAAGAAAACTGTGTCGCTTTGGTCCCTGTTGCATATTCTACAAAACGCCCTCGACATTTTACACAATGCCACAAACCATTCAGTTATTACATTGTCTTTATAATATTTATACTATGTATAATAATACTATTATTAGTGAATACTATTCTGATTACTGCTGTGTACATTTGTGCTAATTATAATATTTACTAAGGAGATCATTTTAATTGAATGATCCAAAATAAAGTTACATTAATTTATCTACTAATGTGACGTGATGAATACTTTCCTGATATGTTCTGTTTGCTTATATAGTATATGGATGGGTTTTTTTTCATTCTGTACCCTTACATAATTCGTAAACATGTCTACGTATTTTGGCGGCG
Organism: Lepisma saccharinum; assembly: GCF_977018435.1. NCBI lineage: Eukaryota > Metazoa > Arthropoda > Insecta > Zygentoma > Lepismatidae > Lepisma > Lepisma saccharinum. The sequence goes on along the minus strand of NC_139243.1, from coordinate 54,764,824 downwards.
ATGTTACTACGTTTGAAACTTCAGTGTTGTTTCCACAGCAGACGATTTTCACGGAACCCGCTTCCTGACCAAAGTACCGTCATCCCTATTTTGCCAATGAACACGTCCAGTTGGCGCATGCGCACTTCCGTCCATGGTCTCAGCTAAGGCAGCCAGACAGTATGTGGCTCCCTTTTGTCTCTCGGCAAATATCCCACACCGGTATGAAACTTCATACCATATTCGCGTAAAGCTACGTTTCCATTCTGACAAGTTCCAGACTGTATTCCAGACTCATGACGCGCAACATGCGCCGGCGCATGTTGCGCTTCATTTAGTGCACCGTTTCCAATTCAAAACTACTTCTGCAAAATACGCCCGCAACAACACTGGAGTGCAGGACCGCAGTGTAGAGTTGTGCAGTCCTTTGTAGTAGTCAGTGTTTCTTCTCTTGTATTGCAATAATTTGGTGGTGATTTAACTTGTGTAAAGATTGACAATACAGCTATGGCGGGTTTCGTCGTTATGGCAGGCGGCGCGTACCATGAACTTCTAAAACTATCAAGAGGGTGGATTAGAAGTTTTCTAGGGGAAAAAAACTTGTTGATGAGAGACTTTCGTCTTCAAATTGGATACGAAAACAATGTAAGAATGACTGCAAGTGATTTTGAATTGTTATTAAATCTTGTTGGACCAGAGATTGTCGTCTGTTTGTACTCTAGTGCGCATGCCCGTGTCCCAGGAACTTGCTGCAGGCTGTTTCCATTGTCCGCGGCGCATGTTGTGCGTCTTAATCGTTTGGGGGCAATTTTGTCCCCGGCACTTACGCCGCGGCATGTTGCAGACAGTTTCAATTTCAACAAATGCTTGGCACATGCCGCGTCGCATGCCGCGCGGCATGTTGCGCGGCAAATTTGTAGTAATGGAAACGGGGCTTAAGCATAATCTTGTTCTCGGTGTACAACATAGCCTGTGTTGATTAAACGATGGTACGTACCAGCACTTGACTGTGTTTGCTTGAGGCGGAACATTTCCTGAAACGCCGTTGAACGACAACTATGGACTGTCTCTCGTGGCATAGGCGCAACCACGAATTTTTTTCGGGGGAGGGGGCAAGTACCAGGATAAACGTACCAATAATTATAATAAAAAAACAATAATAATAATAATAATAACAAAAACATTAATAATGGCATAATAATAATAATTATTATTATTATTACTACTACTACTACTACTACCTAGTAGTAATATCAAAGACGTTATTATCCACGGGGGTAGAAGTCGGTGCTAAAGCATTTGTTTGAAACAAACAATTTGAAATATTTTTTCAATACCGTCAATTTCAGATTAGCGAAAACAAGCACACAAACTGTATTTTTGAATGGCAGAAAATGAATGATAAATGCATTCCAAAGATAATTCTTTTTGTACATAACATGTATAACTTTCATGTACTACAACATATGTTTTACACATATGCAACGTGGAGCGACATAAAATAAGAAAAAACACATATGTAACATGCTAACACTAAATTGTATACGTATTCTAAGTTTATTCAATACATATATACACCACATAGACTATTATTTAAATACATTACAGAAAAGAATGACATTGCGAGCAAGAAAATTTTTACATCCAATTTTTCCAATTGAAAGCAATATTTATTTAATAGAGTGCGACAAAAATAATTTCATTGGACGCCATGGCATTATCTTTTTCAGAACTTTTTTTTTTTAAATTTAGATCATTCGGCGCCCGTGGCAGACTCCCACCGCCACCCACCTACCGGGTTGAACTTGATAAGACAGAAAAGGAGGTATTGCGAGCGAAGCTAGCAAGAAAATTTTACGAAATGTATTTTTATTTGAATATACTCGTAATTTGAAATAGTAGGGGGCAATTGCTCCTCTGTGCACCCTTGCAGGTGCCCTTGGCCGTCAATGTTTGCCTCCTTGCTCCCATAGAATTGACTTCCGTCGAAACCCTTGTCCCCCTCCCCCCCCCCTGTGGTTGCACCACTGTCTCGTGGAACCATAGACAACGCTCCGCACAGCTATATAAGACTCAATGTCAACTGGTTTATTGGTCACGTAGTCGCCTGTAACAGAGCGACTGTACCTCTGGCGGCCTAGAAATGAAACTTCATGCTATGGTATTTAGAACCACATTTGAATCAATATTCAAAAATACTTTCGGAGTTAGTCAGCTTTAGTTTCAGGTAACTAATTTTGAATAACGTTTATTATGCAAAATAAGAGGGTATTTCTCTGTGGTGGAGTGGTTAGCACATTGCGCTCCAACGCTAGGGCTCCGGGTTCGAAACACGGTCTGGCAAGGGTGGTTATGTGTATGTCCCTTAATCAATTACATATCATCACTCATCCTCATAGTCGCGTTAGCCAAATGTGGCAGAAGAGTGAAGTTAAATATGACAATTCAACCAACCGAGGGACGTATGGCGATAAGCCAATCACCGACTAAATGTTGAAGAACACTCAAAAATGCCTACATATTGTCTTCAATTGTTAAAGAAATGTGTACATATGCAAATAAAATATTTAAGAAGGAAGTGTTTGAGCTGGTGCATGATTTCACATATAGCATAGTTGGAAATGTTATTTGATTCTATTCATCACTGAAATACGCTTAATAATTGCAACGTCCGCGCGCCGGAGCACTGCAAAATACACCACGGAGCGGTGCAAAAGTGTACCCATATATGCTAGCTTGTAGCCAGCCGAAGACATGGACTCAAAGTATCTCAGGGCTTGCGGGGTTTAGTATGGAAAGGTCAACTTGTAAAAGTTTATTTATATTTATACACGCATGTAAATAACCAGTTTAGCACATACGCTCTTAAATCCTCCTCAGTGAGGTACCTGGGCAGTATTAGTATGTTTATCTAATTTAGGGGGGGAACCAACTAGTACAGGTAACCAATAGGAACCTGGGTAGCCGTCACGTGCCACGCCGTCTGGGGACAACATGCGAAAGCGTCAATAGCGAGGGACGGGCCAAGGGGCCCGCGGTTTCACAAAGGTGTTGGTGTGAAAGGACGCCGCAAAGTCAATCCAGCTACGACAAGGGAACGGTTCGGTCCCTTGGCATGTCCAGTCAGTAGCAAGAGACGGCAAGGTACAAAGCGTAGGTCTGGAAGCACCCAGGAGACTTGGGCTTGGGCCGCCACGACCCAAGGGTAGCACATCAAGCTCTTATGGGGCAGACCAGGTAGGTAGGAAAACTGCTTTTTTTATTCTCCTCCTTCCTTCTCAAGGAAGCTATTGGATCCTGGTAGGGGAAACTTCCAGACTAGATCTGGGAACCAGGTCTTTCGCAGTCGGCATCTGGCAGTCGACTGAGCTCCGGGCCTCGCTGCTTTGTTTATATACTGTTTGGTGGCAGCACTGAGGCGGGTGGAGAAGATCGGAACTAAGCCGGCTGCAGCGTTGCAAACTCCCTTCAATTCACGAGATGCAACTCGTGCGTTATAAAATATCAAGTTTAGCATTGTAAAAACCACTAGCATGTGGCGATATAAACTTAACACTTGTGCGCTAAACTGAACACGTTACATTAAAGAAATTACAAGATAAAGAGATTCAACAATGCAAGTTACAAATTAAACAACAATTACTGCACAAAAGATAACTGAATGCGTAAACCACGCAGGGTATTTAGCATGCTTTCTTTAACCAAAACGTGTGTGCCATAACAATATATGCTTCATGCTTAACAACAATGCACTCAAAATTAGATAAAAGATAAATCAAAAGCGTAACCCTCGCAGTGGATTTCTCAAGCATTAATAATTATATATTAAAGAATATGGCTATCACGCAGGATAGCTAAATGTGATAACCACGCAGGGTCGTTACATATGCCCCTCTCTCGGGCAAAAATTTTGAGGAAAATTAAAAAGTTTAAATTTTCAGAAATTTTTTTGGTAAACCAGAGTCTATATCTCTTTTACTCTTCAATCACTAAGTCTTTTCTTCATTCACTATTTGTCTTCTCCTTTCGGGGGAACACCTGAAGAGACGAAGGTTGTCAAAATTCACTCGGTCGACTGGGTTGTTGGTCGTCGGGTTCAACAGCAGGGTTGTGTTGCTTCGAACATCCGAGGCGACATAGGGGCCAATGTATACCTCAAACAATTTGGCGATAGTCCTATTCTTTCGGGAACTTAACTTGTGATTCCTGACAAGAACCAAGTCACCTTCTTCTAATTGAAGAGCGTTTCCTTTTACCCTAATTCTTCTTTTCTTGCTTTTGGTGCTTTCCCTAGTCCTTGCCATGAATAGTTTCTGATTCCAATTAGATATTTGGGAATCTGCTTCATTGATGGGCCAGTTGAAGTGGTCCAAAACTTCATTAGGCACAGGCCTGTTAAAGAATAACTCGGAGGGAGCGTAACCGGTCGTGTCGGAAACAGAGTTGTTTAGAAGCCAAGATATTTCGGTTAAGTATTTTGACCAGGACTGGTGCTCTCGATGACAGAATAGCCTGAGTAATCTTACTATTTCCTGATTCATCCGCTCTATGGTATTGCTGCTAGGATGATAAGCGGTGGTGAAATAATACTTTATTCCCTTTTTATCCAGATATTCCTTCCACAAGCCTGATGTGAACTGCGTTCCTCTGTCTGATAGAATTGCTCTGACTTTAGGAAAGTGGGTAAAATATCCTTTCTCCATCACATTAATGATTTCTCTGGCCGTGCCTCGCCTCAGGGGATAGACAGAGACAAACTTTGTTCCTACATCTACCAAGGTGAAGACGTATTGATAACCCAAAGACATAGGTAACTTCCCAATTAGGTCGATGGACAAAAGTTCATGCGGGTCTTTCTGGTTAATGTGTAATTTGTCTTTGATGATTCCAAGTTTATCCATCTTGGTCTTCGCACAGGTCAGGCAATCTCTAACATGTCTGGCTACGTCTTGTTTTAATTTAGGCCAAAAATATCAGTAGTGTAATTGATGATACAACCAGGACCACTTACAAGTGTAGAAAGTATGAACCCCCCTCAAGCAGATTTGGCTACACTTAAAACAAGCTCAACATGCCCATATGAGCTTTTTGCTCTAGTGTGGAACCCCGTCTAATCCAAGATTTTTGTAAAAAAGCCCTCGGGAATTTCTCAGAAAGTATGACCCCCCTCAGAAAGTATGAACCCCCTCAGATACCCATACCCATACACACCCACACCCACCCACACCCACCCACACATATCCACTTCCGGTTCACTTCCGGTCTACTTCCGGTCTACTTCCGGTCTACTTCCGGTCTACTTCCGGTCCACTTCCGGTTTACTTCCGGTTTACTTCCGGTTTGAGTTCAATTGGCCACCAGGCTCAACTTATATATCTAATATTAAAATAATATAATTATTCTAGAATTGCTCCGTGACTCTCTCATTTCTTACATCATAAACATATGATTTTTCACCTATGAGAATAACAGTACATATGGTGTAATCGGGTAAAGCCTCGTGAAATTCACAGATAATTTTAATGTTTGTCCTGTTGATGACAAACATGTGTCTCCGTGCTTTGAATTCATCTGGTGTGTAATACATGTCAGTATTGCCTGTAGTGACCCTTTTGAAAGCCGAAAAAGCCTCATATAATTTGAGGAAATCATTCTTGGACATGTCTAAATTATAATTTTCTCTAGGGAATACCTCATTTCTGCCATTTTTAAGATATATGTTTTTGATGTTGCAGTTATCAAATTTACTTGAATTTTTTTCCTGATTGTTGTGTCTTCCAGTCTGAAACAGTACCACCACAAAATCAGGCATGTCGTATTGTATGCTGGAGAATGAATTTGTAGCATCAAACTCATAATAAGAACCAGATGCGGGCTTCTGTACACATTGATATGTATAAAATTGCAGAGGAAGCTGTGGATTTTTTAGGATATCAGCTTTGTATTTAAGAGCATAGCTGGCCTCATATTCAACAACTGGGATTCTTAGCTCCATAGTCTGAATAATGCATTTGCCTTCATCAGGTAGGGTATTGGGCAGAGCTTCTCCTGTAGGGTTTATTGCACTGTACCTCATCAAAGCATTATTATCATTTGCAGCTCTTCTAAATGTAATTCTTAAACCACCCTTCCACATAATATCTTTGTAATCCGAGAAGAATCCTGGCAACAGGCGCATCGGGAACAGCACTGTGTGGTTCTTAGATAATATCTTATCACCAGCTTCAAAACCACCGATTTTGTAGTAAGAAGCCTCGGTTTTGGATAATTTTAATGTAGCCAAAGCTGTGGAGGTAATGCCGGGATAATCTACTCTGTTTATAACAACGCCATGCTTTCTGATCTCAATTTCAGAGAACAGATGCGGCACAAAATTGTCTACCAATCTTATATTTGAATTTGCCGGATAATCTGTTCCATCGAGCTTTACAACATCAAATTTGATGTATAGATCTGCTCTGTGAGGGTGTATAAAGCCGTCCCCTACATCAAGATCAACTTCAATTTCTGTGTTGGGTTGATTTAAATTTGCAAATGTCCTCCTGTTTGGGGGGAATGATTGTAGCTCATAACTCTCAATATTTTCCATTGTATGTATTTTTATTTAAATGTTAATCTCTACGATTGCAGTTGTTGTGGCTCCAGCAAAATCAACTAATTCTTCTTTTTCATTAGTGACCATCAATTCAATATAATCGATTCTATTATGGCACACAGGAAAATATAATGTTGGGGATGGATTGTAGATGATTGGCTCCATGAATTCGGAATTAGGTTTGAATGTTGCAATGATGCCAGTTTGTTTGTGAGTGCCTATGCCATTTGATTTGGTGATCATACCCTCAGCCACATTACAGTGAATATTCAGAGTCTCTATGGCTAAGAATTTGGGTATATTCATAGCAGTGTGTTTGATGGCCGGTTCAAGTTTTGTGTTGTTCTCAAAGCCTAACAGCTCTCCTATAGTACCCAGATCCACTGTTTCTGTGGCAGATACAATCTCTACTCTGTGAGTGACAGAATTTTGACTTAATACTACACCTCTGGGTAATTGAGCATTTAGAGTGGACAGATTATACTGTCCTGGAGTGATGACAATTTTTTGATCCCCTACTGCAATTGTGTTGTTGTGGTGTGTAATATTAGGTATCAAGTACATGCCATAAAATGCTCTGAGAGCTATTGTTTTGGGATATACTATGTCATCATGCAATTTGAGTTTCAATATTGAATTTTGGCTGGTGAGATGGAATACCCCCATGATGTTTCAGATACCACAAGGCTTTTTGAAAATCTTCAATTGATGGTTTATTTATTTGAGACAGATATCTAAGAACAGATAAACACAGATGTCCACAATTAACATCTTTGAAGTTTTGAACACGGGCATTATTGTAATAAAGATTAGCTGATTTTAGATATTTTATTAAATTTTCAGGTGGAACACCTCCAAATGAATCAAACACAAATGCCTCATTTTTTAAATATTTAAGATAACAGATCCAGTGAGTGCCCTGATTTTTGTACTCATCCAAATTAACAATGCCACACTCTTTGTTGAGTGGTTGTTCCGGCAAAGAATCAGACATGTACACACCTCTAAAATGTTTGATGCCCAGTGGCTTGATTAAAGCTTCAATATCTTAGTTTGTAAGCGGCTCTTGTTTTTTTAAACTTATTCATGGCTCTCTTAACACCTTTGCCTTTTTTCTCCATGGCGAGGTTATGGCGCCTCTGCTCATCTAATTCTGCCTTATTTTTCTTGGCATCTATTACTGTTTTTGCTATGGCAGCTGATCCCCCAGCCAAGCTCCCAACAGCCCCGAGAGCAGCTAAGATGGCAGGGATGGTAAATATAAATCCACCCACATGTGATTTTTTTCTAGATTGCTGTAATTTTTTTAATTGGGGGGTACTAAGCAACAATTTCATACCATGTCCCTTGGCAATACAAGAGCTTTTTTTCTTGCGCTGCTTTTTGGTCAAGAGACTGTCAATAGTTTTAAGAGATTTGAGACCTGCATAAGGTATTTGATACATAACACCCTTGGCCTTCATTGTAGGTTTATTATATACATATTCACAACCCCCACCCCAGTTTTTTGTTTGGTGCTCATAGCTATGGTGGTTCCCAATGCTGCTATTTTTTCACTTAAAGAAGCATCTTTGCTTACAAATCTACCAAATGCAGCCTCTTCTAATTTTTTGTCTGCAACATGTCTCTTGTCAAGATCAAAATCTGTGTTGTATGCTATGTCATGGTCTCTACAAGCAGCATCTAGGGGATTAACACCAGGGTCACCTCTGTTTAATCTATGGTCCAATTTTGTGCCTGGACCACAATACTGATAGCCTGGAATGTGTAGTTCAAATGGCAGCTTGTTTATAATGTCATTAACCAGGCCCCGACCCTCAGAAATATTCCAAAATTTAGGTGGTAGAGTATTAATAATTTTTATGAGATATCCAATGCCCTTAGTGTCATTCACTATAAAATTAGAGAATTTTGTGCTTATCATGTCCATAATTCCAACCTTTTCATTGTAAAAATTGTGGTTGCCAGCATTTTCCTCCCCAGCTATCACCAATAACCTATCTACAAGTTTCCTGACATCATCAACCCACACAAATTCTTTAGGCAGGGTGTTGTATTGTTTGATTCCACTGCCAGTCTTGATCTGTGACCATATGGGCTTGATTAAATTATTGTATTTTGCCCCACTGCTAGACTTAACCCTTTTTTGTGTGGGATCATTGTTCTGGTACAGAGCATCTGATTTTATTAATATTTCTTTGTAATAATCATAATCTTGATCTGTATAGCTGCCAGGCCTCTTCCGAGTCATCAGTTCCCACAACCCAGGTGTGCCGGGGTACTTAACAAAAGCACCTTTTTCTCCGAGACGAGATTCTGAATAAACAATCAGATCATCCCCCATAAAAGTTACTCTGAAATTGCCAATTCTATGTATGATGCTGCCATCAAGCTCTGTGTCAGCATATAAGCCAAATACCTCATCTTTGTTGTCTTTAGGTGTGGTTAAATATTTTTGAGCAAGAAGACCCAATTCAATAGGATCCTGAGTAGCTTCAATTCTTCGAGGAGCAACAGGACTAGGTGTATGAATACTGGAAAGTGGGGTGAATGGATAATCTAATATGTTCCTAGCAGCTACAGGTACAAGCTCTGTGATCAAATTTTGATTCTGCTCTGTAACAGTTTTGATATTCTTACCTAAATTATTAATAGCATCAATTACAGGCTGTTCTGTTTGTTTGTGTTTTTCATAAATTCCACGGTTCTCTGATTTCCATCCCTTAAATCTTTTTACAAGATAATCTCTTAACTTAAGATCATCAATGATTGGTCGTTTCATGGTTGTTTATATACGTCTCTACGTCTAGAAAATCGTTGATTTTATTTCTGTATTTGCCACTATTGGGTTTTCTTGTCATATCAATTGTGACAAACCCATAACTGTCCTGGTTCCAGCACCTGCTGCAAAACTTAGAAAAATCATTGTAGCTCAAGTCCCCACCTACATATTCATCATGTATGTGTTTGAGGTTGGTATGATCTTGATGAAACACACATATAAAATTGCTGTTGTCTCGGATCAGCTGCTTCGGTATTTTTGAAAAAGTCTGTGCCAGGTAGAAGCAATCAATATTTTTGTGTCGGCCCTGTGTAAAGAAATTTCTAACCTTGTTTTGATTATCCAGTATAATGTCATCAAACACAACAACAGAATTATCGAGACATTCATGAAGTGGCTTAACTTCTGATTCAAAAGTGGCAATATCCAATCCATCATATAGCTTCATCAGCTGCTGATATTTTAATTGTTCCAAGCTCTTAGAGAAGACATACAAGTGCCTGTTTTTCCAGTCTAACCAGTTGGGTGCCAATAAAAAATTATCAATCATTAGTGTAGTTTTACCACAAGCCGATGGCCCAACAATAAGACATCTAATATTTTCAGGCAGCAACTTGCCATTTCTCTTATTCTGCTGTTCAGGTTCTGGCAGCCTTTTTATAACATCCCAGGTGCTCATATTATCACTTTGTTTGCATCGATCCAGCTGTTTTCCGGATGACCCAGCCATTTGACAAGTAACTTGTTGCCTTTTCTGCGGATGATTTTTTCTATGAGATATGTGTCGGGCTGTTTAGTTTTGCTGAGCTCTTGTTCATAGAACCTGCCTTTGAGAATTTCTCCTCGGTGATCTTTTATTATATATGTGTTAAGGGTCCCGGGTTTAACTTGAACCACTGTAAATAATTCAGTGCTCCAGTTTCTTGTAAAGCCTCTTTTGAATAAGTGCTTATATTTGCTGATTCTTACTTGATCGCCCACCCTGTATTTGGCCCTTCTTGTTGTTGGCTGGTATCTAGGATAATAAACAGTGCTGATCAATTTTTGCTCATCAGATGAAGTTACTTCAGAGGGTTTCATGTTGATTGTGGAATGGACCGAGTTGTTATATTTATGTAGAAGTTCTGGAAGAATATTAAGCCATTTATAATTACCTTGAAGTGTAAATTGTTTATACATAATATTTTTTAAGGTTCTGTTGAATCTCTCTACAATTGAGGCCTTGAGATCACTGTAACTCGAGTAATGTTTTATTGCCTGGCTTTTAATAAATTGTTGGAACACAGAATTATAAAATTCTTTGCCATTATCTGTTTGCCAATAGCGCGGTGATCTTCCTGAATGATTGATGATTGTCCTGAGGGCTTCTGTAACACATTTTCCAGTCTTGGATTTGAGTGGCACAGCCCAGGCAAATTTTGAAAATGTGTCTATCACAGTGAGTAGATACTTGTAGCCCTTGTTGATTTTGTCTAAGTTTTTCAACTGTCCACTTGACAACTCAATCAAGTCGCTCGGCCATAAATCATCTATGCCCTTTGTGACTACTGGCAGTCTCTTATAATTATGTCGGGCTTGTCTGTGTAATTCATCAACAATAATTTGTCTAGACATAATATGTAAACAAGAATATTGCAACTATGGGGTGTTCAGCAGCTGATACTGCAGGATTTTCTAAATATAATTTGTCCCCTATTTGTATTTTAAATTCCAAAGTGCCATCATCTTCAACATAGGCTGTTTCTAATGTATCGGGGTCTGTAAAATCCTCCAACTCTACACTGGTAATTTTTGGTTTGTTGTCAGCATTTGTTATTGATAAGGTAGGGTAGTGGTGTGCCTGTGGTTGAAGCCAATATTTGATCTTGATTGGTCTCAGTGTGCCTCCAACAAAAAACTGGTAATAAAATTGTGCAGGGGACAGCATATATATTTTGCCACCTGGTGTAAATGGTGAATCATATTCTTTGTTGGGGATGCTGTACAATTCAAGAATTACTGTATGTTTTGGATTCTCGATTATGCCTGTTATTTCCTTTTCTGCTGTAAGCAATCTGCTTGTTACAGATTCAAGGTGCTCATTGATGGTCCTAACAACATCATCATGGCCTGGCTTGATCTTTATGTCTACAACAAGTTTCTTGTATTGTTGCACAATCTCTTGAAGCTGGGTGGCAAAAACAGACAAAGCATTTGCTTGATTGGATTCCATGGTCCCTAGCTGTTGCTTGATATTAGCTACAATTTGTTGCAAATTTTCAACAACTGCCAATTTTGAATTTTGAGCAGTAAGATCATGGACCTGTCTTCTGATATCCTCAAACAGGGCATGCAATTCATTAATATGTTGATTAGTTGGAAGAATAGCCACTGTCTGAGTGAGTTGTTTGATCTCTGCCTGGATATTCTTGATATCTTCTGATTTCAATATCCTATTCACAGCTCTCTTAATATTTTTAAGTTCCTGTGATGTGGGCAGATTTGAAACAGTATTCTGCAAAGATTCAAGTGCCAATTTCACATTGTTTAATTCAGAAGCATCAGCCACATTTTGCATAGCATTTTGGAGCAGGGCTATATCTGCCTGAGTGGGTGTTGATTGCTGTAAAATTTCAAGTTTTGTTTGGATATCATCGATCAAGTGATGAAAATGAGATAGTTCAGATTCGGTGTTGAGGTTTTCAAGCTTTGTGATTTGTTGCTGGACACTGACAAGTGTGTCTACAATACCGGGCAGGCGGGATTCTAGTACATTTGTCAAATCACTTTGCACTGCTGCTATTGTACCTTCAAGATGGGTTATGGAACTTTGAATTTTTCCAAAATCTTCATATGTTTCAAGTTGCAGCTTGATATTTGCTACACTCCGAGTTATTGCATTCAAAGCATCAGAAGATGGCAAATTGTTCATAAAATTTTCAAGTGTCTCAATTTTTTCTTTAACCTCGGCTATGGCATTGTTCAGAGGGCCCAGATTAGGTATCTGGAGTGACTGAATCTGTTCTTTTAGAGTGGAAATCACTAGATCAAAATCTTCTTGTGATTTTATGCTTTTGACAATTGTTTGGAGCTGTGTCTGGACATTATTTATCTGCTCTTCCAATTGCTGTTTCAATTGCTCGGAGTTGTTAGCCTGGCTCTTAAATTTGGCTTGAAGAGCTGCTACAGCTTCTTCTAAACTTTGAAAATTATCCAATGTGGCCAAGTCAGTATATTTCTGAAGCAATAATTTGAGTTCTGAGTCAATTTTAAGAAGAGGGTCCATGCATTGTGATTGCAAATTTGTAATTTCTAGTTGAAGACTGGCATTGAGTGTGGTCTGTAAAGCTTGTAAATCACTTCTTAATTTCTTGACTCTGACATCAAGCATAAGAATCTCATCACTGTGATCTTCATGTCTTGTATGGCCAAATATATCATTAGGCATTTTTGTTTTAATGGTTATTTATTATTGAATATCTGATTCTTAATTCTATAAAAAAAGGTATAAGCTTGTCATAAGATCCAGGGACCTCAATATATAAGCAGTCACCAGCAGAAACAGTATATACAGTGCCAGAAATCATGTTTGAGTGCTTAATTCTGTAAATATTTCTCCCTACTGAAATTTTGACATCGCCCTCAGGGGTTGTAATAAATTGCAATTGCCCACCTACAGGTAATTGGTAATGATTTAAATTATTGTTAAATATGTACAATGTTTTACCTGTTTCATCATCATTATCTGTAAGTATGCTGTTCAGATGAATAATTAACAAACCACTCAGTTTAGACAGCATATCAGGAGAGGGTTGTGGTGTTGGCAGCTCCATAATAGCCTGTTTTTTGAACCCAAATAAGTTCATAGGCATGTTTATTTATTTCAAATCATGCTCTGTAATTGGGCATTGATCCCCATTTTTCAAATCACAATGCCCCCAAGGTAAAGTATGTATGCCACATGATAAAATACATCTCTTATCATCATGTGGGTCCAGAGCTACTTTTCTTACAATATTTGAAGTCAACAAATGATCTACACTCTGAATTCTATTTTCTGATGTTTTGATTGAATTCTGGGATTTGAGGCAATTTTCATAATCTTCAAATTGAAGATCTTTTTCAACAGTTACTTTGCCAATGCCCTTGGCTTTTTTGGCAACAGCACCACTACATGTTTCAAAAGTGTACATCTTGGCACTTAACCCAGCAAATTTCACAATAACATCACCAAGTGTCTCATCTTTTAACTTCCCAGGCACCTTTTTGTTGTGGGGTTGAATTCTTGTATGTTCACTGGTATCAAAATATTTAAACAATTCAGGCTGTGACATATCTTGATAAACATCTTCTGTTTGAATATCAAGAATAAAACTATCCGTGTCCATGTACAATAATTTTACACGATCACCATAAAAAGGTTTCAGCACGTCATAATACAATGTTAACATATGTAATTTGGACGATTCCAATATCACAGCCCCTTCATAAATAGGTTTATCAAATTTGATCTTTGTTTTCTTCATGTTGAAAAGTGCCATGTGCTCATCATAAATTCTTCTATAATTGAAGTTGGGCTTTGCAACCAATTTTTTGCTCAGGCTGGGGTCAGTAATTATTTTAACATCGGTATGTTTTCTGACATTTTCAATTGTTTTGCCATATACAGAATTCACCATCAATTTAAACAAGCCCTTATCAAATTGGCTCTTTGCAGATGTTCGAAGCTCCGTGTTTGTATCAATGTATGGTTTCAACCATTCTGAGTGCCTGAACCTTAAGACTTTTCCAACTTTGGTCACTTGAACACCATGATTCATCAGGAACTGGAGGTTTTTGTAATATATGACATAACCCTGTTTCGGCTCCAGAGTCATCATGAGCTTCTTCTGTTTAGAGCCAGGTGAGCACTGAACCTCGGAAATTGGGGGCAGATCAGAAAATTTATTGTGTAAATGATCTGGAATTATCAGATCAACCTCTAAGAAGAGGCCATAGACACTGTCATCAAAATTCTGAAGATCTTCAATATTGAAATCTTCAACCCATTCAAGCCCTGCATATGGCAGTTTTTGCATCATGGCATGACCATAGAGGCTGTTTGCATCTACATACAGTATATAATTTGATGGCCGTGCTGGATCATAATCAGGCAGCATGATATGCTTGTTATTTGCTCTGGCATATCTCTGGGAACATTGCACCATCCCTCCTCTTATACATTTCTCCATAAACAGATACATATCTTGATCGTGGATCAGATCCAATTGCATTTTAGTGTTCAAAAACGTTGCGGCCCATGCTAGGCCCGGGGCACTGTAAAAATACACTGGGTCCAGTTTATAATTTTGCATGGAAGATTTTCTGAATGCTTGAAGTATATCAGCTAAGAGGGTGACATCAAGTTTTAAATATGCCATGTGATAATCACCAAATGTCTTGCATTTTAAATTGTTCCACACCAATTGGGCATGGTGATAATCTTCATCACTGATTCCAGATCCTCTGATTCTGCTGTAAAACGCTTCTTGTGGTGGCAGGGAACACTCATCAAATTTGGAAAAATCTGTAACATAGTCATATGGATATACACCCTTCCGCCTAATTAATTTCAGGTCCAGATTTGGAAACGAGGCACGTGTGATTTTGAATTGATCATCAGGTAATTGAGTGGTCAGTGTAGGCAGGCCAGCAGGTAAAAATCTGTAAGAATCAAGAAATCTTATGTGAATAGGAACACCATTAACTTTAATTATCTTGCTAATAGATATATATTTCTCATCATTTTCAGCTAAAATATTTAAATTCTGTTTCTCAAACCCCTCGTATCTGATCATATGATGGAAATCATAATTGGATGCTCCGTGGCAAAATATGGGGATAAATTTTGGTCTCTTGATCTGAATATTGCAGCTATTACACAGGGCCATTAAGAATTTACCATCTGTATGAGAATGGTGTTTCACCTTGATATTTGTATCTGAAAATTCACAATCACATACCGGGCATTTTTCTGCATTGTTGAAATCCTCAATCTGTTTCTCTGTTAAAGGCAACATAGGCTTTGATTTTAATAAGATGTTAGATGCTATGTCACGGCACTCATTTTCTATTCTATGTGCAAATATTTTGATGGCATTTGGTCCCATGTATAAGTATGGCTCACTAGCTACACCATCCCGTATAACTATATAACAGAAGCTGGAAGGTTCATGTAGCTGGTATGGTGTACTTGAGGATTCCTCAGGATCTGGGCTACAAAATGCAAGAGGTTTGAGGTTCGATTCAAAATCACAGACAATATATGCTGGGTGTTCCAACAAGGCTTCAAACTTTTTGAATTTGCAATTTTCACTTGGATTAGGCATCACCATATGAACAGGTTTATGGTTCCCACAGTATTTCAGATGCTCAATTAACTTGTTTTTAGCAATTTCTGCATTTTCTTCCCGAACCCCTTTCACCATTTTTTGACCATCAAATACAGACAAACATCTTCTGCACAACTTGAATATTCTATGAGTTTTGTCTATTTGTGTTCTGACTAAAGCTTCAAGACTGTGTATCAGAGTGTAATGGTGTGTGTCATCCCCTTCAATTAAGAGCAGATCAATCGGAACAGCAGATTCATCATCAAGTGTACTGATTCTGAGAGGTGCTATCGGGCAATTGCCAGTGGAACAAATAAATACATTAATAGATAATTGTTCGCCATTGATGTGCCTGGCTCTTTTTTCAAATTTATCAATATTCTGAACAGACATTGGATATTCTAAACCCTCTATTGCCTCATCGAAATTGTGTTCGTGTTGTTTGTAATAAGTTATTCTCTCAGGATGGCTTGAAACTGGATACAGAGCAGCTAATATACACCACAAAAAGCATTTCTGGTCGGTATTTTTTATATTGACCACGGCTTGTTTGTTTTTAATATTGGCAGGTAATGGCAGATATGTAGAACCTTTTAATGGGCTGAATTCAGAAATATTAACATATAACTTGTGCGGAGAGCCGCAAAGGCTCCATCCTGACTCTTTTGTCGCAAATTCAGAGTGTTTAGTATTCAGTTGATTTATCAACCTGCTTATTATTGTGTCTGAATTTGTATTTGAATATACCGGTACAGTTTCTGTTATGTGGGGCTGTGTAAATTTTGTGCCATTTGCTTTCTTATATTGTGTAAACAATTTGAGAGACAGCTTATAAGAGCCATTTTGTGCATTAAGAATTGCCTGCAGATCAGAATTTTTACTGTTCAAAAAATTCTTAATGTCACATCTTGGTTCTGATACAAACCGGTGATCTCTTAATTGGCCATTAAAACTGCTACGGATGGGTGCATAGCGTGGCTGCTTTGCTGCTCTGGCATTAACAGGTGCTTCATGCTTTCTTTTCAGACCAGAAGTGGATGGTTGTGTTGATGACTGTACAGAGCAAGTATCTTTATGTATATATGTGAAGTATTGCATGTTGTATTTTCTATTGCATTTGGGGCAAATTTTTGTGGGAGTTTTGTATTTGTCCGGGTTACAAATTTTTTGGTGCTTGGCCCAATTGGGGCTGGATATATTTTTATTGCATTGATTACAATGTTTTTGATTCGGCATTTTTGTTGTTGTTTATTATATACAATTTCCTGGGTTTCAAATGAAAATTCTATGCTGGATAAAAATATCAGATGGATTCAACACTGTGCTGTGTGTATGTGTGTACGTGTGTATGTGTGTATACACTTAATATTTTTGGCTTTGGTATTTATATACAATTTCTTGGGATTCAGATCAAAACTTTATGCTGGATAAAAATGTCAGTTGGATTCAACACTGTGCTGTGTGTATGTGTGTGTACGTGTGTATGTGTGTATACACTTAATATTTTTGGCTTTGGTATTTATATACAATTTCTTGGGATTCAGATCAAAACTTTATGCTGGATAAAAATATCAGTTGGATTCAACACTGTGCTGTGTGTATGTGTGTGTGTGTGCATGTGTGTATACACTTAATATTTTTGGCTTTGGTATTTATATACAATTTCTTGGGATTCAGATCAAAACTTTATGCTGGATAAAAATATCAGTTGGATTCAACACTGTGCTGTGTGTATGTGTGTGTGTGTGCATGTGTGTATACACTTAATATTTTTGGCTTTGGTATTTATATACAATTTCTTGGGATTCAAATCAAAACTCTATGCTGGATAAAAAAGCAGAAATAGGCCACAACTTGGCCACAAGTAGACCGGAAGTAGGCAAACCGGAAGTGGACCGGAAGTGAACCGGAAGTAAACCGGAAGTAAACCGGAAGTAGACCGGAAGTAGACCGGAAGTAGACCGGAAGTGAACCGGAAGTGGATATGTGTGGGTGGGTGTGGGTGTGTATGGGTATGGGTATCTGAGGGGGTTCATACTTTCTGAGGGGGGTCATACTTTCTGAGAAATTCCCGAGGGCTTTTTTACAAAAATCTTGGATTAGACGGGGTTCCACACTAGAGCAAAAAGCTCATATGGGCATGTTGAGCTTGTTTTAAGTGTAGCCAAATCTGCTTGAGGGGGGTTCATACTTTCTACACTTGTAAGTGGTCCTGGTTGTATCATCAATTACACTACTAATATCTGTTCTTCACTCTTTTCAAAGTCTTAGCCATGCCAAAATGTCCTAACTCATCATGGTTCTCTCGTAAAACCTTATCTTTTAATTTCTCAGGAACACACAATTTCCAGGAGACTTCGTCGCCAGTAGTTTTTCTAAACAGGAGATTTCCGTACAACTGATACAACCTTCTCACCTTGGACTCAGCAGGGGAGTCTTCATCTTCCTTCTGTCTCAGTACTTCCAAGATGGAAAGGCAGAAAGAATCGCGCTCTTGAGCTTGCATCCAATTCTCGACATTGTCTACTTCTCCTCTTTCCTGCCAAATGTAATTAACATTGAAAAATGTTGGTTCTTCATCTTCCTCACTGACTTCTGCAGGATAACGACTAAGTACATCTGGCACTGCGTTTTCCTTTCCCTGTATATAGATAATTTCGAATGAGTAGGATTGTAATTTGAGAGACCATCTAGTGAGGCGACAGTTCCAATTTCTAGAATTTTGGAGCCAGACCAATCCCCGGTGATCTGTATATATCTTGAAATGTCTTCCTCGGAGATAAATTTCGAATTTACTTACACCAAAAAGTATGGCTAGGCATTCCAGCTCATGGATGGAGTAATGCACTTCATTATTCTTCAGTTTCCTGCTTGCATACTGGATTACAACCTTTTCTCCATCTAGTTCCTGAAACAGGACACATCCTAATCCTTTGGTAGAAGCATCGCACTGTATGCAAAACTCTTGATTTAAATCTGGCTGAGCTAGAGCAGGAGCGGTTACTAATTCTTGCTTGAGCAGGTCGAAAGCTGATTGTTGAAAAGTACTCCAAGTCCACTTAGCACTTTTGGAAAGCAATTTCAGCAAAGGTTCTGTTTTAGCCGAAAAATCCTTTATAAATTTTCGCCTCCAATTGGCTAGTCCTAAAAACTTCCGAATATCCTTCTTGTTCTTTGGCAAGGGAAAATTCAAGATGGCTTCATTCTTTTTCGGGTCTATTTTTATCTGGTCACCCGAGATCACATGTCCTAAATACACTAGTTCACTCTTTACAAAATTGCACTTTCGAAGTTTTACTTTTAGTCCTACTTCTTCTAGTCTGAGTAATACTGCTTTTATGTGTTGAAGGTGGTTGCTGAAATCCGCATCAAAAATTAGAAGATCATCTATGTAAACTGTCAAATAATTTTCTGTTTCAGGGCCAAAAACTTGATGCATGACAGATACGAAAGTAGATACAGCGTTAGATAAACCATACGGCATCTTCAAGAATTCGTATTGGCGACCTTTGTATGAAAACGCAGTATACCTTCGGCATTCTGGCTTCAAAGGAATTTGCAAATAGCCTGAGGCCAGGTCCAAACTCGTGAAATACCGTGCTTGTTTAAACTTCTGTAAGGATTCATCAATGGGTGGAACCAAACTTTTGGGAACTATCATCAATGCATTCAATTGTCTAAAATCCAGGCATGGTCTCACACTTCCATCAGGTTTGTCCACGACTAGCAATGGATTCAGGTAGGGTGATACAGATGGTTGAATAATGTTCCAGGTCTTCCATAAGCTGAGCTCTTCCTCTAGAGCTGCCCTCTTTGAAAGCGGTACTGGATAGGGCGCACGATGAACTGGCTCATTACTCTTCAGAAGGATTTCACACTCTGCACTTTCCATTGTTCCGGGCTTCTCTGAGAATACTTCTAAAAATTGAATCAGCACGTTTAACAACTCCTGCTTCTGGGAATCTTTTAGAATATCTACCGTGTCGACCTTCTCCTTGAGGTCCGCGGGTTTATACATCCATTTCTTGTCTTTCTCTTGGACATTTTGGATATACCTCACAAGTTCAATATCCAGTGGATTCCCTTCCTCATGTTCAAGAGTTTTCCCGAAATTCAGCTTCACAGAGTTTTTCCTGAAATTTATCTCTGCCTCGTGCTGCCTCAAAAATGGCATGCCTAAAAGAAGATCCGTACTAAATCCCTTCAATATAAATACTTCAGTACTGAAAGTCATTCCACCTATTTGTAGCTCTACTCGCCTACTTCCAAAAACTCGCTTTCTGTGGGTACCAGAGAAATCAACTAATCTTATTTCTGGAACCTTTTGTACCTGAATGCCTGGTATTTGATCCTTTAGTTTAGTCCAGACCTTATGACTTAGAATTGAACATTCGCTTCCGGTATCAATTATACAGTTTATCGGTATTTCCATTAATTTGGCAGACACTGCTGGTGATTTGTAACTGGTCTTAGTTGCTCGTGCAGATTTCAGATCACTTTGCAAATTTATTTCCTCTGTTTCGGACAATTGAAAATTTACTTTTAGTTCCTGGATAGATCTTAGTGGTCGCTCCTCCGAGGCCCCTTGCCTAAATGGGAACGAAGCACCTAGACAAGGCTCTAGTTTGTTTGACTAGACTGTGACCTTTGGTTATGCAGGAAGTCCCGGGTTGTCTCTAGGGCTTCCTCCTGCTCAGAGGTCAAGTCTTCTCTGGTTGGTGACTGCCTTCTAGTCTGTTCTGCATCCCGAGGTGAGTATCGTCTAGGGGAACTCCCTTCCTGATAATTCCTCATATCAGGGAAGCTTCGACCTCTTTCTGGATAAGGTCGATTAAAGTTCCTCTGACCATCCTGTTGGCTGCGGTCCGCTCCTCTCCAGTTTTGTCTTCTATAAAACTTTGGATTCCTCGCAGCATTCCTTTCTCTACCGCTGGTTCTGGTCTCGATGTTGCGGACTTTGAAGCTCTTATTATTGATTCCAGGCTCTTTACTCTTGGGGTCTTCCTTATTTCTCCAGGCATCGGGATCGTCATAGATGTCGAAGTCCTTGAGAAAACTGGTCAATTCATCAACTGATCTCGGAGCATGCGCAAGGCAGAGGTTCCGGATACGATACGGCAGCTGTCCTATTATTAGATTCAGCACTTCACTTTCGCTGAAATTGTCACTCAAGTTTCGATAGGCAGCGTAGATGCTCCAAGCGAAGCTCTCCGTATTCTCGTGGACTGGGCGAAAATATCGTCGATTTCTCACAGCAGTTAACTGTCTCTGTTTGGCTTTCTCAGAGGCAAACTCCTCCTTAAATCTTAGGCAAAAGTCGGCATAGTTGACAAAACTATCTATGTTTCCCGCCAGCCAATGTTCAGCCTTGCCTGCAAATACTCTAGGAAGTAACTCAAGTCTATAGTGCTCAGGTATCTGCATAAGCTCGAAACTGACATTGAGCTGTCTAAGGTACTTCTCTGCCGATTGGGCCTCGATATCGCCTTTGAATTTTGGTATGTGGGCGATATCAGCCATCCTAGGCATCTTGAAATCGGCTCTACGTCGAGGAGGAGATCCATCAGAACTGTCTCCCTCTCTAGGTCGCTTACCTCTATCTGTTCGAACTGTTCTCTCGACGCAGTAGGGACTTTGCACTACTCTAGGAGGTTCAAAGGTGACCGCTTCCGGGTTTAAGCTTCCACCCCGTTCAATAGAATCCGGGAGTACATCTGAAGTGGCTTCGGTTTGCAACTGCAGTCTTTGAAACTTATCCTGCAGCTCACCTACTCTTCTAATTATAGTTCCAGTTTGTTCATGGATCTCTCTTCGAAGGGACACTTCCAGTCTCTTGGTCTCTTCACGGAGAGAGCTCACTTTTTCCCCAGCAGTTGATACAACTTCTTCCCGGAGATTCCGCGTCAATGCGTCGGCAGCCTCCTTCTGCTCTCGTACAGTTTTTTCCATCTGCTCGGTCCTTTCCCCAAGGGTTTTTACCACTGAACGCATTGCTTCGACAGAGGCCTCTATATGTTTAACCCTCTCGGGATCTTCATTAGTAGCTTCCACTCTAGACTGGACCAGCTCTAAGCAGGTATCTAGATTGCTCTTCATTTGCTCATGCTCTCTTTCTATCTCTCCACGCCACTCAGCTAAGGGCTCTAGTTGTTCTTCTACTACCCTTACTACCTCCTGTTGGCAAGAGATCCGGATTTTCTCCAACTCTTCTCTAACACTATCTCGTTGGTCAACCTTAAGCTGAGAGAAAAGCGTTCGCAACTCCTCTCTACCTTTCTCGGCTTCTAGCTGCCTTCTTTCTTCCTCTTCTTCCTTATCTTTCTTTCTCTTTTCTTCTTGACTTTCCACCAGGACACGGAGAACTTCTAACTCCCTTTCTCTTTTCTCTTCAGCTTCTCTCTTCTCCACCTCTCTTTTCTCTTCAAGATACTTTATCAGAGTCCTAAACTCTTGTACCTCTTCTTTTCTTTTAGCTTCTTCTTCTGCTTTCTCTCTGGCCCTTTTAGCTTCTTCTTCTGCTTTCCCTCTGGTCCTTTTTGCTTCTTCTTCTGCTTTCTCTTCTTTAATACGGGCTATCTCCTCTTCCTTCTCAAGGAGTCTCCTCTCCTCCATGGATTCGACCACCTGTCTCAGCTCTAACAACTCTTTCTTTCGAGTTTTCTCTAATTGAGTAGTTTCCTTTTTTCTTTGTTTTTCATCAATCTGTCTACGCTCTTCCTCTTCTTTCTTACGTTCCTCTTTATCTTTCATCAACCACTCCAGCAGCCAATGATCTGATTGGGTCTTACTTGGAAGACTTGGTTCAAGCAGGGACGCTACCAAGGGTACTGATAAGCATGTTTTACACCTAGCCTCTGCAACAGTCTCTGAGGTCTCTTCTTGCCCCTCGCATATCCAAT
This sequence comes from Lepisma saccharinum, assembly GCF_977018435.1. Classification (NCBI taxonomy): domain Eukaryota; kingdom Metazoa; phylum Arthropoda; class Insecta; order Zygentoma; family Lepismatidae; genus Lepisma; species Lepisma saccharinum. The sequence continues at coordinate 54,742,219 of NC_139243.1, read as the reverse complement.
GGAAATTCTTGAGACACTGGAAACACTGGAAGGACTCCATCTCGGCTCCAGGATCATCACAGCATGCGAACCCAGTCTCACCTTCCGTGGTTTTTCTCCCTCTGCTCCGTAGACTCATTCCGGACGTTTCTCTTTCCATTTTGTCACACGCGAATATGTCACAACACTTTACCTTCGTGAATTCTGTATGGTTATCCCAAACCACTTTACCTTCACTACCTTCGTGAATTCAATAGACGAACACTGTTACTAGCACTTGCACTTCAACCAGTGAGCCACTTCTAGTCCATATACGGCTTCACTATGTAACCAATCCGACCCCACGTTTTACAAGTCGAGCCCTGTGTTTTTGCAAATTCGAGCCCCACGTTGGGCGCCAAAATCTTTTGCAACGTCCGCGCGCCGGAGCACTGCAAACTACACCACGGAGCGGTGCAAAAGTGTACCCATTTATGCTAGCTTGTAGCCAGCCGAAGACATGGACTCAAAGTATCTCAGGGCTTGCGGGGTTTAGTATGGAAAGGTCAACTTGTAAAAGTTTATTTATATTTATACACGCATGTAAATAACCAGTTTAGCACATACGCTCTTAAATCCTCCTCAGTGAGGTACCTGGGCAGTATTAGTATGTTTATCTAATTTAGGGGGGGAACCAACTAGTACAGGTAACCAATAGGAACCTGGGTAGCCGTCACGTGCCACGCCGTCTGGGGACAACATGCGAAAGCGTCAATAGCGAGGGACGGGCCAAGGGGCCCGCGGTTTCACAAAGGTGTTGGTGTGAAAGGACGCCGCAAAGTCAATCCAGCTACGACAAGGGAACGGTTCGGTCCCTTGGCATGTCCAGTCAGTAGCAAGAGACGGCAAGGTACAAAGCGTAGGTCTGGAAGCACCCAGGAGACTTGGGCTTGGGCCGCCACGACCCAAGGGTAGCACATCAAGCTCTTATGGGGCAGACCAGGTAGGTAGGAAAACTGCTTTTTTTATTCTCCTCCTTCCTTCTCAAGGAAGCTATTGGATCCTGGTAGGGGAAACTTCCAGACTAGATCTGGGAACCAGGTCTTTCGCAGTCGGCATCTGGCAGTCGACTGAGCTCCGGGCCTCGCTGCTTTGTTTATATACTGTTTGGTGGCAGCACTGAGGCGGGTGGAGAAGATCGGAACTAAGCCGGCTGCAGCGTTGCAAACTCCCTTCAATTCACGAGATGCAACTCGTGCGTTATAAAATATCAAGTTTAGCATTGTAAAAACCACTAGCATGTGGCGATATAAACTTAACACTTGTGCGCTAAACTGAACACGTTACATTAAAGAAATTACAAGATAAAGAGATTCAACAATGCAAGTTACAAATTAAACAACAATTACTGCACAAAAGATAACTGAATGCGTAAACCACGCAGGGTATTTAGCATGCTTTCTTTAACCAAAACGTGTGTGCCATAACAATATATGCTTCATGCTTAACAACAATGCACTCAAAATTAGATAAAAGATAAATCAAAAGCGTAACCCTCGCAGTGGATTTCTCAAGCATTAATAATTATATATTAAAGAATATGGCTATCACGCAGGATAGCTAAATGTGATAACCACGCAGGGTCGTTACATAATTTATGATCACTCTGTTTAAGAGAGTTAAATATATTATCCACAAACCTATGAGAGATTTCTATGAGCAAGAAGTTGGCATACTGAAACCATTTATTAGCGTACTTTTCTCAGTTTGTATTATATCACAAAGAAATAAACATACGCAAATGCACTATTATCTGCTATATTAATAATACTTGTATATTTCTTCCAAACTTAATTAATGAAATTCTAGGTAGCTACATTCAATTTTTTTAAAAAAAGATCTTTTGTGAACGGCTGAATATCCGTTGCGAATTGTTATCATTAGTCAACTGTTTCTCCAGGTGAAAGTAGCGCCACATATCGTTATTTTGCTTAATCATGTATGTGTGCCGGAGATAATTGGCGTTGTGCTTCAAAAAGACAGACCGGTTGTTCGCAGGAATAGGTTAAGAGTGGCGAGTGATTATCACTTTTGTTTTGTGGGCGAGCTTTCACTTGCATTGCCTTATTTGTTCAATCCTTCTTTCTTTGAGACTCGTTTTGCCGATTTCTTCCCCTTGGATATGCTACCTTCGTGTCTCAGGTTCAATCAACTTTCGTTTAGTTCACTTATCATCCAACATTTCTGCTTGAACATTTTCAAGTGAACGGAGAATGAAGCACAGATAGGGAAGGTGCTCGAATATCGGATACTTGCTGCTTACGCAAGTTTATGATATCTTAATAACCACTAATTTCACTGAATTCCATATTATCTTGGGACATTCGATGACCAATTGGCCCTGAGCCTCACTTTTTAAAATTAAATGCAATGCTGAAAATTCATCACATCTTGTGAGTGACCAATCTAATATTAGTTCATGTATTACACACATTGATGTGCCGTAGACTATAAGTTTACGTCTACATGCGTTGTCTACACGTAATCTACGCGTAGATTACATTGGGTTGTAGTTTACATAGACTACGTAGACAATCTAAAGTGCATTAAAATTAATTTTCAAGGGTTTCATGAAAAGAAAGTTACATTTTCAACTATATTGGTTAACTAACGGACTGAAAAGAATCCTATTTACAACAAAATTTCTCTTCTCTTCTATTATCAACTAAGCAAGAAGATAAATAGTATGCAAGAAAGACAACAGATGGCAGTCGTGAGGTAAGAGTGGTCTTTACCCCATAAAACACTACAATATTTTCTACGTTAGGTTTCTTCCTAGGTGAGAAATTGTTCGAATTTGGAAGAAAGAGTATGAAAAGTTCTCCTCACATATTAGCAATTGATAAGCAGTATAATTTTGTTTTACTTCCAATGCGCCCTTTGCTAAGTTATCACCTTTCGCCATGTTGTTTACATAGATTACGTCATCTACGTGTATAAAATAGTCTACGTGTAGAATGTAGACTATCGTTGTTTACGCGTAGACGCACATCACTGTATGCAACTGACGAAGGGACATTCACAAAGAACAAAACCACGCACTGGGTAGGGATTCGATCCCGGGAGGAAGATATTTAAGAGTTTGTGGTTTAGCACATATGGGCAAACTTTTGTCACGCACCTAGTTGAGGTATGTAGCGTGCATGTAGCCTGTGTACCCCGCACTGCAGAACTGTAAAGTTCAAGGACGCCCGCAGAGGGTGACCAGAGGGGCACCCTTCCCACACCTCCTGGGATAACTGGGAAAGTTCATATGAATCGAATGGGATAGTTGTAGCGTTAAAACATGGACTGCTATCGGATTAAAAATTATAAATTCTCGAGTATGGACTGCAGTTAAAAATTAACCAGTACACCCAGGGCCGTATCAAGGTTTGTGGAAGCCCTTGGGCAAAATGTTTTGTGATGGGCCCCCATTTTTTAATTATTTTTTACTAGGAGCTTTATTAGCTCAATATGCAAACCACCAATTTTCAGCAGTTGAAATGGTAGACCTGATTTTAGAATCAGTAGTCATTCACAATCGAACATATCGCAGATAGGTTTGCAGGGAGAATAGCGCAGTAAAATAAATTACAGGACGAAAATTGTAGCGCTATAGCAGCAGTAAAATTGTGCGTCTAAATGTATGCAGTATATTACGAAGAGTGAATACCGTAACAATAATATATAGTAAATACTAAGGGGGTTCAGAAGGAAACAGAGAACTGAACAGTAGACTGTACTTACGGACATAATTTATTATAAGGGCCTCCCCCATGGCGCAGTGGTAGCGTCATTGCCTTCTAATCAAGGAGTCCCGGGTTCGATACCCGGTAGAGGCACAAATGGTTCGGATCCCACTTTAAACTGTAGGTCCAGTCCCGATTAGCCTTACTGTGCATAAAGTGGACTTAAAACAGAAACTCAAACTCAATAATTTATTATAAATGAGATTATTAACAATTAAGAATAAATATGTCACTACTTACGCACGGTCCATCTACTGGACAATTACCGACAGGTTCATTGTGGAAATTGTAGTAACCACAGTTTCGCCAAGAAAATTCCCAAAGGCTTAACACTTATAGTAGACACACTTTTCTTGCCTTTTTCGCCGAAAATTCATCTACTATATCATCGAAGTCCAATTCACGAAGTTCATGTTGAATGCTTAATAAACAAAGATTGGATAAGCGATCCTGTCCCATGGCAGTAAGAAGCCTGTTTTCCCTAATTTCATTTTTGAGAAAGTTCTTTCTGTGCTGCAGTTTGTTACCATTAAGACCAAATACATTCTAAAGAGAATTTCGACATTGGGAAATGTACTGTGGAACGGGTCCTTACATACCTAGGTGCAATATTATACATAGACAGTTCCATTGTGATGTCTTCCTGATGATTGACATTGCTACTGCTTACTAGGTGTGCAAACTGTATCAGCTCATTCTCTAGCGAGGGTTCCAGATACTCCTCGTAGATGCGCACAAGATTGCAGATGTAATTTGTAAGAAAGTATTGTACTTCGTAAGATTATTTATTATCTTTTTTATTGCTTTTTTTCCACACCACAGCCAAATCAATCCATGGTATAAAGTATACTGAGCTTCAGATATCTACAAACAGATCGACTGAGAGCTGTGCTACAATTGGATCCAGAAGAGTGAAGACATACGACAATATTGAAGTTTTTTTTATTTTTAAAATACAACTTCTTATGTAATTTTTCACAAGCATAGCCAGCTGGTTAAAAGATTTTTTTTGGTGGAGGCCCTTTACAGCTTCCTTTTGGTGGAGGCCCCGGGGCAATTGCCCCAGTTGCCCATAGGTTAATCCGGCCCTGAGTACACCTACAAAAAACGAGTTACATCAAAATTTAGCTTATTCAATTCTGCGTTAATCTATGCTAACCAAATGTTTTTCGAGTATGCCTTATATTTTTTTTCGTCATGAAAACAAAAGAATGGTATTTTTTTTAGTTTTGCAAACGATCGCTCTTTTTGAAATTCGATAAATCAAAAACGGGTTCTTCAATCGTGATGAAATTTTAGTATGGCGTAGGTAGAAAGGTTTTAAACATAAATCTTAATTTTCAGATTTCAAAAATTTGTCAAAAAACCGTTATAATCAATTTTGCGAAACAACATTTTCTTAGTACTTGTTAGTCCTACAAATACAATATTGTCTTGTTTTGAAGAAGCTCATTGCATCTATTTTCATAATCCATTATCATTGTCAATTCACATTGAGAAATCGATATTACAAATATGTTTTTATTCAGCGGAGTAAAGATGAGTGCGAAATGTGGCAACACGGCACACAGCGATATCCGTTCAATCGTGGATAATGCCGGGTTGGCACTGTGAGTCTCTGATATGTGCATCGTGAAAAACTACACAATGATTGATTGATTGATTTGGTGTTTTAAGTCCACTTTATGCACAGAAAAAACTACACAATGAGAAAATAGGTACTGCTCATCATCAAAGTGATGGATGTTTATGGAAAAGAGGAGAGTGAAATCCAGTTTCTAAAAGGGTTGCTTTGTGTTTGCTCTGGTAGGTGGCGTTGTACGTAAGAAAGCAGACTGGTATGGTCTGACGGCGCAGTGTTTTGTTTACATGTGCAGAAGCTCGTTCACAACATGGAGGCATCCCAACTCACCACGCCCAAAATAGGCTCATTCCTCCATCAGAGTGATGCTCACTTTTTTCTTCGACGAGAAGGGCCCATTGCTTTTGGATTGGCTGGACGCAGGTGGGACTGTCAACTCAACTGCACTACCCTAAACAATGCACGCCCTCATGTTGCACAGGTGTGTCGTGATCTGCTACGGCGTTTCCGATGGGAAGTCCTCGACCATCCTCCCTACAGCCCCGATCTCTCACCCTGCGACTACCACATCTTCGGGCCACAAAGAAAGCATCTGAAGGACCGCCGGATCGCCAACGATGCTGAGGTCCGTGACGCCGTTGCAGATTGGTTCCGCAGTCAACCGCGGACGTTCTTCGCTCAGGGTATTCATACCCTTGTGAGGCACTGGGACTCTTGCTTGAACAGACAAGGTGACTATGTGTAGAGAATATGTTACCCATGGATCACTTTTACTTCCTGTATGTTTAAATATTCCAACCAATAAATCATTACAGAGAAAACCGAGAGTCTCACTTTCATTTGGGCAACCCTTATATTTAGATCGAGGTTCACATAGTACTTCTTCCCGCTGCGTCTTAACTCTCTGCGCCACCGCTGTTGTCTGGTTGGTTTTCGGCGTATTCCCCGCTCCTCACTAAAGTTGACTCAAGTCTGACCTTGACAACAGCGCCACGGTATTTTCAATTCAATTTAATTTTTTTGTAAAACAATAACAATAATGAAAAATAAAATATAAGTTTCCTGACTGAATGCCAAGATATGAAATCCCCAATGCTCGAAGAGGAAATTTCTAGCCTTGAGAAAGGGGGGGGGGGGCTTGCACGGTTCAATGGAGAAAATTTAGAGGGTGGGGGATGACTATGCAAATTATCCTAGTGGGGGCCTCTGTATGTGAATTTTCTTAACCGAGGGGGGCGGGTCCCCGATGGCAAAGTGGTATCGTCGTCGCCTTGTAACCAAGAAGTCCCGGGTTCGATACCCGTAGGAGGCACATAGTGGCTCGGATCGCACTTTAAACTGTAGGTCCAGTCCCGATTAGTCTTTCTGTGCATTAAGTTTACTTAAAACAACAATTGAATCAATTTTAACTGGGGGAGATAGCATTCCTGCCCCTCTGAGAAAATATCCTACGGGCGTATTTGGTAAAGTTAGTTACGTAAATTGAAAAATTTTGGCTCTGGTTATAACCCCAGGGAGATTAAAGGTGATAAGAAAGATCCAAAGCAGGAAGGCAGGTGTGGAAATCTTAGCAGAGAGAATTCCTTGCCTCCAACCGCGGAGATTGAAATAGAACTCCTAGTTGAGTAAATCCCCTTGGAGCTCGTGTTTGAATTCCACAAACCAGGAGGGAATTGCATTATATTTAAGGAACAGCCTCCGTTCTGAAGAGGCACTAACGTATCCAAGAGGAACATCTATATTGGGTCCACTTGGAAATATGCTTCGCTGACACCTCCCGCTATGAACACCATTCCTCATGCCAAGTAGGGATGGTGCAGATACGAGATAAAACTTGACATTCTCGTCTTCTCTCGCGAATGACGTTTCTTGTCTCGTTTTCGGTCTCGTCCTCGGTGTTGTCTCCCAATGGGGCTGGTGGGCTGGTCGCGAATTTATTTTTCTTTCCAGTCAACTTTTGAATGCGGGTTCATTTCTTGCTCTCTGATTGGCTGTTGGAAAGTTACGGTGCTCTGATTGTGAGAATATCTTATTTCCTATTTTCAGCGCAAATTTGCTGCTTTCTAATCTAATCTAACCTAACCTAACCTAACATACAGCGCAAATAAGATATTCTCACAATCAGAGCACCGTAACTTTCCAACAGCCAATCAGAGAGCAAGAAATGAACCCGCATTCACAAGTTGACTGGAAAAAGAAAGAGCGCAGGCTGGTCAAGTAAAGCTAATTTTAGGTGGCAGCACAGTAGTTTCATGTCGCTTCAGACAGGCAACTGTTTTCCCGTTTATACATGTGAAATGCAGTGCTTGACATGTTCATATGATATTAATTTGAAGTTTAATTTGATTATAATCTTAGAAATTATGTCGAAACACGATAGATGAATAACCTGAGCTGTAAAACTAGGATTTCAAAAAATATAGCCAACAGAAAAAATATCTGAACTCAAAAAATGTCAAAGTTTGCATAGTCATTTGCATACTTTGTTGTTATAACTTGGTTCGTTAGAGAATAGTGCATAATAATTCCGTACTACACTTATTTTCGTAGCTGTTGTTACAACATGTTCAGTGTAACTCCTCTATTTTACGTAGACAAGAAACATCTGCTTCACGTCTCGCAACCTCCAAAGCGTTCTTATTTACATGAATTATAAAGTGTAGTAACAACAACATTTTAGCGAGTTCAGTAGTGTAAAAATATTTATGAAATTACATGATACATTTTTTACAAGTTTAATTGAGGTTATACCTTTTGAGCACTGCTTTGCGTTAGTTATGAATTAACTTTTCTGTATATCTGCACTTAATAAATTAAGATTTACAGAACTTGTAGTAAATAGTGAGTTACGGAGTGAAATAAAATTCCAACAAGTCTGTGTAGAAGAAAGACAGTGTGCGAAGGGGGATCTTAAATTCATTTATGCAAATTCTTATCTTTTGTAATTGTATGAAAGGAAGCGTTTGGATAATCTATTAATGTTTATTCTTCTCTTGTATTTCCAGGTAAGTCATTCTGCAATCTTGGTCCGAACGGTTACTAAACTTTCCAACCTTGGAATTTCGTCATTCGTAAGTATGTATTTTTATACAAACACTAAACGGAACCCCTTGCACTATCAGCCTTTTGGAGGATCACGATCTTCTAGAGAGAGTTTCTATTAGTTATACGCGTTGTTAGCTTATCGAATCACATTGTCGTTCATATCTAGCACTCTTGGTTGTAAATGGTGCACACTTTGAATTACACTAAAAGTAATGAAACTTTGAACATTTTACGTCCATATCATACGTTACGTATACGTATGATTCAGAATATAATGAAATTATAATATAAATTCAAAACGCAATTGTTTTTTTTCGGACACCCTGTATGTATATAATTTGTAAACACGTCAAAATGCACCAATGCATCTTCCTTCATCTTTCTCGTCGTCTCAGCTACAGATTTTATGCATGTTTTCCTCCAGCTGTTTGCGTACAGACTCCTAATTTTATGTTGCACTGTAAAGCTTCTGTTGTTGTTCTGTGAACCAAGTAGCCCTTATAACTAGAAAAGTTAGTTCTCTTCCAGCAACGACTGCCATTAGCCGGGTGGCTCAATTCGGTCTCGTTAACCTTAATCATGTCAAAAGGGAAAGCATCCGGGCTCCCGAACAAAGTCCAGAGACACCTACCAGAGAGTTTGTGAACTACACTTTCTTCCTTCTATCGTCCTGTAATGGGCCTTCCAGCCTTCCCTAAGTGACACAACAATCCCTACACACACATTATTTTCTGATTACAACGAACGGAGCACAACTATTCAATTATAGGATACACTAAACCAGCACAAGCGCCAAGCCAAAAGGGGGATTCGTGGAACTGCAACCCTCTCTCAATTAAATAGAAGAAAATAAATAAATTTCAGTTACAAGTTTCAGAAATATACGCATCACTGAAAGTATGAAATTAATAATTGAGATTTTTATCTGAAGCAAATTTATTTTTTTTAAATTCAAATGTTTATTTGAAAACCTAGTTTATACTAATTGAGCCAACTGGTGTGCGTAAAAAAAAGGGAGATAGGGAAAAATAATTGTGTAGTGTTGTTCTCTTTGTCATAAGCGGCTTAAAGTGAGCCGGAAAGCACCGGAACTCAGTTCCTGCTGCCGCATTACACATCCATTTACATACTTAACACACTATATCCATGGACGTCCGGAAGGGAGGGTGGCAAGGGGGCCAGGCCCCCTTGAAAATGAAGGTTCACCTAAAAATATATACAGTGAAACCTCGATTTTACGTTTGGCAGGGGATCAAGGTGAAAGAACTTAAAATGCGGGAAAATGTAAAATTGACGAACGTAAAATCGGGGTTCCACTGTTTTTCACACATAATTTCAGTTCAGTCAGTTTAGTAATTTATGTTCCTTCAACACCCCTATAATATCATACTGAAGCTGTTTTTTGAGGAGGCGTCACTATTAAGGGGGGGAATTTGCCTCCTTTTCCCCCCCTGGAAAAACATTACCCTGCTGCCCCTTCCTGGAAAAATCCTTGGACGTCCATGACTATAACCATGGGCGTAACTTTGCGGGGGATCAAACTTGGAACAACTTGAGGGGGAGTTAAAGCCTAATCACACGAAACTGGATTTCCAGTAGGAATGTCCTAGTTGGCGCTGGACTGGCTACCCATCTGCTAGTTTTCGCCTCACACGATATTTGTTACTGTACTTTTGTTCCCATAAAACATTGCGCAGAGCAGACAATCTAAGAAGATGGACGAGTAATTTGAAGAACGTAATAGGAGAATTACTACTGTTATTAAAAATTAAAAAAGAAAAGTGTGGACTAGAAATTGGGTCAAAAGAAAATATGAACAAGCTTTTTAATGAACTCTGGTATGCATATTCATAGATGAGATTCTTAGGATTCATTCATAAAAAAAAATATTTTGTTCAACTAAATATATTAAACATTTAATACACTTTGTAATAATAAGGATTTTCATTATCGGCTAATCGTATTTGTCGCGTACAAATCTCATCGCTTTTGATAAATTCCTAACGATTAATGAACATGAATGCGCGCCATCTCTGTTCATTTATAGAGAATCAGACAAAAACAACCAACACTCGGAAACCACAGACAATAAACTTTCCCTCGCCAAACTCACATTATCTTCACATGGTCAAACTTCGCTCTGATTGGCTGTTCTTCAAAACCAGATAAGAAGCCAGCCCGGCGGCCATGATTTCCACCCAGGTAGCCAGTTCAGCGCCAACTAGAGGATTTCTACTGGAAATCCAGTTCCGTGTGATTCGGCCTTTACACTTGGGACTTAATTTTAGGGAATATAGAATCGACGAGGTTTCCATCCCATAACAATGGCATCCAGGACTATTTTGCTAGACAACTGTTATATTTTCTAAACCACAAGAAAATGTTCTTCATTACTTCGCTCCTCAGGTCGCAAGAGGTTGAAATTTTAAATTTGAGAACCAGGCAATTTGGGGGGGAAGGGGGGTAGGTGCCAACCTCTTTGTTCCCGTCAAGTTACTAAATTTGTCTCCTGTCGCTGGGAGGTCCGGAAATTTACAAAAAAACAATCTATTTCGGTCAGAACCTAATTTTCCGAAATGACAGGCAGGATAGATCTTGATTATACATTTACTTAGGATGCAGTATAATAATAATAATAATAATAATCTAATAATAATAATTAATGCCTTCTCTGGCAGTATGCATATTCTTATAGGTGATAATATAACTAAAAACATTTTAGTAAAACGAAAGAAGTGTGAGTGTGTTTGTGAGTCTACGTATGCCACGCTAGCTCATTCGTTAGCGCGTCTGACTACCCTGCGAGAGACCCGGATTCGATCCCCGGCGGTGGAGAACCGGGATTTTTTCTACCTGTTCAAGCGGCTCCGGCGCCCACCCACCTGCAGGAAACTCTGGAGGGTAAAGGCGGTCAGGGGCGTGGTGCTGATCACATCACCCCTGTAAGCCTTGTTGTGTGTATGGTTTCTTATTTTAACTTACACAAGACATACAAACACGTAGGTGCAAGTTATAACAACATAACTTTAATGTCTGGAAGCCATTCACGTACATCTTACACACAGTTACTATAACAACTAATGATCAAGAAAGTGTAGAGCCCTAACTTCACACCCTCTATACGCCTTCATGGTCTTCATGGCAAAGCACAGGGGAGCACTTTATTGTTGTTGTCTTTTTTAAAAATTTTTACATGGATGAGCGATCATTTATGATAGAATTGATATCGAGAGGTTCCGTGTTCGATACCCGGTGGAGACATATTGTTATTCGGATCCCACTCTAAACTGTAGGTCCAGCCCCGATTAGCCTATCTGTGCATAAAGTGGACTTAACAACTCAAGTCAACTCAACCACTTAGCCTTTCTGATCATTGTGTTGACTTGAAAAGGATTTTGATTTGACTTTATCATTAATATTTCTTTGCACACTTCTCTCTCATTTCCCACAGGAACGCAAGCACTAGTTTCCGCTAGATGAAGAATCCTGCACAAAGCAATAGCTCTGAATAAAAGTTTCAAGTTTACACGATGTTCCTTGTAGAAGAGTCATTATTTATTCATTGGTTTCCTCTCGGGAGTTAGCTCAGAGACCCAGGACGTAGATCTTATGTCAAGTGTAGAACAACCTTGGAGCTGTTCTTAGATTCCATTCCACGCAAGTTTGGAAATAGATCTCGAAGCAAATCACAAAGGTTATTCCTTGTACAGGGTGTCCAAGAAGTCACGGAACCGAGATTTTGAACGTACGTAACTTTCTGTAAAAAAAAAAAGAATGATAGAGTCGTGTAACTTGCACTGGGTATTAACTTTGTATATGTGGATATTTTTAAAACAATAAACAAGAAAAGCATGTTCTACATGAACATTCAGTATGTGAAAAAGTTATTAAAGTGTAAAAACGTTTATTCACGAATTGAAATGAGACTTGGATAAAAGACAGCTGTGAAGCGGCTTGCAAAATTTTCGATCTTTATCGATGGTCTGTGTGGCTATTTATCGAACTGATAAAAAAACTATAAACTTTTAGGCATCTTAAGCATTAGAGACAATTTATAAGGTTAATTAAGGCATATTAACTCATAACTGGCGTGGTGTAAGATTGTAACGCAAATGGCGTGGCGTGGTCCCGTGGACCACCAACTTGAATTCACTATTTCCATAAGTTATCGAAACAGTAGCGAACTTTTTCACTATTTATCATCTGTTTCGAACCTTCTTTATGGAATTATGATAAATTCTTGTCCACTATTTGCGTTATTACGGTTTTTATTACTCAATTTATCTAACGGTACAAAAATCTGTTTGTTTTTCGTAAACTGCTCTGTAAATATATTTTCAGGGGACTGTACGTACAAAAAAACAATTAGTTGTTCAATTATCACAGATAATACATGTAGTTACCCAATGAAAACAAAATAACGTAAAAAAATTCACCTTAAAGATTCTGCACAATTTCAAAATGAGGGGGGGAGCTAATTGATCGTAATGATATTTAGTGGAGATAAGTACTTCAATATCACTTTTATGATCAGACTCCAGATCTGATAAATCACTTCCGCTTGCAACTTGCCACGTCGTCCCCGATTAGGAGTACGATAACTCTTTTACACTCAGGGTCTTGCTAGGTTTAAGTAATAGTCTTAATATCGCATAATTAACGTTTTATTAACGATAATAGCTTTAACTAGCAACTAGCTAACAACACACGTGACTCAACACGTTTAAAAGACACTTCCACTGAGATAATTACTTTACACAAGTAAAGTAAATCTTTTAATTTAATTCCAGCTCTGCTATTTCCAACGGATTATAAGCAGTAAAATAGTCACAATATTATCACAAAAGGACTTGCAATAACACAAACTTAGACTTACATTAAAGTCATCTTTCATTTTTTCTTTCATAATCAAGCAGAAGGAAAAAATCTCTTAACTTTTTCCATCGTTACCAACTCCGCACAGAAAATTATCATACCTAAATGTGTGATGACACTCTAGATATTTTCTATGACCATGCAGGCCCACCTATACGTAAGATAACTTACAGAATAACATTGATTCAAACGAACATGTACAAAAATGACACAAATAAACAATAAATATTTTGCTACGACGTAACTTGGGTCGTTGCAAACTAATTAGAGTTTATTTTTTATTTCAAGAATACTTTCACTAAAACACGCATCGTCAACTTTGATTCTCAAACAAGGTTCCTTGCCGAAAGACTTAGGCAAACTGCGTAGCGTGATCCGTGGGACCCACAGGTGCCTATTGCTCTGAAACTAAAACGAAGCTAGCGAAGTACCAAAAAGAGAGGAAAGTACTTACTTGTTATTGCTTCGGAGAACGAGAGCGTTGTTCCAGCACGTGGGTCCCATGGACCACGCCACGCCAGTTACGTGTTAATAAAAAAGTGTGTTATTTCGAAATTACGAGGTGTGCTGGCAACATTGAACGTATCAGAGGGCAGTACAAGCTGTGCCCGACATCTGGCTATGTTAATCCATCAAAATCCAGAAGAAAGAAAAAAAATATTGTTTGATTTGCTTTATTTTACTTTGCTTCTTGTGCCACTTTTTGGCTAATTTGCGAAGATGGAGATGAGTGATGACATGATGAAATTGATGAATTCACACTTACAAACATCCACGCCCAGGCCGGGATTCGAACCCGGAACCCCTCACGTCGTAGCGCCATGTGCTAACCACTCTGCCACGGACGCCGGCAGAAAATATTTTAAATCGTACAAAAACCAACCTACCTAACCTTCTTATCTTTTTGTGCCAGATGTCGGGCATACCTGGTACTATCCTCAGGCACGACCAATGTTTCCAGTACACCTCGTAATTTCGAAATAACACACTTTTTTTATGAATATGCCTTAATTAACCCCATAAATCGTCTGTATTGCTTAAAATGCGTAAAAAATATCGTTTTATTACCATTTCGGTAAATACCCACGGAGATCATCAATACACATCGAAAATTTTGCAAGCGACTCCACAGTTGTGTTTTATCCATATCTGTTTTTACTTCCTACAAAAACATCTTACATCTTAGTAACTCCCCTACGTTGAGCGTTGACGTAGAGCATGATTATCCGCATAGAGAAGGTTAATACCCAGTGTAAGATTCATGTCTCTATCGCTCTTTGTACAAACGTTATGTCCGTTCAAAATCTTAGTTCCGTATTGACATTTTCATTTGTGATGAAAAATCCTATAACTCACATAATTCAGCTTTACACATTATTTCTGCAACTGTTAAAAAGCAATCAGAGCATCTGCAAACATTCGAGAACAGAAACAATTCTTTCGTTTTGCATTAATTAAATATTATTGTAAAGTTGTTTTGCAGATGCTCTGATTGCTTTTTAACAGTTGCGGAAATAATGTGTAAAGCTGAATAAAAAAGTGAGTTATAGATCATCTCAATGTTTGTATTACTGAAGGTAAATATGTTTGTTATATGAAAATGAATTTTAGTTATAAATAATTATTAACAAACAAATATGAAGCTACTTTCTTGTTACTGTTCATGTAACTAAATAAGTATAGATAACGTTTCGAAATATTATTCAATTACTACCTTACAAAACTCTACGACAATAAAATATTTTTTTATGAAAATGTGGCGCCATCTCTGAAAGTAAAAGAGAACTTTTATCAGTTTCTTTAAAAATGTCTCTTTAATTACACCTCTGCTAGTATTATGCAAAATCATGCAGCAATTTAAGCTAAGCGAATACTGTTATTTTGCTGTCATTATGTAGATATTAAATACCTACAATAAATGTTCTTTAATAGTAACACTTAAAGTATTTTCAAAAAATAAGGCATTTTTTTTCATAATGAAAATTGTAAATATACCGAGTGAGTCACCTAAAATTACCACCGGAAATATTTCGTGAACAACAATAAATATTGAAAAACTGCTTTCGCAGATATATAGGTATGAGAGTGGCTCATGAAATTAGTGGATACAATACGTTCAACTACGTAAGGAAGTACGATTTTCAACAGAAACAATGGACACCCCATTTAATTTTCAGCTCATTTGAAAGTACGGAAAAAATCATTAAGAATGGCGTTTGTTACATTGTAATACGTCAAGTAGTTCTCAAGTAATTGTAACTGAAGTTGAGCGTGAAGGCGCATCCTTTACGCCTGTCGGGCAGAGCCGAGCGCAAATGCCGTCGCGCATACAGCCTGCACGCATGTGCTGCATTTTTCTTACACTCGTCATAGATAAGTATCATCGCGGTCTTTTCAGTTTGAAAATACTATTTTCTCAGCAACAGTACTGACGTAAGTACACTATCACAAACGTCTGATTAATCAGTGTACTTTGTTACGCCCTTGCTTTATTTGATAAATTTGATAAATCAATTTGAAAGAAAGACAAAATGTATTAGCTGCAATGATAAAAAGTTGAAAACTCAAATATTTGTCATGACCAAACGAGAATGTACTGAAAATTATGACGTAAATAAATGAACGCCAATTAACATTTATATATGTAACTGATGGCGGAATGTTTAATATTTATACTTTTTAATTAACAAATATTTTTATGCAGGATTTATAGCCTTTGGAAAGGTAGGTCCAGTCCCGATTAGCTTTTATGTACATAAAGTGGACTTAAAACACCAAATCAACCAACCGCGGGGGAATGGTTATCACTGCACGCTATGACACCACGAGTTCCAGGTTCGAACCCCGACCTCGGCATGAGTGTTATTTGTGTTTGTCTCTTCATTAATTGTATTGTATCATCTTCGCGATTAACCAAATGTGTCAGCGACGCTAAGTAGCATAAATCAAATCAAATCATTGGTTGATTGTTTGATTTGGTTTGTTTTACTTCGGTTTTCCTACACTTTTGGCTAATCGTCAAGATGGTACGATAAAATTGATGAAGGGACAAACACAAATAACACCCATGTCCAGGTCGGGATTCGAACCCGTGATCTCTGGCTTAATAGTCAAATCAACATGTTTTGGATTTTCGAAAGTGGGTGGGATTAGCGTGTACTTCTTTTCAGTAGTCCTTCCTCATTTTGCAACCCTTTCCTTTCTTTGACGTTCTATTTTTAGGAATACTGGGCCCTAAAGGGGGAGGGGGATTATGACCCACATCAACCTCCTTTGGGCACGCCACTGATTGCTACCCCAAGTGTCGACATCACCGCATATCACTGATATCAAGACTACATACAGTCAAAATTACAATGCGAATATCACATATATACAGATGCTTCAAAATCAACGTCTGGAAAAACAGGAGCAGCATTTTCCTGTGATAATTCTGCAGAATTCAAAATTTTTCCTTTGCCATCGTATCTGTCCATTTACACTGCAGAAGCTTTTGCAATACGACAGGCATTGCTTTATGTACAAAAGAAGTTAAATTCAGTTCTAATTGCAACCGATTCAGCCTCTGTGCTAAATTATTTACAGTTTGCATCATGGTCATGTCATACGGAGTGGTACATTGTTAACATAAGAATACTCACACTGAAATTAACGAGATTGGGATATGATATCAACTTTATTTGGACACCTGGACATTCTTTAATAGAAGGGAACAATATAGCAGATACTTTGGCAAAATATGCAGCGAATCAAACAATCCAACAGCCGCTTTCAATAAAGTTTCCGTCCGTAGTTTTGGAATCACACACTAAAAAAAATACTATTTACTGACTGGCAAAGCTTGTGGACAAATACTGGTACTCAATGCGATAGGGCGAACTATTCTATACAAGAAAGAATTCCAGAGGAATGTTGGTTTAAACAGATTGAACTCTCCCGGAGTTCCCTCACAACTACGTATAATGCGCTGCAGGTTAAATCACACTATCGCCGCAGCTCACCTTTACAAGAAGAATTTAGTGACTTCGCCAGTTTGTTTGTGCAATGAATATACTGTAATTCCGAACCACATTATATTTCAATGCAAACTTTATGAAACTTACAGAGAACCATTTTTACAGGAATTGTACAGGAGTGGACATAAAGCGCCACTGACACTGCCTTGTTTACTGACTTCACCTTCATCCTCGGTAATCTATATTCTTACAAAATATCTTAATATGTCGAATATAATTCTGTAAAAATGTAATGAGATTTGGTAACTATTTATTATGAAAGGAATAATTGTGAGTAAATATTATGTGCATACATGTATATAATACCAATTGATAAATTGTTAACTGGTGCATGGATTTTGTCCACAACCAATAAATATTTTTATATAAAACAAACAACGAAATAATAATAACTCAGAAAGATGTATCAGAACTTTTAGATAATTTGTCAAAGCTTACTTATGTACAAACTATACATTTTATTGTAACCTGCAGTTGTTGGAACGTAACAACTTCCCTAAGCACAACGAATAGTATGCAGAAGAGTAACATGTTTGTTACAATACACGAATGGCATCAAAAGGGGGGATAGGCTAAGTATGTTACGACACACGACTCAACTTGTGAGAATGTTTGTTTCAAGCGTCAACTTCACGTTACAATTACTTGGGAACTACTTAACGTATTACAATGTAACAAACGCCATTCTTAATGATTTTTTCCGTACTTTCAAATGAGCTGAAAATGAAATGGGGTTTCCATTAAGAAAAACTAAGTTTCTGTTGAAAATCGTACTTCCTTACGTTGTTGAACGTGTTGTGTCCACTAATTTCATGAGCCCCTCTCATACCTATATATCAATATTTATTGTTGTTCACAAAATATTTCCGGTGGTAATTTTAGGTGACTCACCCTGTAACATGATCATGCTTTTTATTATTAGAGAAATGTTTAAATTAAGGGCAGGAGGGTCTGAGGCAGCAAAAACTGCCTTTGATAGAAAAACTTGACTGTCAAATACAGAAAGCTAGCTGGTTATGTTTTATCATATTCTACCACTGAAAGTTAAAATAAATTGTTCCACAGTTTTCAAAATTCCACAAATTTGTTTTATGTGAGGCGTCACACTACATAAACTTTATGACTAAAATTTCCTCTTAAACTTTTTCTTGAACGAGATATAACAGAAGTGAATTGGGCATTTTAGTAACCTAAGTGTGTGAAATGTAAAAAAGATTCATTTGGCGTTTTAAGTCCACTTTATCGGGACTGGACATACAGTTTAATGTGGGATCCGAACGACTATGTGCCTCCACCGGGTATCGAACCCGGTACCTATTGACTACAAGGAAATGTCGCTATCACTGCGCCATCGAGGCGGCCCTTGTGTAAAAAAGATAATGAAATACAGTTCTGCTGGATATTCACTCATTTGTTGAAGCGATTTGTTATGAATTTGGGATAAAATTGGTTTATTTTTATTAGATTATAATTTTTTTAGTATTATATAATAATAGTCATAACCATTATAAAAATAATTTTTATTGTTATGAATTTGTACTCTTCAAGTTTTATCAGTGGCCTGACACCCCTTACAAAGTTTCTGGTGATGCCCATGAGTATTATATGAATTATAATGAGATTTTATTCAAAATGGCATGTCATTTTTTACTCTGGATTGGTAAACTCGAAATAAACTACAATTTGAAATTCGATGAATCATTTTGAAATACTCTGTATTTTCCAGTCATCCCATAAAGTCGCGGTTAGGTCCTTGGCTGGTGTAAATTTCACTAAACTGATTGCAAGCCCAACTGACGGCTGACGTACTTCTTGCTACATAGCTCTATCTGTCCACCAACTGTCTTCGGGGGGGGGGGGGGGTGCATCGATGAGTGTCAACAACCTTAGTTGCGAAGTAAAGAGCTGTAGGGGTTACGCCGCTTTTCCGTTACAACGTTGCCAAGCGTACGTCTGTCAGATGTTTTTATTGGCTTGGTTGTACAGTGTTTGGGTATTTTGTGTACTAATGTTCCGTGCTTTATGTATTATTGTCCAACTTTTATCCAGTAACGGCGCTGAACAACTCTCTCTCTCTCTCTCTCTTTCTCTCTCTCTCTTTCTCTCTCTCTCTCTCTCTCTCTATCTCTCTCTCTGTCCCCAGTTTTACGTTTGGCAACATGCTGTGTATCCGACGTTCATTTGTTTCGTCTGGCAACATGCTGTATATCCGACGCTCATTTGTTTCGTCTGTCAACATGCTTTGTATCCGACGCTCATTTTATTCATCTGCCAACATGCTATGTATCGGACGTTCATTTCTTTCTTCTGGCAACATGCTGTATATCCGACGTTCATTTGTTTCGTCTGGCAACATGCTGTGTATCCGACGTTCATTTGTTTCGTCTGGCAACATTATGTTTATCCGACGCTCATTTGTTTCGTCTGACAACATGCTGTGTATCAGCCGCTCATTTTTTCGTCTGGCAACATGCTGTGTATCCGACGTTCATTTGTTTCGTCTGTCAACATGCTTTGTATCCGACTCTCATTTTTTCGTCAGGCAACATGCTGTGTATCGGACGTTCATTTGTTTCGTCTGGCAACATGCTGTGTATCCGACGTTCATTTGTTTCGTTTGGCAACATGCTGTGTATCCGACGCTCATTTGTTTCGTCTGGCAAATTGCTGTGTATCCGACGTTCATTTGTTTCGTCTGGCAACATGCTGTGTATCCGACGCTCATTTGTTTCGTCTGGCAACTTGCTGTGTATCCGACGTTCATTTATTTCGTCTGGCAACATGCTGTGTATCCGACGCTCATTTGTTTCGTCTGGCAACTTGCTGTGTATCCGACGTTCATTTCTTTCGTCTGGCAACATACTGTGTATCCAACGTTCATTTGTTTCGTGTGGCAACATGCTGTGTATACGACGCTCATTTGTTTCGTCTGGCAAATACTGTATTTCCGACGCTCATTTGTTTCGTCCCGCCAGCAACGTTCGGTGCCTTGTGACTCGAAAATGTTCGATGTCAGTCGAAGGGAATTCAGCTTATCGCTGATTCGTTGTTTCGAAGCCGATTCGACTCTCGATTTCATGAAACTGACAATGTTGCCAGGTGGAACTTATTTTTTTTCGTTGCGGGTAGGAAAATCTTTCGGGTGGTGCTATATGCAAGCCCCATGCATCACGAGGGCGTGTCCTTGACAGGCCCAACTCGAAGCGGAAGGACTCACTCAAAAGAATGAAAAGTCTTTGCAATGCAGTCTCCCGGTTCTGGAGTTGCTGGAAAACGTCCAGGTTCTAGCTGCCAGTACTCTTTATTCTTGGTTTTCTAATTTTACGCGGAGGGGGTGCAGGAGAATGCGATGTGGAAGACAAGAGGAGAGAGAGAGAGAGGTAGGGGCGAAATGGATGAAATAGGTCTTATCTCATCTAAACAAATCAAACAAAACACATGGTTCAGTGTTGGTGATGTTGTGTGGTTATATAGCTGGAATTTTATTTCATTTTTAATCTCTCTCTCTCTCTCTCTCTCTCTCTCTCTCTCTCTCTCTCTCTCTCTCTCTCTCTCTCTATCTGTTTCTCTGCATCCCCCCTCCCTCCCAATTTTTAAATTAGATTTGATTTTTGTTACTTAGCCTCAGTTTTCTGCAATCGGGAAGATGATATGCAATTAATAAAGGGTCACCCACAAAGAGCACCAAGGTCAGCGCGCTATGATGAGGATGAGTGATGTTATGATGAATTGATGAAGAGATACTCAGAAACAACGCCCATGACCAGGACGAGTTCGAACCACAGACCTCTAGCGTGGAGAGTGTAGTATGATGATACAGTCATTTATTTTGACACAGGCCTACTCCATTCTGTACTTTCCTAACATTGTTCTGAATGAGTATTCATTTCAGTATTCATTATTATTATTATTATTGTTATTTGGTACGGTTAATAAATAACCGGATTACTGCCGTGAAGAAGCGAAATAAAATGACAGAGCGATGAAACTTACGGGATATGTAGGCCAGGCTGGGGTACGCCACATGTCTGCGAGACGAGTTCCAGACGCCAGACCGCATCACTAGGTAGCAGCACTGGCAGGTAAGGGAGGTTGTGTATGTGTCTCCAAGGCGCCAGTCAGTCATTCAGTGAGGTGAGTCATGGCGCCAGTGTGCATGATACAGTTTTTGACGGTTTCCTGGAGCGCATTGTGGCAGTGGACAAAATCTTGCTTGCTCACTTCTTGCTGTCGCGCTTACTCTTTGGCGTATACTGGCTGAGCAAGATCTCGTCCATTGCCACAATGCGCTCCAGGAAACAGTCAAAAACTGTATCACGCGTCGCTGAGCCTCCTTTGTGGCACCTGACACTGACGCCATGACTCACCTCACTGAATGACTGACTGGCGCCTTGTAGGCAAATTACACATACACAATCTCCCTTCCCTGCCAGTGTTGCCATCTGGCGACGTGGTCTGGAACTCGTCTCGCAGACATGTGGCGTACCCCAGCCTGGCCTACATATACCGTAAGTTTCATCACTCTGTCACTATATTTCGCTTTTCAAGGCATTAGTCCCGTTATTTATTGACCGTACCAAATATATAAACTCTAAACCACCTAGTGTCGAACTCGGGTTCGATAGTCGGTGGAGGCACATATCCCACTTTAAACTGTAGGTCCAGTCCCGATCAGCATCCCCATATCAGGATATTTTGGCGCCCTAGGCAGGATTGTGCCCCCCCCCCCTTATCCTCCGCACTACCAAGCACCGACATTGCATGTGCGTCCTTCGATATTTTCTTCTTACGTACGTATGTGATATTTACAGGGCGAAGCGAGGAAACAAAAAATAAAAATAATATCGATTATATTTACTAAAGATTCGTAGTTTGCTTTTCTGATTTTAAAAAGTTTAGTATATTTAAGAATACGTAGTTCATTTATACCCTGATCAGGATATCTCTGGACCAAGAACGCGCATACCGGCAGTGGAGAGGGGGGAGAGATCAAGTGGGAATGATGCAATCCCGTTCCCTCTTACGTGTTCATTGGTGGAGCCGTCTCGCATCACTACTTGCGCAGGCTCTTTGCCGATTAGCCTTTCTGTGCATAAAGTAAACTTTAAAAAAAAAACATTATTTCCTTCCACGAGTACATTTCTCACTGCCCACAGTTGACGAACACTATATCGAAACAGCCGACGTGCGTGGCGCAGTGGTTGATATGATCCATATTTTTATGTGACGTCACAACTTTAAAATATGTCACTATATATTTATTTTGAGCAAAGAACGCGTAATTTCCATGTTATTATATGTAATAATGCACCTTCTTTGTAATGTATATCTTTTGTTTAATGTTTATTGTATTTTATTCTCTATTATGAGTAGTTTAATATATCTTCATGTTTGCGAGAGTGCACTATGTGAATTTGTATTTCTAAACATGTGTAGATGTCAGTTTTGAACCCTCGAGTACTCGCGCAGCCTCCCGTAACCCGGATACTCGCGCGAGTGACATTTGTCACCCATAAGGTATTCTATTTTTTTCGAAAATACTAATTATAGTATGGTGTATTTTCTTGTTGTGTTATATTTTCAATCTATTCTAGTGATACTTAAAGTATTTTTTGAATTATTTTTGTATCGAACAGGTGTTGTAAAAAAAAATTACCAAATCGTTATTTTACAAAATTTTGCATGGAAAAAATAACTTAAACTTTAGGCTACCATAACCTTTTTTTAATGCAGGGTAACATTGTAAAACTCTTCGCTCATCTGAAAGACAGCTTTATTGAGAATTCATAAACATATATATTAACATATTTTGGTCTTTATTACAAGGCAAAAAAATCGCTAAAGCGTACTCTGCATTTTACATATAGAAAGAGAATAGTCACAACAATGTTTGTTACTTGTAATGTTTTTTTTACGCATATTTTAGGCTGAAAATTTCAATGTAATAACTAGGCCTATAATGTCCTAATTTTGTTTCACATTTTGGATATCAAGAATGAAATGGATGTTAAACTACAGAAATGCATTTGTACGTAAGAGTACTAAGAAGTCAGCAATATTTTACAGTTGCAATGGTTGTATTACCTTAGTCCCATCCCAGGCATTCAGTACAAACAATTGACGAAGGATCACTACAGATATGACGTCCACATTTTTCACAATGTTTTCTGGTTGTTTTGTCTCTCGCCCTCCCACACAGATAGCAGCGACCTCTACCGTTACCTTGTTGTCTGCGCTCAGGCTGTGGAGTTTCTTCGATTCGAAGAAGGGCCTTTCCTCTTCTCTTCAGATGTACGGGGATGAAAGGAAGCTGGATTTGACTATCAGTCAGAGGTTTTATGAGTTCCAACGCCAAACTTTTCAGGAATTCTCGTCTTGCAGGTGGTTTAGCTGCAGCATTGTTGAACTTGTAAATGATTGAGGCGTTGACCACCACAAGTTCTAGGACTTCTCCGACAGGCGCAAGGCGATCAGTTTCTCTTCGCTGCTGACGATCTCTGATGTCATAAAAACGAAAACATCGCATGAGAAAATGAAATCTATTCTCACTCATGGCAAGATAACAGACTTTCACACCAGTCCCTGCAGAGTTGTCCCACCCCTGCTTAGTTTTTTACTGTTACTGCCCAAACAAAATGTAGCAAAATGCCTATGAAAGCATGAATTTCAACAACATTCGTGTGTTTGGCGTCCCTGTCTCGGCTAATTAATTATATGGTCAGTATAAATGTTGGTTGATGTAACTATAGTTCTAATAACGTTATCGTCCATAAAAAGTACAAAGCAATCAATAGCACTGCTTGTTTCCCTACCCTGTCCAGTTGGTCCTGGGAACCGCAAAATAATATTGTCAGCTCTGGTTCGTACATTTCTGGGCTGAGGGGGATACTTTCTCCACTTCATTACATTTTAAACTCGTCTCTTACCATGTATAAATTTGCAAATCGGATGTTCTCTTCATCACCGGATTCTTCTTCCGCATTTGGTGCCAGTTCATTTTCGGTATATTCCACTTGGTCGTATTGTAGCTCATCTGCTTCTTCGGTGTCAAAGAGATCGTCCTGGACATCTAAATGGTCCTCTTCACCATCGTCACTATCATTCTCCACAACATCGTCTTCATCAGAACTCTCGCCAAGCAATACGTCCAAACTAAGAGAGTTCTTACAGTCTTGAACGCTTTGGTGCATTCATAACGCCGTTAATCGCGCGGGGGACAAGTGTCACCCAACTGATTTTCAAGTGCAATAACACGGGTAGGCGCACTGCTTGTCGGTAACGAAAACAAAGGGGCTGGGTGACAATGGCCACCCGCGCGAGTACTGGAGGGTTCATAGTATCCTTTTGCAGATAGTGAGTGATTCGTCTGTACTTCAATCTGTGTTCTCGAAAATAGTACAAAAGCGAGGATATCGCATAAGGAATATCGCACTTTCGTCACGGATCGACGAAGCTTTTAAACTTAAAAAGAACTCCTCGGTGTTGTGCATACATCTTGGTATGGTAGTTCGGGGCGGAAGCTAGGCCTATGTGACCATAGGTGCGCCGATAGCCATGCATTGATGCTATGCACAATACTGCAACCATTCTACGTTAAGAAATAAAGCTAGCCTAAGGATTAATTTGGAAATAAAAGGCTAAAGAGCAAATATTGGCTCAGTTATTATTGCATATTTCTTGATGTGGTAGTTCGGGCGCAAGCTAGGTCTATGTGATCATATAGGCATGCCGATAGCCACGCATTGAGTTTCATGCGTTTTTAGTTGAGTCAATTCATCGACACAGCGAAATCATCGCCTTCGTGTCAAGTATATTCGCATTATAATTGCAATAAATAAAGAATAAAACCTTTTGGTTTATCTACTGCAGCAATGTGGTTTTATTTCTCTGTGCTGTGAATATTGTCTTTGCCTAACACTATCCCTGTACCTGAGAGGAGTCTGTGTACTTTACCGAGTCTCATCGTTCACCGCTGAGTATTATTAAGTTATTATTAATAAATATAATATTTCGTTTAATAGATAAATAATACTTGAAATAAATCTATGAACGTGTCATGGTTAGCACAGTGAGCTACGACGCCAGGAGTTTCGGCGTGTGAGTGTTCCTTCATCAATTTAATTATCATCTTCGCAATTAGCCAAAAGTGGCAGAAAACTAACCAACTCAGCCTTAAACCCGAAGGTTTATGGCTGCAGCAACACAAGCCTTCCTTCCATCTGTCCTTATCCTGGGCAAGACCAATCCAATCTTTTCCATCTTTACCGATTTCCTTTAGATCCATCTCAACGTTATCCCTCAATCTTCATCTTGGCCTTCCTGCAGGTCTCTTACCATCAGGTTTCCCAGCAAGAATCCTGTAAACTCTCCCATTCGTGGCACATGGCCTGCCCACCTAAGTCTTCTTGATTCAATTATTCTAATAATATCTGGACAGGAATACAAATTCTGCAATTCTAAATTATGTAATCTTCTCCACTCACTTGTCTCCTCACCTCTTTTAGGCCAAAATATTTTTCTAAGGATTTTATTTTTAAATACTCTTAATTTATGTTCCTTTTTTAATACTATAAGGGGCCAAGTTTTACATCCATGTAATAATACAGGCAAAATTACTGTTTTGTATATTTTAACTTTCAGTTTCTTATAGAAGATAAAAGTTTATGAAAAGAAAAGTAACACCCAGAAAAGAAACGCAGAAATATATCAATCAGATTTTACTTACAAGAAATTGCTCGTAGTTGAAGGGGTTTTGGAATGAATGTTCTCATCCAGAATTCCTTGAGAGAAGGGTGGAGTTAATTGAGCAGATTCTCCATCAACCCTTTTCCCCTGCCTCCAGGAAGCTTATATCCTTCTCCGGGCTCCGTTCCAGGAACAGCTGGAGAAAACGCCCGGACAACAGCGATGACGCCCGAAGATTTCGAAGTGGACCAGACAGTTCCTTCGGGAGGCTGGGAGAACAGATGAATTATTCCCGCACGGATGCAGGGAAGCACCGAGATGCTGCAGCTTAACCACCTGGGAAAAGGAAAGGAAAATTTATGATGACTAAATCACTTTTCAAAGTCAGAATTGTTAAAAATGTGGTTCAAGAGAAGTGTATAGACTTTCTTCTTTACTCTCTCTACGCAAACATACAGGGTGATTCAGTAAAAACCGTGCCAAAATGAAACAGGAATACGTGATGCGTCGCTGAACAATTTGAGATAGGAAATGTATACAGGGTCGAAGGAGGCAGCGTAACGAGATATGGGCTGAAACATGTAGATCTCTAGCAGGATATTTTCTCATGGGGGGGAGTAAGATTAAATATCTTGTCCCTCAGTCATAGACGTTTATTTTACCTTGTATTATTAGTATTATTTTACAATTCATAAATTTGAAACTGAGTTAAAATATCTTGGTGCTGTTGACATGAACGTCCACAGGATTTTTTCCAGGGAGGGGCAAGTAAGGTATTTTTCCAGGGGGGCAAACAAGGTACATTTTCCCTCAAAGTTTGATTCTACTCCTGAAAGTTAAGTCGCAAGTTTGATTCTGCCCCTGAAAGTTAAGTCTCAAGTTTCATTCTGCCCCTGAAAGTTAAGTCGCAAGTTTCATTCTGCCCCTGAAAGTTAAGTCGCAAGTTTCATTCTGCCCCTGAAAGTTAAGTCGCAAGTTTGATTCTGCCCCTGAAAGTTAAGTCGCAAGTTTGATTTTACCCCTGAAAGTTAAGTCGCAAGTTTGATTCTGCCCCTGAAAGTTAAATCACAAGTTTGATTCTGCCCCTGAAAGTTAAATCGCAAGTTTGATTCTGCCCCTGAAAGTTAAGTCTCAAGTTTGATTCTGCCCCTGAAAGTTAAATCGCAAGTTTGATTCTGCCCCTGAAAGTTAAGTCGCAAGTTTGATTCTGCCCCTGAAAGTTAAGTCGCAAGTTTGATTCTGCCCCTGAAAGTTAAGTCTCAAGTTTCATTCTGCCCCTGAAAGTTAAGTCGCAAGTTTCATTCTGCCCCTGAAAGTTAAGTCGCAAGTTTCATTCTGCCCCTGAAAGTTAAGTCGCAAGTTTCATTCTGCCCCTGAAAGTTAAGTCTCAAGTTTCATTCTGCCCCTGAAAGTTAAGTCGCAAGTTTCATTCTGCCCCTGAAAGTTAAGTCGCAAGTTTCATTCTGCCCCTGAAAGTTAAGTCGCAAGTTTGATTCTGCCCCTGAAAGTTAAGTCGCAAGTTTGATTTTACCCCTGAAAGTTAAGTCGCAAGTTTGATTCTGCCCCTGAAAGTTAAATCACAAGTTTGATTCTGCCCCTGAAAGTTAAATCGCAAGTTTGATTCGGACCCCGAAAGTGAAAGTTAAGTCCCAAGTTTGATTCCGCCCCCGAAAGTTAACTGCCAAATTTGATTCCGCCCCCGAAAGTTAACTGCCAAGTTTGATCCCGCCCCCGAAAGTTAACTGCCAAGTTTGATTCTGCCACCCCAAAAATTAAGTCCTAAGTTTGAACCCCCGGGCCCAAAGTTCGATTTTGCCCCCAAGTTACGCCCATGATCTCAGGCTTCTGCGCATCAATTCATCATTCATCCTCAGCGTTGCTATTAACCCAAGAGGTAAAAAGGTCAAGTAAAATAAAATAAGATAGAAAATAAAAAGTAACGTAGAATAACTGAAATAGAAAAATAGGAAATGGAGAGAAAATTGAAAGTAACATAAAAAACCAAAACGAAAACTAACTTAAAGTAACGTAAATGGAAAGATACAACATGAAATCGATGAAGGGACACTCACAAAGAACGTCAATGCTCAGGCCGGGATTCGAATCCGAGAACCTTGGTGCCGTAGCGTGCTCTGCTAACCATTCAGCCACGGAAATCAGCTCTTTTCTATCTGTGCGTATGAACACACACAGTGCTGTTTACGTTGTCGAATTTGGGGGACCGTGTCCTCTTTGAGCCGCATAGTTTAGAAGAGGTGGGTGTGGACGTCGCAAAGAACAGAGCATCCGCCCCTGCACCAGAGCGTGGATAAAAATACCCGCAGCCTCCTCTTGGCATCTGGACCAACAGGCGGTTTTTCTCCCCGGTGTCTGAGAACTCCCTTGCAGCGAGATTAACAGCTACAAAGTCCCGACGATGGAGCCCTCTGCCTTCCTTTTGGCAGCGCCGATCCATCATGACGTATCCCCATCTTGCATTACTTGAATTTGCCAGTGTTTCCAACTCAAGTTTTATTAACTAAATGTGGGTTAAGATACAGGGTAACTCAAAAGCACAATAACCTATAGAGCTTCTAACATCAACGTGGCCGCTTTAAGGTTTTTGGAAAATTTAATCTTATTAGGATAGTAATGCAAAGTTTCAGGTGAATAGAGTACCGTGCCATGAAGGCACATTTAGGGGATGTGGGGGTAGGGCCCCACACATTCTCGATCTAAGTTTTTTGGCTTTGATGTGATTAGCACCACGCTCTGGCCGCCTTTGCCACCAGTGTTGCCCCAAAGTACCCATTGGTTTGAAGTTTGGTGAGCCCCAGAGCCGCTTTATGCGGGGACATGGTCGGAAAAATTACTACCTTATCACCCACCCCGGATATTAATTTGAATAAATAAACCATAAAGAATAATGAAATTTTATTTCAGGATGTTTAAAAAAACAACTTCTAGAAAAGTTATGTAAAAAATATGATTTTGGAGAAAGACTTACTCTCCGGGAAGACATTGAATGCTTTCTCATATACTTAAGGGACGCGTGTTGATTTTTCCTTCTGTCTAAAAGTCCCTTATGGAGCTTTCACACAGAAGCGACAAATAAAACGACACGACCCCCATCCAGGAAAAGAAAGGTAGGAAAAAAATAGTCACAAAGCGAGCTACAGTGATGTAAAGAAAGAAAGAAAGACAGATATGAACAGAAAATGAATGGTAGACACAGATAGAAAAATAAAAACTAGACATAGAGAAGCGATAGAACCACATATAGAAATACACCGTCCTACAATTAAGTAATGAGACAGTCGTTGTGAAATGAAAAGGATACAAAATATTTTAATATTGTCTGTTTATTACTGAAAGTACATCCCTCCTGTGTCAATACAGCAATTGACACTGTTGGCTAACGATTGAAGCGACATCTACAGGTCTTCATGTTGTACGACTTGAAGATTGGATGTCACAACATGTTGGGTGTTCCTGTGTATTAAAAAGTGCGTAATTTCAGCAGAAGCTTCACTTACTGGAACAGGAAATAATCACAAACGGATAAATCTGGGAAGTAGAGAGGATTATTCAACACCCTCACTTGTTTTTGGACTAGGAATACCTAGACAACCACTGCTCCCTGGCACCGTGCATTATCGTGGAGCAGGAACCAACTGCTGCTGGTTGGAAACGCTCAGTTCTCTTTCATGATCATTCAGAGCACTACGATAGTAACAGACAATTACAGTTTCACCGTCTGGAACAAACACATGATGAATAATGCTTTAACTGTCGTAAAATAACACAATTGTCTTCACCTTTGATTTTTGGAACTGTATTTTTCTTGCCTCTTGGTAAATTTAGCGACTTCTATTCTGCGATTTGTCCTTTCGTAGTGATCGTAATGAAAATGCTTTGTATTGTCGTCCACAACAATGGAATTCAAGCAGTTTTCAGCATGTCTTTCATGAAACTTGATGTTCACTCCCTGCTTCATGGCGATTACATGAGGACGCCCTTACACTTCCTTCACGACATGGCGTCATAATTCCCAGCATGGCCATCGCAAGTAGTGTTGCCAGGTTGTAGATTATGAACCACGCTGCACCATGTACATTACTTCACCGATAGAATGCACACGTGGGACCATAGGCGCCGACTCCATGGGGCTTGGGGGAGCTCGAGCCCCCCCCAATGTTAATGATGTGGCTACAGAGCCCCCCAAATAATTTTGCTTAAGAGAATCTAATGTATTATTTTGCT
Organism: Lepisma saccharinum; assembly: GCF_977018435.1. Lineage (NCBI taxonomy): Eukaryota > Metazoa > Arthropoda > Insecta > Zygentoma > Lepismatidae > Lepisma > Lepisma saccharinum. The sequence goes on along the minus strand of NC_139243.1, from coordinate 54,712,025 downwards.
TCTCTTGTAAAGTTTACTCTGAATTGTGCCACATGAACTTAACTTTAAGTGCAAATTTGAAATGTTCTAGACCATCAACTTTGGGGGGCTGAGACCGCTAAACCATCAACTTTGGGGGGGGGGGTGTCTATGACCAGAGACAGCAAAACACATGACTTATTATTATATACTAAGTATATAATTATGAGTATTGTTAACATTTTTACTAAAAAGAGTTTCAAAAGAAGATGTGCATGAACTAGGAGAGTGGATGGGACGTTCGGGCTACAAATGGCTCTCGCATAACATTCAGAACGAGATCATTGATATATTAGGGAGATCTGTTTTGCTATTATGGTTGACGAAACTTGTAACATATCCATCCGTGAACAATTGACATTTTGCATTCGAATTGTAAATGTAAAAATTTAAATATTTTTGAGGAATTCATGGGCTTTTACGAGATTCCGAACACTGAGGCCAAAACTTAAAAAAGGGAGGGAGTGAGTTATTCATTAATTGATTTCAGTGATTAGAGCCCCCCAATAATTTTGACAACATAAAATCAGTCTCAATGCTTAATTGTCGGACTGTGTAGAGAAAAATGTATGTGCGAGAAATATATGTGAAGAAGGAGAGAGAGAAACAAAGACCCATGAACAGAAATTAGAGAAGATAAGGTAGAATTGAATAAAAGAGAATCGAATAAAGATAGGAACAAAAGAGATAGGTGGAACAGCGAGAATGATAAATACAGTGAACACACGAAGGTAAGAGAGATAAAGGAGGAACTAGAAATAAAAAAATATTGAAACTTAGAAGTGAATAAAAAGAGAGATAGGGAGGAATGAAGATAGAGTTAAGAGCGAGAGATGGAGAGAGAAGAACAAACAAAGAGAGAGACAGGACGTAGGAAGATAAAGAACAAACCGTGAGAGTGGAGTGTGAGAGAGGAAGAGAAAATAGATTCAACTGCAATTAAGCAAATCGACACTTTTTTATACCCTTGAAAATTTTTACATATTTGAATCATTCAACATTTAAAGCAATATATCTCTTCTTCGTTTTAGAAAATGGGATTTCCACTCGGAACACTTTATGTAAATAAACATCCTCAATTCCAATTTTAAACATTAAATTAAATCGTTTCTAAACTTTGGGACAGTGAAGTTTATTGCGATTTTCCATGGAAAATAAGGGATGTTTAACAATCGTAGCCTAGTTAGATGTAATTCTGCAGAAAAATGAAAATTATGTTGAGTCAGTAAGGAAATTTTTCAAAGAAGAAGGAAATAAAATATTTATTTACTTCACGAATCCCACTATTCTCTTGCAGGCAGAAGAAAAAGCAAAATTGAATTTTTATATGATTTTGCTACACATCTCTGTCCGTTAGCACTCTTTGATTCTCTGTCTCATTTTAGCGACATTTGTTTGAAACAATTTCCAGGCGATTTCACGCCATGTTTTTGACGGCTGTGTTCTCGCAGGATGATTTTCTCTCGTATAGGTAGGGACGTGAAGTTTTAGTTTCATTTTTCCCTAAATTTCGATGTTATTTTTCGCGGTTTATGGCAAAATTCGGTGTAATTAATTTTAAATCAGTTATTTTTACATGCATTTTACTGTTCCTTCTAGTCTTAAGATTTTCATATTGTTTTAGTTATGGAAACTAACTAACAAATTAACTCTCTAGCCTTCTTAAACCCGAAGGTTCATGGCTGCAGCAACACAGGCCTTCCATCTGTCCATATCCTGAGCAAGATCTATATACTCGTTTCCATCCCTACAGATTTCCTTTAGGTCCATCTCAACGTTATCCCTCCATCTTCGTCTGGCCTTCCTACAGGTCTCTTACCATCAGGTTTTCCAACAAGAATCCTGTAAACTCCTCTTTCCGCTCCCATTCGTGCCACATGGCCTGCCCACCTAAGTCTTCTTGATTTAATCATTCTAATAATATCTGGACATGAATATAAATTATGTAGTTCTAAATTATGTAACCTTCTCCACTCACCTGTCTCCTCATGCCTTTTAGGCCCAAATATTTTCCTAAGGATCTTATTTTCAAATACAGTAGAGCGTCGATTATCCGAACGTCGGTCAACCGAATGACCGCTTAACCGAACTGTGTACTCGCTCGCACCTGTTACTCTCCCACCCTACCGTCCATCATCCCCCTCACTCCCAAACCAAGTTTCCCACAGTAGTCGCCGCACTGAGCCACCGCTGGCGGAACATTGCTTCTAATGGGGCCTTCATAAGGCGCTGCTGACCGGCCAAGCCGCCAGTCGCTGTGTTTCAACAATCAGCACACTTCTGTCGGTGTATGTATTGTTCATGCAAAATGCGTATGTAATATGTACATATTTTTGTTTAATAAACTGTACCACATACTATATATTCCTACTAAAGTTGCCTTTGTACGTTACTTTGTAATACTTAAAGAGATGCCTGTTTTTATGAATAAATTTACTGTACAGTACTTCTTTTTGGCAAATAAACATGTACAGTTCGATTATCCGAACAAACCAGTTTTCCGAACACCCATGTCCCCCAATTACTTCGGATAATCGACGCTCTACTGTACTCTCAATTTATGTTCTTCTTTCAATGTAAGGGACCAAGTTTCGCATCCATATAATAATACAGGCAAAATTACTGTTTTGTATAGTTTAACTTTCAGTTTCTTAGATATTAAACGAGAAGACAAAAGTTTATGAAAAGTAACATGCATTTCCAGAATTAAGCCTGCTTTTTATTTCCTCTTTAATATCATTTTCATTTGTTAGTATTATTCCTAAGTACTTGAATTTGGAAACTGGTTCAAACGAGTTGTTATCAATAATTAGATTTTGATTATTACCTAACACTTGGTTTCGGCCTGTAAGCATATATTTAGTTTTGGAAAATTGAGACAAATTTTTAGTTTTAATGAAAAAAAAGTATGGCTTACCTTTGTAAGAAATGACAAAATATCTTCCATTTGGAAAAAAAATTCATCTCATCAGCCACTAAGTATGAAATGTTTATTGAATGATAACACCTAAATCTTTGAATACATTCAGACACATCATATTTCCCAAACAATGCGAGGTGGCCCCCGTGGCGGAGTGGTTAGCACATCGCGTCACGATGCCAGGGATCCCGGGTTCGAATCCCGGCTTGGGCGTGGATGTTTCTGGGTGTCCATTCATCAATATCATCACTCATCCCCATCTTCGCGATTAGCCAAAAGTGGCACAAAAAGCGAAGTAAAATAAAGCAAGTCAATCAAAACCTAACAAGGCGAAAAAATCCCTCTGTGACCTCAAAATACTGTTTTGTGCACACAGACTTCCTAAGAAACTTCCCTTCTGGGAAGATCCCCCTCCCAAGCGAATTTTATTTCAGGACGAGGTCAAAGCACTATCATGTCTACACTAAACTATGCAATAAATGAAGCGTGACAATCTCTTTTGAATCAAAAAATCAGCATCTAGACTAAAAATGACAGATATAATCGCACTTCAGGTAGTTCCTTTTGAACAGAAGAAGTGCTATCCCCAGTATTTATTGCATATTTCCCAGTCTTTATGTATAATTCAACAATATCTATCCGGTGTTCAATTGCAAACTGCACCATTTCTCCGCAAACTTTTGCACAACAATCTCCGCAAACAATCACTTTTAAACTGTCGAACGCAACTCAACAATTACGTGTGACTTCAAGTAATGCGATATTTCAGTGTAGGCAACTACATTAATCTGATTCCACTCATTTATTTGTGAACGCCAGAATGAATGTTAGGCGTACCACTTTTAAGTGGGATACCCAGTATAATACATTATGTGGTACCTGCTTCAAATAAATTAAATGACTCAAGATGATACCTTCCAAAGAATCTCGTTTTCAATAGCTAAATTTGAAAAAAAGAACGTTACTTTTGCATGTTGTGTATCCAAACACACACAGATTATACTCAGGGTGTCGAGTTTACTTAAGAATAACAAGCCCCATATAATTTTGAACTATATATTCCTCAACCTAAAAATACCATTAATCTTTTATAACAAACTTCATAATATAAACACAACGCCATTTATTCCCTACAGAAAGCTTTTCGTCTTCAAAGGTTTTTTTATACCGTACATTCATTTACATTTCTGAACGACCGCAGCGCCACATACGACAGTCCACATTATCTCGTCCAAAATAATTCTAACCACCGTGAACTTATTGTATATATTGGAATACATAAAAATAACATCAAGCAAGGAATGCATCACCATATTCATCTCTTTGTTTTATTCAATGAGAGCCCCAAAAATTGAAAGATAATGTCAAACAAGCTGCTGACAACCTCTGCACCAGAATGGTTTAAAATCTTTTGTTTAAAAAACAGATAGGATGCAGGAGAAAAATTAATTAAAATAGTCATGGACAATTTGCATCCCACTGTATACTCAACATCCAATATAATAGTTCATACATTCTGTTTTCCGCAACGTGGGGTTCAGAAAAAACACAAATAAGCAGAGAAAGAAATCCTCTTCCTATAAACACGTAGAATTTAGAAGAAAAACAAAAATAGCGACGGACAGCTTGCCTACTGCTAAATTTTGCTGCTGAATGTACTGGTTACATCCATTCATTTGTACTCTGGGAAAACTTTATAACTAAAAAGTGCCTTAAATGAGTACAAAAGGACGGAATGAGGCCTAGAATTTAATCTGTTGCAGAATTGTACATGTCATAAAAACATGTTAAAAACAATCTTGAAAATAGCAATAAAATTTTACGAAAGTTGAAAAAATAAATCATTTTGTGATTATTGCTTCTTTTATTGGCAGTACAATTGGATACATAAATATTATCAATCAACTTGTCCATCACCATGTTCATGCTCTTTGTTTTACCCAATGAGAGTTTCAAATATTGAAACAAAACGCTAAACAAGTTACTAATAGCCTCTGGATCAGAATACTTAAAAATCTATTCCTTACAGACACGTTGGATGCGAGAGAAATATTAGTGAAAATAGTCATGGACAATTTGCCGAGTAATAATTGTGTCCACTCTACAATGATCTGCGAAATGTACATAAAAATTAAATAGTGAATATATGGTGACTGAACTTTGTACCCCGCACCTAATGAAAAACGTCCCTCCGCCACTGTTTCTGTATATCTTGTGTAACGTTTATTTAGATCATCTGCCAGCACCCAGCTGTGAGCAAGTAATCCACACCTTGGCCTGCTTGCACGAGAACTAGATTCTTTTGTATGAAGGTTCTGGCAACAGTCAAGTGCAGCAAGCAGACGTTCGCCTCAAGTTACTGAAATTTTAATCTGTAACATAAACGGGACCTTAAAAACAGGAAGTTCATTTCCTGAGGAAATTCATACGCGACTCATGTGAACGTCATAGCGAGGGTGTGTCAGTAGTCTGGCGGTCTCTAAGATTGAAACACTGATTCCATCCCATCGAATAATCTTCCCGTGGTGTTTTGGTGTGCGTGTGAGGAAAAAAATGTGTAGGATTAGATACATCGTAACAAAACGACCACTGTGCGGCGAGTATCTGTGACGGTTTGAGCGCTGTTTTCGTGTACCAGGCCTTAGACGATGCTTTTTGTAGTGTAGAACTGTTATTGACAAAAGTTGCAATGTCGTTCGGCGTGAAGTGTGCAAGGGCAAAGCTTATAGAATCGGAACAGCACTCAGTTCCGTTCTTAGACGATGAAAAAACAACAATATGTGTATGTATTTTCGTCTCGACCCCTTCACGGGGGCAAAGTGCCAGCAAGTGATTCTATTTTGTTCTGATTCAGGACTCGCGTGCACAACGTCTTCTGTAGTTATTTGTGCGTGAGTGTCGTTCCAGCAAGGGTTGCTGTTTACGAGCTCACAAAGTGCATTCTTTTACAAGTTTGACATGCGTAATGCACGATTCAAGATGTTTCCAGCGAAACGGACGCTTGGACGTTTGTGGTTATGTGTTGGCGTAAAGTGAGATTGAAGTTTTAGACTGTAAAATACACCCCTTGCATTTTATTTGTTATTGTGTTTCAATGTTAGAACTAGTGAAGGAAGATTCGACGCATAGACGTGTTGTGGCATGTTACTTACAGCCCTTGCTTATCTCGACACAAAACTGGTTCTCTGCATTTTCGTGAATACCACAGTGACTTACCCCCACCCCATTTTATTGACCCAATCATCGCAAGTGTGACTCAGACAAATATCTCTTGAACGAGAACTTCAAGCCTGAACTGATAACATTCCATTTTTCGTGTTTAGTGCGTGTGTCTTTTAGTTGAGTGTGCCACTGGCATATTTTTTTTCGTGATGTTAGTCTTAGCATTGTGTGTAATGATGAAAATTATAGAATTCTCATCCGGTCACGTGATCACCGTGAAGAAGACCCGTTCACAGAACAATAGGAGGAAGAGAGGTAAGAATATTTTCCCATAAACATTAACCTTAATTTAAATTTAATTTATTACTGGTGTAAAATTTAATTATGTATAGCCTACATTGACTTCAACTGTAAGCTGCGGTTGCTTTACGTTACGTCATGTTTCTAGTTGCTTCCGTGTCGGTCTAAAACATTTTTTCAAGTCTTCCCCACCCTCCAAAATAAACAATTTGGAGTTGCATTTACTAATAAGCCAGGGCCAGTCTTAGGTAGGTGCGGGGCCTAAAAACATTTTTTTTGAGATTGAAAAATTATAGATTTTTGTTTTTTAGTTTGAAGTACAGTGGGATGCATAAATATTGCTCGGCAAATTGTCCACGACCATTTTAATTAATTATTCTCTTGAAAGCTGCGTGTTTTTAAGGAATGAATTTGTACTTACTGTATGCTGGTGCCGAGGATGTCTGCAGCTTGTTTTGTTTTGTTTCAATTCTTGAAGCTCTCGTTATGTAAAATGAAGCAAGTAAACAAGCTAATGCACAATTTGCTCGATATTACTTATGCATCCCACTGTACACTCACCTCAATTAGTACTCCGGCAGTTTGTTTCTTTATACAGCATATTTCGAGAAGATACTATTCAACTTACAAGTGTATCAATATTCGCTGTATAAAAAACACACCTTATTACTAACTTCGTTGATCCTGTACAGAGGGATCCATGAGTTACCATGCAAATTGTCCATCACCATGATCGTGCACTTTATTTGACCCAATAAGAGCTCAAGAATTAAAAGAAAACTCAAAACAGACTGTTGACAACTTCTGCACCAGTATACATAAAAATCCATCGCTTAAAAAGTTAAAAACACATAGGATATAAGAGAAAAATTAATGAAAATAGTCATGGACAATTTGCACGGTTATACTCGTGGATGCTACTGTGCAAGTGTAATATATAATCACAACATGAACATTATAACAATTAATTAGCAATTTATTTCTCGTAATACCTTAAAGGTTAAAACCGAGAATTATGAGAGGCTAATATAAGTTACTACATAATTGTTTCTTTTTTATGTGCCACTGGTGCTTCGATTATATTAATTACAAAACTGGTTGTGTTCAATATCAAACTATTACTTTACTGACCAACGTGAAAAGTAATAATCGCATCAAATAACATTCTCTATTGCAATTCTCTTTTGTTTATTTTCATTGGATTTTGACGTTGTAGTGAATCCACATTGTTTCGTATGAAATAATGTTTTAATTTCATAATTCCATTCTATAAATAAACGAATAGTCCATATGAACTATTTTTTATTTACATTTTTAAACATTACTTAATTTGTGTAGTACTCTTGTTTAGAATATGATTTCAGTAATCAATGAAGTCAGAAAAAAAATATTAGTTGCTTAATTGAAATCGTAATAACCCGTACACAGACGATTATTTTTATCTGACGCACATCAGTCGAATGCCCGAGTTGCCCCTCACTAGGACCGGCTCTGATGTAAACAAATGTTCCATGATTACTAATCGGAATTCGGCAGATCGATATTTCATTGGTTACATATTCTTTAGTGAACTGGCCACTCAGTAGGGGCGTCGCCAGCAATTTTTGTGGGAGAGAGGGGGTTAGGCCATTATGAAACTTGAATAGCAGAAATGATAATAGTAATTATTATTATTACGGCCATGATTATAATAAAAAATAATAACTATTAAACTAATTTTATGAGTGAATATCCAGCGCAACTGTTTTTCATTATATGTATTTCTACATTTCGTACAGGTAGGAGAGCGGGGCCAATTGTAACATTTTTAACAAATGGTGCTTTCTCTCTCAAAACTATTGATACTTGCAGCTTGAAAATTAGCATGCAAACACTTCAATATGTTGTTATTTATATTATACAGTTAGGATCCCAATAACTTTAATGTGCTAAACATTATTAATAATTTAAAAATATGTGACGTGTTACAATTAACCCCATTCTGGGGGGCAAATGTGACACTACAGGGACAAATGTAACATGTGAAGTGTACTTAAATTTTACAGAAATACAAATATTTTTGTCGCTAACGGCTAATCACGTATTTATCAACGTCCATCTCCCATGAGAATTAATTCCTCCTTGCCTCCCCGATGGCGCAGTGGTAGCGTCGTCGCCTTGTAATGAAGAGGCCCCGGGTTCGATACCCGGTGGAGGCACATAGTGGTGTGGATCCCATTTTCAACTGTAGATCCAGTCCCGATTAGCCTTACTGTGCATAAAGTAGACTTAAAACACCAACTCAAGCAATTCCTCGAACCTGTTTGTTTTCCTTTGGTTCGAATATCTTGTCACGCTTAGGGGCCGTTGATATCTCCGTTTGATCGACTTTGTATATGTTCGATTTATGTTGCTCAATAAATTTTCAAAAACTTATCAATAGGGATAGGATTTTCATGACTTAGCATAATTTTTTTGGGGTAAGGGCGTGATGTGTTCCCTAAACATGTAGAGATTCATATTATAAAGAAACTAATTAAATTAAGGTGCTTTTTAAGGGCATATTTTGGCATATTTGGCCATTTCTACGTGATATACCATATTTTGATGGATTTTTCGGTCATATTCATCATATTCTTGCATTTTCTAAGAAATATACAGTCATTTTCGAAGTGAATTCGTTCTTACTCCAATTTTTACTTTTTTTTTGGGGGGGGGGGCACTGTAGCAAAATCTTTTTCATTTTTATTTGAAAATTTAGAGAAAGTATTCATTGTGTATTGCAACTCAGGACCCATAAAGTAAACTAAAAATAGTGCATATTTGAAAATATCTCAGCATTTAGATATTGATATTTTAAACAGTCCAGTTACAAGGGCATATTTTTCAAATTATAGGGCATATTTTGGTGATTTTGAGGTCATAAAAATTCTAGCCCTACTTAATCAACATTGTCTTTATTAAAATTCACAGCACGCGCTACGGATGTTGACTATGGAGTCCTTCTTGCTAAACTGGGATTTATCTTTATAAATGCTGTAAACCAGTCTGCAACAGCCATTTGACGATCTTCCCAGGACTCAGGAAACTTACACTGATTTGGTTTTGCACATTGATTAGCTCTCCGACTTCTTTTGGAGTAAGCTCATAAAATATATTTCCACATGATTATATATATTCAGTTAACTGGGTCTCCATGTATGTAGAGAACACTTTATTCTGTGGTTTGTAACCCATTTTTTAAAGGGCCTAGTGCGATTGTTCATTTTAACTATTGCAACAAATACATCAAATATTGGGTACTGCAATGATATACAAAAACCTTGATCAGACGACATCGAGAAACTAAAAGGAGTGCTTTACGTTTTTACTGGCGTTGAAATTTTGAAAAGAAAAGCAAGTAATATCCATAGAAATCACAACGTAGGCAAGAACACTACATGAGTCACTCACAACTGACTTCTACTTTCCGCAGTTTGAGTAGTTTACGAAAATGCCTCACGAGGACAGCACAGTAGCGAATGTTACATTTGACCCGTGTTACAATTGACCCCACTCTTTCCTACTGAAATCCATGGTTATTCTATTTTCTTAGTAACTTTTATATATTTCGTTGAGTAGCAACCTTTAAAGTGAGGGGAAGATTATAGTCATAAAGATAATGTTGTTTAACCTCTCACATAAAACTATGATCTTTTGAATCTTGAAAACTTTAATATTTAGTTATAACTAGAATATGAAAATACGACCTGCCCCTCATTAAACTATTTTTAACTCTTGTTTTTCGTTCTAACGCAGATTTTACTTTGGCTATTTTGTTCGTATACTAACTTAACTTTTTTAGTGCTATTAACAGCAAAAAAAAATCAGACTTTCTACTTTTATGTAACTTGAAATGAACGATGTCAATTTCCAGGAGCGGGGGTCAACGACCCTTCCCGACGCTCATACTAATCAACCTAGTTTATATAAGGTAGGTGAGCCAAAAGTAGCTTGTGTTGCAAAGGTGGCCCACATTACGGAAATCTTATTAGTATTGAATACAGCTAACAGATGGCACTACATTAATATACAGTCTCCCTCAGGTGCACGCAGGCCCGTAGCCAGGAATTCTTTGTAGGGGGAGGGGGCGAAGTCAATCCTAGAGGGGGCAAATTTTTAATATATTGTGTCGCATTGGCAGCTATAGCAGGGTACACAGAGGCACTTGCCCCCTGCCCAAAAATACAGTGGCGTGCCCAAGGGGGGGGCGTTATAACCCCACCTTTGGCTCAGTATTCCTAAAAGAAAACCTTCAAAGTTAGGAAAATATGACAAAATGACGGCTAACTACCAAGAAAAAGTATACATAACCCCTCTCTTTTGAAAATCCTGGGCACGCCACTGCCAAAAGAGATACGTAACAGAAAAGGGATGATATCTTGAAATAAGAACGAAAAAAAATCGAGCAACATCAAATAGCAATATTTCGATAATGACCTTTCCAGATTGCCAGAGAATATAAAGTTTAACATAAATAGGCTAATAGGGACTGTATCTACTTGATATTTACAGGTCGATAATATTAATAGACCATTAATATGTACCAACTACTTTGGGTCTCTCTGCAGAACTAATTAAGCGAGCCCTTTTATAAATCATGCTTCATAATGATTCCCTCTAGTTTACAGTATGCTAGATTTTTACGCACAAAGGAATCTGACGAGAATCCAACAACACCATTGTGTTGTGTTATGCAAGAAAAATCGAATTAATTAAATAATAATGGTTACAAATTATCTACACTTTGAAGAATTGTGTAAAAATTTGTAATACATCTTCTTGTACTTGCTAAAACATTAAAACATTGGTCCCTTAGTCCACCACGGACTCTTATTTCCTTCAAAGGGGAGACTCTTGCATCACTACAGACAATGTTTGCCTACTGGTTACGTCAACCATTTTGCAAAATATTGTTTGAATTGTATTATATTATACTAGTTGAAATACATGTTTTGACACCTGACAAACAAATAGGAATACCTTGATTGATCAATATCTTCTTGGATTACAGTGTCATCATTAATATTTCATATTAAGTTTCATAGAAAGAAATTGTTTCAAGAGGGCGCAAATAATTTTACGAGGTGCCATGGCATTCTCTTTAACATTTTTTCTTCGTATAGATCGTTTAGCTCCCAGGGCCGACTCCCGCCGCCCCACAGCTATGGCTCTGAACTTGAGACTATATAAGATTAGTTGATACTACGAGCGAAGCGAGCAAGAATATTTTACGAAATGTATTTTTATTTGTATAAAATTTGAAATCGAGGGGTGGGGGAATTGCCCCTCTGGGCCCCTTGCAAGTTCCATTGGCCGTCTGGAAGAAAAATTCAAGGAACACGTAAAAATTAATTCCATCATGAGTATCTAATTGTGCTGCTATTCTCAGATTCTCCCAGTCTTGTTTTTTTACATCAATGTTTACTTCCCCTAGAATGGACTTCTGTCCAAGGTCGGGAGGAGGGGATATGGCCCCTGCCCCCTGTGGTTGCAGCACTGCTTATGAGTGTCTCTTCATCAATTTCACATCATCACTCATTGTTGCGATTAGCTAGAAGTGTCAGAAAAGCAACGATAAGTAACAAGATTCAAATATCCACTCCCTCTCTCTACCACACGAATCACTATTACCAAATGGTAGACTTGGGAAACAAAAAATTAAGCAGTTACGAGTTCACAGCAACACATCCAAGAAAAGCATCCGAACACATTAGGCACCTTTAATACAAGACAACTCAAAATGTCACAACTGTTCTAGATACCGAACTCTGAATCTGGAAGGACCCCCCCCCCCAAATCCTGATACGACATTATACGGAATCCCATACACCCTAATATATCACAAAATCAATAAGTGTATTTGTTGTGTTGCTAGAGTAACACATGATATAAATGTAAATATTAGTGATCTGTATTTTTCACAGGGGGGCAAAGCAGCCTCTCGGGAGGGGGGCAGTTGCCCCCCTCTAGCTAGGTTATTGTGGACCCTCTGGCGTCGGAGGGACTGTTCAGACCAGTCCTCCACGGAGGTCGGCTATTCGTCGTTACTGTACAGGGTGGTCCATATGTCTTGTTACCCCCATAATTTTACATAACTTGATAATAATACAATATAATATAATGAAGTGTAAGGTAGCCATTCATTCCATATGTCGTGTGACACCAACAATTTTACATAATTTTATATTATGATAATAACAATATAACAATTTGTAAGACGTATGGATTCAGCGTCAACCAGGATGTTGTTCACGCATCCAAAAGGTCAGTATGACCACCATTATTTTCATGGCACAAAATGACACGGCGCCATGACCTGTGTGAGATTTTATGAAGCAAATTTTTCGTGATTGTTGTCTAAAAGGCTGCCCTAATAGCGTCCTTTAATTGTTCTGTTGTTTGGTATCGTTGTTGTGATACTTTTTCCTTAATAACGCCCCAGAGGGCATTGTCACAAGACTACAGATCAGGGCTTCTGGGAGGCCAATCCAGAGGCGCCGGATGATGTACCGATCCGCGTCCTATCCACCTATTGGGAAACACTTCACTTAACCAAGCTCAGCAGACCGTTTGCGCAGTGACTTCTGTGATGACCGAAGCACAGATGCCTCCACTCCTGCACATGTGTTCTGTCTTTTGGTTGGTGCACCAGGCCTCGGTTTGTCTTTGATACATCCCAACATAAACAGTTTCTTTTCCCAACGCAGTATTGTCACTTTTGGTGGTGCATTTTTTTGGAATCGTCTTGTGAAATCTCGTCGCACATCCTCCAAGGTCTTCCCGGTATGTGGACGTTCATGGGTCCAAACACTGACAACAAGGCGCTCTTCTACATTGTAGGAACTTGTGTCAGCCATCTCTGCAATATAAACACTGAATTAGGGATAACAAGATATTGATTCGAGGGGGTAACAAGACATATGGACCACCCTGTATATAATGCATGTCAACAATCAAAAAATTGAGACCAATAATTTTCTCTAATGAGATGTAGGAACGTGAATGAACATTAATAAACATAATTTTCTAAGCAGACTATAAGCAGTGTGCCAACTTTCAGACCTATGGAACGGAACACCCTGGGAGCAGACGTAACGGTTTTGTAATTCTTGTTTTAAAAAAAAAAGTTACATACAATGTTGCAAAATATCCATTTGGTACACGTTGTTAATTTACAGGAGTTATTTCTTTTAATTTCCGAAATTTATCTCTCATTAAAGATTTGTAAATTACCCTTGAAGCTTAACCTTTGGTTCATCTACCTTAGTAGTAAATTAGCGTATGATATTTCTGATAGCATACAAAATGTTGTCTTTGTGCGTCTGACTGGCGATAGCGAGGGAACGATATGTCCTAATTTTTACATTCATTTCTATCTTTGTGTTGTATTTTTCTTTTCTTTCGAATTTTTGCCACTTTTGACTAACCACGACGATGAAAATGATGGCAGAGTGGCTAGTACAGTGCGCTACGACGCCAGGTGTTCCGTGTTCGAATACAGGCCTAGGCATTCTTTGTGAGCGTCCATTCGCAAATTTCATATCGTCATTTATCATCATAGTTGCAATTAGCCAACAGTGGCAGAAAAGCGACGCTAAATAAAAAAATCAAATCAAGGAATCCCGGGTTCGATTTTCGATGGTTCGAATCCATACTGTAGCTCCAGATCCGATTGGCCTATTTGAGGATAAATTTGACTTTTCATCGAAACACATTAAATTTGTGTGCTTAATTTTGTTTTTCATGTAGTCCTTTAATCCAGTTAAGTGTTTCAACTATATTCCTATTCATTGGTATTATATCAGGAATAATATATAGACCAGGGCCCCTAATTCCCGATCTATAGTACAGGGTGATTCTTATAGAACCGGCCCGACAAAATTAGCTGTAATATGAAATATACCATACAGATATTAACGTAATTTATACATGACGTAGCTTGGATAGCGTGCCGTTGATTGTGATCACAGGATGTGTTGAAAGTGTCCGCCGTTTTCAAGAAGGGACGCCTCCACCCGCGTTTGCATATTCGCCGTGACTCTCCGCATTGTTTCTCCGGTGATGTTGCAGATTTCAGCCGAAATGTTGTGTAACGTACGCAGTTTGTTTACATACACCCTGTTCTTCAGTAAACCCCACAAGGAAAAATCCGGGCTGGTAGGGTCGGGGGGATCTTGGGGGCCTGTCGCCTGGACACTGCAAACACGTTCCTACAGTGTGATCCATGAGTATTACTGTGTAAATTGTCCATCACCATGTTCGTGCACCTTATTTGACCCAATAAGAGCTTCAAGAATTAAAAGGAACCTTAAAATAAGTTGACAACTTCTGCACCTGCATACATAAAAATCCATCGCTTAAATACACATAGGATGTAAGATAAAAATTTATGAAAATAGTCATGGACAATTTGTCGAGCGAGCAATACTAATGGATCCCATTGTACGTGCACCATTATGTGTCCTTTAACCTTGCAGCATAAGTGCTGCCACCTATCAGACCATCTGCACACTATTCGACTCACCAGTCACAGCCCACGGATTATTATGTCGTAATTGTGAGCTGTTACATGGATCACCTGTAGCATTATTAGCAAATTCATCATCGGGTGTTATGGGAAGTTAACCAATTGAAGTTGCATTCGATTTAGAAATTAATCCATCCATTTTCATGTAGATCCATCACTGAGAAATAGTAATGTATCCCACGTGAAAGTAGCTGGAAAACGTTGATTAGATGTACGGAAAAGAGAACTAGAAATATTGATGTGTGTGTATTTACTGCTTGCAGAAATTGATCGCTGTGATATACCTGCAGGCTCATGAAATATGCATAATTATCCGGGTCCTAGTTATAATTAATATTTTTATACTATTAATATGTATATTATTAATAATGTTATTAAATACAGTGGAACCTTGATATCTGTGAATTGTCCATAACACTCAATAATAATTTTACCTCAACAGCTCGAATAAAACCTTGATAAGACGAATTTTTGTACAGTTTATGGGAGGCAGTTCGAGCTCAATAACTCGAAGGTAGAGTGAGTCGAAGTTAAATTTTAATCACCTTTATAACTCGAAGTTTTAGTCGCACAGACCTCCATAAGTCGAAGTGTAGGGTGCGTACAATGTCAGGTGATCAACAATCGTGTCGGGACTTGAACCCCCCCCCCCACTCTACATACGTAGTGCCGACGTTCAGAAGGGTCAGTAAACTTTAGACCTCTATAACTCGAAGTCGGCGATTTTGGCACTCAATAACTCGAACCAAGTCGAAATGCTCGATACCTCGATTTTTTTCTATTTCCCCTCAAGTTCGAGTTATCAAGGTTCCACTGTATATGAATTACGATTGTTATTACATTTCGAAGATGGAGGGATAACGTTGAGATGGACATAAATGAAATCGGTAAGGATGGAAGAAAGTATATAGATTTTGCTCAGGATAGGGACAAATGGAAGGCCTGTGTTGCTGCAGCCATGAACCTTCGGGTTTAAGAAGGCTACAGAGTAGAGAGAGAGAGAGAGAGAGTTATATTGTTTAAAAATAATATAAAAATAGAGATATAACAGCACGTATTCATTACCTAGTTTACTTATACCTACTAAAGATCTCCATAATTTGTATGAAAACAACTGTCCTACCAAAGAGATTAATGTTAGATTATTTATCGAATGCCAAAAACATTGTTATGTTCAGCTGATGCAAATTCCCTGATCATTATATATATGTACTTTATTAGTATTTATAATCACCATCTAATCCTTATGTTTACGTAAATTGTGCAGAAAGAAATCAACAGTAAATAAATATTTTGCTTATTTAATTTTGGACTTGGTGTGTCTTTCGTAAGTCCTTGGTACGCCAATATCTGTATTTGGACATAACTTCCATAAGCATAAATGCATGGCTACTTTTACGTGGGATTAAGAAATTGTAATTTAATCTGTCCACCCAGTGATTAAAGTGGTTTGAGCCAATAGCAGGAACGCCAACCACAAATGAATAGAGCCCGATGGCGTAGTGGTAACGTCGTTGCCTTGTAATCAAGGGGTCCCGGGTTCGATACCCGGTGGAGGCACATAGTGGTTCGGATTCCACTTTAAACTGTAGGTCCAGTCCCGATTGGTCTTTCTGTGCACAAAGTGGACATAAGGCGAAACTCAAACAAAGCATATGAATAGACACGAGTAGCTACTACAGAAATGTAAGCAATTATTATTAGCAGTGATTTTTTGGAAGAAAGGTTTCTGTACCCTTCAATTTGGTTTGTTGTTGTTATTGTGTTCATCATAAGAATTACTCTTAAATATTGTGGTAAGTATGTTCATAAATGATCATGCTTCCACCTAGACACACACATAACCACACGCATTTCTTTCGTTAAAATAAAATGTCATTACTTGTATTCTCGCCTATAAAAAGATGCCGGTAGGGCGTATCATTACGTTACGACAGAGAGAAAGCAATGATTATTACTATTATTGTATCCAAAGTAAATATTATAAACGCAAGGTCTCTCACGTGTGTCATCTCAGCCAATTAAGTTCTCATTTACATCTTAACCGAATATCACTGACCGTAATATATTATTTTTTTCTAAATTTTCGGACTGCCCACCTACAGGAGACAAATTTAGTACAAGTACTTTCTCGTTTCGTCTATTGTTTGCAAGAATTAATGTACAAATGATCGACTTTGTGTAGTGCAATAAATAAATAAAATATATATCGTAACAATATTTGCAGGCCCCCGTGGCGGAGTGGTTAGCACATCGCGCTACGACACCAGGGGTTCCGGGTTCGAATCCTGGCCGGGGCGTGAGTGTCCATTCATCAATTTCATCATATCATCACTCATCCCCATCTTCGCATATTAGCCAAAAGTGTCACAAGAATCGAAACAAGACTCTCACGGCAGCCTGGGCTCCTCTGTCTGCGCATGCGCTAGCGTCAGCTGTTGAGTGCGTGTGGAGTGGGAGGTTCGATTGAGAGCTTCGCGTACGTGTTTTCCTGCGCGCGGATTGTGTTGTTTCTCATAAAGAAAAAGTGGTTTTTTGTTGTTGTTGTTTTTCTTGTGCTTGTACTCTGTATCTGTCTTCTATAGCAATGAAATATAGTATGTGTGCATTTTCTTTGACTGTGCGTGCGTGAGTGTTTTCTCTTATCATTTTGTCTACGTAATACAAGAATGCCACCTCAGTTAATCTGCCATTTGTGTGATAAGATACTTAAAAAGAGTTTCAATCTGAGGCGGCATTTTTTCAATATTCATCCCGGGCACGACTTGCAAGAGCTTCCATTGTTAGAAAGCAAAACATTCACATGTCCTGTGTGCCACCTTAATTCTCGTAATCACCATAGTTTTGGGGATCATATTTCCGAAGCCCATGATATCACTCTGAAAACTGAAACAAAGGAATTTACTACGCTTTCTGACTTCTACAGCTGGAAGAGAGCAGTGGAAGATCGCGACAATACTTTGTTAAGTCCAGAGGAGAAACATATTAGCTTCTAATTCACGGTTAGTTACTTTCCAGTGTCATCGGTCTGGATTCTACACTCCGAAAGTTTCACCTGATAGTAGAAAAAGAGAGTTGAAAATACAGGATTCCTCAAAAATTGATGCCTACTGTCCTGCGAGGATTAAGATAATTTCACGTGAAGATGGGCAGGTACTTGTGGAATACTGTACAACACATGTAGGCCACAAAAATGAGTTAGCTCACGTATATTTAAATTTAGTTGAACGAAAAGAAATTGCCACGAAAATTGCAATGAAAGTGCCATATGACGACATTTTAGCAAATGTGTGGTCTTCCGTGATCAAAGACGAACTGAAGCGAAAACAACTGATAACAAAACGTGATTTGTATAATATTGAGAGAGATTTTTCTTTGAATAGTGAAGCAGTTAGGCATTCCATGATGTAGTCAGCGTGGAAGCTTGGGTTGAAACAGAAAAGCAACTAGAAAACAGCTGCATTCTAATGTACAAGCCACAAGGTGTCATTCTACTCGAATATCCACAACTTCAAGAAAAATATTTCATTCTTGCAATAATGACAGAGGCACAAGAAGAAATACTTAGGAAGTTTGGATCAGATGTCATATGTGCCGACAGCACTCATGGCATGAATGCTTATGGCTTCGAAATGACAACGTTGCTTGTTCTTGACAACCTAAGGCAAGGGTTCCCTTGTGCCTTTTTCATATCAAACAAAATGGATTCCACAAGCCTGAGGCTTTCTTTCGAAGCTGTGAAACAAAAGGTCGACAACATAAGCTGCAATGTGTTTATGTCGAATATGGCAGACACTTTTTACAACTCATGGCGAGACATAATGGGCAAACCAAAGAAACACCTGTATTGGACGTGGCATGTGCTTAGAGTCTGGCAGAAGAATCTCTCTAAAATTAAAGATTCAGAAAAACAGAAAGAGACATACAATTTGTTAAGGACCCTTTTACAGGAAACAGATGAAACTTCATTTCAGCTTATGTTAGACACTATTGTGCAACAACTTACTGAGGACGAAGCCACGAAAGATTTTTCATTTTATTTCCAACAAAACTACACGAAGTGCTGCAAGATTTGAGCTTACTGTTACAGAATAAATGCTGGAATCAACACAAACATGCATTTGGAATCTATGCACAGAACATTGAAACATCTGTTTTTGAAAGGAAAAACCGTCAAGAGACTGGACAAAGCAATACACGCTATCATGCAGCTAATTAGGATAAAATTGTATGACCGTCTAATCATTACTGAAAAGGAAAAAACAAACTTCCAAATTGAAAAATCTTCGAGCTCGCCATAATAAATCCTTGGAGATGAGTTCTGACCTTGTGCTCATAAATGGTGACAATAGTTGGACCGTTGCCTCATCTTCTAAGGTTCCTCAGTTGTATACCGTTAACCTTGTTGAGCCCAATTGTCAATGTTCCCTTATATGCAAACACTGCTATGCTTGCATTCATAAGTTTACTTGCACATGTATTGACGCAAACATTAAGTGGAACATGTGTAAGCATATACACTTAGTGTGTCGGTCAATTGGTTCTATCTGTGGACCTTCAGATGCAATAACAGATTCAGATGCACTCGTCATTGAAGAAGATATCCAATCTGCAAAAAAATCTTTCAAGCCGCCCTCAGAACAGGAAGTGCTGAAACTTGCCGTAAAAGCAACAATGTTATCATCACTGAACATATAATAATGTGCCTAGACGTGTGTGAAATTGTAAATAATGTGTTATACTCTCTATATTTTTTTATCATAAAATACCGGGACATTGTACATGATTATAATAACATTTTATAGATACGAGTGTGAAAATTAGTAAACTTGTATAGACATCTGTATTATACTCTATATATTTTTAATCATAAAATACCGGGACATTGTACATAATTCGGCACGGAATGCCGAAGGTCCCAGGTTCGAATCCTGGTCAGGTCATTTTTTCCGAAACAAATCTTCATCGAATATTAATTATAAAATTTTATAGATACGAGAGTGAAAAACAGTGAACTTGTGTGTATAGACGTCTAGATTTTTCTTAAATAATGAGGATAATATCACAAACCTTTCAAGACTCAGCTTCAACTTAACCGTGTGTTGGATGCAGAGGTTCACTCGAAAGATTACTTATGAACAGTTGGACCCCACATTGAATGATACGGCACCATTCACAGGTACGTGTTTTAATTTGTTATTGCAATGTAAGAATATGAAGTGTGATTTTATGTGTACGATTTCATCAACAGTGGGCATATTTTCCCGATAAGTAAGGTGGAAACGTTATATTCTTCGTTCCACGTTCACAACGCCGCTTACTCCGCCCTCCCCCAAAACAAAAATCCTTCGTGCGCATGAAAATGTTATATGTTTTGTTCCACGTACACAACGACGCTCATCTACCGCAGGAGGTGGGGGAGCCCAGGCTGCCGTGAGAGTCTTGTTTCGATTCTTGTGACACTTTTGGCTAATATGCGAAGATGGGGATGAGTGATGATATGATGAAATTGATGAATCAATCAAATCACTAAAACTGAATTCCATCTTTACGTTGGTGCGTTGCGGCTTAATTTAAGCTCTGGGTTGATTTAACCACGCGAGTAGCTAATCGCGTTAAGTGTAACCTCAGTACTTCGCCATTAAAAGTTCTGAGTATTAGTTGATTATTTGTAAGTGTTTATTTTCTATACATTTCAATTAATTATCATTCACCCTCATAGTTCCAACTAGACAAAAATTGAAAAATGACTAACCCTGAGTGACCTGCCATCTCTCGGAATCTTCCTATACTAAGTTATGCCCACTTTAGATGAAAACATTTTACATATCGTTCTTATTGACATTTACGCGATGACCAACTTCTACCCCATTTTTGCGTAATTTATGAGGATAATAACGTATTTGATAGTAATAATAATGTTGGTCCTGGGTTCGAATCTCGGCTTGGGCATGGATGTTTGCGAGTATAAATTCATAATTTTCATCATACCTTCACTCGTCCCCATCTTTGCAAATTAGTCAAAAGTGGCACAAGACGTGAAGTAAAATAAAGCAAATCAACAATAACAATAATAATAATGTTATAATAACATTATTATTATTAACATTATTTTATTAACATTATTATTATTGGTACGCCTGGTACTTGCCCCCCAGAAAAAAAATCGTGGTTGCGTCTCTTGTGTGTGTGTGGGGGGGGGGGCATTTCCTTTCTCTACCGTTTCATTAATCTCTCTTTTTCCATCTCCCTTAAAACACTGATGAGACATATAAACATGATGGCAATATAAATAAATCTAACTTACCCTTCTAACAACCAAATATTGTTCATAAATGATCGCGCATGTAGTTACGCCAGTGATGTGCCGTAGACTATAAATTTACGTCTACATGCGTTGCCTACACGTAATCTACGCGTAGATTACATTGGGTTTTAGTTTACATAAACTACGTAGACAATCTAAAGTGCATTTTCAAGGGTTTTATGAAAGGAAAGTGACATTTTCAACTACATTGGTTCCTAACGAAATGAAAATAATCCTATTTACAACAAAATTTCTCTTTTCTTCTCATCTATGGAAGAAGATAAATAGGATGCACAAAACAACGATAGATGGCAGTCGTGAGGCAAGAGTGGTCTTTTTTCCATAAAACACTAGAATATTTCCTATATTAGGTTTCTTCCTAGGTGAGAAATTGTTCGAATTTGGAAGAAAGTTTATGGAAAGTTCTCCTCACTCATCAGCAACTGATACGCAGTATAATTTTCGTTTAATTCCACGGCGCCCTTTTCGAAGTTATCACCTTTCGCCATATTGTTTACATAGATTACGTTATCTACGTGTATAAAATGTCTACGTGTAGAATGTAGACTATTGTCGTAAAACTAAAAGCAAAACTACATTAGCTTTTATTCTCACCTATAAAATGTTGCCTCTACAGCGCATCCCAGAAAAAAAAGCACTGGTAATAATAATAATAATAATAATGATTGGAATAAAATTGGTTTATTTTTATTAATAGCTATTTTTAAACTTTAGTTATATGTATAATAATCCTATCCATGATGATAATAATTATTCTTTATATTATTTCTACTATTAACATTTTAGAAAATGTATCACTCCCAATCCCCCAGAAATATTTCTGGCGACGCCCATGAATCCATTCCTATAAAACACACTGCAGACAAGGCTGTTGAAGGCTGCTGCTCATTGATGTTTGCAGACAAACAACCGAGATAAAATCAATGAAACCCCCGAGGCCTAGTCCTTATCGCTGCTGGCTGTGACGTCACAGACTGAGTCACCCACCCTTCCTGGTCCCTCGCCAAAGGCAGGAAGTAAGGCGCCTGTCTTCTTATGGGGAACATTTTTTACATACGAAAGGATTGTCTGCTTCGATGCACTGTTGGCCAGCTGCTGTTTTCATAATCGCTACTTTCGTTAATCCTTAATTTAAACGACGTTTTTTTTTAAATTCCAACAGCACAATGTCTTATTAATATTTAAAATGACCGTATATTGATCTCCATTCCTAAGAGATATATGAATTGACTTCAGTTTTGACAGATTTTCGTTTTAACCCTAGCTTACCCGTGCCGTTCGAGAAACTAGAGCCTCAATCACACGGAACTGGATTTCCAGTAGGAATTCCCTAGTTGGCGCTGGACTGGCTACCCATTTGCTAGTTTTCGCTTCACACGATAGGTACTTGTTGCCTTACTTGTCGATAGACTTTTGTTCCCATAAGACATTGCGCAGAGCAGACGTAAAGATGGACGAGCAATTTGAAGAATGTTGTAGGAGAATTACTGAAAAGTCTGCACATTGACTAGAGATTGGCTTGAAAAAATGTTGTAATCAATGCATACCGAACAAGCTTTTTGATGAACTCGGGTATGCATATTCAATTCATACATGAGATTCGCAGGATTCATTCACAGATTTTTAAAAAAATCATCCATTTAATTTAATACACTTGTAATAATAAGGATTTTCATTTTCGGCTAATCATAGTTGTCGCGTACACATCCCATCGCCTTGAATAAATACCTAAATGTTAATGAACTGAACACGAATGCACAGCACGCCATCTCTTTCTTTTTTTATCGAGAAAGTAACAAAAACAGCCAAAACACTGAAACCACAGACAAAAGACTCCCCTTTGCAAACTCACAGATTATCTTCACATGGTCAAACTTTGCTCTGATTGGCTGTTCCACTGAACCCAGTCGAGGAAAGCCAGTAGCAATTAGAGCATGTCCTATTCCTCCAAACCAGTCGTCAAGCAGCCATCACATCCGGGCAGGTAGCCAGTTCAGCGCCATCTAACTGGAAATCCAGTTGCATGTGATTCTGCTTTTACTTATCTGGGAGGAGGGGCCGTCCTGACATCTCTCGGAGCCTTCCAATACTAAGTTATGCCCACTTTAGACGAAATCATTTTACATATCGTTCTTATTGACATTTACGCGATGACCAAAATGCTACCGTATAAAATGAAAACTCTTATGGCATTTCTATTCCACCGAAAGGAATATAGATAGTTTCCTATAAAAAAGGTATTAATTAGAAATCAATGGCGCAGCTTAAATGCATACTTTATTTCATATACAGTACACGCATGGAAGAATAAATTAGTTGTTTCAATTTAGTGTTCTTATCACTAAAACTCAATAAACCATTCTGTTATTGAATCACTGCTTCCTTTGTTTATTATATATATATATATATATATATATATATATATATATATATGCACAGTTATTTATTAATTATAATAATTACAAAAATTATCATCATTAATAAAAAATAATAAATTATTGCATGAGTGTCGCACAGTATTTTACCATTCGCTAAAACTGACAAAAACCGTAATAATTTGTTATTAATGATTTTAGTTTATAAAGGGGAAATTGTTTATTTATTACAGAAATTACCATAATTACCAACCAATTGTACACAGTCACTGGCATGAGTGTCTCGAATAACATACATTCAAAGATGGTGCCTGAAAGGCCCACCTAGTACATTTTGCGTCCTATTTACACAGTGTTTGGAAGTAACTCACAAGTAACAGTTACTTTTTGAAGAAATGTAACTGTAAGTAGTTACTTTCAAAACCAGTAACAGAGTTACTTTTTCCAATAGAAGTAACGTTTCATCAGTTACTTGTACAGTTACATTTAGAGTTCTTCATGGCACTTAAGTTGCTATATAAGTGTCGTAAACTGAGTGGTTAGCACATCGCGCTGCGACGCCAGGGGTCCCTGGTTCGAATCCCGCTCAGGCTTTGTTGTTTGTGAATGTCCATTCATCAATTTCATCACTCATCCCCATCTTCGCAAATTAGCCAAGAGGCACAAAACGCAAAGCAAAATAACATCAATCAATCAATCATAAGTGTCGTAAATTATTGGTATTTAGGACTCAAAGTGAACCAGAACCATGGATAAACTACTAGTTTCTGCTGAGATACAAATGTCCATTCTTTGTTACATTAATTCCTGCCTGCAAACAATAGATGAGGAAAAGAGAAAGTTGTTGAACTAAATTTGTCTCCTGTCCGTGGCCAGTCGGTAGGCTCTGGGTTCCAGGCATTTCAGAGTGACAGGTTTATCCTATGCTTCATCTTCTGTTTGGTAGTACTCAATTCTAAAGCGATATGCATACCTCGGAATAGGGGTGGATTTCCCAGAAGCAGGAAGATGAGATTAGTAGGAGAATTCTCTCCCATTGCTGACAATTTGCCATTCTCAGCTGTGTGCTGTGAAGTGTGTCTAGTTTTTGTAGTTTGTTCATCTGTGGTCTCATAATTGTCCCCCTTGTGTAAGCAGCACCCGATAGTTTTTTATTATTATTACAATTAGTAATCGATTTGTGTAATTTGTTTGCAAGAAAATTTCCAGTGGACAGTAACTGTAAAAATAACTAACTGGGTTACTTTTTAAGTGAGTAACTGTAACTCTGTTACTTTTTAAGCAAGTACATAAATGTAACTAGTTACCTTTTAAAAAGTACCTTTCCGAACACTGTATTTGCATTACATTTGTGTTTTTATGAACAAAAATAATATAGAAAGTTTGAAAGCACCCCAGGGAACAATGTAATTTATTTTCAATTTTTCATAAAAATTTTCACAGTTGAAAAATGGTAAAAATTGAGGTGATGGCCCCTCGGGTAAGCTAGGGTTACACACACACGAATAGGCGCCGACTACGAGAGGGAGGGGCAAGTCACTATCTCCCCGCCAATTCACGAAAGGGACAGATATTATATATATTTACATATATAAAATATTGGTCCCACAAAATGTATTTCAAGTTGGCGCCTTTGCACACACATATGAATTATCATGATATGCGTACATCTATATTTGTATATGTAAAGGAATTCATGTATTACTTTTATGTAGACTATATCAGACATCTGTAGTGTAGCAAAACACAGTGTGTATGCCTTTTCTTATTACAACTAATGTAGACGTTTAACCTGACTTGAGATTTCGAAGTATTGAGTAAGCACCATGCTAAAGTCTCAATAATGTTTTTGTTTCTTTTTCATTCAAGCGATTGATTGATTTGGTGTTTTAAGTCCACTTTGCGCACAGTAAGGCTAATCGGGACTGGACCTACAGTTTAAAGTGGGACCCGAACTACTATGAGCCTCCAAACAATTAGCGAACTATAAAGGCTCTTATCGTTAAACACGACAATTGAGGTGAAAGGAAAATTGTTGCTTTTTCTGTCCATTTTTTCACTTTTTTGTGTTTTTCTATTTTCACATTTCACTGTAATTTCATATTTTTTTTAGTAATGAACTTCCTTGGCTATTGTATTCAATACGAGGGCCACTATTTATATGTTGAGCCTTGGCAACACTGATTGAAGTTAGGCGCGATTTGACGTTTGCACGGAATCGTCTGGCATTATTGACCATAACGTACTTCAAATGTTTTGTCAATAGCTTGATTTGTGTTGTTTATGTTGCCTTGGAGATTGCGCGACAACAATAAAATGGAATTAACTCGTGAACATTTTCGTGCGATGATTTTTTACGATTTTCGACGTGGATTATCAAGACAAGAGTGCATCGATCAACTTACTTCCACATTTGGCGATGAAGCCCAATCCTTTGCCACTGTGAAACGCTGGTATAACGAATTTAATCGTGGCCGCCATTCGCTCACCGACGAGATTCGCGAAGGTCGTCCAAAATCAGTTGTTGTTCAAGAAAACATTGATGCTATGCAAAACCTAATACTACAAGATCGTCATGTGACATACTGTGAGATTGAGGCAACCATAGGCATTAGTTCCACCAGCATATATAAAATATTACATGATCATTTAGCTGTGAGAAAGGTATGTTCTCGTTGGATCCCACACAATTTGACAAAAACTCAAAAAGACGCTCGCGTCAATTGGTGCAAACAAATGCTCAATAAATGCAATCGTGGTGCTTCAAAAGACATATATAAGATTGTAACAGGTGACGAATCATGGATATATGCATATGAGCCGGAACGTAAACAGCAGTCGACTGTATGGGTGTTTCAAGATGAACCCAATCCAACAAAAGTTGTTCGCGCTCGAAGCACATCGAAACAAACTGTCGCCTGTTTTTTCGGGAAAACTGGTCATGTGGCAACTGTGCCTTTAGAGGAACGTAGAACGGTCAACTCTGAATGGTACACAACAATTTGTTTGCCAGAGGTCAAATACGGAAAACAAACAAACGCCGTCGGATCATTCTTCATCAAGACAATGCCAGCTGTCACGCATCTCGTCTAACAACCGACTTTATGAACAGTCAAAAAATCGAATCGATGGGTCATCCGCCGTACAGTCCTGATTTGGCACCCAATGACTTCTTCTTGTTCCCGAACGTCAAGAATAAATTGCGTGGACAACGATTTTCGTCGGCGGAAGACGCCGTTGATGCGTTCAAAAACCATATTATGGAGGTGTCTCAAGAAGATTGGAAAAACTGCTTTGACAAATGGTTCGAACGAATGCAAAAGTGTATTGACCATAAAGGAGAATACTTCGAAAAACAATAAAGCAGTTTTTAATGCCGAATTCCTGTTTTTTCATTGTTAGGCTCAAAATATAAATAGTGACCCTCGTACACTGTAATATATTATAAAGGGTCTTTCATTAAGAGTGATACTTTTTAAAATTTGAAAAAAAAAATAAACCACTCAACGTATCAAAGTAAATTGTGCTTTATTTTGAAGCTTAGACATTGCAGTTATGTTCTGAACAAAATATCGTTCAAATGTCCACCACGACTTTGAACACACTGACGCACACGATGGCTCCAATTGTTAATCACTCTGTCCAACATTAGTGGCATTATGTCTGCGATATCCTGACGAATGTTCGCCTCCAAATGTTCCAAAGTTCGTGGCTTGTCAGCATAGACCTGGGCTTTGATGTAGCCCCCCCCAAAAAAAATCCATGGGTGTTAAATCACACGACCGTGGCGGCCAATTCACACATCCACGTCTTGAGATGATCCGGTCGCCAAACTTCTCCCTCAGCAAATCGAGCGTAGCATCAGCTGTGTGGCACGTAGCGCCATCCTGCTGGAACCACATGTTTTCAATATCTATGGTCTCAAGTTCTGGCCACAGAAATTCGCGTAACATGGATCTGTAGAAGTGGCCATTGACGGTAACGGTTCTTCTCTCATCATCTCTAAAGAAATAAGGTCCAATGACGCCGCTACGCCATAAACCGCACCACACAGTGAGTTTTTCTGAATGCAATGGCACCTCATGGACCACTTGTGGGTTCTTCTCTCTCCAATAACGTCAATTTTGTGTATTGACGAATCCACTAAGACAACAATGCGCCTCGTCTGAGAAGATGATTTTTCCACTGAAATCAGGATCAGTGGAGCCATCGTGTGCGTCAGTGTGTTCAAAGTCGTGGTGGACATTTGAACGATATTTTGTTCAGAACATAACTGCAATGTCTAAGCTTCAAAATAAAGCACAATTTACTTTGATACGTTGAGTGGTTTATTTTTTTTTCAAATTTTAAAAAGTATCTCTCTTAATGAAAGACCCTTTATATCTTATAACTTTTTTGTAGAAGTTATTGGTTTCATTCACACATTTAATGGACATTGTCACTGTTTCACGACACTTAGCGTATACCATGAGAAAATTTTGGGAATACGTCACTGGTAATGCCCTATATTCAGGAACCGACAAGTAAAGAAAGGTAGGATAGGGGATCTGGTAACCATGTTTGATGAGATACGCGGCTCTGTGCAAGGCCTTGACGTCATCTAATTGAAATCCCAACCTTGTCAGATCATTTGATGGATGCTGAGAGCGTCGGCCTTGCAGTAATAATTGCATAGCATGTCTGTGCCACTTTAATATATGTTGTGAGTATGTGTGTGAAAGGTGGGGAGCTCAGTGAAATTGATAAAGGTTTCTTGAGAACTATTCTTATCATCGTTTTAATGTACGGAATCCACAATTCAGTTATCTTCCCGCTAAGTTACGCCTATGGCCTCTTGTGAACATTCGAATCGTCCAAACGACGCACCAACAACACAAATGGTAACTAGTCCAGTTGTCTTGTTTTGATGTGCTTTATACTTTTCTGTGATCCGCGGGTGCCATTAATGAAACCCTATGTGTATGTGTGTATTATATGAGAAAGTAAAATTAATAAGGCATATTGAGCTTATCTATACTCTGTCCCAGGCATCTCTGGAGAAGCGAACGAAAACCAAGTCTCTGCGCAATTGTAGTCATTCGAGAGGCTTGAGAGGGAACGGGGTTGCTTGGAGGGGAAAAGGCGTCTGCGGCTAGCAGCCGTTTGCAGGAGCGGGTACTGCTTTCTCCCCTTCTCTACTGTTATGTGCGACCTTGCTCCGGAGTTTCCTGGGATAGAGTATACGATTCTGGGAACAGGTTTCATCAAAGTTAACCAATGTGCGAACAAGTCATGTTCATCGATTTACCTTGATTTTGTTCGTACATTAAATTGAGAATAGTTTTGTAGAAATTTTAATTGCAAGCAGAGCATGAATTTTTACATAGTATCGTAAGAAAACTATTCTGGCTCTAATTGTTATCTCTCTTTCATCTACAGGTGAGTGCCTTAATGCCTTAACTATTCTGCAAACACTTTGTAAGGGGTAAGTACGATTCTTACAATAACTGGGACGACTACAGTGACCTCTACATTTGCACAGCGTATCTTCATCACCCACTGAAAATGCTTGGAGCGTGGAGGTATTTTCCACAGTCCGAAACTAGTTGTCAAGGTGGGAGGTTCAGGACATGCGAATTCCAGATTTAGCTTGTTGATTGGTTTCACGCCAGCAGTTGCGTGCCAAGGTAGTGAAACGGATGACTAAAGCGTATTAATATACAGGGTGTTCCAAATTTCCTTGCCTGTTCTACTCTCAATGATTATGTTCGCGCATGCGTGGTCGCGAGCTGAAGTGCATTGTATAATAGTGCCGCGTTATGAGCGGATTAAGACGATCTTATAGGTAAGGATGTGAAGTTCTAGTTTTAACGATAACACCGAAATGGTGAGGAAAGCTAAAAAAAAAAAAAAACGATAAAGGAGGCAAGTTTTCAGTGTTTTGGAATCTCGAAATAACGCGAATTATCCCATTTTTCAGAATATCACAGAATTTTACACTTTAACGCGAAAACGACGCGTAATATGCAATATTAACTTGGGATAAGAGTTCTTCTGTTCAAAAATACCTACCCGAGGCGCTATTCTGTCATTTGTAGCCTAGCTGCTAATAGTTCGATTCAAAATAGATTGTTACGCTTCATTTATTGCAGTTGGGCCAGGCGTGATAATTGTAAACCGACAAACAGTAGTACTCTGCAGTAATCCCTACGCGTGTGTGGAATCTAGAAAAGTCGGTACTGGTACCAGAGAAGAAAAATGTCATTCCGATACCGACTTCGGCTAATGATTTCCCATTTCGGGTACTGACAACAGTTGAGTTCCAAATGATTGTGTTTAAAAATGGCTATTGTAGAAGCTTTCTGCACTATAAATGTCTGAAATTTCTTGAAATTACCAGTTATTATTCCATAAATACAAAAACAATCACTTGAGGGAGGGGGGATAGTGTGTAAAATTTGAGATTCTTAGTGTCAGGAAATTTTTTATATTTCCCGTAGTGAAAATTTCTCGATTTATTCTGGAAATGACCATTTTTTCCGTTCCGAACATCGGGATTTTAAAAATTTCCCATTCGGATTTAAAACTTATTTGTAGGCATCTAAAGATTTATAGACATGGACAGAGAAGAGGTATAATTCTGGAATGATCTGATAATACTTCTTAGTTTTTCATCCAATGGATCTGAGTAGTATAGTTTATGCTATAACAAGCACCACTTATAAGTGTAGAAAAGAAGAGGTTATTTGATTGAACAACCCGATTTGCTTACACTTAAAATAAAGCCAAGAAGGGCTTATACCCCAATTCTTCAAGTGTGATATGCTCTGAATTTTTAAGAATTCTGAATTCTAGTGTAGAAAAGAAGAAGCCTCAATAGATAGATTTGCCTATATTTAAAATTATGCTAAGTTCCATATGATCTTATTGTTTATAGAGTGTTTTTCTGTCAAAATCCCAGGAATTGAATTCTAGTATAGAAATGATGAGCCCCCCCTCAGATTGATTCTGCCATGTGTATATTGATATAAAGCTCATAGCTACTGGGTTCTGAGCCCCATGGTTTTTATTGTCTTGTAATCAAGAAGCTTCTGGGTTTGAGTCTTGATAAAATGTGAAGCCTCCCCTGATTGCAAAATGTTAATATTGCTGCCTTGTAAACAAGAGGCTCGGGTTTGAGTCCTGATAAAATGTGTAAGATTGAAATACATGTAGCAAAATAATATCTCCACACGTGAGATTTTGAGAATAATTACTGCTAGTTGATATACAACTGATAGCTCCCAGATCTGAAACCTGGTAAAGTGTGTTATACAACAGCATAAAAGAGCAAAATTATTTTATATTGGGGATCACCAGAGCCTAGTTACTGCTGTTGGGTATAAAAACACCAGCTCAGCCACTAACTGCTGTTATAATTGTTTTTGGCATATTGTCCATATATAAACAAACAACAAAAATGCCAAATCAAAAATATTGCAATCAGTGTAATAAAAATATATCTAGTTCTAATTGGTCTAGGCACCAGCATATTTGTGACTCTAAGAAATGCAGAAAGGCCACAAAAATGTGTCCAAGATGCCATAAAATATTAAGCAAGGCATATTACAAATGGCATAAGTGTAATTCTTATGTACAGTCATCAACATTGCCCCCACAACCATCTACATCTGGTCTGAAAAGGAAGCATGAAACACCTGTTAATGCTAGAGCAGCAAAGCAGCCACGCTATGCACCACCTATCCATAGCAGTTTTAATAGCCAATTAAGGGATTACCGGTTTGTATCAGAGCAAAAATGTGGTATTAAGAATTTTTTGAACAGTGTAAATCCTGATGTGCAGGCAATTCTAAATGCACAAAATGGCTCTTATAAGCTGTCCCTCAAATTGTTTACACAATATAAGAAACCAAATGGCACAAAATTTACACAGCCCCACATAACAGAAACTGTACCTGTATATTCAAATGCAAATTCAGACAAAATAATAAGCAATTTGATAGAGCAATTGAATATTAAACACTCTGAATTTGCAGCAAAAGAGTCTGGATGGAGCCTATGCGGTTCTCCACACAAGTTATATATTAATATTTCTGAATTCAGCCCATTACAAGGATCTACATATTTGCTATTACCTGCCAATATTAAAAACAAAAGAGCTGTGGTTAATATAGAAAATAATGATGAGAAATGCTTTTTGTGGTGTATTTTAGCTGCTTTGTTTCCAGTTTCAAGAAATCCTCAGAGAATAAGTTATTACAAACAACATGAGCACGATTTTGATGAGGCAATGGAGGGTTTAGAATATCCAATGTCTGTTCAGAATATTGATAAATTTGAAAAAAAGGCCCGGGATATTAATGGTAAACAATTATCTATTAATGTATTTACTTGTTCTACTGGCCGTGGCAATTGCTTGATAGATCCTCTCAGAATCAGTACACTTGATGATGAATCTGCTATTCCGATTGATTTGCTCTTAATTGAAGGGGATGGCACATATCATTACACTCTGATACATAATCTTGAAGCTTTAGTCAGAACACAACTAGACAAATCCAATAGAATATTCAAGTTGTGCAGAAGATGTTTGTCTGTATTTGATGGTCAAAAAATGGTGAATGGTGTTTGTGAAAAGAATGCAGAAATTGCTAAAAACAAGTTAATTGAGCATCTGAAATACTGTGGGAACCATAAACCTGTTCATATGGTGATGCCAATGCCAAGTGAAAAAGTCAAATTAAAAAAAATTGAAGCCTTGTTGGAACACCCAGCATATATAGTCTGTGATTTTGAATCAAACCTCAAACCCCTTGCATTCTGCAGCCCAGACCCTGAGGAATCTTCAATTACACCATACCAGTTACATGAACCTTCCAGCTTTTATTATGTGGTTGTACAGGATGGGGTTGTTAGTAAAGAAGATTTATACATGGGAGCAGATGCCATCAAAGAATTTGCACATAGAATAGAAAATGAGTGCCATGACATAGCATCTAATATTTTATTAAAATCAAAACCCATGTTGCCTTTAACAGAGAAACAGATTGAAGATTTCAACAATGCAGAAAAATGCCCGGTATGTGATTCTGAATTTTCAGATGCAAATATCAAGGTTCATCACCATTCTCATACAGATGGTAAATTCTTAATGGCCCTGTGTAATAGCTGCAATATTAAGATCCAGAGACCAAAATTTGTCCCCATATTTTGCCATGGAGCATCCAATTATGATTTTCATCATCTGATCAGGTACGAGGGGTTTGACAAGCAGAATTTAAATATTTTAGCTGAAAATGATGAGAAATATATAGCCATTAGCAAAATAATTAAAGTTAATGGTGTTCCTATTCACTTAAGATTTCTTGATTCATACAGAATTTTATCGGCTAGCCTGGCCACACTGGCCACTCAATTATCTGATGATCAATTCAAAATCACATGTGCTTTGTTTCCAAATCAGGACCTGAAATCAATTAGGCGGAAGGGTGTATATCCATATGATTATGTTACAGATTTTTCTAAATTTGATGAGTGTTCTCTGCCACCACAACAAGAGTTTTACAGCAAAATCAGAGGATCTGGAATCACTGATGAAGATTATCACCATGCCCAATTGATGTGGAACAATTTAAAATGCCAGACATTTGGTGATTATCACAGGACATATTTGAAACTTGATGTGACCCTCTTAGCTGATATATTGCAGGCATTCAGAAAATCTTCCATGAAAAATTATAAGCTGGATCCAATGTATTTTTACAGTGCTCCGGGCCTAGCATGGTCTGCAATGTTTTTAAATACTAAAATGCAATTGGATCTGATCCAGGATCAAGATATGTATCTGTTTATGGAACAATGTATAAGAGGAGGCATGGTGCAATGTTCTCAGAGATATGCCAGAGCAAATAACAAATATATTCCTGATTATGATCCAGCACTGCCATCAAATTATATACTGTATGTGGATGCAAACAGCCTCTATGGTTATGCTATGATGGATAAACTGCCATATGCAGGGCTTGAGTGGGTTGAAAATTTCAATATTGAAGATCTTAAGGATTTTGATGACAGTAACTATGGCCTCTTCTTAGAGGTTGATCTGGCAATTCCAGATAATTTACACAACACATTTTCTGATCTGCCCCCAATTCCTGAGGTTGAGTGCTCACCTGGCTCTTAACAGAAGAAATTGATGACTCTGGAGCCAAAACAGGATTATGTTATATATTACAAAAGCCTCCAGTTCCTGATGCATCATGGTGTTCAAGTGACCAAAGTTGGAAAAGTTTTGAGGTTCAGGCACTCAAGATGGTTGAAATCATATATTGATACAAACACAGAGCTTCGAACATCTGCATTGAGCCAATTTGATAAGACCTTGTTTAAATTGATGGTCAATTCAGTGTATGGCAAAACAATTGAAAATGTCAGAAAACACATTGATGTTAAAATAATTACTGACCCCAGCCGGAGCAAAAAATTGATTGCAAAGCCCAACTTCAATTACAGAAGAATTTATGATGAAAATATGGCACTTTTCAACATGAAAAAAAACAAAGATCAAATTTGATAAGCCTATTTATGTAGGGGCTGTGATATTGGAATTGGCCAAATTACACATGTTAAAATTGTATTATGATGTGTTGAAACCTTTTTATGGTGATAGTGTAAAATTGATGTACATGGACAAAGATAGTTTTATTCTTGATATTCAAACAGAAGATGTTTATCAAGATATTGCACAGCCTGAATTGTTTAAATATTTTTATACCACTGAACATTCAAAAATTAAACCCCACAACAAAAAGGTGCCTGGCAAGTTAAAAGATGAGACACTTGGTGATGTTATTGTGGCATTTGCTGGGTTAAGGGCCAAGATGTACAGTTTTGAAACATGTAGTGGTGCTGTTGCAAAAAAGCCAAGGGCATTGGCAGAGTAATTGTTGACAAAGAGCTTGAATTTGAGGATTACAAAAATTGTCTCAAATCATGTAGCACAATCAGAACATCAGAAAATAGAATTCAGAGTGTGGATCACTTATTGACTAGCAATATTGTAAGAAAAGTGGCTCTGGACCCACATGATGATAAGAGATGTATTTTGTCATGTGGCATACATACCCTACCATGGGGGCATTGTGATTTGAAAAATGGCAATCAATGCCCAATTACAGAGCATGATTTGAAATAAATAAACATGCCTATGAACTTATTTGGGTTCAAAAAACAGGCTATTATGGAGCTGCCAACACCACAACCCTCTTCTGATATGATATCTAAACTAAGTGCTTTGTTAATTATTCATCTGAACAGCATACTTACAGATGTTGATGATGAAACAGGTAAAATATTGTACATATTTAACAATAATTTAAATCATTACCAATTACCTGTAGGTGGTCAATTGCAATTTATTACAACCCCTGAGGGTGATGTCAAAATTTCAGTGAGGAGAAATATTTATAGAATTAAGCACTCAAACATGATTTCTGGCACTGTATATACTGTTTCTGCTGGTGACTGCTTATATATTGAGGTCCCGGGGTCATATGACAAGCTTATACCTTTTTTTATAGAATTAAGAATTAGATATTCAATAATAAATAACCACTAAAACAAAAATGCCTAATGATATATTTGGCCATACAAGACATGAAGATCACAGTGACGAGATTCTGATGCTTGATGTCAGAGTCAAGAAATTAAGAAGTGATTTACAAGCTTTACAAACCACACTGAATGCCAGTCTTCAATTAGAAATTACAAATTTACAATCACAATGCATGGACCCTCTTCTTAAAATTGATTCTGAACTCAAATTGCTGCTTCAAAAATATACTGACTTGGCCACATTAGATAATTTTCAAAGTTTAGAAGAAGCTGTAGCAGCTCTTCAAGCCAAATTTAAGACCCAGGCTAACAACTCTGAGCAATTGAAACAGCAATTGGAAGAGCAGATAAATAATGTCCAGACACAGCTCCAAACAATTGTCAAAAGCATAAAATCACAAGAAGATTTTGATCTAGTGATTTCCACTCTAAAGGAACAGATTCAATCATTACAGATAAATCTGGACCCTCTGAACAATGCCATAGCCGAGGTTAAAGAAAAAATTGAGACACTTGAAAATTTTATGAACAACTTGCCATCTTCTGATGCTTTGAGTGCAATAACTCGGAGTGTTGCCAACATCAAGCTGCAACTTGAAACATATGAAGATTTTGGAAAAATTCAAAGTACCATAACCCATCTTGAGGGTACAATAGCAGCAGTGCAAAGTGATTTGACAAATGTACAAGAATCTCTAGAATCCCGCCTGCCCGGTATTGTAGATACCCTTGTTAGTGTCCAGGAACAGATCACAAAGCTTGAAAACCTCAACACTGAATCTGAGCTATCACATTTTCATCACTTGATCGATGATATCCAAACAAAGCTTGAAATTTTACAACAATCAACACCCACTCAGGCAGATATAACCCTGCTCCAAAATGCTATGCAAAATGTGGCTGATGCTTCTGAATTAAACAATGTAAAATTGGCACTTGAATTTTTGCAAAATACTGTGTCAAATCTGCCTACATCACAGGAACTTAAAAATATTAAGAGGGCAGTGAATCGCATATTGAAATCAGAAGATATCAAGAATATCCAGACAAAGATCAAACAACTTACTCAGACAGTGGCCACTCTACCAACCAATCAACATATTAATGAACTGCATGCCCTGTTTGAGGATATCAGAAGACAGGTCCATGATCTTACTGCTCAAAATTCAAAATTGGCAGTTATTGAAAATTTGCAACAAATTGTAGCTAATATCAAGCAACAGCTAGGGACCATGGAATCCAATCAAGCAAATGCTCTGTCTGTTTTTGCCACCCAGCTACAAGAGATTGTGCAACAATACAAGAAACTTGTTGTGGACATAAAAATCAAGCCAGGCCATGATGATGTTGTTAGGACCATCAATGAGCACCTTGAATCTGTAACAAGCAGATTGCTTACAGCAGAAAAAGAAATAACAGGCATAATCGAGAATCCAAAACATACAGTAATTCTTGAATTGTACAGCATCCCCAACAAAGAATATGATTCACCATTTACACCAGGTGGCAAAATATATATGCTGTCCCCTGCACAATTTTATTACCAGTTTTTTGTTGGGGGCACACTGAGACCAATCAAGATCAAATATTGGCTTCAACCACAGGCACACCACTACCCCACCTTATCAATAACAAATGCTGATAACAAAGTAAAAATCACCAGTGTAGAGTTAGAGGATTTTACAGACCCCAATACATTAGAAACAGCCTATGCTGAAGATGATGGCTCTCTGGAATTTAAGATACAAATAGGGGACAAATTATATTTAGAAAATCCTGTAGTATCAGCTGCTGAACACCCTATAGTTGCAATATTCTTGTTTACATATTATGTCTAGACAAATTATTGTTAATGAATTACACAGACAAGCCAGACATAATTATAAGAGATTGCCAGTAGTTACAAAAGGCATAGATGATTTATGGCAGAGCGACTTGATTGAAATGGCAAGTGGACAGCTGAAAAACTTAGACAAAATCAACAAGGGCTACAAGTATCTACTCACTGTAATAGACACATTTTCAAAATTTGCCTGGGCTGTGCCACTCAAATCCAAGACTGGAAAATGTGTTACAGAAGCCATCAGGACAATCATCAATCAGAGTGGAAGATCACCGCGCTATTTACAAACAGATAATGGCAAAGAATTTTATAATTCTGTGTTCCAACAATTTATTAAAAGCCACTCAATAAAACATTATTCGAGTTACAGTGATCTCAAAGCCTCAATTGTAGAGAGATTCAACAAAACCCTAAAAAATCTTATGTATAAACAATTTACAGTTCAAGGTAATTATAAATGGATTAATATTCTTCCAGAACTTCTACATAAATATAACAACTCGGTCCATTCTACAATCAACATGAAACCCTCTGAAGTAACTCCATCTGATGAGCAAAAATTGATCAGGACTGTTTATTATCCTAGATACCAGCTAACAACAAGAAAGGCCAAATACAAGGTGGGTGATCAAGTAGGAATCAGCAAATATAGGCACTTATTCAAAAGAGGCTTTACAACAAACTGGAGCACTGAATTATTTACAGTGGTTCAAATTAAACCTGGGACCCTTAACACATATATAATAAAAGACCACCGAGGAGAAATTCTCAAAGGCAGATTCTATGAAGAAGAACTCAGCAAAACTAAACAGCCTGACAAATATCTCATAGAAAAAATCATCCGCAGAAAAGGCAACAAGTTATTTGTCAAATGGCTAGGACTTCCAGAACACAGCTGGATCGATGCAGACAAAGTGATAATATGAGCACCTGGGATGTTATAAAAAGGCTGCCAGAACCTGAACAGCAGATTAAGAGAAATGGCAAGTTGCTGCCTGAAAATATTAGATGTCTTATTGTTGGGCCATCGGCTTGTGGTAAAACTACACTAATGATTGATAATTTTTTATTGGCACCCAACTGGTTAGACTGGAAAAACAGGCACTTGTATATCTTCTCTAAGAGCTTGGAACAATTAAAATATCAACAGCTGATGAAACTATATGATGGGTTGGATATTGCCACTTTTGAACCAGATGTTAAGCCACTCCATGAATGTTTCGATAATTCTGTTGTTGTGTTTGATGACATTATACTGGATAATCAAAACAAGGTTAGAAATTTCTTTACACAGGGCCGACACAAAAACATTGATTGCTTCTACCTTGCACAGACTTTTTCAAAAATACCCAAGCAGCTGATCCGAGACAACAGCAATTTTATATGTGTGTTTCATCAAGATCATACCAACCTCAAACACATACATGATGAATATGTAGGTGGGGACTTGAGCTACAATGATTTTTCCAAGTTTTGCAGTAGGTGCTGGAACCAGGACAGTTATGGGTTTGTCACAATTGATATGACAAGAAAACCCAATAGTGGCAAATACAGAAATAAAATCAACAATTTTCTAGACATTGAAACATATATAAATAACCATGAAAAGGCCAATCATTGATGATCTTAAATTAAGAGATTATCTTGTAAAAAGATTTAAGGGATGGAAATCAGAGAACCGAGGAATTTATGAACAACACAAACAAACAGAACAGCCTATTATTGATGCTATTAGTGAATTAGGTAAAAATATCAAAACTGTTACAGAGCAAAATCAAAATTTGATCACGGAGCTTGTACCTGTAGCTGCAAGGAACATATTAGATTATCCAATCACCCCACTTTCCAGTATTCATACACCTAGTCCTATTGCTCCTCGAAGAATTGAAGCTACTCTGGACCCTATTGAATTGGGTCTTCTTGCTCAAGAATATTTAAGCACACCTAAAGACAACAAAGATGAGGTCTTTGGCTTATATGCTGACACAGAGCGTGATGGTAGCATCATACATAGAATTGGCAATTTCAGAGTAACATTTATGGGAGATGATATAATTGTATATTCAGAATCTCATCTTGGAGAAAAAGGTGGTTTTGTTAAGTATCTCGGAACACCTGGATTGTGGGAACTGATGACTAGGAAAAGGCCTGGCAGCTATACAGATCAAGATTATGAACATTACAAAGAAATATTAATAAAATCAGATGCTCTATACCAGAACAATGATCCCACACAAAAAAGAGTCAAGTCTAGCAGTGGAGCAAAATATAACAACTTAATCAAGCCCATATGGTCACAAATTAAGACTGGCAGTGGAATCAAACAATACAACACCCTGCCCAAAGAATTTGTGTGGGTTGATGATGTCAGGAAACTTGTAGATAGGTTATTGGTGATAGCTGGGGAGGAAAATGCTGGCAACCACAATTTTTACAATGAAAAAGTTGGAATTATGGACATGATAAGTACAAAATTGTCTAATTTTATAGTGAATGACACTAAGGGGATTGGATATCTCATAAAAATTATTAATACTCTACCACCTAAATTTTGGAATATTTCTGAGGGCCGGGGGTTGGTTAATGACATTATAAACAAGCTGCCATTTGAACTACACATTCCAGGCTATCAGTATTGTGGTCCCGGTACAAAATTGGACCATAGATTAAACAGAGGTGATCCTGGTGTTAATCCCCTAGATGCTGCTTGTAGAGACCATGACATAGCATACAACACACATTCTGATCTTGACAAGAGACATGTTGCAGACAAGAAATTAGAAGAGGCTGCATTTGGTAGATTTGTAAGCAAAAATGCTTCTTTAAGTGAAAAAATAGCAGCATTGGGAACCACCATAGCTATGAACACCAAACAAAAATTGGGGTGGGGGCTGTGAATATGTATATAATAAACCTAGAATGAAGGCCAAGGGTGTTATGTATCAAATACCTTATGCAGGTCTTAAATCTCTTGGGCCTATTGATAGTCTTTTAACCAAAAAGCAGCGCAAGAAAAAAAATTCTTGTATTGCCAAGGGCCATGGTATGAAATTGTTGCTTAGTACCCCCCAATTAAAAAAATTACAACAATCCAGGAAAAAATCACATGTGGGGGGTTTCATATTTACTATCCCGGCCATCTTAGCAGCACTTGGGGCTGTTGGGAGCTTGGCTGGGGGATCAGCTGCCATAGCAAAAACAGTAATAGATGCCAAGAAAAATAGGGCAGAATTAGATGAATTGAAGCGCCATAACCTGGCCATGGAGAAACAAGGCAAAGGTGTTAAGAGAGCCATAAATAAGTTTAAAAAAAACAAGAGCCGCTTACAAACCAAGATATTGAAGCTTTAATCAAGCCACTGGGCATCAAAAATTTTAGAGGTGTGTACATGTCTGATTCTTTACCAGAACAACCACTCAACAAAGAGTGTGGCATTGTTAATTTGGATAAGTACAAAAATCAGGGCACTCACTGGATTTGTTATCTTAAATATTTAAAAGATGAGGCATTTGTGTTTGATTCATTTGGAGGTGTTCCACCTGAAAATTTAGTAAAATATCTAAAATCAGCTAATCTTTATTACAATAATGCCCGTGTTCAAAACTTCAAAGATGTTAATTGTGGACATTTGTGTTTATCTGTTCTTAGATATATGTGTCAAATAAATAAACCATCAATTGAAAATTTTCAAAAAGCCTTGTGGTATCTGAAACATCATGGGGGTATTCCATCTCACCAGCCAAAATTCAATATTGAAACTCAAATTACATGATGACATAGTGTATCCCAAAACAATAGCTCTCAGAGCATTTTATGGCATGTACTTGGTCCCTAATATTACACACCACAACAACACAATTGCAGTAGGGGATCAAAAAATTGTCATCCCTCCAGGGCAGTATAATCTGTCCACTCTAAATGCTCAATTACACAGAGGTATAGTGTTAAGTCAAAATTCTGGCACTCACAGAGTAGAGATTGTATCTGCTACAGAAACAGTGGATTTCGGTACTATAGGAGAGCTGTTAGGCTTTGAGAACAACACAAAACTTGAAGCGGCCATCAAACACACTGCTATTAATATACCTAAATTCTTAGCCATAGAGACTCTGAATATTCACTGTAATGTGGCTGAGGGTATGATCACCAAATCAAATAGCATAGGCACTCACAAACAAACTGGCATCATTGCAACATTCAAACCTAATTCTGAATTTATGGAGCCAATCATCTACACCCCATCCCCAACATTATATTTTCCTGTGTGTCATAATAGAATAGATAATATTGAATTGATGGTCATTAATGAAAAAGAAGAATTAGTTGATTTTGCTGGAGCCACAACAACTGCTATCATAGAAATTAATATTTAAATAAAAATACATACAAGAAAAAAATGGAAAATATTGAGAGTTATGAGCTACAATCATTCCCTCCAAACAGGAGGACATTTGCAAATTTAAATCAACCCAACACAGAGATTGAGGTTGATCTTGATGTAGGGGATGGCTTTATACACCCCCACAGAGCAGATCTAT
Organism: Lepisma saccharinum; assembly: GCF_977018435.1. NCBI lineage: Eukaryota > Metazoa > Arthropoda > Insecta > Zygentoma > Lepismatidae > Lepisma > Lepisma saccharinum. Next base: position 54,670,400 of record NC_139243.1, on the reverse strand, counting down.
ACATCAAATTTGATGTTGTAAAGCTCGATGGAACAGATTATCCGGCAAATTCAAATATAAGATTGGTGGACAATTTTGTGCCGCATCTGTTCTCTGAAATTGAGATCAGAAAGCATGGTGTTGTTATAAACAGAATAGATTATCCCGGCATTACCTCCACAGCTTTGGCCACACTAAAATTATCCAAAACCGAGGCTTCTTACTACAAAATAGGTGGATTTGAGGCTGGTGATAAAATTATATCTAAGAGCCACACAGTGCTGTTCCCTATGCGCCTGTTGCCAGGATTCTTCTCAGATTACAAAGATATTATGTGGAAGGGTGGTTTAAGAATTACATTTAGAAGAGCTGCCAATTATAATAATGCTTTGATGAGGTACAGCACATTAAACTCTACAGGGGAAGCTCTGCCCAATACCCTACCTGATGAGGGCAAATGCATTATTCAGACTATGGAGCTAAGAATCCCTGTTGTTGAATATGAGGCCAGTTATGCTCTTAAATACAAAGCAGATATAATAAAAAATCCACAGATTCCTTTACAATTTTATACATATCAATGTGTACAGAAGCCCGCATCTGGTACCTATTATGAGTTTGATGCTACAAATTCATTCTCCAGTATACAATATGACATGCCGGATTTTGTGGTGGTATTGTTTCAGACTGGAAGACACAATAATCAGGAAAAAAATTCAAGTAAATTTGATAGCTGCAACATCAAGAACACATATCTTAAAAATGGCAGAAATGAGGTATTTCCTAGAGAAAATTATAATTTAGACATGTCCAAGGATGATTTCCTTAAATTATATGAGGCATTTTCATCATACAAAAGGGTCACTACTGGCAATACTGACATGTATTACACACCAGATGAATTCAAAGCACAGAGACCCATGTTTGTCATCAACACTTCAAAAAGGAAACAAGTTGTGGTTAATGACAGGACAAACATTAAAATTATCTGTGAATTCCACGATACACTCCCCGATGACACCATATGTAGTGTTATTCTCATAGGTGAAAAATCATATGTTTATGATGTAAGAAATGAGAGAGTCACAGAGCAATTCTAGAAGTCCGATTCAAACACATAGTAATTTTCCTGCCAGTTGGTCTGGACTTTGCCACAATTTTTATCTGTTTGGGCACGGCATGTATATTTTCCTGCTACCTCATTTGAAATATAGGGAGGAATTGTGTTACAAGTTTTATCTGTTTAGGCACGACGGCATGTATATTGTTTGGACTTTGCTACAATTTTTATCTGTTTGGGCATGGCATGTGTATTTTTCCTGCCAGCTAATTTGCAGTATAGGGAGTTGGGCACAAAGAGTTGTTTTGCTGCCAGTTTTATTTTGCGCCAGGCACAAAGAGCCCTATCTTGGTGCTTGATCTGAACTTTGCGGTGAGGCAATTCTGAACTTTTGTTTCCAGCTCATGTGTCGCATGCCAGCAGATATAATCTCCCAGGCATGCATGATTTATTGCTGGCCGGGACATGGAACTGATGAAAAGATTAGAAAGAACATGAAACAGAATGCCATTGCTCTAATGTATTGATCTATATGTTGTAGAGCAATGGCATATAAGTATTTTTCGCTTAATTTCAAGTGTAGCCAAAACAATAACAAGGGGGGACATATTTTTGACAAGCTTATAGACAACAAACTGAGATATTCAGCTTTTATACACATGGCAGAATCAATCTAAGGGGGGGGGGCTCATCATTTCTACACTAGAATTCAATTCCTGGGATTTTGACAGAAAAACACTCTATAAACAATAAGATCATATGGAACTTAGCATAATTTTAAATATAGGCAAATCTATCTATTGTAGAGATATGGAGACCATTAAACCGAGAAAACCTCGTCATGTTAATATTCACACTTGTTCATTTCCTGAACTTGTCCGACCAGCGAGTGATCTCAAGAATGCGCTAGCTTGTAACTTCCGTAAAAACCAGGAACTGGAAAGGCAAACGCGTGGATCTAAACAGGATCTACCGCGTTTGAAAGGTTTAACAACCTTTCGACGCCTAGAATGATAAAAGCAAGCTCCTACCCGGAGCTCGCTCTCTTTTGATTCTGACACTCATCGACGCTACATGGATAACTAGTCCGATTACTCTACAACACGTTACACTGCTAACTACGACGATGGAACACGGAGTTACCGCTGCCTAGCATGCTACAAGGCGCAAGGGATCGCTTGGCTTGGTGATCTGAGGATCGCTGGATAGAACCTTGGAACTGTCACGATTCGGTCTGCGAGAAGCATCAGGACAAGACATCACACACATCTACCAGGTATGAACAAGCGTGAATAACCTTTTACACCAACTTTCCATATCTCTACCCTCCTACGGAGCAGGTTCAGCCATCAAATATTATTAAGCTCTACCTAAATGTTTAAATGAAACTTCCCTGTGACCTCTCAGAGCCCAGGAAAACGGGCTTACAACATGGTGGAGTTGCTTCAGGCCCTTTTTGCAATTAAGTACCCTCCTGTACGAATTGCTTTACATTAAATTATTTTCTCCCCCCCTCCCTCCCACTTTGGGAGCATTTTTAAAGTAAATTTTTAGTAATTCCAACTCATACTCCCACAGTACGCTTAAGATGCGTCAGACCCAGTGACAATTATGTGTATTACCCTATGGACAACAACCCCTCTTTTTCTTTTATGCCGAGCCCCCCCCCCTTTTTCAACAAAATCTAGTTCTTCTGCATAACATGTATTCAAGCATCATTCACACAGGAATGAGAACACTTGCTGCTTATACTTATTTGACCAGCGATATATTAATGACATAAATAACTGTATAACCATACTTTCATTTGTTCTTTGGTCAGCACGACGAACCTTCGTTTATGAATACGTCACAGATAGCGTTGCACGAACACCTAGATTCCTCCCTCGACCAAATCATAGAGTTAGCAACTGCAATCACGGCAAATCCAATAAATTCACGACCTTTAACCCCAATTCCCTCCCCTCCACTAACACGGTTAAGGTCTGCTAATAGAAATTACCCTCAATTTGTCCTTGGACTAGCAACACCCGACAGAAACCAACCCCAACCCTTAGCAAGTACCCCAGGTGACGTTCCTACTCCCTCTAACACTGTTAATAGTTCTGGTAACGTAGCTGTACAAATTTCCATCACTAACATGGCCACCCCAATCCCCACTGCATTGTACCCGGCACCATTTAGCGGAAATGACCCTAAGGACATTGACTCATTTTTCCTCAAGTTTCAAAACGTAGCACACGCCGCAGGATGGTCGGAAGTTAAGCGTAAAGAGATGTTACCTTTATTTTTGACGGACACCGCTTTAACTTATTTTCATGACATACAGAAACGACCCAATTTTGTAGACTTGACATACACCCATATCAAAGACGAGCTAAGTACGCTATTTAAGGGATCATACCTATCAGGAGATCCTGTACAGATAATTCTCCAAAAGAAACAGATGATTAGTGAACCGATCCATACCTATGTTATTGCTAAAAAGGCATTAGTCCAGCAATACTTCCCGAACGCCACTGAAGAACAAACTCTCTCTTACATCATCACGGGACTGCGAGCCAAATACATTGGCTGTTTAACCAACAAGCATTTTGCTAGAACAGAAGAATTAATTGCCCCGCACCTCCACCATGTTGTAAGCCCGTTTTCCTGGGCTCTGAGAGGTCACAGGGAAGTTTCATTTAAACATTTAGGTAGAGCTTAATAATATTTGATGGCTGAACCTGCTCCGTAGGAGGGTAGAGATATGGAAAGTTGGTGTAAAAGGTTATTCACGCTTGTTCATACCTGGTAGATGTGTGTGATGTCTTGTCCTGATGCTTCTCGCAGACCGAATCGTGACAGTTCCAAGGTTCTATCCAGCGATCCTCAGATCACCAAGCCAAGCGATCCCTTGCGCCTTGTAGCATGCTAGGCAGCGGTAACTCCGTGTTCCATCGTCGTAGTTAGCAGTGTAACGTGTTGTAGAGTAATCGGACTAGTTATCCATGTAGCGTCGATGGGCACAAAGAGTTGTTTTGCTGCCAGTTTTATTTTGCGCCAGGCACAAAGAGCCCTATCTTGGTGCTTGATCTGAACTTTGCGGTGAGGCAATTCTGAACTTTTGTTTCCAGCTCATGTGTCGCATGCCAGCAGATATAATCTCCCAGGCATGCATGATTTATTGCTGGCCGGGACATGGAACTGATGAAAAGATTAGAAAGAACATGAAACAGAATGCCATTGCTCTAATGTATTGATCTATATGTTGTAGAGCAATGGCATATAAGTATTTTTCGCTTAATTTCAAGTGTAGCCAAAACAATAACAAGGGGGGACATATTTTTGACAAGCTTATAGACAACAAACTGAGATATTCAGCTTTTATACACATGGCAGAATCAATCTAAGGGGGGGGGCTCATCATTTCTACACTAGAATTCAATTCCTGGGATTTTGACAGAAAAACACTCTATAAACAATAAGATCATATGGAACTTAGCATAATTTTAAATATAGGCAAATCTATCTATTGAGGCTTCTTCTTTTCTACACTAGAATTCAGAATTCTTAAAAATTCAGAGCATATCACACTTGAAGAATTGGGGTATAAGCCCCTCTTGGCTTTATTTTAAGTGTAAGCAAATCGGGTTGTTCAATCAAATAACCTCTTCTTTTCTACACTTATAAGTGGTGCTTGTTATAGCATAAACTATACTACTGATCTGGAAAACCCTCTGCTTTGTCAGTACATCTCTTCTCGTCATTAAGTACTTTTATGTGATACATTTCATCAGACACACACAAATGGGGGGGGAAAAAAGGCCACAAGTATGCGCTTGAATTTTTCACCTACGATAACATTTAGACCGAACCGGAAGTTGCTGTGCTAAAGTTCCACAATCGATTGTGCCATTCGATTTGCTTTTGTTTACTCATGGATAGCCCCTCTTCCCCAGTGAAGATTTGAGCACCTCGTTAAGCCTGTGTAATCTCAAGGGCTAACTTTGGTCACGTTTATCTCGAGAACCAGTGGACAGAAATTTTGCAAATTTTACCTGTGCACTAAGAATGGATGTTTCTAAAGAACTACATTTTGATATTTGAGATGAACATGCAAACAAGAAAACTTCTATTATGCAAAGAAGGTTTTTTGATTTGGACAGTACAATAAGTATTGGACTTATTATAATATTATGGTACAATTAAAATGTTTCCGATGTAACGTTTTTCCTTTACAAAAATATATTTTCACAACAACACGGCAGAATGAAGAATTTATACACAATATTTATATCAGATAGGGTTATGCAAATTTTATGTAGTCAAACATAAGTTATCAAGGCAGTCATGTTGCATCAACTTTTGCGACAACCTTTACCTGAACAGCAGCACCATCTAGCGGAAATAACTTGCTCCTTTCCGAACCTTGGCTTCGAAATGTCAGAAGGATCCGGGAAGATCATACAACAAATTAAACCTTGTGTTTCTTCTTCATGCTTTCATTGCATAGGATAAAATTTGCATGTACATCTGCGTGGATGGGAATGTGTAAAATAATTATTTTCTGAGTAATCTTGCATTTTCTTGTTCATTCATTCTTTCGTGTCACTTGTGTGATCGAGATTTCAATGCTCTGTCTCTATATTTTTTTCCTACTTTTTACATAGCCTAATTTTATGTATTATTCGCTAATCTTTTCGAGCCTTATATGATTCGAACTAAGGATCGTCACAAAATCCGGATTAAAAATTATCAGATTAGGATATAACTGATAATCCGAATATCCGGAGATTTCGGATATCTGGATAATTAGAATACCCGTGTAGTACGGATAAATTCGTAGAGTGAAATACGAAAATGACAGATAAAAGAATAGGTGGATAGCCCGTAAAACGGATAACGCTAAAACTGCCCGGATAATGGACGCATTCGGATATCCGGAAAATCCTGATATAGGAGTAGTAGGAGTGGGGGAGTTGACCAACCGAAAATGGGGCTCGGTTGGGCTCGCCTTAATGGATTTCTCTCGTAAGGCATGAGCCCCATTTTCTGGCAGTGTTGCCAGCTGCTTACTCGAAAAAATCACCAAGGTTTTTTTTTGGGTCTAACCTAGCCTAAAGCAAGGAGCTGGCAATCTTGCTTGAGGCTCGCCTTAATGGTTTGCTCTTGTAAGGCATAAGTCCTATTTTCTTGCAGTGTTGCCAATATTTTACTCGAAAAAATCACCAAGGTTTTTTTTTTGGGTCTAACCTAGCCTCAAGCAAGGAGCTGGCAATCAGTAGTTAATAATCTCTAGTTAATAATGCTACATATTATACACACACACGCACACACATACTGTGTTGCCATCCACCCATCTCTCTCTTTTACGGCAGTGCATGTTTGTTGCCGGCTCTCCTTGCCCAGTGTGTGTAGGTTGGCAAAAATTGCTTTATGCACTGTAAGGCAAGCCTCAAGCAAGGTTGCCAGCTCCCTGCTTTAGGTTAGGTTAGACCAAGAAAAAAAAGCTGTAGGTAGGCTGTCAGTTGTTTAACTCTTCCCTTTTTCTCTTTCTCCTCTCTCTTTTTTGTAAAAAGCTATGGCAAAAATACCAGTAGGTTGGCAACCTTGCTTTATGCACTGTAAGGTAAGCCTCAAGCAAAGTTGCCAGCTCCTTGCTTTAGGCTAGGTTAGACCAAGAAAAAAACCTTGGTGATTTTTTCGAGTAAAATGTTGGCAACACTGCAAGAAAATAGGGCTTATGCCTTACAAAAACAAACCATTAAGGCATGCCCCACCGAGCCCCACTTTCGGTTTGTGAACTCTCTATTTGGGTCTACTTCAACCTGGGAGAGAAGATAATGCCCGAGGGCGAAACCGTGCAGACGCTCTACGAGAAAAACAAGATAGACGATCTGTTGCAGTACAACGTCCAGGATTCGATGCTTGTGAGAGACGTGTGTTTCTGAAAAACAGACTTGTGCAAACAATCGTCTCAACGTGCTGCCAGAGCGTGTTGCGCGCAGACCAGGTTCGAGGGCACAAACTCAACTTGCATCTCTCGCATTACTATTTCAGCAAAGCGTTGCAGAACAAGCGATGTTTGTGTTTCCCACCCGGCACGGAAGTTGATGTTTATCGCGGCGTCACGAATCCCACACCGGCTGCACGGAAGCTGATCTTCACGTGTATTTCTCATAGGACACGTTTAATATCACGTGCATACGTAAGATTATGGCCTTGCGTAAAAAAAATCAAAAAATTTAAAAACAATAAAACTTTGCCGCCGGGCAAACTGCTCAAAATAAACACCAAACAGAACACCCCCGAAGAAATTCGCCCCCACGTCAATCAATTTTACGTTCAAAAGCCGTACGGGAAAACCTTTACTTTTTTGGTTGGGCACCACGCACCCTGGCGAGGTTATAGGGGCCAGATATCCTAAAAAATAACAATTATTATTTGTTTGTTTGCGTCACAATACGGAAATAATAAAAAGCACGCGCGTGCGCATGTGTGGTATATCGTTCCCCCGAGAGAGGTTTACAAAAATCACGATATACAAACATTGCCGGAGTTGGAAAATTACGATAAGGTGCATTCGCTCACCACTGTTGTCAGCTATAGGTCTCTCTCTCTCTTCATCTTACAGTAACGTTGGCATCTCTATTTTTTTTAGTTGCAGGTGGTTTGCCAACACTCTCCAGTTAATAATGCTACATATTATACACACACACACACACACACATACTGTGTTGCCATCCACCCATCTCTCTCTTTTACGGCAGTGCCGGCTATCCTTGCCCAGTGTGTGTAGGTTGGCAAAAATTGCTTTATGCACTGTAAAGCAAGCCTCAAGCAAAGTTGCCAGCTCCTTGCTTTAGGTTAGGTTAGACCAAGGAAAAAAGCTGTAGGTAGGCTGTCGGTTGTTTAACTCTTCCCTCTCTCTCTCTCCCCTCTCTCTTTTTTTTTTTTTGTAAAAAACTATGGCAAAAGTACCAGTAGGTTGGCAACCTTGCTTTATGCACTGTAAGGCAAGCCTCAAGCAAGGTTGCCAGCTTCTTGCTTTAGGTTACGTTAGACAAAAAAAAAAAAAGCTGTAGGTAGGCTGTCGGTTGTTTAACCCTTCCCCCTCTCTCTCTCCTCTCTCTTTTTTGTAAAAAACCATGGCAAAAGTACCAGTAGGTTACCAACCTTGCTTTATGTACTGTAAGGCAAGCCTCAAGCAAAATTGCCAGCTCCTTGCTTTAGGTTAGGTTAGACCAAGAAAAAAACCCTTGGTGATTTTTTTCGAGTAAGATGTTAGCAACACTGTCGGTTGTTTAACTCTTCCCTCTCTCTCTCTTTTTTTTGTAAAAGGCTATGGCAAAAGTACCAGTAGGTTGCCAACTTTGCTTTATGCACTGTAAGGCAAGCCTCAAGCAAGGTTGCCAGCTCCTTGCTTTATGCACTGTAAGGCAAGCCTCAAGCAAGATTGCCAGCTCCTTGCTTGAGGCTAGGTTAGACCCAAAAAAAAACCTTGGTGATTTTTTCGAGTAAAATATTGGCAACACTGCAAGAAAATAGGACTTATGCCTTACAAGAGCAAACCATTAAGGCGAGCCTCAAGCAAGATTGCCAGCTCCTTGCTTTAGGCTAGGTTAGACCCAAAAAAAAACCTTGGTGATTTTTTCGAGTAAGCAGCTGGCAACACTGCCAGAAAATGGGGCTCATGCCTTACGAGAGAAATACATTAAGGCGAGCCCCACCGAGCCCCATTTTCGGTTGGTCAACTCCCCCACTCCTACTACTTATAGGATATCCGGATAATTTGTATAATCCGAATATAGGATATACGGATAATTAGGATAATCCGAATATAGTATATACGGATATTCCGAATATATCCGGATAATTCGGATAATCCGTATATAGTATATACGGATATTCCGAATATATCCGGATAATTAGCATAATCCGAATATATGATATGCGGATAATTTGGATAATCCGAATACATGATATGCGGATAATCCGAATATAGGACATCCTGATTATTCGGATAATCCGAATATAAGATATCCGGATAATTTAGATAATCCGAATATAGGATATCCGGATAATTCAGATATACGGATATTTGAAATCCCGATAGAAAAGGATCGGATATCTCTATTTCGAACCTTTAAAGATAGACTGAACCTTTGGAAGTCGAAAGGGCGGTTTTTTTAAAAAAAAATTCTCTCCATTCGGTAAACCGCTGTGTTATTCCAAAATATGAAAAATTACATACGCTTAGAATTCCTTCTAGAGCGTTGACTTGAATTTTCATGTAGTTTTCTTTCAATGTTGTCTAGATATTATGGAAAGTTTCGCTATTACGTAAGTCTATTAAACTTTTGATAATATCTAGACAACAGTGAAATAAAACTACATGAAAATTCAAGTCAGTGGTCTAGAAGCAATTCTAAGCGTATGTAATTTTTCATATTTTGGAATATCACAGCGGTACTTCGAATGGAGAGGAAAATTTGAAAAAAAAAATCGCCCTTCGGCTGCCAAGAGTCAAGACGAGCCTTAATCTCCGGCGGCGAAATCGTGATTTAAGTACTCGAAGTCCTAGGCCACCGTACAGTTTCTGATATTGTTTTTGTAACTGGTAATTATGTTTTGCGTAAGTAAACTACCGTTAGGCCAAAAAGGACAACGCCACAGGTGCCCCTCCTCGATCCTTGATTCTAAGCGCCTCTGGGTATTCTGCTGCTCGAAGATCGTTGTATAACCACTTGGAAAGTTCTGTTTCCAACCAATACACTAGCACTGATTATACTGAAATAATACTAAAGTGCATTTGAGGCAATGAAATGTTTGTATTTTCTTCTATTAGATTCTAGCATTGATTGCGACTATACACACGGAAACCTAAATGCAAGTTTGTACTGTCAGTGGCGGGGCCAATTTGAAAGGAGAGGGGTGGGGTTGTTGGGAGTCACAACCCTTTTTGTGGCTCGGTATTCTTAAAAAGGAACGCCAAAGATGGAAAAAGATGACAAAATGAGGACTGTCTACTAAAAAAAAGTAACCCCCCTTTTGAAAATCCTGGGGTGCCAGTGCACACTGTAACATGTTTTTGGAGTAAAAAATATGCATTTTTGTGTGATTTGACATAATTTCAGTTCTGTGTGCGTGCAGTAGGAAATGGTTAGAGATACCGGGTGATCCATTTGAGATGTCAGTAAAGTAAACCTTTATACACAAGAGGTTAATGTACGTATCTGTGAGCAGTTTGTTGTAATATAAGCAGAAAGGATGTAAGTTTCGAATTCAGCCACATGGCGGCGCTAATGTGCATGGTAACAAAGGTGGTGATCACGTCACAACAGCGCACACAGTATGTCAGTAAACCTCCACTGATTGGAAACTTACATCCCTTGTGCTTATTTTACAACAAGCTTCTCGGGAGATGCGTACATTAACCTCTTGTGTATAAAGGTTTACTTTTCTGACATCTCAAACGGATCACCCGGTATATCTTCCATTGCAAAACAAGAGCACGAAACTGTACAAAGTCCTTTGTAGTTATACACACAAAATACAGTTAAATAGGTAGAAAGAATAATTTTGGGGCCCCGGTGCAGCGTTACGCCCCTAAAGCCTGACATGTGGTTGTTCTCAATGCGATACTGTTCTCGTACACGGGGAGGGCGATAGGGGCCATAGCCCCTCCCAACTGACAGTTTTTTTCTATTATTATGCTTAATGTTTTTGAAGGCGCAAATGTTCTCTTTGTTTGACAGGCTTGAGATGATGTTTTTTTAAAAAAAGAGTTTATGCTCATGATAGGCTAATGTGAACTGAACCACAGGTTACATTTTGATCCGAACCACTGTTCAACATGCCTCAAAGGGGTCGAATCCGAGAACCCTTGATAATAGGTTTTTGATTTTTTGTTTTTTCACTCTGCTCCTCAAATCTGATCGTTCAGTTTACTTACATAAATAGGAATGGGAGGAATTTTGATAACGACATACAATAATAAAACCATCTACTCCAGCACTCAACACCTACTTTTTCAAGGCAACACTCTAATCTCTAGGAGCAAGCCCCCTTGGCGGAGTGGTTAGCACATCGCGATACGACGCCAGGGGTCCCGAGTTTGAATCCCGGCCTGGGCATGGATGTTTGTAAGGGTCCATTCATCAATATCATTACTCATCCCCATCTTCGCCAAAAAATTGTACAAATGCAAATAAAGCAAATCAATCAATCTAATCTCTAGAACATGTAAGTTAGCGTGGTGGCTGTTCACAGTACCAGAGAACAGTGCAAGTGTAGATAGAATTAGTTGTCCGTGAAAATTGCCCCTCCCAACTGTAACTTCTGGATCCGCCACTGTGTTCTCGTTGGGTCAAGTTACGCCTGCGCTCAATCTAAAAGCCTTAAAAAAATGTTGAGCAAATAATCAGCGTAGTGCGAAGAAGCTATGTTGTTGATCCATCCAGCTTTGGACAAAGCAGCCATTCCAGTCTTCCTTCCCACGCACGTCTATTCGTGTTTCACGAGGCCCAATGACCTAATGGATACTTTGATGTGCGTTCAACATGCCACTTTTGCATTCCTGAGGCGAATACAGGGTTGATAAAGGTCCAGGAATTCTAAATAAATTAAATTCCGGTCCAGGAGAAAAAAATCAGCAAGTGTAAATGGGTTTTGGTCCGTAGTAAAACCTTCTTATGTTTAAAGTACACCGCGTTCATAAATATACTGTCATACTTTAAAGTGGTATTACGTCGCTTTGGATAATCGCATCTAAATGAAATTGGTGACATTTGAAAGAAAAACTCAAATATTTTTGTGCATGTCAACAATGGATACCAATATCAGAAATGGACAACAATGAACGAGATCAAACATAGAAACTGAAATAAATTCACTCCTGACAACAATGGACGATGCGGGTTCATTCTTGGATATTTAGCAGGCAGGCAGTTTACATGTGAATGTTTTCCTTTAAAATTGTGTTGTTATTACAGAAGATTTAAGAACGTAGTTGGTGTGTTTTAGAATATCATTACACGCAGAGTTTGGTGAACGTGCCGGAAATGATGATAATGTCTTCTACAATTGGCCGCCGAGGTCACCTGACTTGTCGGTCTGTGACTTTTTTTTATGGGGTTACATAAAAGATTGTGTCTATGTACCCCCCATTGCCTCAAAACCTGCAAGAACTGCAAATTCGCATCACTTCTGCAATCCACTCCATCCCTGTGGATATGTTGGAGCGTGTGTGGCATGAATGGGAATATCGCCTTGATGTCTCGTGGGGGCCACATTCAATGTCTATGAGTTGTAAAGCAAAATATTTGAGTTTCTCTTTCAAATGTCACCAATTTCATTTAAATACGATTATCCAAAGCGACGTAATACCACTTTAAAAAGTTTGACAGTATATTTATGGACACGCTGTATTTCAATTCGGTCCACGAACCTTTCTTCTGGATCAGTTTAAAGAGTGTCCCAAGTTCCGTATTGAAATAAAGCATTTAAATACGGCCCAGAAACATTTTTTCAAAGGAACAATATGCAACTTGGACCGAATTTAAATTATGCGAGGAGGAAAAAGGTTTCGGTACTGTTGGGGAACCCAATAGAACCTATTAGAATTTATGGGTTACTCGACCTTCAACAACCCTGGTTTCAAGTGCTGTGCTGCTGCATGGGCGACTATATTACTGATCCTAAAAACTCATTGAAATTACATTTAAGACATTTCCCACAGAGGGCGTGGTGACAAGATCACGTCTAATCATGTTCTGATCGAAGATAAACTCATTGTTTATTGAATAAATACATATCAAATTAAGCATGACTATTTTATTGAGGCTGCTTGTTCATCAAATTTTATCTCTTCGGCTTGAGTACGTTCTTAAATGGCACCGACTGATAGACAGACGTGGATACATTATATCACCCTTGACATAGATAAGCGGATAAATAGAGAATAACTGAACTGAATTGTTCTCCTTTCTGCGCTATTCCTTGACTGATTTGATTCATTTTACTTCGCTTTCCTGCCAGTTTTGTCTACTTTCCAAGATGAGGATGAGTGATGATATAATGAAATTCATGAACGGACAGTCACAAAGAACAGCCATGCCAAGGCCGGGATTCGAACCCAGGACCCCTGGCGTCGTTTCTTTCCTTTACGAGAAAGCATTAGGTTGCTGCAGATGAAAATGTTGACTGTTCCGTGAGTGTACCAGGAAACCGTGCAGTATAAAATAAAGGTTTTTCTCCCTTGCCAGATGAGTTTCGAGAAAAAAAGGGTAATTTCCGTGCAAATGCATTCCCGACAAACTTAGAAACCGCATTCGTGACGCCTGTCGACGTGTAGCTAAAAGTTGTTTGTATCGTGTGTAATAAGTGAGACCCCTCGTGAAAATGCCCAACACGCAAGAGCACAGTTAACACCAAACAACTTTCGTAATGCCCGAAAGGGATCGTGTACAGCTATTGGGAGCGTGCACAGCTTCGATTTTAAATTTAGTTTATATTCTGTGCAAATGTTTGGGCTATCGTAGTAAAAACATGGCTCTCGGTTTCAGATTTGAAATTGAGATCCTTAAGTTGGAGGGGGGGGGGGATGTTGGATCCACCCTTGTATCAGAATTGGATATTCAGTTCGGTTCTATAGAGTGGCCACGAATTAAGGGAAAACCTCTTCATCATGAATTACGTTTAACAATGAGAACATATTTATAATATTGTAATTTTTATTTTCTGAAGATAGTAACTATTTATATAAAAACTTGCAACACGCACATGTTCCATTTCCGATATCCTTATCTACATTAATATCTGAACCTCGTACAGCAGTTATTTGGATACTTTATAGTTTCGCTCGAAAACGTAGGTTTACAATCTAATCAGCCATGACCCTCACGGTAATTTAAATCCAAAAGACCTCGCAAAGTCGTTATATAAGAACAACATGGACAACAGCACTCAATAAGTCAATAGTGAAAGATATTCATCAACAGTTTGGAACATATATATAATACCTATAGTATAGTACCTGAAATCAGCAACTTTGGCTAGAAATCGCAATAAAACTCGGTGTGAGCCAAAAATAAAAAAAAGGAGATAGTAATTTAGACATCACAAGGACAATTTTATCTGTTTTACGCGTAATTATCAATTTGAGCTCCATTTAAATCAAGGCTTGGAGACGTAATTGGCTTTCCTTCTAGCTGTTCGTGGCTTACCAAATTTTTAAGGTCTAAAACGCTTCCGGTTGCATCAAATAACTTTGATTCTTGAGATAGTGTCATTTTTAAGTGCTGAACTTCAGCTACAAGTTATTGGTAATGGAAAGTAAAGTGAGATTACTTTCGTAACATCTCTGGCTGTTTTGCATTGGCAGCTTTGGAGCGAGTCATAAGTCCCGGAGCAGCCAATCAACAAACGAGCCACTGGCGTCATCTCTACCCAGCACCTATCGCTATCCCTGTTGCTCGCGCTCTGGACTGTTATTAGGCTCACTAACTGGACTCGCGCGGTCAGCTGGAGTTGTTATGAAAATAGTCTGACTCTACACGTACATATTTGACACGCTGCTCAATACTTTAGGCGACTTGCTGCCATTCAAAACAACATCCACTTTTACCGCTATGTCGGTTAGATTTTACATACGTGTAAAGAAAGATATAAAGGAAGGAACAATACTAGCTCAATTAATACAAAAGTTACAGTGCAGCAAAAGGTGCCCCATAATTTGTGGTCATCCTGTATAAAGTAGTTGTATTGATCTTATACTCACAGTGTCTAAATTAAACCTTGAACAGTTCAGTAAGGTTCCATGCAGTTCTGTTTTTCTTACACTTACAAAGGAGGCGAATCTAAACTTATTCCTTTGGGGAAGACAAACTAGATGGCACCACTGCTGGATTCAGGTGTAGACAGTAATGCGTAGTTTGGCAATGAGGTCCACTTTCTGTTTAAGGGTATTTTAGTGCATATTATTATTAGCAATAACTATAGCTAGGCAGTAAAATGAAAAATCACAATGAATCGTACATTCCCTCACAGGAATTCCTTGCTCAGATAAGAAGTTTTGCACTGGTGTAGATATTTATGTTGTGATACGAATTTGTGATGTGTCTCTTATATCAGTTGAGGGTATATCTATCATCAGAATGGCATTTTTTTGTATAAGTTAATTAAGAAATTTCATACACATGTAAATGAAACTTAATCAAAAGTTAAAGAAACCATGGTCTCCACAACAGTGGGGTAGCAACATATCGCGAGGCTCCCATATGTTCTTTAAATTTGAAATCTCAAAGTGAATAGATACAAGTCTTCAGGGATACGTCAGCATATTATCATATTTAAATAAGAATAATAAATTACTGACGAAAATTATATTTAATAATATGCGACGGAGAAATTTACACTTGGCATAGATATATTTTTCAAACGATTTTGCTGGAATCTTCTTTAACCAATGTAGTAGTAGCCTAATGGTACGTTTTTGAAGATATTTTTCAGACACTAGAACATAAATGAAATATCCTCATACTATGCTAAACTTTCTTTTTTAAAAAAATAGGAATGCACACTACAAATCTTTAAATACGAGTATAACCTATATTATTGCTAATGGGCTTTTACGTACATTGTTTCCTATTTTCAAAATTTGAAAGATTAAATATCACAAACCATGGTGTAGGAGGAAAATATCGAAGAATGCACACAAGATGTTGGTATTTGCTAGATCGGGGGGCGCTAAACCACGGCTCTGATTTGACGTATTCATTCAAATTATAACGTTAAACTAGAATTTAAAGCCACATAGAACATAATGATTTAATTGTCCACAAAAAATAGCCTTTTCCATCTACTTTTCTCATTTCTATTTATAACATTTTCCGTATCAACCTCATGGGACTGGAGGCCTCGGACGGTCGCCCTCTTCGCCCAACCCTTGCTACGCCACTGCTCTCCACAACGTTTGGCAATACGTGGCGTAGTATACCCTGTAAAAATGTTGAGACTGCATAACTGTATTTAAACAAGTATTTGGTTACGCGAAACTATATTTTGGTTTTACCGGACTATTTTTCTGTGCAGTGTACTATTTTGGTAGAATTACTTCTTATGATGATTGTAGATGCTAGGTAAAAGCACGGGCGTACTGCATGTGATGAATACACGTGTATTGTGCAATGCTTTGGTTGACTTGTTGCAGCCTGTCGGCGTCACAACAGTTAATGAGACGCTTTAGCTAGTGTAACGAGACGCCCCTTCAATCGGGAACCCATTGTCCTAATTAATGCAATGGGAACTTTAGTGCCCTTCCAGTCTTCTGGACGCTTCTGGAGCCTCCACCCTCAGCTGGAGAAGATCAATAACTGAGAGTCGCAGGGCGCAGCCTCTGAAAGCATGAACAGTCCCGTATTGGATACAAGGGAAAGCCAGACCACGTTTTGGAACAAACGAATGGCTTTTAGTAGAACTAGTTTTCTATTGCACTATCAGTGTAGGATTTAACTTGATTGCCAATTCAATTGTCTTAGTTAATGACTGGTTTAATTCAAACTGAACGCTCATGCACAGATTTCCTTGTATTATGAGTAGACCCCGAATTTTATGTAACATCAAAGTACAAAATATGTACACGAATATGTAACAATAATTGATAAAATATGTACTTAGATATGTATTACCAAAAATATTAATTACAATCGAGTATCCAAGCAATTTCAAGAATTCTGCTAGATATTTATTTTATTTGAACATATTCAACATAAGTTGTTCGAATTAAATTTCCATCAAATTTTTAAACTCAAAAAAGCACAGCAACGTGTACATATTTAAGAAACCAATTTTGTAAATTATTAATTACTTTTCACATTGCAAATTATTGTAGAATATGTAAATATGTAAGAGTGCTCTTTGTAAGTTTCGAGACAAATTGTAAAAAGATAAGCCTCTACAGAAAGAACAATCGAATGAAAATACATAGCTACTTTTGTACTTTTTGTACAAGGAAACATATTGTGTAACTCGCTAGGTACAGGAAAGTAGCTTTCTTGTCCACCGATGCCAAGTTTCTAGGTGCTTTGGCTAAACATAAAAGCGAAACGAAAATATGTAACCTGAAAGGGGAGGGGAGAGAAATTCCAGCATCTTTCGATAAATAACAGTTCCCATAATTTTTTTTTTTTTGTCTTCAGCCTGTCTTTCGACTTGGCAGTCAATTTTACGTGACTGTAAGCACTAAGCATCTCATTGATTAGAAAATGTGACATCACATGAGCTACAAATTTTCTTCATGTTTCAGAGATCGAAAATATAGGAAAAAGGGTGAAGATAGGAAAAAATTACCGATATATGTTGTTTTATGTAAAGCAGATGAGAAAATATGTAATATCGTGGCAATTATGTAAAAATATGTAATTTAAAACTTATGCAAAATCATGTCAGTTATATATTTCGTTGACATATTCCTGTTCAAGGTATGTATCTAGAAAGGAATAAATATGTAATTACATATAAATCCGGGCTATAATTATGAATCACAGTGGCAGGTATTCGTGTATTACCGTATGACGTATTTTTTTTTAAATATTTAAATCAATTCAAACCTAAATTCTAATAACCTTGATTCAAACTTATATTAATTACAACCCGAGTTAGAAGTTACCATAGCAGTGGTCAGATGTGGGATTGTGTTAATGGCGTCGAGTTGTAATCAGAGATTCGTTTTATGCACTTAACACTAAAAGAAACAGCGAGGGGAACAATAATAAATAATATAGAACAACTTGTTTCAATTACAGTTGTGACTTTGAATCACTAGACGTCAGAGGCGTCTCCTGAACGCATACGGTGCATGCTGCGCATGCGTCAATTGTGGGAAAAGGACAGCTTGCTCTGCGACGACATTAATGAGCATTACTACATTCTAATTTCTTCATATAGGAGAAGTATTTATTTTACACGAGAGCGCTCAACTAAGATTATATTACATTTCTTGGATCTGAAGTGAAAGAAAGTACTATTTATTTTCCCACAATTGACGCATGCGCAGCATGCACCGTATGCGTTCAGGATCCAAGAAATTGAATTAAAAGTCCTTCACAGTGACAAGGCTAATGTTTATGTTCATAAGGAAGTTTATAAACAGAATATTCGATGCTTTTTATCTGATAACCCATTTTTCACAGATCAAAGCTGAATGGTTAGTGTTGGTAAGTTAATGGTGAGACGTGCTGTGTGGAACACGATTGGTTAGTCAATTTTCCATCAACGGAACCTTAAAAGCTTAGGGCTACTTGGATTTGTTAAATAAACAGTTTTTTTCATCCTTGCTTATGGAAGAAGGTACTTTTTACAGAGTTTTTTTCAATAGGGAAGAACACCAGAACACTTATGGGAACGTTATGAACCAGTTTTTGTCCAAAGTTAGTTATCAGATGACAAGGGTCGCATATTCTGTTTATGAACTTCCTTCTGAACATAAACATTAGCCTTGTCACTGTGAAGGACTTTTAATTCAATGGAAGCGTCACACTGTAAATTGTTCGCGACAACCATTTATAATGCGCAGCTCTTCATGGATGTACCCGATTAAAATCGTGTGCAATGGCATGCGAACTTCTCTCCCTAGACGTCACTTTGATCTCGATGCATTACCGATGCGCTAAACAAATTTTAAGGCATTTTTCTAACACCTCGAAAAGGAGCAAATTGGTACAAGAATTCAGTCATAACTTTTTACTGGTTAAAGATACGTCGAAAAAAACCTTCACCATTGCATTTCTCGTGAAATTCTAGCCCATTTTGATATGTCGCACGACCCCCTTCCCATTTAAAATTCTGAAGTTGAATTCAAGATGGCGGACATCAAGATGGCTGCCGACCGTGTGGATGGCGTCAATGTGGTTCCCCCTTGGCCAGGCAATGATTGGTCATCGCCATTTTCACATTCCATGCCGCAGTGGCCTTGTACTGAGGGTGTTAAGTGACTTATTGAGCCACCCTGTATACTACAATTGACGTCATAACAAGAGAAAAGTATTATATTTTATTTATAGCATTTTCAATGTGAAGTTACTTAATTATGCCGAGGCGTAACAATTTTACTCGTTATCAAACTTAATATTAAATTTAAACTGTTCCTCATAATCAGCATATAATGATGCTATTTTTACATCAATCAGTCTATCTACACTCTAACAGTTGTCAGTGTAGTTTTCTCCCTTGTACTACATAACATTTAAATCTGAAATTAAGTGTAATTATTTTCATTTCCTAAACACATTACATGCATACTTTGAGCATTTCAACATTTCTCTCCCCCTCTGCAAGGGAAAAGAGGTCTGTGCGGGCACAGACTGCGTAACAGCTACTAAGGAGGTTAATGAAAAAAGAAAAAGAAGAAAACCTTCCCTAGAGCTAATTTCCGGAGCTCGCGTGACGTAGTTTCTTCGAACGTGTATCGGGAGGGGTCTTATGCTGGGAATTACCTTCAGCAGAAAGTTTATTTGCAGCCGCGATAAATTAAGTGCGGGCCTTTGTTCAGGGGTACAAGGCGCTAATAAGGGATTTTTACATTGATCAATAAGCAGCAATTAGGAGATGCAAGAAATGGTTGGTGTGATCTACGAGTCTGGCAAGAACGTTGTGCCATCCACAGTGGTCATCTTGCGACGACAGAATGCAGGAGACAAGTATTGGAATACGTGTTCCAGGGAGAGTAGTAAGTACCGAAAATTGCATTTTCATTTATATATACGAGGGCCATTCTTTTTTCAACCTCCGATGGACCACAAACATAAGACAAGTGTAAGTAACAAAATGAATTTATTACCAAAAGTTATGTACATACCTGGTTACTTTTCGACATAATCGTCGTTAAGATACAGGCATTTTGTCATATCGTGGGACGAGCTTTCCGATCCTGTCTGCGAAGAACGTTGCCGCCAGTGATGTGAGATGGGCCGGAACATTGTTTTGAAGCTCCTCATTGGTTGTGGAAGCTTTGGCCTTCTAGCCAGTTCTTCAATGCAGGGAAGAGATGAAAATCACTCGGCGCTGTAACCCAACACCTTCTGGAGCAGTTTAAATGGGAAGTGTTTGATCACCCGGCGTATAGCCCCGACTTATGTGATCTTGTCATCTATGTAGTACCCAAACGGTACGTTTCCGGACATGGGTTCCTTATCAAAACTTGATCTACTAAGTCCCCTCTACATCCCCTAGAAGTGTGTAATAGGAATTCTGAATCACCCCGTATAATACGTACGTATAATACACACAAATTTGGATCTCCGAATCATCAACACGTAATCAGGTGTCTTCAAAATGTTAAAACATGCAACTACTTGAAGTTCACAGCGACGGTGATGATTTATTGGTGAATTCAGTGCTCGAAGTGAGGGAGATAGTACCCCTCTCGCAAAGCATCCCCCCCCCCCCCAAGCTGTCTCATCGTCAAGGTTGTTAAAGGTCTATGAATTTTAAATAAATTCAATTCCGGTCCAGGAGAGAAAATCAGCAAGCGTGCGTAAATGGGTTCTATACGGTAAGGAACCTTTTTATCTGTAAAGTATTTCAATTTGGTCCAGGGATATTTTTCCGGGTCAATTTAACTTCGGTCCAGGAACCTTTTTTTCAACTTGTACCGAATTTAAATTGTGCGAGAGGAAAGGTTCCGGCCCTGTTGTGGGACCCAATAGAACCCATTAGAATTTATGGGTATTTTACAACCCTGCTCATCGTCACCAGAAACCATAGGAGCATCCTCAAAAAAAAAAAAAAAAAAAAAAGGCTCGAGCAAACTTTCCCTCAGCTAACATTTTCGACTCCAAGCATCCATCTCGTACGCGTATTCGAAGAGAGCAAGTACTTTCCATCCTCCTCCTGAACCAATCCAGACGAAAGCAAAAGTCTCATATTATCCCTCTTGTCCTTCTGGTGGCACAGCGCATGTAGGCGAAGGCCACATTTTCATCTCCACATTTCTTGGCCGCGACTGCTTCGTCAATCCCTGCTCACCCATAGCCCTGTGACGTGGCGTTTCATAGGCTACTGAACATCTGCTGCGAGCTCTTTTTGAAACCACACGGCCTCCCCCTTCTGTGCGTAATTAGAGTTAATTCCCAGTTCTGCCACAGTGCTTTGCTAGAAGCTCGCCATATCATGCGAGAAGCCGTGGGGAGATAACATGGAGTTGTGCATGACTATGAAATGCATGCGGGCAGACTTTCATATCGGGGTGGTTAACACAGCGTGCAATATCTCCAGGGATGATGATTATAATAATAATAATAATAATAGTTTATTTAAAGTACTGAGAACAGTTACATAAACCTCATACAGCACTATGTCACAAAGAGTAATATCAAAGGATTAACTCATGATGTTTTTTACATCAAATGACATCCTATACCTAAATATAATATTTTAAGGGAAGTCATAATCGAAATCATCGATTAATATTTTTATAAATTCACCGGGAAAGACAAGCGCTGATGCCGGGCCGCTTGCCGCCGAGTCTTGTAGCGAATGGCAGGGAATGCTCTGTATATTTTTAATTTTATTTCCACCTATAAAAAGGTGCAGATAAGACGTACCGTTAGAATATATACATATATATAATTATATATTAATATTCATTATTTAATACACAAATAATTTTGTTTCATACGAAGTTTTCAATAATTTCGGAAATTTCTGGACCAGGCGAACTGAAACAAGTAGGTCAAGATCTTCTCTGTACAATCTGTACACCTAAAGTAGAACATTTACAATGTGCAGTAAAGAATTTCTTTCTGACAGAGCAGAGACTTGTTGATGCACTGACGTAAAAGTGTATGCAAACGTGTATTTTTATTTCTATCCTTTTTAATGTTTATGTGCATCTTTTTACCATTTTCATTATTTTTATTTATATTATAAGTAGGGATAGAATTTTGTTGACCAATAAATGAGCAAAAATGCCTTAAAACAATGCATTATGACCTCAAAAATTTTTAAAAATAACCTTAAAGCTGAAAAATTGACCTAAAATTTAATTTTAATAAGTACCGGTATGTTATGGGAATAAAGATTTTTAACTAAAAAATGGCTTAAAATGCCTTATTGGGCCAAAAATGCTGCAAATTCACAAATATACCTTAATTTGTCACAAAACAGTTAAATACTAAAACAGTTACTTTTCTGGATTACCAGAAAATATAATGGTATTAAATTCCTAGCTCTAACAATATGTATAGAAATTATTGATCAGTCGTAGTCTGTAGCTAAATCGTCCAATATATATATATAAAGCCCTAATCCTACCACTCACTCACTCACTGACATAAATGTTCTCCATGAAGGAGGCAAAAAAATGTCCGATTACGCCCCCTCATGAAAATGTCCCAAAAGACCAAGAAAATTTAAAAAATCGCTCACTTGGCCTTTTTCTAAGGGTCAAAATGCCCTTTTTTCACGTCTTTATCAACCGTTTCCACGGGCATTTTTTGCAACACAAATTGTTCCCTTTACTTCTTGATTGTCTATCTCATTATATTTCTCACAGATCAATGAACTCCTGGTTTTGAAAAGGTGCCTCAAACAAGGGTGACATCTACATAGGAGATTCAGTCCAGATACAATTACGTATATATTGGTATACTCAATGCGAAAATATCTACATCGTGCTTGTTTTAACTAAATGTTTAGAGGCATAATAACAAACAATTCTTTAGAGTTTGCCGTTTATTTTCACCACGAAAACTACTGTCAGTGAATTATGCTAGACTTTTCGAAATATGAGCGTCAGAATTTATTACAGAGGAGAGATAGGAATTTGAGGAGAATGAAGGAAAATTATTTTTCAATGACGTTTAAAAATTTCAACAGAAGTAAATGTTGCTCTTCCAATTTAGTGTCGTTATTGAATTCGTATGTATAAAATATCTAATTAACTATTTTGAAACTGATATCACTTACCCAATTTATTATTAAGAAAATAGACAATAATATTTTGAATATTTGTACAATATTAGAGCCCGTACACACATAACGTTACGTTCTAAACTTTTCAAATAAGCAAAGGCATTTAGTCGTTTCCTCTCCTCCAATGATACACTCAGATATTTTCAAAGGCATTTAGAGCATTGAAGAACACAAAAAGTGACCGAAGACCACTTTTATATAAACGCAAGCTTACAGAACAGCTTTGGGATAAATCTGGCCCAAGCCAGTAAAGAATTTGAATCTGAATTCTCTATGTGATGTGAAACTTTCAGTATTGTGCATCGACAATCTATAATATGTATAGCTTGTCAGGTAGAATGTCGTTTATTCTACTGAACAAAGCATGTCGCAATTGTGTACATTAAAGCTAATTTATCTTAAATTCTTAACATAACTGCATGCTGAGGATACCTTGCATGTAAATTGGAGAAAGTTCTGCTGCTTTGCATTGCCCACCTGTAGGCAGTTTTTCGCCTTCGACAAGATGCCCAGTGGAAGCTGTTTTCTGCACGCCTTCATGGCGTCATATACTTTGCTTGGCATTTGCCCTTACACGGCGCACAGCAATCGAAACAATATCCCTGCTATCGGAAGCTCCCGCAGCTGATACGGAAATGCGAGACAAAATCGAGCGTGCAGTGTTTCCAAGTCAAGGGAAATTTTTGCCTTTCAGGAGGTAAATTTCGAAAGGTGACGATAGAATGGAAGAAGCAAGTTTTTTAAAGGTCAACAAGAAAACTTTTTAAAATTGTCGAAGATTGATGTACTTACTTAACGCTCTTCTGCCAGTTTTGGGTAACCGCGACGATGCTATGATGAAATTGATGAAGGGACGGTCACAAAGAACTCCTATGTCCAGGCCGGGATTCGAACCCTGGATGCCTGGCGTCGTAGCGCGCTGTGCTAAACAATCCACCACGGAGGTCGACAAAAACGGGGAGAAACAAATTCTTAGTTCTCCAGGTTTGATACTTGGTAAGACTTCAGTACGTCATCTCTATAGTTTTGTCTACAAGTCTACAAGTTACAACTATATTCAGTGTTGATATATGTATTCGAACTTTCATTGTTCATTCGGCCTACCCGATGGCGTAGTGGTATCGTCGTCGGCTTGTAATCAGAGGGTTCCGGGCACGATACACGGTGGAGGCCTATAGTGGTTCGGACCCCCGAAGTGGATATGTGCATAAGTGAATATAATAAACTCGTAAATGCATTTGTATTGAATAAAAATGGTTGCAATAATTTGGGAAGATTTAATGATTTAGTTTATATAACGTCGCATTTATTTCACTTTTGGCTAATCGCGACGTTGCTGATGAATGGTGAAGTGGACGCATGGACAATCACGAACACGCATGGTGCCCGCCCCAGTGGCGGAATGGTTAGCACGGCATGCTGAGATCCATACAGTCCCGTGTTCGAATACCAACTTGAGTATGGTGTTCTTTGTTAATGCCCCTTCACTTCAATTTTTTTATAGCCAAAAGTGGCAGAAATGCGAAGTAAACTAAATAAATCAATGAAACAAACATGTATGGACAGGCCACAACACAAGTCTTACAGAGGATTATACTGACTTTGAGCCCAAACGCCAGAGCATCGTTGGCCTATAAGATTGCACTTATCAGTTGTACTACTAAAAATTGTTAATTTATAAGTTAAAGAAATTTCCTATTTAATAAGAAAGTGTCTAAGGTATATGCACGTAGAGGAAGTAAAATAAAATGCCCATCTGGAACACCTGGAAAGGAATGTTCCAGATAAACAACTTTCTAATAATCTTGTATCTGGATGGAAGTGATTTTTGTGTGTGTGTGTGTATATATATATAAACACAAGTTTAGTGTCTCTCTCTTCATTTGTGTTTCTCCGCCCTCATCCTATTCCTGAATATATATATATTTTCCTGTTTTGTACCTTATTTCAATTGTATTTGGTACAGAGTCTGAAGAAGACCTTGCTAGAAGGTTGATACGTAACGTTTAGTTTATGTTTTAAAATAAAATAAATTCTGCCTTGAACAGCATATTGAGTTTTTGGTTAAAATTAACTGTCATTCAATCAAGGCCGATTCGTTGTTCCATAATATATTTCTCGTAATACTCGTATTATAAACATGTGAAGACTTATATTAACCCGAAACATAAATAAAACAATTTGTTTGCAAGATATTTCCAGCAGAAAGTAACTGTGAAAGTAAGTAAGTGACTTTTTCACGTATCGCAGTAACTGTTACTGAGTTACGTTTTTAAATAAGTAACTGTAACTCTGTTACTTTTCGAGGAAACGAAGTAACTGATTTTTTTGTAGCGTCGCTTTTCTTCCACTTTTGGATAATCGCGACTTTAACAACGAGTGATATGATTAAACTGATGAGAACGTGTGCCCCTGGCATTGCAGCACGCTGTTCTAACCACTCTGCCACGGAGGTTGGCAAACTAAGTAACGATTAAATCATATATTATAGTTGTTGTTTTTTGAATATGCTCCGTGAGGGAAATTTTAATGGATATATGTGGAGGGAAATTTTGTTGCCCGAGAGGGATTTTCTGCAAAGGTGAAGGGGGAGAACTTGTGACGTTTTGCAGGGTTCGAGGCGCGCGCCGCTCTCCTCGGTCAGTAGTGCCTTGCGTAGCAGAGCGTACTTACCGTCACGTCTGCTCGCTTGCCCATCTGGAACAACTGTCACTTTCCAATCGGCTCAAGCTAAAAAGTGCTCGTTCATCGGATTGTGTGTGCGTGTAAAGTGTAGAATGTGAGGAAAAGATCTCGTGTTGTGTTCAAGTTCACGGAGCAGCTGCACCATGTACGTACCGGTTGTGAATGTGTGTGTGCGAGTTGTGGATAAGTGTAAAGCCCCAGGGTTCAATTTCCAATCAAGTCCAGCATTCCTAGATAGCACGAAAGGTTGTGGCAAGCTTCAGGTAGCTTGCTTGGAGCTTGTCAAAGCCAGTTGGATACGGCAAGTTTGATGCAAACTTGTATCAAGTATGCAGCTTTGTGACAAGCTTGGTGCAAATTTGTCATGTCAACTGTAATTTTGATGCAAATCTGATACAAGCTTGCAGCAAACTTGTATTTTGATACTATGACCCCCTCTGTTAATGTCCATATTAGTAATGTTTTGCCACTGCAGCCTGTCTCGCTTAGGCACAATGTCTGTGTGTGCAAATCATCTTCATATTGAGCTGTGACATTTGTTTTAAATCCACTTTATGCACAAATAGGCTAATCGGGACTAAACAGACAGTTTGAAGTGTGATGCGAACCACTATACGTGCCTCCACCGGGTATCGAACCTCTTTAAATCTCCGTATTGATGGACGTTGTTTATGTAATACGTACTAACCCTTCAAGAAAACTGTGCTGTCTTCTGTACCAAGGGTGCCCGCAGAGGGGGACAGGAAGACACCTGTCTCTCCCCCCCCCCCAAAGCTATCCTGAAAAACTTCATATAATTCAAATTTTTAAATTTCAGCATGAAAACATGGATGAGGGGTGCCGTAAAAGACATTAGATTAAGTGCCTATGCTAATTATACTAGTGCTGGGATGCCTTGAGAATTCTCTTAACT
Organism: Lepisma saccharinum; assembly: GCF_977018435.1. Classification (NCBI taxonomy): domain Eukaryota; kingdom Metazoa; phylum Arthropoda; class Insecta; order Zygentoma; family Lepismatidae; genus Lepisma; species Lepisma saccharinum. The sequence continues at coordinate 54,643,809 of NC_139243.1, read as the reverse complement.
GGGGGAAAGCTACACCCCACCTTTCCTCCAAATTAAGAACCGCTGCCCCCTCCCCCCCAGAAAAATCCTGCGGGCAGCCTTGCTCTGTACACCTCCATCTTGGGCCAGTCGTAGCAAAAAAAAAAAAAAAATGTTACGGTACGCGTAAAACCATCTGAAATCAGAACTCGTATGTTCAGATCCTGGTTAAGCTTTTGTGTGGTCTATTCCATTCCCTCAGCAACCTACCCCCCCCCCCCCTCATATGATTGATCGATTTGGTTTATTTTACTTCGCTTTACTGCCGCTTTGGGCTAATCGGGAAGATGAGGATGAGTTACGATATGATGAAATTCATGAAGGGACACCATTTAACACCTATACTTAGGCCTGGATTCGAATCCAGAATACCTGTCGTCGTAGTGTGCTGTGCGAAAAAGGTCAAATAACTCATCGCAACACACAGTGAGTTATTCTGAAAATTTAATCTTGTTGACCACAACAATTCTTGTTTAGCGTAGATATTTATTATACACCCAATCTAGATTAATTTGATGTAATAGAAATAAAACACTAATACGGGCATACAAGTAAAATAACGTGTCAACTTCAAATTTTGCAGCAATTTTATGTATTTTTCATAAAATCTCCCTCAAATTGGACCTAGATTCCCCTGCACCAATGGAAATTTCAAAGTTATTTAAATAATTTATTTAATTCTAGTTTAGAAGCAATAGTTTGCATAATATATAATGAGCAATTGTTCATATATTAACGCTAAATGTACAAAAATATATTTAAAAAGGTTGGTTTACCGGGGGTAAACGTGGTAACACGTAACAATACGCCACTGGCAGTGCAGGGTAATGCTCAGAATTGCATGCATTCAGTAGGGCAAGCCTCTGTAATAAGAAAGCTTGCTACAGGCACATAAAAGGCAGACCTTCAAGTACGTTCATATATTTATGTCCGCGATGATTGTAGGATTTGTCAGTCTTTTATTGTTTAGATTCCTAACATATCCCTCGAAATAATCGCCAATGTATTATTTTCTCGCCTTGCCGTACGGGACCGGCCGTTTTCAAACTAGTTCTCTCGTAATCGGAAATTGAAAGGCTTATTACCGAAATAACACACTGCTTCCATCTATCGGTGCCTTGAACAAGATCAGTGAAATCTTTAGCACTCTTACTTCAGGTCCATTGCATCTTCGTGACCTTGTTATTATACAAGTCTCTTAAAACCATAGGCGTAACTTGCGAGTTTTCAAGACCATGAAAATAGCACCCAGGACTAAAATAACAGTTGCATTTCCAAAAGGATAAAATAATCTCGTTCCTTTACTCAGGTTCCAGGAGGTTTAAACCATCATTAACTTGTAATTTTGTGTACCCTTGACGATACTAGCCTGTGGTCTTATCATTAGGTTTCCAAACAAGAATCCTGCAAACTCGATACCTATGACTTAATATACAAAAGTTGATCTTGCAGGTAGAGCACTGATTTGCTTGTTATGTTTCCTGTTGACTACAATCGGCTTAAACATAAGTTGTTCCAGAAAACAATTCTTCAACGGAACTAAAAATTGACTGGAGTAATCATGGTTTAATCTGTCATCCATCATCTGGTCGTTTTTAAGGTATTAACTGCCGACCTGGCAGAGTGGCTAGCACAGCGCTCTACGATGGCAGAGGTCCTGGGTTCGAATCCTAGATGGGTATCCCTTCATCAATTTCAGTATATCATCACTCATCCTCATCTTCGTGATTAGCCAAAAGTGGCAAAAGAGCGAAGTACAATAAAATCTATTGTCTTAACTGATATTATACAGTTTCCCTAATTGATAACTATATTAATGATCAGTTAAGACAATTTTATATAATCATTACATACGCACAGTCACGGACAGTTTTGGGTTGTAACGATACCATTGGAAGCTAATAGAATTGTGAGAACCCAGAAAAGTCCGTGACCGTGCCGCATAAAATTTTCAAAACTTTGTAAACTGTTGCGACCCGTTTTTGTAAATTTGACAGGCAGATTTAAATATTGTAAATTTTACGATAACTTTAAACAGTGCAGTAACCCTGGGGCTCTACACATCTACATGATTGAAGAGTGCGTGTTGAAGTGTATGTGTGTGTTAGTGGACACCCAGAACTGTGTCCCTTTAATGTTGCCCTATAGTTATATTTTGTAAAGCGGAGAGCACATGTCTCTCTTGATTGTGCCTTGCAACATAAGAAAACTTGGTACTTTGCGAACGTCAATATACTTCTGCTCCTTTCTCATGTGTATAAAGAGTAGTGTATTAAAATGTGTGCATTATTTTTCATTTTTGAAGCTGAACACACCTGTTGAATAGCTCCTGAGCTTGCAATGTAAATTAAGTAAATTTTACTTATTTGCTAAAGTTGTATCGCAACTATTTATACGGATTCTACTAAAGCTTCCGCACATGGGCGTCGGAAGCAGGGACGTATTTAGGGGGCTCCAGGCGGTCCGGAGCCCCCCCGAAAGAATTAGCAAATACTTGAATTAAATAATGAAAATACACTTGTTTATGATTTATGGTATAATCAAATCTTATATATTTCCTCGGAATTTACACAAAGGCAAGGATTATATGGGGCACACATAATATGCGTAAAATGAACTTTACTTTTCGTCAACTGGATGTAACATTCTTTCAACTCATTATCCTTTTGACATTAATTTCCTTTCCAGGACAGTTCTTTTTATACAAACTTTGGCGATCTTAACTACACGTAAGCTAGATAATGAATATATGATGTTTTATCTCTATTCTTATACCGCCTTTTTGTCATATAATAATAATACAAACACACTATTATGATTAAACGTATACATTGTAGAAAATTTTACGCTTTCTGGGGGAGATGTACCCTCTTTAATCCATACCGGTCCGCCACTGTATACATGTTAATGTCTACATATTACATAAAGGCTACACAATAAGGCCATGCCTGGCCATTAGTTCTTAATTTCCAACTCTCCTGGAGTCGTCGTAATGAGGCAGGAAATGCACTATCACACAGAAACCTAAATGCATCATATCAATTCATGCACTAAAATGTGTTTTATGGCTTCTTCAAAGAATCAGATTCACATTTGATGCATTTGGGTGCATTTTTGTATGTCGTGAAAGAAACACCTAAGTGCATCATTTGATTCAAGTGAGGATTCCTTTCAGTCGAGATGCACTTCAATGCATCAGTTGATGTTCCTTGATGCACCTTCCTGTATATTTTTGGATGATGCATTCTGGTGCATCAAAACGCATCAACTGATGCATTGAAGTGCATCTGTACTGCATTAAGTCCTCACTTGAATCAAATTATGCACTTTGGTTTTTCTTTCACGACATACAAAAATGCACCCAAATGCTTTAAATGTGAATCTGATTCTTTGAAGTAGCCATAAAACATACTTTAGTGTATCAATCGATGCATTCTGGTGCATCAATCGATATGATGCATTTAGTTCTCTGAGTGTAATTTACGCCAATATAATATTTCAAATCCGATTTAAACACCGCAACACATTAGAAATAAAGTACACGCGTCTTATCTGTTCTCTGGCGCAACTTTTTTTTTTAATTTTCTTCCTCCGTATATTACTGTCAAATTAACACATGTTCTTATGGCACTTTCAGTAGACCTTTCGGCGGAGCTGTTAATACAGCACGTTAGGATGTCAGGTTCTAATCCCGGCCTGGACATATATTGTATGTTCTTTAAGAGCGTCCCTTCATCAATTCTATCGTATCATCACTCATCCTCATCTTCGCGATTATCCGAAAGTGGCAGGAATGCAAAGCAAAATAAACTAGTATTTAGCCGATGATTATGTATCGGTATCGGAAAGTATTGCTTCGAATTTATTTACCGATAGAGGCCGATACATTTCTGGGGGTCTTTAAAGTGCTCCGCAAAAATTCCGAAGAACACTTCGTGGAATTTTTTATCTTGCAAAATTCACAATTTTTTTTTTTATTTTTGCACCAGTTTGTGTGGAAATACTGTATTTTCTGATAACTTGTAATTTAATATTCTGATGTAAGTTTTGAATATTTTAAAGCAAAACTCTAGTAAATGAATGCTTATAATTGGAGTGGACCATTAACGTCGCTAGGCGAGGGGCCAGGGGTCCCTCAAACTAAAATTTTATCGATAAAAATTATCCTAAATTAATATATAAAATTTTCACGAATTTTAGCAGAACTGGAGCACTGCGCGGGGAAAGAACTTGCTATTCTGAAGGAAATCTTCAGAAGCAAATGTTGGACACTAAAGTTTCCACTCCTTCTTTGCTTACTGGTTTGTAACCAGTTAATCTGCCTTGCCCCAAGTTCCTAGAAACCAGAGATTCTAACTCTTCGTTACAAATGACCCTTTCCTTACAGATGGAATCTAAGTCTGTGCCAAGCGGTCAAGAGTTATGGCTCGAGAGATACATGAAGTCAGGGGCGCCGACTTGTCAAAATTATTGGGGGGGGGCTCTGATCACTGAAATAAATTAATGAATGACTCACTCTCTCCCTTTTTTAAGTTTTGGCCTCAGTGTTCGGAATCTTATAAAATGCCATGAATTCCTTAAAAATATCAAAATTTTTATTCACACTTCTAATGCAGAATATGAATTGTCCACGGATGGATATGTCACAAGTTTCGTCAGCCATAATAGCAAAATATTCCCGACTTTTAATGTGTGCTACCATGTCATGTGAGAGCCATTTGTAGCCCGAACGTCCCATCCACTACCCTAGTTCATGCACAGCGTCTTTTGAAACTCTTTTTAGTAAAACTTTTAACAATACACATAATTATATACTTAGTATATAGTAATAAGTCATGTGTTTTGCTGTCTCTGGTCATAGCCCCCCACCCCCAAAGTTGATGGTTTAGCGGTCTCAGCCCCCTAAAGTTGATGGTCTAGAACATTTCAAATGTGTATTTAAAGTAAAGTTCATGTGGCACAATTCAGAGTAAACTTTACAAGATAAGCAAAATAATACATTAGATCCTCTAAAGCAAAATGCCCCCACATCGTTAACATTGGGGGGGTTCGACCCCTGCCCCCCCCCCAAAACCCCATGGAGTTCTCCCATAACTGAGATTGTTCTTAGATTTATAATTTCTTCCTGCTCCAACTTCAGAACTTTGTCTTCTTGCAAGTATCTCGTCTCGAGTTGCCGTAGTTGCGATCAAAGTGTTGGATAAATTCCCATTTATTGTAATATTTTTTACAAAAGAATCAATTATCTTGGACCTGTGAAATAATACCAACACCTATGCTTTATATAATTATATATATATAGTTGTTGTTTAGTTTCGTTTCTGCTAATAGTTTCATAGGAACAAATTTCTGATTCCCCCCCCCCAAACTGAATAACCTAGCTACATCCCTGAGTCCCCCACCAATTGTAATCAATACTTGAACAATTGGTACGTGTAAATCCTAAAATAAATCAAATCAATCAATCTAATTGGACTTTCGCGTTTTGGGCGGTCATAACATGGCGGACGTAAATTGAGTTTGTCTCGGCAAGAACTATTGCTTACTGTAACTGATTGGCATACATGCACTCACCTCTCTTGCAGGCGGGAGCTACGTGTGTGGCATTTCTTAACCATCTTCCGTAGTACCTCGACTCCTTCCGACCGTGTCATTGTACGGGAGCTGTTTAATATTCTATGCCCCCCTTGGGGGAAGCCCCCGGATACTACATTGCTGTTGCTTCCGGCAACTTCTCCTCGGATTTCCACAGGAACACATTTTCACCAGGTTTTACAACTGTTTTTTCGAGTTAGGAAACAATGAGCTACGTCTCACGTCTCGAAATTCGAGCTGAAATCCACGAGACAGACGTTTGTACACTCAAGACAAAGGCTTGTCAGAGTCATTTCCTTCGGAACTTTACTAAATTGGAATGTGAAATACAGTAAAACCTCGTTAATCCGAACTAATGGGTTTAACGAAAGTCCGGATTAACTGAAATAACCTAAAAGAACAGTAGAAAGTGCATTAAAACTCTGTTTATAGCAACAAAACAAGTTTATTTTGGTGTATTTAAAGGGCATAGGCCTAAATACACTATACAGTACAGTACAAAGTGTGCGGGAAACAGATTTTCATCAGTGGTTGACTGCCTTTTCTTTGTGAAGTTCTCTTGCTGACTTCTAGCCACATTTAAAACCTTTCATTCTGCTTTTTTTTCTTTTTTCCCTGTCCGTATTAAGCGAAGTCCGGCTTATCGGGATCCGGAATAACGAGGTTTTACTGTATAGAGAAATTTCACCGAATATTTCTTTAGCTCACCTCTGTGGCTGAGTTGTCAGCACAGCACGCTACTACGCCGGAGGTTTCGGATTCGAATCCCTGCCTGGTGTTCCTTGTGATTGTCCCTATCACTCATCCTCATCGTCTCGATTAGCCAAAAGTGGAAGAAAAGCGAAGTAAAGTAAACCAAGTCAAAAATTTATTTACTATGGAATTTACTGAGACTGCCACAAAGCGATAAGGTGGTCAATATTTAGAGGTATAAAGTGTATATGTCCTGTTTAGTGTGCAAGAAACTTAATTTTTTGTTTGCTTTAATAAGTAGCGACTCGAGAGGGAGACCAGTGGCGTAAATGTGGTGGTCCGGGGGGAAAATCCCCTCGAATATTAACCCCCCAAAAAATTTCAGTAACCTGACGGAGCATTCGAACAATAACTAAGAAATTTGGCAACAATGTTCACTGTGGCTTTTCTTAATTTACGGTAATTTAACTTAGAACGTACTTTTTCTGTTTTTTTATTAGTAATTAACACTGATTCTGGCCTCTTTATAATTAAAAGTCAAAATAATGAACGAATTTAAATTATGGTTCGTTTTGATAACTGCTAAATTAAGAAATAGGATGGATCAGGATACGCTTCAAGCTTGTGTGAAGGTGTCGTCTGAGGGGGACGAGAAACGCACTAAGTTTCGTTGATATCATGCACAGACAGGCTGTAGAAAGTCTAGCCTTAATTTGCTGTAAATGTAAATTGTTACATGCTGTAATATTATTATATTAGTATTGTTTTATTAGTATCATAATTTGATGTCTATGACATTCCCCCGGAGGAAAATGGCTGGATTCAACACTTAGTAGGATAGACTGGGAACAGATTTAATGCAACTATAAAAATTACCATGTGTAGATTGATAAACAATGTTAGTTTTAACTTTGAGTTCATTCACATCGTCGTCATTATCCTGCTTTACGTTCTGAAAGTTATGACACGCAGAACTGTGCCGAAGGGAAACACCTGGCTAAGAATGCAAGGGGAGAAGCTCTGTAGCTGCATTCACTTCCTGAAAACCTGCTCGAACGTGAGTTGAATGTTCGCTGCATTGCAAAGAGTTTCTTCTCACGTTATTCTGCGGATAATGTGGAAATGTCGTTAGCTATTTCAACCTGAAAGTGCGAAAAGAAGCTGCTTCAATTTTCGCATGTGATTGCTCAGTTCGTTCAGAGACATACGGTCGTAAAAAGGTAACTAATATAGTGCTGAAAGTGCTATCTTGAAGTGCATGAGTTTTGCAAGTGATTTAAAGTCAACTTTTCCTGGAATTGTGCCAGATATATTTACTGCAGAAAACGCGCCACGTGACTGATGAGTGCAATAGATATTTATTACCCTATTAGGTTGTCAATTTAATTATAATATTAGGCAAATAATCGCACTCCACTATAGTCTCGCGTTCTGTCAGTGTTATTGTATAAGGCAGATACATAAAGGTTAGTCAAACACAGGTAATAAACGGGTATTGGTTAGCAAGACGGTGTCATCTTTGAGAAACATAGAACATTGAAACATATATTCAGGCAGTGTCCGAAAGGTGCAAGCCAGTACTTGAACCGAACACCTTTCAAGGATAGTCTCGCAGTTCATTCTCATAGTCTTGGACTGGAAGCGGAAATGTTTCTAATTGCACTTCGACTGCAGCGCTAAATACGATCGGTAGATAAAACTAAGAACACATTGTTTTCCCCGCGTTTTGAACCCTTGTTTTTCAGCACAAAAATCACATAGCATTTTTAAAAAAAATATTATGCTTACATTTCCACACATTGGAATAATTACAACCAATATCTGGCTGACTTTCCCTTGCCACGATTTCAAACAAATGTACAATGCACTTGAAATTAAAGGACAATAATGAGTATCTTCAATACTGAAAAATGGCAATGAAAGCTAGGCATTGTTCAGAGAAAAACTTTACAAATATTGCAAAACCTGCCATGTATCGTGACCAAGAATATCGTGACCCTCACCTACCCTAGTGGGCTTGCCACTGAACCCTGTAATTCGGGTGAGAAAGTGATAAAACTTAATTGTGTCGTGGAAAACAACTTTTTTTTTTTTTTAGCTTTGATTGTTAGTTTGTGCATGATATCAGCTGGTTGAATAAAATCGCACGAGCGCGGATCTGTACCGTTACTCATTGTTGCATGAAGCCATTGTTCCCACGACTTGTAATTGAGCCTGTTAAAATTCAGGAGTAGCTTCCACGTTTCGTCCGGTGCAGCAATCGAAAGTCATGCCAAGAGAAGTGAACATTTACAGAAGTTTTAGTATTCAGAAACATGTAAGGGATATTTTGACAAGAAGCGTAAATGTTCAAGGTTCTGTCTATTTCCCCGCTGCTCGACATGCAAAATATATCCACCGAATGATCCCAAAATATCTCCTCCATTAAACATCGTCATCCAATAAGCAAATTCATCATACTGTCCAGGCATGGCCTGCCCAAGAAATATTAATGGGGTTATTACCCCCTTCCCCTCCTTTGGCCCAACTTTTTTCTTTAATGTCAGCTGTATAAAAATTGTAACACGAAAAATTCCAAATGTTCGTATATGAATAGGATAAAGATAGACTAGAATCCTTTCGCATGTCTTAATAATTATGTAAATGGGAAAGTATAATTGCATGCTTTCAAATGATTGATAACTGTAATCGAGTTACTTTTCGTAATCACAGTAACAGACAGTAACTCTGTTCCTTTTCCCACTAAGCAACTACATTGTAATAAGCCTTTTATCAGTCACATAGCTACAAATATTATTTTGTATCTTCTGATCCCATTACAGTCCTAGTTTGATTTTTTTCATATGTTTTAGCATAACACGGTGTAGAGTCCGAGTGCATTCGGAACATCTCCAGCTGACTGCGCGACTCTAGCCAGCGAGCCTACGAGCAGTGTACAACATGAGCAATAGAGTTAGCTATAGGCGCAGAGTAGAGTTGACGCCACCGGTTCACTTCTTGATTGGAGGCGTCGGGAGTTATGACTCGCTCCCAAGGTGCAAGCGCAGAACGGCCAGAGCTGTTACGGAAATAACCTCACTTTACCAAATATATTTCTTTCATGACTTTTGGCGATGACATGTTTTGAGATTTTCAAGGTCAAAGGCCAAGGCTTGTTACCCATCATTAGAGAGCTTTTTCAATTCCCTGTACAATAAACTTTATTTCAGCTTCCTAGGTCAAATAGCCCCCGTGGCGAAGTGGTTATCACATCGCGCTAAGGGTTCGAATCCCGGCCTGGGCGTGGATGTTTGTGAGTGTCCATTCATCAATTTCATCACCCATATTCGCAAATTAGCCAAAAGTGGCACAAAAAAGCGACGTAAAATCAAGCAATTCAATTCTTAGCCAAATTGGAGCTTACCTACAAGAACTTGCGTATAAAGGGGGCTTAGAAATGGCAGTTTCTGTGAACTTTGACCTTGCATAATTTTACAATTATAAGACATACGAGTCTGTTCCATGCATAGTTTCAACTCCCCAAATTTCATGAAAATCTGAGATGGGTTGAAAATTGCGTCTTGGAATGAGTGAGTGTAATCTACTTAATTACTTTTAATGAAAAACTTTCCGGACACTAATCTGTATAAATATGTCATCTGCATTGATCTGCTAACATGCTGTTCTTAGCATCGCCTTATTCACAGCTTAAGTGGTTTCTTGCATATGTGTGCGAGCATTTACATTCATTCATGTTCTCTCATTCTCGAAAGTCACTGTTCAGCAAGAGAGAGAGAGAGAGAGAGAGAGAATCAATCTCTCAGAGAAGCTCTTGACCTTAAAAAAAAGTGCATTTGTGCACTTTTTACATGACTTAAGCATCAGGCAGCCTCTTAATCAACGAGAACACTTCCTGTCCAATGCAAGCAGCTATACGCGACCTGGTTGTCTCTGTAGACATTCAATCCTACTCGCAGCGAGAAGGAAACTAGTCGAACCCAGAAGTGTTTGCTTGCAGCTTGACACGCACAAATTACGCGTTTTCTCACCACCTACAAATGTCCCTTCGTGCTTCCTGGAACGCAAGTTGTTGGGCAAGATAGGGCGGTCTCTGCTCGGCCTAAGAGATGTTGAGCTGGTTGAATGATCTAGTTTACTCGACAGCAGAACAGGTTTATCTGATTTTACAATTGTGAAAGAGGGTTGTACTGTAAGAAGAAAAGTCGTTGTTATGGGCTAAAACAGCCTAAAATTCTTATAATTTATTTTCCTTTTGGCCGACAAGTCAGGTCATGGTAGAAAGAAAGGTAAGGTAGGTTGTGTACACATGATGCAATGTTGATTTTTCGAATAAGGTGCAAGTTGTAGGAATTTTAGCGTCATGCTCGTTCCCAAGGGATGGCAAGGGATCCATGCCTCCTTTCGAACTATGAAATATTTAAGTGTGAACCTAGAAAAACCTGCGAAAATAACTGACAATTTTCCAGTTTTTGCAAGAAATTCGATTTTGTCCTTGCGTAAATGAATGGTTTGTTTCTGGAGAGGAGTATGTTCCAGAATTCCGCAATATTTGATCATTTTAGTTATAACGTTGATGTGAGGGTAACAGACGTCCAGATTTAGTCGGGACAGTCCATTCTTTTTAATTCCTGTCTCAGAAGCTTATCGAACTTCAGTCGTGATTCGAAAATGTCTTTTTTTTTTAGTTCATTGTAAAAATCATTGCTTATGCATCATTTCATTTATAAATATATTATATTCTAACCATAGAATTATCATGGTTGCTCAGTGGTACTAGTGAAAAAAAGAATTAAAAGAAATTTGAAAATATTGTTAATTTTCGGAATACAGTAGGCCTACTATTAGATTATTGAGAATTGAATGTAAACAATAAGCACAAAGCTTTATGCTGCGTGAGAACCTTCTTAAGCGACTGTTGCCTGTGCAATACTATCTTCCTTCAGACTGGCACTTCCTGGGAACGAGTGTTGTATGTGGTTCTCAGTTTAATGTGCTTGAACTTTCAACGTCAACATCATTTCATTTTCATCTTCGCGATCAGCTAATAGTGGCAGAAAAGCGAAGACAAATATACCAAATCAATCAATCAATCTGTGTCCGCTTTGTGTTTAACAGTCTAATTTTGAATATGGCGTTCCTTAATGTAATATTGCATCTTGCAATCGGTATCCGAATGACTAAATTGTTGACGTTAAGCATAAAATCAAGGCCACCCGTAGGATTTTTCTCATGGGGGCAGCAGTGCTTAAGAGAATTCTCATGTAAACATTCGCAGCACTATGATAATGTGCGTAGGCACTTAATCGGCCGTCTTTCACTGCATACTGTTCCGCAACACTCCACCCTTACCGGGCCGCTTCTGGCAGGAAAACCCCAATAAACAACTAAATAGGCTCGTTAGTCCTGGGATCCCATCCCGTTCCTCACCAGAGCGCTCGGAACCAAAGAATCAATCACAGGCAAGAACTTACTGAATTAATGTTGCAGGGTGATTGCTGAAAACTCGCAGAAATGGGCTTTATACATTTATTTACAATTTAACAAAACAAGGCTCGGATTCTTCCAACAATTCTCAAAGTTACATTATTTACATTCCTCTAACGTGAGCCCCACGGCAGAACTGCCAAGTGGAAGCTAAGCATCGGCAGAACTGCCTCGGGATGCTCTTTCTCATGGGAGGTCACTGGAGACCGAAGATCACTCTCCCTCAAGCTATCAGTTTCACACACACACTGTCCCTCACTCTGTGACAGAAGCCACATTTATACTTCCTCCCTCCATGGGGGATGGCTGAAAGTTCAAATCCTATTGGCTCTTTTAAACTAAACTGAACCATGGAAGAAACCAAAGCGTACAGAATTATACACAAACACAAAAATTAAACAAAAAAACAAATACTGTTTGTAACAATACCTCGTCTATGTGATCAGGCTAGAATTTCAACATTTGAATTGTATGAATTCTTTCCAGAAATCTCAGGGGGGAATGAATCTAACATCCTTTTTGTTATTCAATAAGTATTCAATTCTTTATCTTTTTGACATTAATATGTCCTTGCCAGGACAGATATTTTTACACAAATTTTGAAGATCTTAACTACACGTAAGCTAGATAATGAATACATGTTATTCTTATACCGTCTTTTAACCTATTCATAGCAATGCAATATTAGTTATTTTACATATTATGAATAGGCCTATAAATTGTTAACAAACAAGTTAAACATTTATATTATTATCTTTATTACTGTTACTTCTCATCAGTGATGTGCCGTAGACTATAAGTTTACGTCTACATGCGTTGTCTACACGTAATCTACGCGTAGATTACATTGGGCTGTAGTTTACATAGACTACGTAGACAATCTAAAGTGCATTAAAATTAATTTTCAAGGGTTTCATGAAAGGAAAGTGACATTTTCAACTATATTGGTTCCTAACGAAAAGAAAAGAATCCTATTTACAAAAAAAATTATCTTCTCTTATATTATCAACTATGGAAGAAAATAAATAGTATGCAAAAAACAACAACAGATGGCAGTCGTGAGGCAAGAGTGGTCTTTTCCCATAAAACACTAGAATATTTACTATATTAGGTTTTTTCCTAGGTGAGAAATTGTTCGAATTTGGAAGAAAGAGTATGATAAGTTCTCTTCACACATCAGCAACTGATATGCAGTGTGTATATATATTTTTTTTAATTCCACGGCGCCCTTTATCATCACCTTTCGCCATGTTCTTTACATAGATTACGTAATCTACGTGTATAAAATAGTCTATGTGTAGAATGTAGACTATCGTTGTTTGCGCGTAGACGCACATCACTGCTTCTCATACACTTGTCTCGGGCCCCACCCTCCCGCAATATATATTTTAGATACGTGCCTGTTGGCACTCAATATCTGTGTTTTAGTAGAGCAGCCAAAACATTACGAGGTGAAGAATCGAGACCGCACTACTTTCGGTGGCTACGAGGCACGACAGCCGGCAGCGACCTCTACCGAAGAGACACGCCCATGTTGAGCGGCAGACGGCATGCGGGCGCGCCCACCACTTGTCAACTGCGTCGCGATGTGACACAGTTTCCGTGCGAAGTGACTGTTATGTATGATGCCACCCAGAGCATCCTCGGAAGTCAAAATGCAGAACTTGGTTTTTCCAGTTCCTGTACATTGTAACCTTGTTCCTGTCAACCTTCGAACAAGCAGAGGTGCATTTATGAATCTGAAAAGATAAATATGCGATATCGCCCGAACGGATTTCTTCAAATTTACAGGAGAAACTACTTAACTGAAATCAGTTTCTGTAGCATTGTAGTTCTTCGAGGTATTTTCTTTCGCGGAAACTGAAAACTTCACCATAGAATGCTGCAGAACAAGAAATAATCACTTTTTATGTAAGGAACTTGCATTTTCTGACATTATGCCGTTGTGTTTCCATTATGTACCTGCAGATGGCGCAAGCGTCGAAAGTCACGCGGTCTCGCCAGTGTTTCCAAACGTGCCTTTTTCTTACGAGAATTTTTATTTTTTTTATTTTTTAACTATGCTTACCTAACCCAACCCAGTCTAACGTAACCTTGCCGGAAATGGTCCGTGGGGTTATCGTGAATGGTTTTTGGGACTATCCGTCAATGGTTTTTGGGGCTATCTGTCAATGGTTTGTGGGGCTATTGGAATGGTTTTTTGGGGCTATCCGTCAATGGTTTGTGATGACATAATGAACACGAAAGTAGGTATTTTTCGGTGAAGAAGGTTGATACACTGCATACCCACTCCAAATCGACAAAACACAAGCACGACGCGCGATGATCCATGACGAGTGCACGCCATATTGTCTTACCCAAGCGGAACAAGGAAGACAAATAATGACTCGTAATATGAAAAGTTGACATTATTTTATGGAAAAAGGCATAACTTCACCTTAAGGAATCTTCCGCAATGCAGAATAGGTAAGTATCAATTCTAAAATTAACGAAATAAACGAGTGAGAGGTGTTCGGGCGATATCGCATATTTAAAAATGTTTTTTTTTTATTTTATATCCAAGAATAATGTCCAAAGGGGGTAGAGCCCCACTTCCGTTATGGTGCGCTTGTGTCGGATTGAACTTAATTATTTTTTTATTTACTGTCGCTTTTCTGCCACTTTTGGCTAAACGCCACGATGAGGATGAATGATGAAATTGATGAAGGAACACTCTCAAAGAACACCCAAGTCCAGGTCGGGATTCGAATCCTGGACTCTTGACGCCGTAGCGTCTGTACTAACCACTCCGCCACGGAAATTGGCTGCACGTTTTTCGGTGAAGGCAAAACATGCACATTTTAATACCAGCTATTATCATTGTATTGAGAAAGAGTTGATTTATTTCTTCATTTGCTCCTCAAGAATTATTCATTTTATTTTTACCTGGCTTTTCTGCCACTCTTTTGGCTAATCGAGAAGATTAGGATGAATGATGATAGAGTGAAAGAAAGGACAATCACAAACACCAATGGACAGTAAACAAGAGGCCCTATAAAGGATTATATTAGCTGTTAGACCATACACCTAACCTACTCTAATCACCTCTCAAATGAGGGAAATCGCGTCTTTAGACGTCGAATAAATATTATTTTTATCCGACTAAGGGGGTGATCGCCATTAAATATCAATTGAATTCTCTGAGAAGTGTGATAGTTTAAGTTAATACATAAAAACTTAAGTTTTTATATAAGGGGTAGACTAGGGGTGGCTGAAGCCTAGGTCGCCATTCAAAGCCCCCCTTTTTTTAAGACAGTCAGAATATGCGACAGAGAAATTTACACTTGGCACAGATAAGGGGAGAAGGAAAATATACAGGGTGGTGTTGACCCTTGTTTCCTTTGAAGATTTTCAAGTGATGAAGTGACCCCCAGACTTTCTGCCATTCATGATGTTGATGTCACCATTCAATTCTTGTGTTATTTTTTAATGAGTTTCTTTCTTTTTCTCATTTCAAAATTTGTAGGTTGTAAATATCAAAAACCATGACATAACAAGAAAATATCGAAGGAAGCGCTTGAAATGTCGGTGGTTGGTAGTGCGGGGAACCACAATCGTGTCTTGGGCGTCAAAATATCTACAGGGGAGGGGGAATCACCCCTGTTGCCTCCCCTCTTCTTCATTCCAACCATTCACCATACTTAGGGCCACACATTTATGGTGAATGAAATATGAAGATTTCGGTACAAAGCCTGGGCACATTTCGGGATCAAAAGCAGTATGTATATAAAATGGCATTTCGGTGTTAAAATGGCGATTATAGCCCTAACTTTGATTTTTCAAAAATGCACTTATTACTCAATTTCCCTTCTAATAGCAAGCACGTTATGTAGTTATAGAGTATTAAGTTGATTTCTGTCTAAAGGAATCAATTTTTGCTTCTCAAATATTTACAGCAGAATTAATCAATTTTCTAACTCGCAGGATAATTCAGACTTCAGAAACTATCACACATCAGTAAATAAAGTCTAATTTTCGTTTTTAAGAGCTTCTTTCGCATTTTGCAGCTCATTTCGCATTATTTCGTGACAAAATATGGTAGAAAAATGCACCTCACGCCTTTAAAAAACATGAAAATTCAAGACTAAAGTGTGTTATTTCACATGCCGTGTTTCCGTGAAAAATGAAATATGAATGCCTCTAACTGCTCTACCTTGTAAAACGCCATTGGTTCGTTGTTTCCTTTCTTACCTTCCCTCTAGGCATTGCCTCGTCTCCCCCTTCCCCCAGTGGCTATTTTCGTCTCTCCCCAAGATTGCATGCAAAGTCTCAATTCGTGTTTCCGTGTTCTCAGTCGTGCATCCCCGTACTCTCCAGTGCCGAGTTAAGGTGAATAATAATAGATGGCAGCACATGAATTGTACCCAATATTGAAGTGAGTTACTGTTAAGGAATGGGGAAAAAGGAAGGGCTTTGTCTGGGAAATGCTTGTTTAAAAGTTTGTTCAAAGCTTCAGAAATGTAATTGTAGCAAATGAATACAAGTGATAGCTGAAAGTCACCAAAACTGGAACCCTAATCTCTCTATATTTAATGTAAAAATATAGCTTTTGTTGATAATGTTTTTTTTTCGAATCTCGTATCTCTACTTTTACATCAAGGTGTCTGTGATATTTACAGTGTTCTAAGAAAAATACAGTGTGAAGTATTTGGATGCATGGCATAGTAAAGGACGAAAACCTTTTTGGATATGTTACCAACATGGCAGCCATCTTAAAGTCCACCATCTTAGAGACAACTTCATATTCTTAAATGGAAAGGTCCTCACGTGACTTCAAGAGTGCGCTAAATTTTCACGAGAAACTCGAAATTCAAATACAGCGACCTCTTTTTAATTCGAACTTGGATAATTCGAATTATTAGGTAATTCGAACAGAAGTTTATTTCTCTTAAAGTTAACTTTAATGATGCATGGTTTTATTAATTCGAATTTCGGATAATTTGATTATTTTTCTTATCCCCTTGGAGTTCAAATTAAGAACAGTCCACTGTAATATGTTTTCGTATTTTTGTTACTTAGCATAGCTTTCCGCCACTTTTAGGTAATCGCAACGATGAGGATTAGCGATAATTAAAAGAAACAGTCGCAAATAACACCCATGCCGGGTTTCGAACCCGGGAACTTCTGTGGTGAGATCGAAAAACTGCCACTTAACGCGTTCGAACACTGAGCCAGATAAAATTCAAGTAATGCAATGCCATTGCTTTACGATTTATCTAAAGCACGACACACAGAAGTCCTAGAACTTTATGATCGCACCTTGGAATACCAGTTCTACCTATCGTGTTATTAAATTACCTAAGCAGTTTTCTATTGTGCAGCTTGAACAAGAGACCAGTGACATCAGAGGTTCAGCAGAGGGGAAAGAACCGTCTCTCCCCCATCCTGCATTGAATGGTTATCCCCCAGGGATTTTGTGAGCTTTAGCTCTTTGGAAGTTGCCCCGCAGCGAAGGATATTCGTTTTCTCTCACAAATGACGTCAGCGAGCCAAGTTCTGCAAGAAGTAATTCTCCCCAGATCCAACTTCTGAGGTTTTTGCTTTACAGCGAGATCAGGACAGGATTCCCTAAGTGATTCTGGCCCATTGAGGAAAAAAGTCTTCCATTTCTTTCGACCCTTGAGGCATTCTTCAAGTTTTACAACACAGGGTTAAGTTCGTTCTTTCTTTTTTGTTTGAAAACAATAAGCGCAGTTTCTCAGCGAAACGTATGCACTATCCTTCTTTTTTTTTTAAATTCCTCATCATTTTACAAACATTTTCGTATTAATTTATACACGTGTTATATTCAACAAAATACCATTATGTCAAACGAAAGATATGCAATTTATTTTTCGGGAAAATTGTCAAGAAACAAAACAAAGGTCGGAAACAGTGGCGGAGTTTGGGTTCCAAAATTGTGTATATGTGTAGAAGGGGGGGAGGAAGGTGCCAAAACGGAAGGGGGCAAGGACAGTTTACTTTCTCTTGGTAGATAAGGTTTAGCATAGTGCGGTGGCAAATAGTAGGGGCCAACTGCCCCCACGCCCCCTCTGATCGCAGTCACTGGTCACAATTATTTACATTTTGAGAGAAAACGTAGACAAATAAAATTTTATTTCATTTTGTATTTCAATAAATTATTAAACAAAATTCAACAATAAATAGTTACTAGAGTTTATTTTATTTAAAAAACAGGGTAATCGATCCTAGAACCCCCCTTGGGAATCGCAGAATATCTTCGCCTCATAAGGCGCGCTTGGAATGCTTCGAAATCTTGAAGCTCATTTTCTCGACGTAGAAAATGTTGCAGTTCATAAAAACACGAAAGCCATGTACTTTTTTTTATCGGTATAGGTAGGCAATCCACATTACGCCAAGCGTATACGATTGCATACAATTGAAGGATACTTTTCTGTGGAGCAAATCATGGAAAGTTAGGAGTTCCTACTTTTGCCTCTGACCGTACAAATTTCGCGTGCAAACCTCTACAATTGAGATTAACGATCTGACCCATTATCACTGCGGCTTCGAAACTCGCCACGGCAGTAAGACACGACACTGTAGCTTTTAAGAGTGCAGTGCTTCTTGCGATTTATTTGCGCAATAGAACTCGCTGCGAAAAAAAGTTTTCTTAGAAGAAAACCACCGCGCAGCGTCTTCGGCTAGTCCTCTACCCCCTCAGCCACCAATAACCATCAAGTTATTGCAAAGGTCGACCTGAAATTAGGTTATCCTTGCTCGGAGCGGACAGGGGGCAGGGTTGCCAGCGGATAACAAGTTTTGGTTACGATTTTTTTCTTATTTCAAGAGAGAGGGAAAATATATAGAAACAAAGAGAAAAAGAAATGTATGGCGAGAGCGAAAGAGAAAGAATAATATATCATCCGTGTTGAAGATCACAGCATTGCAGAAAGATACAGATTTGTTGCTCACAAAATTCCACTAAAATCTCTGGCAGTGGTTCTTCTGAGCTGTTGATTGAAGAATTCGTTAATCCTGCAAAGAATTTCCGGATATTGTCAAGATGAACGCTAGCTATTCGCCAATGGTATTATGTGGAGGGAAGGGTTGGGGGTTATAAACATTGAGAACTTTAAACATAGGCCTATACGCTCTGCTTAATCATTTCTTATTCGGTCGGGCCTCACAGATAACATAGTGGTAACGCTCTCGCCATGTAATCAACGGGTTCGTACCAGGGTGGACTCACATTGGAACTGGTTTGGAACTCAATTTAAACTGTAGGCTCAGTCCCGATTAGCCTACCTGCGCATAAAGTGGGAGATAAAATTCTGCACTACAGTATATTAAAGTGGATTTAGCTTCTAGTGCATTGGTCGAGCCCTCTCAAGCCAATTACTTTCGCAGACGACTTGTTTTCGTTCGCTTCCTCGAGAGATTCCAGAGAGAGTGTAAACTTCCCTTTACACCTTAAAACATCCCCTCCCCTAAAAATCTGAATAAACTATTCCATATAATTGACGATTACACTTAATTCAATTCCGGTCCAGAAGAGAAAATCAGCAAGCGTAAATGAGTTCTGGATCGTAAAGACCTTTTTTATCTGTAAAGTATTTCAATTCGGTCCAGGAACCTTTTCTCTGCATGAATTTAAATACGGTCCAGGAACCTTTTCTCCGGATGAATTTAAATACGGTCTAGGAACCTTTTCTCCGGATGAATTTAAATACGGTCTAGGAACCTTTTCTCCGGATGAATTTAAATACGGTCTAGGAACCTTTTCTCCGGATGAATTTAAATACGGTCTAGGAACCTTTTCTCCGGATGAATTTAAATACGGTCCAGGAACCTTTTCTCTGCATGAATTTAAATACGGTCCAGGAACATTTTTTCCCGGATGAATTTAAATACGGTCTAGGAACCTTTTCTCCGGATGAATTTAAATACGGTCTAGGAACTTTTTCTCCGGATGAATTTAAATACGGTCTAGGAACCTTTTCTCCGGATGAATTTAAATACGGTCTAGGAACCTTTTCTCCGGATGAATTTAAATACGGTCTAGGAACCTTTTCTCCGGATGAATTTAAATACGGTCTTGGAACCTTTTCTCCGGATGAATTTAAATACGGTCTAGGAACCTTTTCTCCGGATGAATTTAAATACGGTCTAGGAACTTTTTCTCCGGATGAATTTAAATACGGTCTAGGAACCTTTTCTCCGGATGAATTTAAATACGGTCCAGGAACCTTTTCTCCGGATGAATTTAAATACGGTCCAGGAACCTTTTCTCCGGATGAATTTAAATACGGTCTAGGAACCTTTTCTCCGGATGAATTTAAATACGGTCTAGGAACCTTTTCTCCGGATGAATTTAAATACGGTCTAGGAACCTTTTCTCCGGATGAATTTAAATACGGTCTAGGAACCTTTTCTCCGGATGAATTTAAATACGGTCTAGGAACCTTTTCTCCGGATGAATTTAAATACGGTCGAGGAACCTTTTCTCCGGATGAATTTAAATACGGTCCAGGAACCTTTTCTCCGGATGAATTTAAATACGGTCCAGGAACCTTTTCTCCGGATGAATTTAAATACGGTCTAGGAACCTTTTCTCCGGATGAATTTAAATACGGTCTAGGAACCTTTTCTCCGGATGAATTTAAATACGGTCTAGGAACCTTTTCTCCGGATGAATTTAAATACGGTCCAGGAACCTTTTCTCCGGATGAATTTAAATACGGTCCAGGAACCTTTTCTCCGGATGAATTTAAATACGGTCTAGGAACCTTTTCTCCGGATGAATTTAAATACGGTCCAGGAACCTTTTCTCTGCATGAATTTAAATACGGTCCAGGAACATTTTTTCCCGGATGAATTTAAATACGGTCTAGGAACCTTTTCTCCGGATGAATTTAAATACGGTCTAGGAACTTTTTCTCCGGATGAATTTAAATACGGTCTAGGAACCTTTTCTCCGGATGAATTTAAATACGGTCTAGGAACCTTTTCTCCGGATGAATTTAAATACGGTCTAGGAACTTTTTCTCCGGATGAATTTAAATACGGTCCAGGAACCTTTTCTCCGGATGAATTTAAATACGGTCCAGGAACCTTTTCTCCGGATGAATTTAAATACGGTCTAGGAACCTTTTCTCCGGATGAATTTAAATACGGTCCAGGAACCTTTTCTCCGGATGAATTTAAATACGGTCTAGGAACCTTTTCTCCGGATGAATTTAAATACGGTCTAGGAACCTTTTCTCCGGATGAATTTAAATACGGTCTAGGAACCTTTTCTCCGGATGAATTTAAATACGGTCTAGGAACCTTTTCTCCGGATGAATTTAAATACGGTCTAGGAACCTTTTCTCCGGATGAATTTAAATACGGTCTAGGAACTTTTTCTCCGGATGAATTTAAATACGGTCCAGGAACCTTTTCTCCGGATGAATTTAAATACGGTCTAGGAACCTTTTCTCCGGATGAATTTAAATACGGTCTAGGAACCTTTTCTCCGGATGAATTTAAATACGGTCTAGGAACCTTTTCTCCGGATGAATTTAAATACGGTCTAGGAACCTTTTCTCCGGATGAATTTAAATACGGTCTAGGAACCTTTTCTCCGGATGAATTTAAATACGGTCTAGGAACCTTTTCTCCGGATGAATTTAAATACGGTCTAGGAACCTTTTCTCCGGATGAATTTAAATACGGTCTAGGAACCTTTTCTCCGGATGAATTTAAATACGGTCTAGGAACCTTTTCTCCGGATGAATTTAAATACGGTCTAGGAACCTTTTCTCCGGATGAATTTAAATACGGTCTAGGAACCTTTTCTCCGGATGAATTTAAATACGGTCTAGGAACCTTTTCTCCGGATGAATTTAAATACGGTCTAGGAACCTTTTCTCCGGATGAATTTAAATACGGTCCAGGAACTTTTTCTCCGGATGAATTTAAATACGGTCCAGGAACCTTTTCTCCGGATGAATTTAAATACGGTCCAGGAACCTTTTCTCCGGATGAATTTAAATACGGTCCAGGAACCTTTTCTCCGGATGAATTTAAATACGGTCCAGGAACCTTTTCTCCGGATGAATTTAAATACGGTCTAGGAACCTTTTCTCCGGATGAATTTAAATACGGTCTAGGAACCTTTTCTCCGGATGAATTTAAATACGGTCTAGGAACCTTTTCTCCGGATGAATTTAAATACGGTCTAGGAACTTTTTCTCCGGATCAATTTGAATACGATCCAGGAACCTTTTTCAATGTAACAATACGCAACTTGGACCGAATTTAAATTGTGCGAGAGAAAAGGTTCCGTTCCTGCAGCGCAACCCAATAGAATTTATGGGTTCCTGGAGCTTTAACAACCCCACTTGCCAGGTAGCACTGTTTTGCTCCAGCTCTAATATTTTTCATCCCTGACTCTGTCGCAACGATTGAGGAAAAATCGGCGTTAAGTGACTAATGAAGGTAATTTTTAGACGAGGTATTTGGTCCAGAAACAGCTTGCATAGCAGGCGTACCGCCCTGCCCCTTCCTTCTTGTACCTGTTGATCGGAAGAATTTGTTGAACTGGCAACCGCACTTGGAGTGGCTGAAAAGAAAATAACCGTTTCCATGACAACCGGAGATGAGTCGATTCCACGGAAGGGGAACGTGTGATGTTCCCCGTTGCTAAGAGACCGTCCTCTCCCTCCGTGCCAAACTCGGCGACGGAAATAAATCGCTCTATGGCGAGATGAGCTGGGCCAATAGGAGGGCGCCACGTTGCATAGGGCGTCCCGGTGCGTGGGAGACTGTGTTTAGCTTTTGGAGGGAAGGGTGCGTAATGAACTGAGCGTTTATTCGTTCCACTTGTACACTAGTGAGCACAAATGTGTTGCAAGAACCAGGCCGATTATTTTGGGACGAGTACATTGGAATGAAAGTGGATGACGGGATCATAAATTTCATAAATATTAATATGTATATAAGTAGATGCATATAATAGTAATAATAATAATAATAATCCCCGTGGCACAACAGTCTTGAAGGGTCAGTGCCTACCTGACTGCCGACCTCACTCCCACATGCCCCAGCGAAGGTCATCCAACCTATTATGGGGTGACGTGTGGTCAGCACAACGAACCCCCAGTCGTTGTTGTAGGCTTCCATGACCGGGTTACGCTACTCAGTGGCACAAATACAGGGGGGTCATTGCCTCTCCCCAACCTTCGACGGAAGTCAAGTCTAGGGGGCAAACATTGACGGCCAAGGTCACTTGCAGGAGGTACACAGAGGAGCAATTGCCCCCTTCGATTTCAAATCTTATGCATATTAAAATAAATTTCGCAAAATATTCTTGCTTGTTTCGCTCGCAAAGCCTGCTTATCTCTGTATCGTCAGGTTCAGAGCCTATAGCTAGAGGGCGACAGGAGTCGACCATGGATGCCGAGCGATCTAAATGAAAAGAGTCGTAAGAATAGAAAATGCTATGTCGTCCATGAAATTATTTGTGCCCTATTAAATCAATATTGTTTTCAATTGCAAAACTTGGATCTAAAAATGTTCTTGCTCGCTTGGCTTGCAATATGATTGTTTTCTGTAATGCATCTAAACAATATGTGTTGTATATATGTATTGGATAAACTTTGAATACGTACACAATTAATGTTAGCATGTTGCATATGTAGATATATTCTTATTTTATGTCTCTCCATTTTGCATATGTGTAAAACATATATTGTAAATGAAAATTATACATGTTATATGTACAGAAATAATTATCTTCGGAATGCATTTATCATTCATTTTCTGCCATTCAAAAATACACTTTTGTGTCCTTGTGTGAAATTGACGGTGCTGAAAAAATATTTCAAATTGTTTGTTCCAAACAAATGCTTTAATACCGACTTCTACCCCCTCTTTGCGTAATTTATGAGGACAACAACATTGTTGATACTACTACTACCACCACAAGTAATAATAATAATAATAATAATGCCATTATTATTGTTTTTTTATTATGATTATTATTGTTGTTGTTGTTACGTTTATCCTGGTACTTGCCCCCCCCCCAGACAAAAATTCGTGGTTGCGCCTCTGACGCTACTAATTCGTATCTCCCCAATTTCCTCACGATGGTGGGTGACCACCGGTCCCATACGCAGGCCGAAATCTCAGGCGAATAGTTGATACACCCCGGATAGTGTAAATAATATAGGACACTGACAAGTAAAAAAAAAATGATAATCTTAACAAATTATTATGAACAATAGAGCAATTAAGTTGTGAAAATTCTTCAAGTGTATAATTAAGAAACAGTTTGTTTTGTTAAACGCGGGAACTTTATTTGAAAATTAAAATATAATAGCAGGCAAATTGTTGGGTGGGCTCGAGCCCCGCAGGCCCATATAAGTTGGCGCCACTAGCCAGCAGGAAAATATTTTGGTTATTGTGCACATTTGTTGAGAGTTACCAAATAATAATTTGTTCAAAATCACCAAATTTAGCCGAACGCAGAATATTTTTTCTGGGGCTAGAATGGTAAAGTTAACTATTACATACCAGCTTCGTTCTAGTGGGCGAGATCCACAATAAAATATTTCTTATATTTGGAGCTTTTCACTCTATTAAAATAATACTCGAAAGAACAAAATGGTAATAGGTGGTGATTTTAAGAGGGATTTGCATCTTCGGATTTTCATTTGAAAATTTTAATTATCTCACAATTTCAAGAGGGGCTGTAGCCCCATCAGCTCCCCTCTAAGTACGCCAGTGGATTTAGTAAAGGCTGCCAAATTCTGCTTATGGTTACCAAGACATGGGGAGGATTTACCGGGTCCAAGACCCATCCCAATAGCTTAGTAAACACTTTGTATTAATTGCGTAATCAAATAAACAATTAATCATTTCATTATATTACTTGTAAGGATTTAAAAAAAATGTATTTATGGTTTAATTACAATGGCTGGTCACATATTCTTCAATGACAATAATGCTATTTTCTTCATACCCTTGGCATGTTTCAGAATTTAAGGAAAAATATATCGTACTGTAATTTGCAATAATTACTCTCAAAAAGTGAGAATTCGGACTTTTATAGATTTTTGAAAAGTTGCAAACTGAAATATGAATGCGCTCAGACAATGTACATAATGAATAATAATAATGTTTTTTATAGGTGCACACTGATATAGATAATGAGATTGTTTAAAATAATATATATTATGATTAATTGTGTTGTTTAATGACGATGATAACTAGTAAATCTTTTACAAATAATCATTTACGTCAAACATTAGTTATTACTAGTACTCTTGTCATACTAGTTAAGTCTATAACTACACTTGCGTGCAAAGAAATAGACCCACCTCACACACGGCAATTATCGTTCTTGAGTACATAACTCCATTGAACATTTGTGGGACTAGCTAAAAAAAAGTTCGCGCCAGAGTTCCTGCCCCTACTTCGATCCCAGAACTTCGTGTTGCGGTAGAAAACGAGTGCCGTAATATCCCACAGGAAAGAATATTAAATTGAATTCAGTCTATGCCTAATCGTATGCGGGCTGTTAATAGAGCAAGTCGATGCCATACACGTTATTAGAAATTAACAATTGTTACCATATGTTATAGTTTAAGTTCTTGAAAACTCAGTTTTCTATCATTCTAAAATGGTGTTCATTACATTTTGAAAATTTTCACTTATCAGAATAAAGCAATGTTAATAAATATAAGTTCACTTTAAGCGTTATTAAATGATCTTTCAAAACAACATACTTCATACTTCCTTTATTGTTTTAATAATACATTTTTATTTCTTAGCACAATCATTGCTGCACCATCCGTTTTATAAATACTGTTATAGTGTACCAACTACATGCTAACAATTCGCAGTAAAACACCATGATACACCACACATTTCTTTCTTTTTTTTATATTCTTATTTTTACATTCCTTTGCAATGAAGCAAGCATTTTAACCATTGCGTTTCCTCTTCGCTATGTAAAAGTTAGTTCATTACACCATGTCAGTTATGAGACTTTCTAGAATACCGTTGTGTTAAATGTTAGCAGTTGAAGCTCAGTAATCTAAGTTATGCGAAACACAACACCAAAAAGTGAACCATACGAGGTATTTTCGTAACCACGATAGGCTATAGTTGCCCCATTGTTAGGTTAAACGATTGCGTTCGAATTACAATTGTTTCGGTCTTAAACACCGGGCACTGTTGATGGCATTTTGCTTGGTAATATTCATAACTGCATTTCGGTCTGTGTAATGAATAAAAAGTTTATGAACCCATGCAACGGCATATGAAAAACTTCGTGGTTGAAATTGCAGCGTTCCGTGTTTTATGGTCAAGTGTGCTGATGATATACCTGACAGTGTTGTTGCACGAAGGTTAATAGTTTTTTTAAACCCCGATGGGTTTACAAGGGATTTTATGAGAGGGTTTAACGATCCTTTAGTAAGATCATCAAAGGACAGACTTCAAATTTACGCGCTATATGCACTTGCAGTTCATGTGCAGCTGTCAAATGAACTTGCATATCCAAATCAGTGGTACCAACCTGCTGGCTGGAAATCAGTTTAAATTATACCACAGTCAGCATCGTTTGAATGCAGAAGATAGTTCCTTCGTTGACACTCCTTACGCTGGTAATGCAATAGTAGTCAGTGGCGCAGAAACGTTTTTCATTTGGGGATATAAATATAAACGGATGTCCATTGAACCGTGGAAACTGCGAGCCAGTGCATGATACTCGTATGTTGCCACGTTCCATGTAGGTACATCCTTACTCCATTGAATAAAAATCTGTATAAAATCGGTTTCGCAATGTGAATTGACAACGATAATGCATTTTAAAAACAGATTCAATGAGCTTCAAAACAAGACCATTATTGTATTTGTAGGACTACCCAATGCTAAGAAAACGTTGCTTCGCAAAATTGATAAGAACTGTTTTTGACATTATAAAAATCTGAAAAGTAAGCATTGTGTTTAACCTTGCTGCCCGCACAGTACTAAAATTTCATCCCGTTTTCTATTTATAGAATTACAAAGAGAGCGATCGCTTTCGAATCCAAAAAAATCAGGCCCCTTTTTTTGTTGTCACGGCATACTCGAAAATGTTTTTGCTTATTATCGCAGAATTGAATGTAATCGTTCCTATGTAGGTCTGTAGCTTAATTTTTAATTGGAGTCCCAAACTCGAGTATCTATAATTATTAATCCGACAGTAGAAGTTTTACTATGAGCGTACTTATGTTGTTAAAAAAAAATCTCTGTGCATGGAGCCCTAGCCCCCTCCTCCCCCCTCTGTCTACCAATCGCTACGGCCTTGAATCCATTTAATATTGCTCTATCAATGCAACCAGCGTTGGTTGCTACTTAAAATATCGCCTGAAGATGGCAGTAGTGTGATGATGAAAACTTAAGGAAAATAGTTGAAGTTTTGAAACTATAAATATGGATATTTTTTCTCACTTTACTGAAGGAAAAACGGGACGGCAAAATGTGCACATTTTAATATAAAAACTGTTTCGTCACGAATAATTAAAGATAATTAAATAAATAAATACTGTGTGAATAACTTATTTAATATCGTGAATTAAAAGTTCACTGATATTTTGCCAATGCATCTTTTCTTGTGTTCGTTTCAAATAAAATTTTGTAAAAGTTTACATATGTGTGATTAAAGTTCACCATATTAATCAACATAGCTTTCAAAGAGCGTTCTTGTCACCCACAAACCATTCATGTATGGAAACACTCGTTCAGTGAAGGCATTAGTTCCCAGGTAAACAGAGAAGAAACTCCAATGTTTTAAGAAAATTGGAATATGGCGCATTGTTGACATTGAGATGTGAAGTATTTTCTACTTAACAATTTCTAGTTTTTTTTTTTCAGCTTCCTTTTTCCAGAATTTCTGGCGTCACGTGGTAATTCAGTTGAGTCTACCAATGAAGAAAAAGACAAGACATTATACTTGTGGTGAAGAATTTTTTCTGTCACAATGACTGACTGATTGGTTTAGTTCTGCCCTTTTGACTAATCGCGAAGATGAGGATGAATGGTGCTAAGATAAGATGGATGAAGGGACAATCACAACTATATAGGGACGGCAACACATAAGATTATACTGGCTGTGAGTCCTCGCCAGTCTGTCAAATGCAGCCCAGGATGCATTAATAGATAAAGCAAGTCTAAGTCTCTTGTTAAATACAGCTTCAGTTTTCATCTTGACTGGTCTTTTGGTAGGGCTTTTCATTAAATAAATATGTATTTTCTTTACCGAAGTAGGGGTCGTATAAATAAAGGTTAAAAAAAGTCAAGAAGGAGACATGAAAAAGTCAAGAAATTTTGATATGTTATTTTGGTAGACACGGTGTAATTCTATACCGATAAGTCAGTCATTGTCACGGAAAGGGACATTTTGGCGTCCCGTTTTATGTTTATTAAAAATCGGGACAGAGACTCAATAAAAGGGACTGTCCCGGTTGTTCATTTAGCCGTGGCTGGTCATGATAGTATGCCTGAAACAGTTCTTTAATGTGATGTATTGATGAAAAATACTTAAAATTTAAACCTAGCTTGGCTGATTTCTTCAAATGAGAAATTATACTAACAACATCTAATCCCAAAGGGCCTCCCATTTGGCGCAGTGGTAGCGTCGTCGCCTTGTAATCAAGGGGTCCCGGGTTCGATACCCGATGGAGGCACATGGCACAGTTGTTCGGATCCCACTTTAAACCGCAGGTCCAGTTCCGATTAGCCTTACTGTGCCTAAAGTGGACTTAAAACACCAATTAAAAACCAAATCTAATCCCAAATAACTGTTACCGTGTACAGTGTAGTCTTGAATTAAAAACTGGTCCTCGACACTCTTTTCATCTGGTCTGTCTCCAATTACAAACAATCTCCATTTACTAGTGTGCGGTTTCGTACAAGGAAGACATTTGCTTTATCAACGTAATATATACTAGTTTTGCTATGCAAAATACCATTTTGGTTTTGTTCCGGGCTTCAAAATACTAACGTTTTATCAATAATCGATCACCGCTCTCTCTGATGTTAAGTTTTGAACTTCAAATTACACTATCCTTGGAGGAATTGTTCTGCAAATGGCAACACTTGTTCTCACATATGCGGTGGACATTAAGATGCAAATGATGCACGAATCTGTTCAGCTCGCAGGTCAGGTGGCCGCGTGTTATGCAATGTGAACATTTACTGGTCGTTTTCCCTGCACTTAAACGGCACATGGTCGCACGCCGTGTGAGTGAACTGACCGAGCGAATCCGTTTAATGGTTAGAGCAACGGATGTGTACGGATATAGATTTTTAGCGATTAAAGAACCTCTTGTTTAGTTACCTGACTGCAAGTAAATAGGTCAAAGGGTTTAATCACAGATTTATTGATTAATTAGTGAAATTATTGTGGGTGTGCCAACACTGCAGTCTTCGCATTATACCGGACGATTACATTTAAAGTTACCCTACTCAGAGTCCTCTGAAGCCCGTTCAAAGCAACGGACTGCGGTGAAACTTTGTGTAGAGGGGGGACCGTAGGGAAGCGAATGCTGAGAAAAATTGTTCCAATTTTCACCACGAGGTGGAAATGTGGAGCTGAAATCGCCGTTGCATCCCTTATGGTGTCGATTCACCTCTGATTTCATTCTGGGCTTCCTTTGGTTTGAGGAACGGACACGGTAAGGTCCTGCAATGCGTTCCGTTACGAACGCACGTCGCTCAACTACTTGCACAGCATATGTTTCTGTCTTCGTGCAAGATGGAGCATCTCCGCATGTTGGTCAACAAGTGCTAATTTTGTCAATGAGCGTGCCATTTCCAGAGATTTTCCAGATGCTTGTCCGGACTTGAACCCATGTGATTTCTGGTTGTGGGGACTCCTGAAAGATTGTTTTTCAGGAACGTGCACGGACTCTGCCGGAGCTGAAAGCCAGCATAACACAGCATGTCGCTAGCATGACCCAGGGAATGCTTCGTGCGACCATTGATCACGATGTCTTGGAAAATGTTTAATAGAACAAAAAACGTTCTAAGTCCACTTAATGCTGAGATATACCAATGGGCACTGGACATACAGTACGATTTCAGTCATTGGGCAAGGTGACTCCATCGAAAACAGACCCAGGGACCTATGCCGAAAGAACGAATGAGTGCTGGCACCAGTACGCTCGTATTCAGGAGATCACCGCTTCAGATTTCATCCAGTTTAGCGCGGTTGTCCTCGATTATACCAGGCAACTACCGGGGTGGTACCTCCAACGAAGTCCACGACTGCAATAACTGGTGAACAAATGGACTAACTAATGATACTAATAGAATGACATGCATGCGTTGTTCAGCATTCGAGGTTAGTCCGGCAGGATGCACGCTGGGTATACATTACCCACAAGCAAATTTGCTTCCTAAGTCCGAATTATAATTGTTTTAACACATGTATGTACTCTGTAATCCTACCTTCATTGATTAAAATAATTGTATTGCGCAGTTCAAATACGAAACTTGAACGTATAAGCTCGCGTATGGGCGAAATGTACAGTGGGATCAATGAGTATTACCATGCAAATTATCCATCACCATGTTCGTGCTCTTTATTTGACCCAATAAGAGCTTCAAGAATTAAAAGAAAACTCAAAACAAGCTGTTGACAATTTCTGCACCAGCATACATAAAAATCAATCGCTTAATAGCACATACGATGCAAGAGAAAAATTAATGAAAATAGTCATGGACAATTTGCACGGTAAATTCATGGATCCCACTGTACTCATTTCTCAATTTAACGTTTGACAAAACTTTGCGTATACCCTGTAAATTTTTAGGTCTACAGCTGTGTTTTAACAGCACAAATAAACCACTTATGATCAATTTACGTCACATCTGACGCAATTATTGCTATTTCTGGAGGTACAGGCTGTTTGCCAATATAGAGCTTGATCATTATAAACAGATTGATTAGACTCGAAGGTTTCCAAAGCGGAGAATGCAGAGGAACTGTTTGTTCTGTATCCCGATGTGGGAGGAACGCAGGCCCACCAGACTGTCAGGGACAATGCTGGAAGATTTCACGGTGGGCGGACATGCTCAGTCACCGTAGTCTTCTGCGACGTCTGTTATCTTGGTAACAATGGGGTGAGACCACTGCCATGTCGTCAGCGTATGACTAAGCGTTGGGTGTCTTATACGCTGGGTGCTTCCCACGCCCATCTGTCCAGCTGCTTTACGCTCCAGCAGTCTATGGGGAATTATCGGGGTTTTCACTAACTTCATATCCTAACACAATTTTTATTTTAAATTTTAAAATAATCACTAAATGCAGTGTGTTTCAGAACTCGTGCAACCGAAAACTTGCAAATGTATATGATTAAAACTGTAAGAGAGATTTACACCGGATAAAGCCTCATCCAGTGAGATATTTCTGAATGCTTAGCATTATCAGTTAACTCCATACAGAAAATTAGATAAATTAATAACTGGCGGAAGGCAGTTTTAAATTTTTTCCAGAATGACACTTTTCAGTGAGAAAAATATACAAGAAATTATCGAAGGGTTATAATTAGACGTCTGATGACTGATGCCATGTCAATCTGTCATTTGTGATCAATATTGATCATGTGCAGCATTTGATGGTGATTTATGACTGGCGATTTGATGGGTTGACTGGAAAAGTGCAATTTTTGGGACATATCTCCGTAGCTGGCAACACTAGCAGGTCGAAATTTTGTCAACGGACGCACGCAACATGTGGCAGCACCAGGCAATCTCTTCCTATTTAGTTTCCAACGATTTATTCTGGGGTGTAAGCACTGGCGTACGCAGGATATATTTTCGGGAGGGGCTGGAATTGTAAAGGTGGATATTATATAGCTGCTTTCTAGGGGGAGGCATGCACAAAAAATCCACTCTCAAAAATGGTAATTGGGGCCCATTTTAAGGCAAGTTTGCATTTACCACACTGGTTTTCCCGAGCTCTTCATTGCTTTTCATTGAAAAAGTTCATTTTCTCAATTTCGGCGTAGCTCCTTCAGCGCCCCTCTGCGTACGCCGGTGGGTGTAATGGATAAGGCACTCAAAGTCAACCTCACTTCCACTTAGTACACACCGGTAACTGCTTAGTTCCTTTCAAGTGATGAATGGATGAATTAGTTTTAACAGTGGCGTATGCAGAGTCTAAGACCTGGAGTAACTAACTCACTATGGCGCCTGGTCTTAGGGAATGGAGGAAGGCAGAAGACTATAGAATAGAATAGAATAGAATTTATTTCCAGTATGAGCCTTACAGCTATACATACCATACAAGTTAAAAATTTTCGTGCATTTTCCTTACACCCTTCCTCCTTTTAGACTGCTTCCACCTTCACACTGCTTGGGAGTTCACAAACACTATTTCACTTCAAATCTTTCGCTATACTTGCACTGTTACCTGAGTGGTTCCTAAATTTTCTCAAATATATTTATTACTTTATTTATTTGGTACCCTCCCCCCTTTCACACATGTTCGCTGTCCCCACTGAGCTTCTTTGCTCTCTTTACCCAGGCGTAGTGTAGGAAAGTTCCCAGATTCCGTATTTGCGCCTCCCCCCCTCTCGGTCTCTCCCTCCTAATAACGCTTGTCATTATATTCTCAATGTTATCTTCATTTATTTCCCTGATATATTTTTGTCTTGCCTCCCCTGTTTCTTTACACTGAAGGAGAATGTGAAATTTCGTCTCGTCTTCGCCGCATAACGGGCATTCTACGCTCCCGTCCTCCCGTTTAAGTCTAACTTGTGCCCATCCCCCCAGTCTGAACCAGGCCAATCCTGACCTTTCTTTTGCCCCACACAAATCTACGTAGTTCCTCCTTCCCCATTCTCGATCCGTATCTACTATTTTCGCCGATGTTAACGATATTTTTGCGTCGCATTCTGCCAAAATTTTCTGTTTGGTAATATCTTCCAGCCTGGCACGTATGGCCCCTAGCATCTGCATATCAATTCTCCCCTCTATTCCCTCTTCCCACACCCATCCTAGCCCTATACTGTATAATTCCGTCTTTATTTTTGCTACCCATTGCCTCCCATTACCCCCCCTTATCTGTGATTGTACACAGAGTTTCTTCAAATTTCCCCCCTCCATGGTGATCAGTTTTGCCCAGTATTTAATGCTCCTCATTTTGGCATCCACTTCCTCTCTTAATTTTCCCATTTCCCTAAGTGCCCCACATGTTGGCGTACCCCTCCCTACTCCTAGCCCTTGTTTTAGGAATCTAGACTGTACGACGTTTACGGTTTCCCCTCCCTCCCAGACCCATAGTTCGATGCCATAGAATAGTGTTGCCTTAACTGTGGCCTCGTAGACCCCCTCCAGAATTTTGATTGGAATATTTGGTACTTTGTATTTTATTTTCCTTGTTTTCTCTAACGCAAAAATTGCTTTACATTTATTCCTGTGTACGTGCCTTGCCCACCTACCCGTCATTGTCATCACCATGCCTAAATAATCGTACTGTTTCACCCTATCGACACTTGTCTCTCCGTATTTCCATTGTTCATCCTTACCAAATACGTACCCGTTCTTAAATACCATTATTTTGGTCTTCTTCATATTTACTCGCATGGCCCATTTCCCGCAATACCCGTGTAACGTGTCTAGACCGTTCTGTAGACCTGCTGTTGTGTTCGAAATCAGTACCAGGTCGTCTGCGTATAACAAAAGTGGTACCTTTACGTCGGATATCGTTGGTGGATCCGTGTCCCTCTGCGTTATTTCCTCCACGATATCATTGATGAAGAGGATAAACAGCAGAGGGGAGAGAACGCACCCCTGCTTCACCCCCAGTATTGATTCATTTGCCCCTGTTACGCCCTCATTCCCGCACTTTACGCAAAACTTAACTTTTTCATATGCTGCTTGGAGAGCTC
This sequence comes from Lepisma saccharinum, assembly GCF_977018435.1. Taxonomy (NCBI): domain Eukaryota; kingdom Metazoa; phylum Arthropoda; class Insecta; order Zygentoma; family Lepismatidae; genus Lepisma; species Lepisma saccharinum. The sequence continues at coordinate 54,610,111 of NC_139243.1, read as the reverse complement.
TGATCATTCTGGCGGATACCCCAACGTCCCACAATTTTGCCCACAACATTTGCCTGTTTACCGTGTCAAAAGCCTTTTCGAAGTCGACGTAGCAGCAATATAATTTCCCCCTTTTGACCCCTAGTTTTTCTTGTATCAATGTCTGCAATAAAAGTACATTGTCTATTGTCTGATAATTTTTCCGAAATCCAGCTTGCAGAGGAGAAAGAACATCAAAAATTTCGCACCATTTTTGTAATCGTCTATATAATATCTGGCAGTACACTTTGTTCAGTACGGACAGTAATGAGACCCCCCTGTAATTGTTAGGATTGCTTTTTTCCCCTTTACCCTTGTAGATGGGGCAAATGATGGTATCCGACCATTTTTCCGGAAACAGCCCCTTCCGGTAGAGCCCATTCATAATTTCCCTGCCCATTTTCGCCATTAGTGAGTTTTTATTTGTGCCCTTTATAATCTCAGCGGTTAAGCCATCCCTGCCTGCCGCCTTCCCGTTTTTTAACGTGTTGATTGCTAGAGAGTATTCATTGTCCGTTACCTCCTCATCTAGAATTGGTACGAAGGTGCCCAAGTAATTTCCATCGTTGCCAGGTGTATTTATTTCTCCCTCCCTTGTTCCCATTATTCCCTTAAAGTGTCGTTCCCACGTTTCGGGAGTAATCTCCGCCTCCGTGTACTCCTTCCCTCTTAAGTTCCGGATTATTCTCCATAGCTGTGCTGCGTCTCGCTGTTGCACGGCCTCCTCTATCGCCTTAACCCTTCCCTCCTCCCATTTCCCCCTTTCCCTCTCCAGTATCGTAGCGTATAGTTTCCGCTGTGCTACATATGATACTCTATTTGCCTCGTTGCTGAGTAATTTGAATTTTTTCAGAGCCTGTGTCATTGCTTTTTTCTGAATTTTGCATGTATCATTATACCATCCTCCCTTTTGAGTTTTCCCTCCCCCCCGCTCATCCTGTATCATGTGCCTGGCTGCCCTCTCAATGCAATGGTAGTATAATTTTAATGCTTGAAGTACATCCCCCTCGGTTAGTAAATTCAACATTTGGTTCGACATTAGCTCTGAAATTTTGTCGATTAATGTATCTGAAAATTCCCGAGAACCCTCCTCCTTCCATCGGTACCTCCGAACTGCTTCGGGGGCAGCGCCGCCTGTTGCCCCTCCCCTGCTCCTCTCGTTCATATTTCCTTCCCTCCCTCCATAGTTCAGGGTTGCTATTAACGGAAGATGTTTGCTCTCTGTTCTTGCATCCACCAGAAATTCTGTTATGTTTTGTGTTAAGTCCCTCGACATAATAAAATAATCTATGACGCTAGCCCCATTATCAGTGACGTACGTGAAATTTCCCTCCCTGTCCCCTCCGCATCGTCCGTTGAGTATGACAAAGTTAAAAACCTCCCCGAAATCCAATAATTTCCTCCCGTCTGCATTCACGTGCGAGTCTTTACTTTGTCGCGTATAAAATATCCAGTCGTCGTTTGCTGCGCCCCTTTCCCCCCCTCCCCTGTGATCATCCTCCCCGATTACGTCATCTATCCCGATTCTTGCATTAAAGTCTCCCGCGACCAGCATGCTTGCATCGGGGAACTTGTCCTCAACCTCTTGCAGAAACATGGTTAAGTTTTGAAAATAGTTTTCATCCCGGTGTTTGGACCCCGTTGGTTGCTTATAAACCGTTACGAGACAAAATTTCAGTCCCTCCAGCGCAAAGAGAGTCCCCAGAATCCCATCGTGCTTGGCATCCAGTAACGTTACTTTCCCCTCCCAGTCCGGTCTGAAAAGTACCATCAGCCCCCCTATGTTACGCCCCCGTTTTGCCTTCCTGGCTACACATTTACTAAAGCCCCTAAAATTCAGATTTTCAGGAATGTTTTCGGCGGCCTCCCACGTTTCCTGAAGGACGACAATATCGAAGGACCGGACGTATTCTCTAAACCCCTCTTGGCGCAGCTTCCTCTTCAGCCCCTCTACGTTCCAGCTCAGTATCTTTATCTTGTGCCCCGCCCCCCCGCGCCCTCCTCCCGCGTCGGTTCTGGGAACTAACCTACACATACCTGATTTCGGCTGCAGCTCCGAAGGTCTCTCCTTGCCCATCCCCCTTGGACGTCTGCTGTCCGGAACAACACACACATCGGCACCATTTAAGTCAGAATTCCTAGGACGCACTTGTTGTTCCCATCGAGCCCTTTCCCCCTCCACTACAGAGTCCGAAGGTCAATCTGTGCCTCTCCTTTGCCTGAGCCGCGGATCCCTTTTGTTTCCAGTTGTCTCCTGGCTGGACGATTTCGGCCTCTCGTTCCAAGCTCCCCCGTCGCTCGCGCCGCTGCCACCCGTGACCTCCTTCCTCTGGGAAGCAACCCTTTCCTGGTCGTTGACCCCTCGTGGACCGTCCATCCTGCTGCCGCCGGGTTCGCCTTTGTCCACCTCTCTTCCCTGGTTGCCAAATGTACGGCCTCCGTGTCCTCGCCTTTCTCCAACGCAGATGATGTCCGAGCAGTCCTCGTTCGTAACGAAAACTTGGCCATCAACTATTAATTTATTGTAACTGATGAAGGCCCGTCTTCCCTCTCTCCTGGCATCCCTCATGTGCTCCGTGAGAAGTTGCCTCTGCCTCAGGATCTGCGGCGAGAAATCTTCTCGGAGGAATATGGAGGTGCCCTGTAGCTTCTTCCGGCTTGCCAATATCTCCTCCTTCTTCTTGTAATGGTGGAACTTCACGATGATCGGCCTGCAGCCCGAGACTTTGTAGTTGAGCCTGTGTGCTCTCTCCACCGCGAGATCGTCGAGGTCCACGTTCAGCTTCTCCCTCGCCAGATCCCTGATCTTCTCCGACTGTTGCCAGGTCTCATGTCCGGTTTCTTCCACACCATCGAAAATTAAATTATTACGTTTCGAATGGCCCACAACTTTGTCGACCTCCGTCTCCGCCGAACACAATCTCCGCCAAAGCGCGTCGTTCTCTTCTCGGAGCGCCCCGTTCTCTTTCTCCAGCTCTTCCAATCTCCTTCCAATCGCGGCCATCCCCGCCTCGATGTTGGCAGTTTTTTCGTAAACATCTTGCAAAGTTCCTAATTTTTCATTGATGTTCCGGATCGCCGTTGGGACACTGTCCAGCGCCTTCAGTCTATCCAGAATGCAGTCCAGGTCATTCTTGGAGGTGGGTCCTGGGTTTAGCTCCACACCCCCAATCACCAGCAAAGTCATAATAAGTATTGCACTTATCACTGCTTCCGTATGCACGTTTTTCCGGCACACATTCACACACCCACTTGGACCTCTGTAGGTATGCCAGAGGCCCACCCGCGCTCTCCAAACCCCTAACTCCACTCCCATCCTGAAGATAGCTAGTTGGCAACGCCGCACACAGAGCTCACGAAAACACGTCTGCACTCGAAGACGACCTGTCAAGCACCTCCCAGAAGACTATATAAGAGGCTGATTCTTGAAGTCTTCGAGGCAGCCACGTTGCCATCCCAATGGTAGTCAGGTTGCCAACTTCTACGAATTCAGGTTGCCAACTCCGAAGAATTCAGGTTGCCAACTCCGAAGAATTCAGGTTGCCAACTCCGAAGAATTCAGGTCGCCAACTCCGAAGAATTCAGGTCGCCAACTCCTATGAATTCAGGTCGCCAACTCCTATGAATTCAGGTCGCCAACTCCTATGAATTCAGGTCGCCAACTCCTATGAATTCAGGTCGCCAACTCCTATGAATTCAGGTCGCCAACTCCTATGAATTCAGGTTGCCAACTCCTATGAATTCAGGTTGCCAACTCCTATGAATTCAGGTCGCCAACTCCTATGAATTCAGGTCGCCAACCCCTATGAATTCAGGTCGCCAACCCCTATGAATTCAGGTCGCCAACTCCTATGAATTCAGGTCGCCAACTCCTATGAATTCAGGTCGCCAACTCCTATGAATTCAGGTCGCCAACTCCTATGAATTCGGGTTGCCAACTCCGAAGAATTCAGGTTTTGTTTTCTTGTCAGGTGCCTGCCCTCAATTTTGTTTTCGTTAAGGGGCTTATCCCCGTATTGCGTAACGGCCAAAAATAGCCTTTGTACTGATATGTTCGTAATATAAAAACCAATCAACCAACGGTTTAACCTTAAAACTACAGGATTGGTTTATTTTAATTCGCTTTTCTGCCACTTTTGGCTAATTGAGATGAGTGATGAAATTGATGAAGAGACACTCACAAAGAACACCCATGCCGAGGCCGGGATTCGAACCCGCAACTCCTGACGTCCTAACTTGGTGTGCTAACCACTCCGCCACAGAGATCGGCCCTAAAATATTTCAAATATATAGTCCGTGGTTTGTAAGGTCGTGGAACCAATTACGGTAAGTAACCATTTGGTGACCACAATAACTGCCTTGATCGTAAAGTATGCAGTATTTTTAATTTCGGAGTGGATAGAATTGTAAAGGTGGATATTTCATAGCTTTGTTCTAGGAGGTGGGCGTTACGCACTATAAAATATTTCGTAATTACTATTTTTATCCTAATTTTAAAAGTTGAATATTTGATTTAATCAAAATTTCTGGAGGAGCTGTAGCCCCATCAGCTCCCCCTACAGACGTCAGTGTTGCTAGAGAGACCTTCGAAAACTTACGGAATTATCTTTGAAGGAGTTTGTTCGACACATTCACAGATGGCGCACTTTAAATTTACCGTAACTGGTATTACGAAATATTATCTTTTTCGGGACTTTTCCTGTTAATTTTCTGGTAGGAATTTCACAAAAATCGCACATGTCGTAGGTTTTAGGAATCACACAATTTGCTTCAGAAAAATACATCTTTCGGTCCCTAAAACAGAAAAAAATCGCTAATGTATAGGTTATCTCCTGAGGGAATTTATCTCTACTATAGTTTTAGTAGAGGATATTTAGTAATTCTGTATGATCTCGGGGAAAAGCATGGTATTGGTTCGTTACAAATGTAGACTTTACCTGTTCACTATTCTAATTGTACAGTAGAACCTCGTTAATCAGACCCCGATAAGTCGGACTTCGCTTAATCCGGACAGGCAAAACAAAAAAAGAATCAGAATGGAAGGTTTTAAATGCAGAGCCAGGTCCGACGAGCACATCATCATAATATGGGTGTCGCGTATGTACTGCATTGCTTTACATTTTACTGTACTGTATAGTATATTTCGACCTTTCGACCTATGTCCTTTAAATACACCATAATAAACGTGTTTTGTTGCTATAAAGGGAGTTTTAATGCACTTCCTACCGTTCTTTTAGGTTATTTCAGTTAATCCGGACTTTCGTTAAACCGGTCAACTGATACCCCTATTAGTCCGGATTAACGAGGTTTTACTGTATTTCGTTCGACCACGATGCAGTAGTGGTAATGTTGTCACGTAGTAATGAAGGGTTCACTGATTCTGATCCTACTTTAAACTGTAGGCCCAGTCCTGATTTACCTATCTGTGCATGAAGTGGACTTTAATTATATTGTCAAAATAGAATTTTCGACGGAGGGTTAAAATTTCGAGGAAGGGTGCGAGTCTAAACATATAATGATTGAATTAAAAATACACGTTGGGCTAACTGCCGACCTCCGAGGCGTAGTGGTTAGCACCGTAACCCGGCCTGAGCTTGGGGGTTCGTTGTGAGCGTCCCTTCGTCAATTTCGGCATGCCATCACTCATCCTCATCGTCGCGATGAGCCAAAAGTGGAAGAAAGGCGACGCCAAATAAGAAGAAAACCATCCAATCTAACGTTTGGCTAACTTTTTTGGGGGGTAACCAGAAACAAAAACGTTCGGTAAGCAATTTGGCAATTTTGACCAAATAATTTGTGTACGATTACAAAGAAATTGGAACGAAGCAATTGCTGCACCCTATTTAAACAGATATTTCTTTACGAGAAATTCTGCTTTTGTCAAGAATATTTTATTCGTAAGCTGGGAATTTTGCACCAGAGAATTTGTTCAAAAAAGTCATTACTTCTAAATCCAAAATGGTTTAATTTCACATTATTTGGAACATTTTCTAGTATTTGTATTTACGTCGCTTTTCTCTCTCCTTTGACTAATCGCTACGATTAAAAAAATAATTTGATACTCACAAATGACATCCATGGCTTGCCACTGAACAAGCAACTGTTCCTGGAGATGTTAGTTACTGTAAATGATTGTGTCGTATATCTTGTCATTTTATTTACTTACCTGGTAACAGTGGCGTGCCCAAGGAGGGGGTGGTGGGGGTTATAACCCAAGACTACTAGAAGGAAAGGCTGGGGTCAGACACGCCTCTTTTCGCGACTGCCGCGGGTGTGACGTCATGGGCGGACAAACCCCCAGCTGAGTCTTTACCCCATACGGAAAGAAACGTGGAAAGGCTGATCTGTTTTGTTCTTTTCGCTCCTTTTTTCTTGTATTTCTGGATTGTTGGGTTCAGGGTGCGAAATCTTGGAGTGGACGAGGGGGATTTCCCCCAACCAATAATCTTGGCCTCAAAAATCCCCCCACCAAAAATTTTCCGGGGGGGGGGACAGTTTTTGTTATAACAAAGAAAAGATAAGCAATTACTTTTAATTTCAAATATACTTTACTAAGAATAATATCGAAAGTGTGGGGCGTTACCCCCACACCCCTATACGCCTTCATGGCGTGGTGCTATGCACAGGGGAACACTTTACCTTTTTTACTTTACCTTTAATATCGAAAACACACACAAATTAGTGTGGCTGTGAGTGTTGAATGCATTCTCTCTCAAGAGATCACTAACAAATCTACATCAATACGCACAATAAAAGTAAAACAAGAATGCAAAACAGTAATAACTGTGAAATATAATTGATTTATATTAAAATAAAATAACAAACTAAATCAAAAACTTACACATAATAAAACCATTTCAACTGCCATAATTTATTAACATCTTTAACCGGTTAGTAAAGGAATTAGTTAGCTGCTTTACACTATCTGATATGTATGAAAGTAACAAATTAATTTCTAATTAATAATCATAATAATTATTTTAATTGAGTAATTTATTTTTACTTTTAATAACATTGAAAAATATGTACATCGTATAATTCACACATATGTTTGTGGGGAGAGGGTTTTAGGTTAAGACGTTTCTCCCCCTCACCAGTTTTCAATTATTTCGCACCCTGGTGGGTTGTGGGGAGCTGCAGTTTACAATGCCTTCAGTGAGGTGTTGCGACGTAATTTATAATAAAGGCTCTGGCGAGTATAGTAAGATAAAAACTGCAAGCATACCCCCTCCCCAATTTAATATCCTGCCTCACCAAAATTCCTGTCAATTTTAGGTTCACTGTTGGTATTGAAGAGTTAAATCTCGACCTCCTCCAAATAATTTAATTCTCAATCGCCACACCAAAATTCCCACAACAGTCTAAGCGCAACAGTAATTAATACTCAAGACTTGGCTATCTCCCATTCTAGTGATCAATTTCCTTACTATAGAGTTGGAAACTTCCCCAACCAAGGGTAATTCCACATCAGAATTCATATTTAAGGTTTAATATGTAATAGCTGGATATTGTGCACCTCAAATAGATATACCGTGTTGCCGAGAGGCGACACTGGTATGTCTCGTCGCGTGAAAATTCCATCTCTTCTCGTGTCTAGTCTCGTTAACAACACTAATAATACATAGTAACTCTTAGAATTCCCTTGGAAATACACAACTTGCTATTTATATACGAGTGATGCTTAAATGACAACGTAGTTCAACTTCCGTCCTCCATTGTTCTATTATTTATTCAGTCAAATTTTCATCACAATCGCCCCCCCCCCCCAAAGTTAAGTGGACACGGAACTTCCTCACATTCTCCCTGTGTAGTTCAAAGATTCATAAGACTCACAACTGTAATCTGAATAAGGAAAATTAATGATGAAATAAATATCAATAGTCGAATCAAAGTTACCAAATTTGAAGAAGTTAAGTGAAAACAGCTCCTCTCTCACTCCTAAAAGAGAGCAATAGATGAGGTTGTTTTCTTTTACATATTCAACTTATCCATAATTTTGGCATTCTGCCTTTCTTTATTTAACAAAACGCATGACCAGGCATATTAACTTCAATTTTACATGAAACTTTAGGTTTCAGAGAGAAATGTGACGACCTAAAAACTACTGATTCAATACATATGTTAATAGCTTTATAATCCAATTCTGAAGACATACATTATCTCGGATCCTAAGTGAACCTTTATATTCAGTCCCAGCTAGCTTCTGGGCATAATGACGGCTCTTTTTTGTTCATAATTTCTGCATTGATTCCGCTGCGAAACCGTGGCGCGGAGTGATCTGTCCGCCTGTGACGTCACGCCTGACGTCAAGGACCACGTGATCAGGTATGGCCCCAGCCTTCCTTCTAATAGTCTTGGTTATAACCCCCCCCCCCCCTTTTGGTCCAGTATTTCTAAAAAAAAGTCTCAGGCAGGAAAATATGGCAATATGAGAACTGGCTACTTAAAAAATGTACACATAACCATTCCCTTTCGAAAATCCAAGAAAATTTTGTAAAATGCATTTTGGCGCGGTCGCAGTCCATTACTTAATAATATCTTGCTAAACCGCTAACTTTACCACAAACGCATTTGCTGCCATTCATGTCCTCGTTTGCTTGCAGAAGTTCACTAGGTCCATAGGCCACCTTGTTCTCCCAGACAAATGCCAGGGGAAGGTCAGATGCGTTCCTCAAGGTGATGCCGTGGCAGCAAGGGGGAATGTCCGTGGGAAATAAGGGACCAGTGTCAGCGTCTCGTGTCGTGTGACGCTGATGAAAGAAACGTCTGACACCGAACAAACAAGAACTTGTTCTCTCGTCTTGTTGGCTTTTGTTTCTAATTAAGCTCACGCTAGTTTTGGGTCATTCGCCCACGTCACAGCATTCCTCTTTCTGGCGTCTTTTCTCGGAGTCTGAAGACATCTTGCATGAGTATTGTTGTTTTCTCTCCTGGACCGGAATTGAATTTATTTGAAATTCCTAGACCTTTTAACAACCCTGACTCTGACGTATTGTAGTTCTGCAAGATTTGTTATCATTGAATTTGAATTTAAAATTTTGGGTGCGTCAGCACTAAGGCTATTTTGCACCCGTCACATTATACGGGTCCAGCCCCTTATCGTTACAAATCACAACTCTAACGTTGCAGAACTAAAATCATAAAATATTAAAATGTTCTGACTTTCGTTAGAAGCTGAGGCTGTAAAGGGGCACTCAGCACACATAAGGACAAAAGAACAGGACAATACAAACAAATTATACTGGCCATGGGGCCAGTCGCCAGAGCCTCGTTAGTCTTCAGTCCAGGGTGTACAAACGTGGAAGTGAAGTTGACATTTGGGTGCACTACGTGGAAGGAGCACCCCTTACACCCCGATTTGTTATCATGCCTTCTCATTTCATAATTCGGCCTTTTATCATGTCATCGTCTTTTCTTAATTGTTTTGGCACAGTTATTAATTCTGCACAACCAGTGGTGCGATTAGGGGTGCGAGGGGGAGTCAGTTGCTCACACACTATACTATACTAAATCTTATCTACCAAGGGAAAGTAAACTGTTCTTGGTTGGTTGATTGATTTGGTGTTCCAAGTCCACTTAATGCACAGTAAGGCTAATCGGGACTGGTCATACAGTTTAAAGTGGGACCCGAACCACTATGTGCTTCCACCGGGTATCGAACCCGCGATCCCTTGATTACAAGGCGCCGATTCCACCACTGCGCCATCGGGGAGGCCGTGAACTGTTCTTGCCCCCCAACCCCCCACGTTTGGTACCCAATCGCCGCCACTGTGCACAACTGTCATAAAGTGAGCACATGCCATTGTATCTCTGGAGTATGATTTAATTAATGTTGAACTACGCTGTAACTGATCTGCTATAATCTTTCCTTTTTTTAATAGGGAGAGATGGCACTGCATGCAACAGAGTGCTTCATTTTTGTTGCTTATTTTGCGTGTTTCCATACACATCTTGTTCTCTTGATATTTAAACTGCAATTTTACTTAATTAATTCGTGGCATTTTGTGAGTTCTTCTTAACAAATTCCGTTGTCCTATATTATGTACAATCACGCACGCTTGTTTGTTGTAATAAACCCATTTGTTTTTAATGGGTTTGTTACAACTAGGGATGGCCAGATCCGGATCCGGAATATTTGTTTCCGAATCCGTGGATCCGGAATTTTCGGATCCGGATCATTTTGGCCATCCCACATGAGCGCTTCTTTGGAAGGTAAGAATGTGTTTATAACATATTGTTACCTGCTAATATACATATATATATAAAATATACATACATAGTGTGTGTGTGTGCGCGTACGCGATTTCTAATTAATACACTTACAAGGGAGGTTATCTAAGTGTCCCCCTCCGATTTCCATGAAACTTGGCAGGTGTATAGAGGGGCCCAAAGGAAGAAATACATGTTTTTTTTTGTTTCGGCTAAAAAATTGTTTTAGGGGGCACCCACCCCCCTCTCAAATGTCAAGATGAGGACAAATTGAAGTGGGAATCTGACCCCTGTTACAACCCAGCATTGTCCGTGACTGTACAGTAGAATTAGGATGATGTTTATTCCAGAATTTGAGCCTTTCTCTTATCATAAAATCCTATGGCGTTTCCTGATCTAACATTTCCCTGATTTGTATATTAGAAACACATCTATCGGCATTGGCTATTATTCTTAAGCAGTAGCGTAGCAACATATCGCGAGGCCCTGGGCGAGATTAGAATGCGAGGTCCCCATCCGTTTTTAAATTTGAAATCTCATTGTGAATCGATAGAAAATTTTCAGGGACACGTCAGAAAATTATCATATTTAAATAATAATAGGTTACTGAAGAAAATTATATTTAATAATTTCACTCGCCCTAAAAATGTCTTTCTTTATTTTGCGGTGGCTGAAATATGAAGCTGTAGGTAGGAAGTAAGAACTGCTTATAATATCAATTGCTTTCTTGAGTTGCTAACAATGTTGAGTTGCTAAATGCCTCGCACTTGATTCGTGACAGTTGGAGGTGCTTTATTGTTAAGATATTAAAATCAGGAGTGCAAGGTCGAGAGAAAGAAGAGAATACAAGACAAATTGCTTTATTCGAGAAAAGAAAAAATGGGTGAAATTGTTCAGGCAAGTTATCGTGAATTTGTGCGAAAATGTTACACATGAGAAATATGACAATAATTTTTATTATTTCCGGGCACCCTTAGGCTTAGAGCCTGTATGTTACGACCCTGATTTGACGTATTATAACGTTTGACTAGAATTGAAAGCTAGGCCTACAAATTAGTATTTTCCATTCTTTTCCTCTCACTTCTATTTAATATAGTTTTTGTATCAATCTCATGAGGTGCGAAGCCCACCGCTTGCTACGCTACTGTTGTTAAGATTTTGTTTTGTATAGTTTCCAGTGGGTGTTTTTTGTAAAATAATGCACCGTGTTCCCACACAACGCATGCGTAAGGTAGCATCTATCTTACTAGTACATTAAATATCGTTAGCCTGTTTTTAATCGTTAATGCAGAGTTGCTGAATAATGGATAAAGTTGAGCCATAATTTCACTGTAAATCAGTTAAACCAATGCAACATACTTACACGTCTACCTGTCTATGTTCCAGAAACAGGAGCGTGTCTGGGCTACCTCACTGTCACATGATCCTAGGCTATGAATAGAAATAAGTTTACCAACTCTTAAGAAATCAGGTTGCCAACTCTTAAGAAATCAGGTTGCCAACTCATAGGAAATCAGGTTGCCAACTCATAGGAAATCAGGTTGCCAAGTCATAGGAAATCAGGTTGCCAAGTCATAGGAAATCAGGTTGCCAACTCATAAGAAATCAGGCTGCCAACTTCAGAATCACCATCATCATCTCACTGATATGAATAATTTTATCTACAATTTCTGATCGATTTTTCTCCCATATTTTATTCTCTAGACTTCAGGCTTCGCAGGTAGCCTAGCTAGCCTAGAATATACGCTCCTGTCCAGAAACTATTTGACCAAAGGATGAATAATTACGAGGTTTCAATAAGACGAAATAAAGCGACAAATCGAGCCGAGACTTAGGATGTCTCGTCTCGAATGAGACCTTTAGTTAGTGACAATGCGTGAAATATGTGAAAATTTCGCTTTTTATTGAAATTGTTTTACTATTCGGCTTATTCAAACATGGCAGTTGTGTTGCTGGCTTGAGTATAGATAAGCTATACGTGCAAAGCTCATTTTTTGTTTCGTTACGAGACCGAGAATGATCGACTCGATAAAAAAAAGACTAGATTCGACAGGAGAAACTTACCTCTAAAATCCCCCTCCACTCCCCTCACCCAGAATTCCTTCTTTGGAAGGTTAAATTTCAGTACAGTGACGAACCAGTACCCGTGGCGGAGTGGTTAGCACATCGAGCTACGACGCCAGGGGTTCTGGGTTCGAATCCCGGTATGGGGATGGATGTTTGTCCGTGTCCTTTGATCAATTTCATCATATCACTCATTCCCATCTTCTCAAATTACAGTGTGGGTACGTTGTGACCTTGTAATCGAGATGTTCGAAGCTCGACGGAGGCACATAGTGGTTCGCATCCCACTTTAAACTGTAGGTCCAGTCCTGATTAGCCTATGTGCATGAAGTGGACTTAAAAACAACTTTAATTTTATAAACATTCACCAAATTGAGATTGGTAGAAGTCGTAGCCCCCTCTTTTTTTGATCCAGCATTCTTAAAAAAAAAAGGTCAAATACTGGAGGAATACGGCAAAATATAGAACTGAATATTGAGAAGATACTCGCCACATACGATGAAATTCCCTACGAAAATCCAAGCAACCCCACTGTTCAAGGGTAAACACCTAGGAATTTCAGTAAATCTACAACTCAAAATTTCTTCTGACTGTACTAATGTTTTAGTTTCTACCGTATGTTGTACCGTAAAAGAATGTGTTTAGTCAACGGCATTAGAAATGGGACACTGATACTAAAATACTCGCTTCCCTGCATGAGTTGATTTCAATAGCAAATTTTCAGTGACAACTTCTACTAACGCCGTAGAGTTATGCAACACACATAACGCCTTGCGGGGAAGCGAGTATATCAGGATCTAAGTGCACATTTTTTGTGCTGACTGTACAATTCAGCAGTAGGAGAGTTTACGACTATTTTACCATACTTTGTGTAGTGACGTAAGCGGTGTCAGAAAATTTTGAAAGCACTGACGAAAGGAGCAGAACGTTACGGGGCAAGGAATATATGCGTGTGTGACTGCGTATGCATGCGTGTGTAAGTGCGTACCAAACAAAGTGATCCACATGACCGTGTTTCTCCCTGCAGCTCTGAAAGCCTACTGGAACATAGTTAATGTGAGTGTCGAAGGCACGAGCAGGTACTTTGTCGTACGATGTGAGATTGCGGGAGTGAGGTGATGGGACCCAAGAGGCCTGGTTGATTTGGGACACCCTGCGGCCTCTCAGACACAGGATGCGCCTCATCAGGCTCAAGAGAAGGGGGCCCCGGCTGCTGCCGCCCAGAGGTAAGTTCCAATGTCACCAGGGTTGGAGAATTGCGCAGTACTTGTATTTAGTGTCGTGCCTAGCATTTTGGAAAGCGTGGTAGTAGTCGGTCCTCATTTTGCCATCTTTTGCCTTTTACGTATTTTTCTTTATAGGAATACTGGGTCAAAGGGGGGAGGGAATTTACATTGTTTATTTCAAGTTACAAAAATGCAGAAAGATTGTTCTTTTTATTGTTAATGACAGATATAACTCTCAATTAGTTTCTATTGGAACATAATAACCAAAGTGAAAACAGCTTTATACAGTAAAACCTCGTTAATCCGGACTAATAGGGGGGATAATTTGACCGGTTTAACAATAGTCCGGATTAACTGAAATAACCTAAAAAAACAGTAGAAAGTGCATTAAAACTCCGTTTATAGCAATAAAACACATTTATTATGGTGTATTTAAAGAGCATAGGTCTAAATACACTATACAGTACAAAGTCTGCTGGAAACAGAATTTCATCAGTGGATGACTGCCTTTTCTTTGGGAAGTTCTCTCGTTGACTTTTAGCCACATTTAAAACCATGCATTCTGCTTTTTTTCCTTTTGCCTGTCCGGATTAAGCGAAGTCCGGCTTAACGAGGTTTTACTGTATATTAAATCATAACTTCTATAAAATATAGCCTATATATTGAAATTTGGCCCCCAAAAACACATGTCTAGTTACGCACGTGCTATTTTCACCACTTTGGTAACGTGTTATAGTGAATATAAATTAATATGCTAAATATTTATTTTTTTATTCTTCGCAATTAGCCTAAAGTGGCAGAAAGGGGAAGTAAAATCTATAAATCAATTCAATTCATCCATGTGAAGAAAAGTTGAGCTAATTTTTCCGATGAAGTAACTTCAAATGTCTACAATTGTATGTAAATTTGAGTTAGTTAATTTCTTTAGTTTCAGTGGCGTGCTCAATGGGAAGGATGGTTGATGGAGCTTATACCCCTCCCTTTTGGTCCAGCTCTGCTAAAAAAAATATACCGTAATATACATGAAAATATGTTAAAATTTCAAATTGACTACTGAACAAAGAAAAAGCCATTGTCTCCTCGTCACCTTGTGGAATTAGTGGGTACGCCACCTGTTGCAGTGTTTCAAAATGTAGCAGGAAGTGACGCAGAGGAAAGCAACTTCCTTACAGTCCGTTTCCCCCGCATTCGAGAGGGCGCCACGTGTGGACAGGGTCACATGTGCAAACAAACACTGCATGCTCCTCTCCTTACAAAATAATCGTTCATTTCACACCCTCAGCCTTTTATGCCTACAGAGTTCCAAAATAATTTTGTCCATTACAAGTTTTGTGGTAGGTTGATCGTGTGGTAAATGATACAAGTTTTGAAAATTGCAATTTGAAAAGCTGAAAGTAGCACCCCCCCTACTTTTGGAGGGTGCACCCAAAGTTTCTGGGGGAGTACGTATTTGATATCCATGAGCAACGTGACTAACTCTTCTATATCTAAACTCCCTTACTAACCAGATATTTTTTAAAAAGAATTGTTTTAAAAAATGCAAGAAAGCGCCGTTTCTAAACAAATAAATGCAGGGTGGCTACTCACCGGGAATTCTTTGAATTCCGGTAATTCTGGGTGAATTATTTGCTCCGGGAATTATGCGTGAATTCCTGCTTGAATTATTGTCCGTAGACGTGAAAAATTGCAACTACTTTTATTAACCCAAATCCCATTGAATTTATATATATTTATTAATGTTCTGAGGCAAGTTTTTCACAGTTTAGTTTTTATGTCTAGGATATAAAAGGAAAAAAATATAATACAATTCTTTGAGATCGTTTGCTTTGTTAGTGTCCTGTGCAGAACAATCTATCTGGCAGACGGATGATTATTGCAATATAACTTGAACTTGATAGGTAAATTTGAGTTGGAAATTCTTATACAATTAAAACCTTTTCGTACATTAATATATGTCGTAATATTTGTAGATGTATTTCGAGTCTCGAGTATGTGAAATGGCAAATGTAAATTCCGCACCTTAAATTAAATATTTTAAATATATATACAGTTTAATTGAATTAGAATTTTTGGATAAATTGGAATTGTACAGACCCTTTATATTGTTAATGTATTTGTGTGTGTGTATGTGTGGGGGGGGGGGGTGAAAGGAGGTCATACGTAAGGTTGAATTGGAGAAAATATCTGTACCATTAAATTTTTAAAATTTCGCCTTGAAAACCGGCAATTATACTTGCATTTTATCAATGTCCTAGACACGGACGTCTTGGGAGGGACTAGCAAGATAATTTTTTCCAGGGGGGGGCAAAGGTGACATATTTTCCCCCATAATAGTGATGCCCCCTCAAAAAACACTGCTTCAGTCTGAAATTATCATGTTCCTTCCACCCCCTTATAATAATTAACATAAATTACTGTGACAACTGAAATTATGTGTGAAATATATACTTTTTAAGTGGACATTCATTTTCCAGGGGAGGACGTCCGTGGTCCTAGAGTATCCACACTGAAATGACATCTGAAATATATTTGTATATATTAATTGAAATTAGACTTGCAATAGCATAGCCCTTAGTGCCCCTGCATGGGCTGTTTAGTGGGTCGAGGGAGAATAGGTAGTTACTTCCATGGGCGTCCGGAAGGGGGGGGGGGCAAGGGGGGCCGTGCCTCCTCTGGAAAATGAAAGTAAACCAAAAAATATGCATTTCACACATACACATATAATTTGATTTTAGCCAGAATAATATGTGTTAATTATTGCATGAACACCATTAATTCAAATTTAAGCAATGTTTTTTTAGGAAATAACACTATTTTTGGGGAAAATTTTCCTTCGTTTGCCCCCTGGGAAAAAAATAACTTCCTTGCCCCTCCCTGGAAAAAATCCTGCGGACGTCCGTGCTTACTTCCCTTAAGACTTTTAAAGTAAATGGCATTTGATCCCTTCTGCTTGACGTCCAAAATTAAGCGATCACTCCCGGAGGCGTCTAAAGAACTTGAATGAAGCTTCTCGGCAGCAGTTAGGGAAAAGTATTCTCCTCACTAGAGCCGTTAATCCGCCACTGTTTCCCCTGGCAATATATATATATATATATATATATATATATATATATATATATATATATATATATAATATTTTCTCTCGTATATGATAATCATTTGAAACATTACCCTCCCGTTGTTGCTGCAGTACTCTTCACGCATCGTCTTGCAGGTGCACCAAAAGGGAAAGCTTTTCTTGATCTAGCGGCGGAACGATCACGTTGTTTTATGGCTTGTTCGTCGTGGGAATGCGAAGGAAGTCTCCATAATTGGCGGGGTGCAATAACTGTGATGGGTCAAGGACGTGTGGAGGCTCTCGTCTCAAGCTCACTGGCGGTGGAATCCAGAGTTTAGAGCGGGAAAAGTTTTTTAGCAGTTTTCAAAGTGGAGTTAATTCGAGAGGTTGCGTGATAGAGGCAAAGAAGGAAGCGAAATTAAAGATTACTGAGGGAGAGAGAGAGAGAGAGAGAGAGAGAAAAGGCAATTTTAAGAAGAGGGAGGAAGGAAATTATAATTGGAGAAAAAAATAAGGAAGTGAATGAAGAAAGATAAAAATGGAGGGAAGGAAGGAAATGAAAGAAGAGACAAAGATAAAGAAAAAATGAAAGAAAGGAATGAGATATAGAGGAAAGAAATGAAAAAAGGGGGGGAGGATGAAGGGAATAAAAGAAGAGGGGGAGAGAAAAGAAGAAAATGAAGAGAGACAGAGAGAGCGAAATGAAAGTAGTAGAGGGAATGACGGGAAAGGGGTTAGGAAGGAAAATGAATCGGGGAGATTGAAAAGTAACATCAAGATAATAAGAATGAAAGAGATGGAAGGGAATTGAGAAAAGGATTTGGGAAAAGAGGTAAGTGTCAAATTAAAGGAGAAACGAAAGTATATTATTTCCGAATTCCAGTGCGAGAGAGAGAGAAGGCTTAGGTAACAACAATGATTATGGGTTTGATAATGATAATAAGTAAAGGCGTGTGTGCGTATTGTAAGGTATTCCACGTAGCAAAATCGATAGAGCTCTCACCCTTGGTGAGAGCGGTCCCGGATTCGATTCCCGACGAGAGGCCCAAAAATTTCGATGTTAGCCCAGCGTCGTGAGAACAATTGGGGAGATACTTGAAAAGAAGTCTCGATAGCCAGAAAACAGCGGCGATGGGACTCGATGCGCTGACAAGTCACCCAATTAAAATGCCGCGTCGCATCCATGGACCGCAAAGCAGGAGGGCTGTTTCACACAGGAGTTCTATATTCATTCATTGTTCTTCCTAATGTACCACTCAGGTACAAACACCACACTCTTGCCATTTGGAAATGTGGCTCATTTCTTTTAGACGTCGCTGATTGGTGGAAGAGTATTTTCGAGTTTTTGAACGTTGCTGATTCAAATAGTTCTCACTTCCAGGCAATATAGGTTACTTTTGACCCGAAGAACAGGGTAAAAGGAAAACTAATTACTTTCAAGTTTCAATATACGTTTGTCATTTTCTGCATATTGAGTTCAAATCAGCGCTTGAAGTGGAAAATGCTAGCTCCTGGAGTGTTTGGACGAGTCTCCGGTTTAACTGGAGAATACTACTACATGGGTCAACATTTGGCGTACCCAAGGGGGGAGGGGGGCTTTTGGCCCAGTATTCCTAAAAAAAAACAGAACGACAAAGGTAGAAAGTGGCAAAATGAGGGCCTACTATCAGAAAATGTGTACGTAACCCCTCCCTTTCGAAATCTTGGGCATGCCACTGTTTAACATGATGAGAATGAGACAGCTGGGGGAGAACATGTGCTTTGCGAGAATTCTACTAGCTGGGTATACCGTCCTCCAGCATCCCCTCTGCCTCTAATATGCATCTGAAAGACCCATTCATATGCACTATAAAACTTCACCAGAATGCAAATCTATAATCTAATCCATGACTTTTCCCAAAGGAGAGAAGCGTGCAAATGTGAAAAAATCCGCCGCCTAGTAATGGCCAAGAAGGAAGCTGGGATCCTGGGTTCGACGAATCTCGAGCAGCGATTGAATGTTTATTTATAGGTCTTCTTGAAAGACATATTTAAGGGGGACCGCCACTTTCGCATATACTGAGTCCAATATCTGGGCTATCTCACTATGTCACGTGGTCCTAGGCTCTGAATAGAAACAAATTGACCAAGTCCTAAGAAGTCAGGTTGCCAACTCATAGGAAATCAGGTTGCCAACTCATAGGAAATCAGGTTGCCAACTCCAGAATCAGCATCATCATCTCACTATATGAGTAATATTATTTACAATTTCTGATCGATTTTTCTCCTGAATTTTATTCTCTAGACTTCAGGATTCGCAGATATCCCAGCTAGCCCAGAATATACGCTCCTGACGCTAAACCATATATACAAAGAGAAATATACTGTCTTTGCCTCCCCCCAGTTTTGGCACCTTGCCCCCTCCCCCCCTCCCCCTCGGTTTTGGAACCCAAGCGCCGCTACTGATTGGGATAATATGCTTTGAATTGACAGTACCTAAGTGGATTCATGCACACTATTACTGCTTAAAATATTAACCAGGAACATTACTTTTTGTCAACGGTACCTAACATCGTTCTGTGTTATTCAATTCTTTATCATCTTGACATTAATTCCTTTGCCAGGGCACTTGTTTTTATACAAATTTTGCCGATCTTAACTACACGTAAGCTAGACAGTGAATACATGATGTTATACGAGTATATCTATTCTTATAGTATTTTTTATCTATTTATGTATTAATAACAATACAATATTAATTAATTTAAAAATTACAAATATGCGTACACTTATATTAATGTATTAATTTAAACATTTATACAGTAAAACCTCGTTAATCCGGCCTAATGAGGGGGATAAGTTGACCCGTTTAACGAAAGTCCGGATTAACTGAAATAACCTAAGAGAACAGTAGAAAGTGCATTAAAACTCAGTTTATAGCAACATTACACGTTTATTATGGTGTATTTGAAGGGCATAGGCCTAAATACACTATACAGTACAGTAAAATGTAAAGCAATACTGTATATACAAAGCAGTATGTACATACGCTACACCCATATTTATGATGTGCGATTGTTGACTTCTAGCCACATTTAAAACCTTGCATTCTGCTTTTTTTGCCTGTCCGGATTAACGAGTTTTTACTGCATTATTATTTGAGACATTTAGTTCGGACCTCATCGTGATTAAAGTAGGCAGCTAAGAGAGCAACGGAAAATACCTGCATCAAAGTTGGTGCAAAAGACGCCATATTATAAATAACAATGCGCACGACCGTTGATATTACAGCTAGCGCCTTGCGACACTGGCGCAACGAGTACTGGCAACACTGCATTTCGGAGAATAGTTTTATGAAAGACGCCATAAGTGATCTTAATTAGCGGCTGAGTCATTTGACAGGAGCCCCAGCCACTCGTGGTCCAAATGCCTTGGTTACTTTGCTCCCACGCACAATTCCAGCATTTCTTGTGGGCATTACTTCGAACTACCAAAGTTCTACGTTTTCTCAAAAGATGGCGGTGTGACCTTTGGTACATTTATAAGATTATAAATAAAGTCTATCGAAGCCAGCATGCTTCCAGATACAAATTATATTGTCACGTAAATGCTATCTTAAACTGGAAAGAATACTGTTTAAACTAACAAGTTTTATACGAGTATTTTCTTTCTTCACTATAATACACAAATTTCATTTGATGTTTTCAGTTATTTAAAAGTACCTAAATGAAAAATTGTAAATGTTTGAAATATGTATCTAAGAAAGGCACTATGGTGGTTGCAGTTGACAAAGTCATACTAGAAGTTTTGTTTTTAGAGCTTTCAGATCGAATAGACATGGGAAGCAAACCTTCAGAAATATCGTACGGAAGTGACGCAACAAGACGGTTCTGGGTTCGAAATCAGGCATCGGCACAAGCGGTTCATTTACTGTTTTCCATCAATTTTATCTCATCGTCCATCCCAACGTCGCGATTAGCGCAAGAGATATAAAAGCGACATAAAATTACTAAATGGAAATAGAAACAAGGTATTATCAGGTACACTTAAGCAAATCAGGTGCTGTAACGTAGCTCCAATTCCTTTTCGCTTTTTTTAAAAAAAAGATGCAGTGTAGAAACTGTGCAACGTGTTAATGAGCTAACTGTAAATCTAGTGTGAATGACTGGTAAGGAATGCCAACGAGTTAAGTCGTGTCGATTGCAATTTGGGTAAAAAAAACTGTCGTGACCAATCACCGGTAACAAGCACTAGAGACCTGCAACATCAAAAATACCGCGAGGCTTCCTCAAGGTGAAAGAAGAAATTTCTAATTTTGTTGTTGCGTGAGAAATTGTACAAATTCACACATACCGTTCGGTGTCAAACCCCTCCCCCATCACGTTATTTCATGCGCCGTTAATTATGTGTCCTACATGCACTCTGTAAGGTTAAGGTTCAGTATAAAAATAGCGGTCATGGGTTCGAATTCCCGCATGGGTGTGCTTTGTGAATGTTCCTTTATTAATATCACTCATCCTCATCGTCGCGATTAGTCAAACGTGGCAAAAAAGCGACGTTAAATCAACCCTTTGGTGGAAAATTGAACTCCTCCTCCCCCTCCCATGACAGGCTGTATTTATTTCTAAACGCAGGAATGATTTAGCTATACACAATGTACAGGATGTCCATAAATTACACTGGGGAACAAAAAAAAAAATTTATTTTGCGGCATAAAGTTTAATAACAGTTTCAGCACACAAAACAGCTGTGATTGCCAATTGTATGATTGGTTCAGTTGAATTGACTCCAGTTATAAAAATAAACACACCATGGAAAATGTAGGAGGTAAAATTACTCTACGCTTTTCTAGGTAATATCAAAATTTGATAATGGGCTGAAATTCCCATAAGAAACATATTTATTTATTTGTAAATTGTTGCTAGGCAACTTATGAAGCATTGCTAGGCAATATATCGGACACTCAACAAACCTTAAGGAAGAATACCAAAACATAAAAATGGTTTTAGAAAGAAATTGAATATGCTGAACATAAGTGGCTCGTGTGTGTGGATTTGAAGATGGTGATTTTTTTACTAGGACAGCAAAGTGGGTACACAAAGAATCCCTGTTTCCTATGTTTGTGGGATAGTCGTGCTAGAGAAAAGGATTGGACGATAAAAGTTTGGCCCCCAAGGGAAAATATTAGTGGGAAAAGCTAATATCATTCATGAACCGCTCATAAATAGGGACAAAATCATCCTTCCGCCACTGCATATTAAACTTGGGTTGATAAAACAGTTTGTCAAGGCCTTAGATACAAGTGGTGATTGTTTCAAATATATATGCCACACTTTTCCAGGACTAAGTATTGAAAAATTGAAGGCAGGAATCTTTGACGGACCACCACAAATTCGTACACTTATAAATGATGCCAATTTTACAACTTACATGTCTTACATCGATCCTGAGGCCTGGCCGAGCATTGTGTCCGTCGTCAAAAACTTTTTGGGGAATCACAGAGCAGAAAAGTACCCCGATATATTTGGAAATATGTTGAAAAAATTTGAGAAATTGGGAGCTAATATAAATGTGAAGATACATTTTCTACATAGCCACATTGACAGATTCCCTGAGAACGTTGGTGATTTTAGTGAAGAACGGGGAGAAAGGTTCCATCAGGATATAAGGATAATGGAAGAAAGGTACCAGGGACGGTGGGATCGCCACGTGATGGCCGACTACTCTTGGAGCTTACAGAGGGATTGTCCTAAAAAGCAATACAGCAGGAAATCGTATAGAAAACGTTTCACATAGTTTGTTACTTCATTGTGTACATATTTTCTTAATGATTTTGATAATAGGCCTATATAAATTTATTTTTATAATAATGATTGTAATCACAAAAAGAAATATTAAATTGTTCTTGGAAGTTCATTTATATGTATGTCTTATGTTTCCGCCATTTTGGTTTAGTTGCATTTATTTCATAAATTAGAGCCAATTCAGGAAATATAGTATTATATCATTATTCAGCAGCATGAAATTGCCCTAAATTAGCTCTCAAACACTGTGCCGCAATTTCACTGTTCCCCAGTGTTATATTTACAACTTTAGACTTTAATAACTTGAAAACTATACTAGATAATGACAAACTGTTTTCAACATGTGACAAGAAAACTCATAAAGTTTTGTTTCCTCATTCATACAAGTCAATGCGTGCATCCCTAGTGGCACGGATAACGTCCAGTCTGTAGTCAATTCCTCTCCATGTACGCACCAGCATCTCCACGGTGACATGTTCAAATGCATTGCGAATGCGTGTCTTCAAGTCCTGTAGGTCTGTAACCTTGTGCACTGTTGCTCGTGGCATTGCCAACTCTCTGGCCGCCGTACGCACCGATTTTGTCAGATTCCTTGCAAACGCCTGCCGCACCCTGTCCACGTTGGCGTCTGACACAGATGGCCGACCCGCCTCCTGTTTATGGAATACACTGCCCGTTTCCATGAATGACGTATGCCAAGCCCGAATGGTGGTTCCCTTCAGTAGTGTATATTGGCCGGTTCTACGCAATACTTAGTAGGTATGCCTTTTTTTTATCAATCGAATATAAGTTTTTGACATATTTTGACAATTTTTTGTCGATGTTTTAGCGTTTAGCGATGTTTTAGTACAAATTTTCACTATACTCATTTTTTTTCCACTCATACTTGGTAGGTATATTATGATCTTACGTGATACAACTTAACCTATCCTTTTTTTTTACGATTATTTAATTTTTTTTACGATCCTAAGTGATATAACTTAACCTATTATTTTTTTTATTTATGCACTGTTTGAACGTCATCATTTGAGGATCATATTTTGTAGGTATTTTTTTTTTATCAATTGAATATAAGTTTTTGACATATTTTGACAATTTTTTGTCGATGTTTTAGCGTTTAGCGATGTTTTAGTACAAATTTTCACTGCACTCATTTTTTCCATTTATACTTGGTAGGTATATCACGATCTTACGTGATACAACTTAACCTATTTTTTTTTTACGATTTTTTAATTTTTTTTACGATCCTAAGTGATATAACTTAACCTATCATTTTTTTATTTACGCACCGAACTAACCTACAAGGGACTCTGTTTGTTTTAATATTTCAGTATTATAAGGTTTTCACAAATTTTATATAACCTAAAATGTGTTGGATGTTGATTTTTAGTATGTGGCAATTTTTTATGAATTTTAAAACTGTTCCGTCACCCTCTCGTTCTTCACGTCGTGGACGAAGGACTTCTCTGCAATCAGGATGACGCTGCATAGAGTATCGGCAGGCAGCGCGTCGTGGAACTCGCAGACGACCTTGATGTTGGTGCGATCGTTGACCACCACCTGCCTTCTCTTAGATGTGTTGATGACGGTCATGGGTCTCCGTGCTTTGAATTCGCTGGGCGTGTAATACATGTCCACGCTTCCCTCGGTCACGCGTTTGTAAGCCGTGTAAGCTTCGTAAAGTTTGAGGTAATCGTTTTTGGTCACGTCGAGGTTGTAATTCTCGCGCGGGAACACTTCGTTCCTACCATTCTTCAGATAAACGTTCTTGATCTTGCAGTCGTCGAATCCGCAAACAGATTTTTCCTAAGTCTTACCGTTTCCAAGATAACCCCACTTCCGGTCGCCATTTTGGATTTCCGAGCATAGGTTCTATTTATATTTTACTTATATATAGGCGTACGTAATGAATCCGCAAACAGATTTTTCGCAAGTCTTACCGTTTCCAAGATAACCCCACTTCCGGTCGCCATTTTGGATTTCCGAGCATAGGTTCTATTCATACTTTTTCTCACGTATAGGCGTACATGATAAATCCCCAAACAGATTTTTCCTAAGTCTTACCGTTTCCAAGATAACCCCACTTCCGGTCGCCATTTTGGATTTCCGAGCATAGGTTCTATTCACATTTTACTTATATATAGGCGTACGTAATAAATCCGAAAACAGATTTTTGCTAAGTCTTACCGTTTCCAAGATAACCCCACTTCCGGTCGCCATTTTGGATTTCCGAACATAGGTTCTATTCATATTTTTTCTCACGTATAAGTGTACATGATAAATCCCCAAACAGATTTTTCGCAAGTCTTACCGTTTCCAAGATAACCCCACTTCCGGTCGCCATTTTGGATTTCCGAACATAGGTTCTATTCCTATTTTTTCTCACATATATGCGTACGTGATGAATCCGAAAACAGATTTTTCCTAAGTCTTACCGTTTTCAAGATAACCCCACTTCCGGTCGCCATTTTGGATTTCCGAGCATAGGTTCTATTCATATTTTACTCACGTATAGGTGTACATAATGAATCCGAAAATAGATTTTTCCTAAGTCTTACTGTTTTCAAGATAACCCCACTTCCGGTCGCCATTTTGGATTTCCGAACATAGATTCTATTCATACTTTTTCTCACGTATAGGTGTACATGATGAATCAGCAAACATATTTTTCCCAAGTCATGAATTGGAGGGTTCTATGACCCTGTTTGTCAAAAATTTGAGATATTTGCAATTTAAGATTTTTAACGCTGGACTTGGAAAATTTTCGATTGATGAAAAATTGGTTCCATGACGATCTATGGCAATTTTGGTATGGGAGGACAGAGGACACCGAGACTCGACCGACACACTAAACCCAAGGTTAGGTTAGGTTAGGTTAGGCTAGGCTAGGTTAGGTTAGGTTAGGTTAGGCTAGGTTAGGTTAGGCTAGGTTAGGCTAGGTTAGGTTAGGCGTTCAAAAGTTACGAGTGATCAAAGTTTTGGGAGGGGGTGGGCTAACTTCTTACCCCTTGACCCCAGGACCACCAAAACTTGGTATACGTATTCTACATATCCAAAATCGACAGGGGGGGGGTAGCTTCGCTACCGGGATGGGGGTGTTTTTCGATATATTTTTTCGATAACTTTTTACCATTTTCGAGATATTTGCAATTTAAGATTTTTTTAACGCTGTGGACTTGGAAAATTTTCGATTGATGAAAAAAAAATAGTTCCATGACGACCTGGTATGAGAGGAGAGACGACACCGAGACTCGATGAACTAAGTGGTGCTTTGTTTGTGTGTGCAATGCTTTTTGCACTTGGTTATCATCACCTAACATCTTATTAATTGTTTTTTAAAATTAATTACAACTGAAAACTAATAATTAATATTATCTAAAGTTACTAATTAATATTATACAAGTAATTGATATATTTTTTTTGTTCTTGTTGCTAGTGTTGGGTAATTATAGTTGTTGCAAAATATAGCTCTCGCGTATGACAGTTTCTGAGTTTTGTTGGGTATATATAGACGAATCGAAATTTTACTTGTTATGTTAAATTGTATGTTAGGGTACATGGTAGGAGAAATCATTGTATATTAGAGCGCTCTTTTAATGATTTGCCTATAACTGCATACAGGCAGCCGTAAATTTAGCATAAAATATCCTGATCCTGTTTCTTCTAGCATGTGCGACGTTTGTTGTGGTGGGATCATTGGGGGAAATGTGATTCTCCCAACATGTCATCTGACTTACTAGCATATGCGATACGAAGAACAGGTGTGTATGTGGCTTACTAGGATTAGGCTCATGGTAATGAGGTCCTAGTAGCTGAAACGTTGTCGGGGTATTTTGCATTTTTTTTCAAATATGAACACGTTAAAACTGAACTGTCTCGGATTTTTGAGTTTTGTAATTACCCCAAGAAATTCTATATAAAATAACATACCTGAAAATTATATTCACAGTAGATTCATTTTTTTGAGTTTTGTAATTACCCCAAGAAATTCTATATAAAATAACATACCTGAAAATTGTATTTACAGTAGATTGAATTCTTGAGTTTTTGTATTCGCACACAAGAAATTCTATATAAATAACATACCTGAAATTCTATTTACAGTAGATTGAATTTTTGAGTTTTGTAATCACTCCAAGAAATTCTATATAAAATAACATACCTGAAAATTGTATCGCTATATACTAGACTTTTTGATTTCTGTGATTTTGGAGAAAGCAATGGCATCCACCACCAGTTTCAATCGTAAAAATGATAAAACTGAATGTGTTACTTGTGGGAAGCTAATCTCAAGGAACAATTTATCGGTACACAGGGCAAGATGTAGCGAAACAGGTTCGAGAATTAATCGTTCGTTACCTTCTAAGCCCTGTGCTCGATGCGGAAAAATGATCAGCATTGCAAATTTAAGTAAACATCTCAAAATTTGCAAACCATCGACCGAACAAGGAACATCGAAAAGGAAAATCGATAATTCAGAAACGGAAGCTTCCACTTCCAAGCAAATTAAATTATCTAATGAACGCAAACCAATTAGATCTGCATTTAACGACCAACTCCAGGATTTTTCAATTAAGTCAGAACCAGGTCGTGACATCCTTAGTTTCTTGGATGAAACGAAAACATCTGTACTAAATATTTTAAAAGATAAACTTGAAAACAACTCTATAAAAGTATACGTTGTTCTGTTTTCTGAATACGAGAAAGTTGATGGCACAACGAGTATTTTTTATCATCGTACAAAAAACCAGACTCTTTATTTGGCGGACGTCGAAAATTTGGACAACTTCTATTATAAAGTTTCCAACGAGCTGGTTAAGAAACATGACGATTTCGAGGCTAAAGGGTCGGGATGGTCTCTATGTGGAAGTCCTCACACGTTAACTGTTTACGTGAACCAATTCTCGCCTCTTCGCACTTCCAGCTACGTTCCTCTTCCACCGAACATTCAACACAAGAGGGCTGTGTTAAATATACAGAACAGCGATAAAAAGTGTTTCCTTTGGTGTATATTGGCTGCACTGCATCCTGTTCATTGGTCAAATCATCCAGAACAGGTTTCTAATTACAAACAATACGAGACCGACTTTCAAAGTGTAATGTCTGACATTGAATACCCGGTGACATTGTCGGATATAACAAAGTTCGAAAATCGTGCAGGAAAACGCATCGCTATTAATGTATATTCCTTCACGTCAGATAAATATCTCGTGCATCCCGTCAGGATAAGCGATATCGACGATGACGATGCTTGTGTAATAAATCTCCTTCTCATTTCCAACGAGGATGTCTATCATTACACGCTAATTCGTTCAATGTCTCGATTACTAGGAAGCCAAACAACCAAGCATGAACATTGCATCGAAGTTTGTCCGAGATGTCTAACCATGTTCGACGATCGAAAACAACTCGATTATCAAAATTACACCGGACGTCAAATTGCTATCGATAAACTTGTCGAACATAAAATTTATTGCGGCAACAACAGACCGGCTAGAATGTTGATGCCCGAAACGAACGAAGTCGAAGAATTCAAAATGCACAAGGCATTGTTGGAACATCCCGCAATCATCGTCGCAGATTTCGAGTCTTTCCTGAAACCACTCTCCTACTGCGAACCGGATCCTGAAATTTCCTCCACAACGCCGTACCAGCTTCATCAACCTAATAGTTTCGGCTATGTTGTTGTGCGACGTGATAAAATAAATGAAGCATATATATACCGCGGGCCAAATGTAATCGAACACTTCCTGGAAAAAATGGTGGAGGAGGTTGAGGTAATTGGTAGCGCACTGCTTACATCAAAACCGAAGGCACCTTTAACTGAAAATGAACTTCAAAATTACAATTCCACTGAGATGTGTCCGGTATGTGATCAAAGTTTCACTGATGAGAACAAAAAAATATTCCACCACGATCATTTCAGCGGAAACTACATAGGTGGAATTTGCAACACGTGCAATCTTAAAATCCAGAAACCTAAATTCATCCCCATATTCTTTCACAACGGAAGCGGATATGATTTTCACCACCTGGTGAGACATCTTGGCTACGATCCGAAACGTATAGGTGTCTTGGCCGAGAATGAAGAACGCTACATTAGTCTCAGCAAGCAAGTGTCGATTCCGGGAACGAAAAATACAATCGAGATGCGCTTCCTGGATTCGTATAGATTTCTCTCTGCAAGTCTGGATGCTTTAGCGAACAAACTCACCGACGATCAATTTAAAATAACTAGAGCTAGTTTTCCCAACGTAGACATAGAACTCGTTAGACGTAAAGGGGTTTATCCTTACGAATATGTTAGTGATGGTTCTAAATTTAACGACGACGCTCTTCCACTTCCAAGAGAATTTTACAGCAGACTCAGAGAGAAAGGAATCACGGACGAAGAATACCAACACGCGCAACTCATGTGGGAGAAATTAGAATGTAGGACACTCGGAGACTACCACGACGCATACTTAAAATTAGACGTGACGATACTCGCCGATGTTTTTCAAGCGTTCAGGAAAACGGCAACGAATATTTACAAATTAGATCCAGCGTATTTCTACAGTCTACCGGGATTAGCGTGGTCGGCAATGTTATTCCAGACAAAGGTCAAGCTGGAACTGATATCGGACGTTGACATGTTGCTATTTATCGAAAGAGGGATACGAGGTGGAATGGTGCAATGCGTACAGAGAGATGCAAAAGCTAATAACGTACACATGAAAGAAGATTACGATTCAAATCGAGCATCGAATTACATCTTCTACGCCGACGTTAATAATCTCTACGGACATGCCATGGTTCAAAAACTTCCTTACGGGGGATTCGAATGGTTAGATCCCACTTCGATAGATATTATTCATTTCGACGATAGCGAGTGTGGTTTCCTCGCAGAGGTAGATCTCCAATTCTCCGACCACCTGCACGACACGTTTTCGGATTTGCCTCCGACTCCCGAAATCAAATGTCCACCCGACTCGGTTCAAGACAAGCTTTTGTTAACATTGGACCCTAAACAGAGATACGTCGTCCACTACAAGAATCTCCGGTTTTTGATTGGGAAGGGTGTTCAGATAGTAAATGTTAGAAGAATACTAAAGTTTAAACATTCCACGTGGTTAAGACCTTACATAGAAACTAACACACAACATAGAACAGCTGCCACCTCCGATTTAGACAAGGACTTCTTTAAATTAATGAACAATGCGGTGTACGGAAAGACCATGGAGAATGTTAGAAAGCACGTAGACGTGAAATTAATTTCCGATAAGAATAAATGTCGGAAGTGGATAGCCGATCCTAGATTCAAGTCGAGAAAAATTTACAACGAGAATTTAGCACTTTTCAATCTAGATATAAAATTGATGAAATTCAGAAAACCAATTTACGTTGGCGCAACGGTTCTCGACTTGTCGAAACTTTACATGTTCGAATTTCATTATGACGTGATGAAACCCTTCTACAATGATAAAATATCACTTTTGTACACGGACACCGACAGCTTCATTTACAGCATACAAACACCTAACCTATACGAAGACATAAAAAATCCTTCCATGCTTGAGTATTTCGATACTTCTGCGTATCCTCAACCCAACAGATTTGGAATTCCATCCCGTAACAAAAAAGTCCTAGGTAAACTGAAAGATGAATGTAACGGTGATATTATTGTCGAGTTCGCGGGTTTGCGTTCGAAGATGTATGCCATGAGAACAGAGAGTAGCGTCACGAAGAAAGCAAAAGGTGTGGGCAAAAATACGGTGGAGAACAAACTCACCTTCCACGATTACATCAATTGCTTTTACTCACAATCGACGATAGTAACCATAGAACAAAGAATCCAAAGTGTAGACCACGTGATTACAACAAACAAAGTTAGGAAAGTAGCATTAGATCCGCATGACGATAAAAGATGTATTTTGTCTTGTGGAATCCACACGTTGCCTTGGGGACACTATCGTTTAGAAATTAGTAAAAATTGTGGGCAATGCAAATGAAAGAAAAAAATAAACTTAAATAACTATAACTAAAATAAAAAAAACTTTGACTGTCTCAAATTATCACATACACAATAAATAACTAGCAAGAACAATGAATCTTTTTGGTTTCCGAAAGCAAACAATGGAGACTGTACACCGCACGGCAGATCAAGAATTTCTACCTTCCATGTTATCTAAACTCAACGGTCTGTTGATCAATCAATTTTTGGAACGCTGCTCTTCTTGCTGGAACAGTGACGATTTCGGATTCGCGACGATCGACGTGACGTGGAAACCCAACGACGGAAAATACAGAAACAAAATCAACGACTTTCTAAACGTTGCAACGTTGTGAGAATAAATAACCAGCATGCCTATGAATTTGTTCGGTTTCAAAAAACAGATCATTATGGAAACCATACCAGATCATGAAGTCTTACCTTCCGTGTTACCTAAACTCAACGGTCTGTTGATTATTCACCTCAACAGCATTTGGACGAAACTGAATGACGATGTGGGCAAGATGTTTTATGTTTTTAATAACAATTTACATTTCTACGAAATTCCGATCGACGGGAAACTTCAAATCACCGTGAATCCGGAAAACGCAGGCGAAATCAAAATTTCTACCGGCAAGAACATTTTTCGAATCAAGCACGACAAGATGCTTTCTAACATTACGTACGATGTGTCTGCAGGAGATTATTTTTACATAGAACTCCTCGGAGATTACGACAAACTTATTCCTCTCTTCGTAGAATTACGAATCGTCTATCCTATTATAAATAACCGTTAACCAAAAATGCCTAACGACATTTTCGGCAACACCAAGCGTGTAGACCACGCAGAAGAGATTCTCATGTTGGACATTCGAGTTAAGAAGTTAAGGACCGATTTGATCGCTTTGCAGGAGACCTTAAACAAAAGTTTAGAGTCGGAAATCGCTACGCTCCAAACGCAATGTCTCGACCCCATTCTGAAAATCGATTCCGAACTGAAGGCGCTGATAAAAAATTATGTCGATGTACCTTCTTACGACAACGTTCAAAATATACAGTTGAGCGTGGATTCGCTTCAAAATGATTTGGCCAAATTACAGCAATTTCAATCGAAAAATGAAGATTTGGAAAAATTGAAACTCGAAATCGAAGAACGAACTTCCGCAATAGAAAAGAATTTCTCTGAACTTCAAACCGTCGTGAACGATATTGATGTAGAACGCTTGCATGTCGTCGTTTCCAAATTACAAGAAGAATTCACCAGCACGTTGGAAGAAATTAAATCCAAGTTGCAGACTTTGGAAGATACAATGACAAACCTACCATCGTCGGACGAACTGCAGGTCATCGGTAAAAGCGTCGCGAACATAAAAATTCAATTGGAGGCCTATCGAGATTTCGAACACATTCAAACCACCATCGCTACGCTTCAGGCGTCCTTGGAATTGATCAACGAAGAAATTAAAAATATTCACGCTGAAGCGAGAGCGTTGACGAGCATTCAAGACACGTTGAGCACGGTTCAGCAGAAGATCGAATATTTAGAAAATTTGAACGTCGAAACGAATCTCGCTCATTTTCATCACGTACTCGACAACATACAGGGTGACTTGGAATCGTTACGGACGAGCGTGCCTTCGAGCGAAGATTTGGAAAAATTGAAAACTGCGGTGACGGCACTATCCGATTCGAACGACATCAAAAGTTCATTGAGCGATGTCGAGAGTAGGGTGGCCAATCTCCCCACCTCCAAAGAATTGCACGCTTTGAAAAGAAACATATCTCGAATGCTGAAACGACTAGAAACGGAAACGGCGAACGTGGAACAGATTCGAGACGAAATTAGTTCGCTGGTGTCGACGCTGCCCACTTCGCAGAGCGTCGCCGACCTTCACACGCAGTTTACAGAGATGCGAAGCATCGTGAACGATCTTACCGAGAAGAGCTCGAAATTGAATCAAGTCGAGAACCTTCAGAACATTGTCGTCAACATCAGAGATCAAGTTGGAGTGCTGGAATCCACGCAGGAATCGACGCTGGCTTCTTTCGGTGCCAAGTTGCAAGAACTCAACGAAAACTACAAGCAGTTGAACGTGGAAGTGAAAATCAAACCGTCGTTTTCTGCCGTAACGGATACCATAGTCGAGCATTTGCTGCCCATCGAAAATAAACTCGGACAAGTTCACAGTAATCTGCTCGGCGTCGACACTAAATTCGCTAAACTGCATTCTCTGCAAGCCATCGAAATCAACAGCGTACCCAATCAACAAAGAATCTCCACGTTCGTCGAAGGTAACAAACTGTACATGTTGCATCCTTATCATCCGTACTACAAGTTTCTCCTCGATGGGACAATTCAGATAAACGAATTTTCGTACCGGTCTCACGGCAGAAAAGCTAGCGTTCCCACCATGACCTTAATATCGAATCGTGGTGTCCAGAAAGCGGGAAACATTCCTCTGGCACGTTGGAACGAAACGCGCAACATATATGAAATACACGAAGACGAAGATCTCACCGTTTTCGACGTGAGTGCCGGCGATAAGCTGATCATTCAAAACACGAGCGAGGTGCCACCCTCTTTGAATCCCATCACGCTTGTGCTTCTCTTGAAACGTAATCTCTAAGAAAAAATGTCTAGGCAAGCCATCGTCGAAGAATTGCATAAACCTGCACGCCGCAACTACGAACGTTTGGCTGTGGTAACCAAGGGCATCGACGACCTCTGGCAAAGCGACCTCGTGGAGATGAGTAGCGGCAATTTGAAAAACGTACATAAATTGAACAAGGGCAACAAGTACCTCCTCACCGTCATAGACACATTTTCGAAATTCGCATGGGCTCTACCTTTGAAGGCGAAAACGGGAACATGCGTCACGGAAGCATTCAAATTAATTTTTCGCGAAAGCGGCGGCAGACAACCACGGTTTCTGCAAACGGACAACGGTAAAGAATTTTACAACGCCATATTCCAAAAGTTTATTCAAAAACATGACGTTCGACATTATTCGACCTTCAGTCACATCAAAGCCAGCATCGTGGAAAGATTCAATCGAACCTTGAAAACACACATGTGGAAACGATTCACGCTTCGGGGAAATTACAAATGGGTCGACATCCTGCCGGAACTCGTCGACACCTATAATGATACGGTACACAGAACGATAGGCATGGAGCCAGCCGACGTCACCAAGTCCGACGAGCAGCGTTTAATTTCTACAGTTTACTGTCCAAAGTACACACCCACGACAAAAAAAGCTAAATACAAAATTGGAGACCAGGTGAGGATCAGCAAATTCAAACGCACCTTCGAGAAGGGATTCACAAAAAATTGGAGCACGGAACTCTTTACGGTGGTTCGAGTTCTACCCGGAAACCGACACACGTATATAATAAAAGATAGTAGCGGCGAGATTTTGAAAGGAAGATTTTACGAAGAGGAACTCTCTAAAACGAAACACCCCGACACGTACCTCATCGAGAAAGTATTGCGTAGGAAAGGTGACAAACTTTTGGTCAAATGGCTGGGACTTCCGGAAAAGAGTTGGATCGACGCGGACGAAGTGATCTTGTGAGTACGTGGAACGTGGTGAAGCGTCTACCGGATCCGGAAAGTCAAACGAGAAAAAAAAAGAACGGCGAGTTGCTTCCCGACAGCATCCGCTGTCTGATCGTAGGTCCTTCGGGGTGTGGGAAAACGACACTGCTCGTGGACAATTTTCTCCTCGCACCGAATTGGTTAGATTGGAAGAACAGGCACCTGTACGTGTTCTCGAAAAGTTTGGAGCAATCCAAATACCAGCAACTGATGAAACTGTACGATGGTCTGGACATTGCAACGTTTGCCTCGGAAATAAAACCACTCGACGATTGTCGTGAAAATTCAGTCGTTGTGTTCGACGACGCCATCCTGGAAAATCAAAATGAAATTCGCAACTTTTTCACGCAAGGTCGTCACAAAGGAATGGATTGCTTCTACCTAGCTCAAACGTTTTCCAAAATTCCAAAACAGTTAGTACGCGACAACGCTAATTTCATATGTTTGTTTCGTCAAGATCACACCAACCTCAAGCACGCGTACGATGACTACGTAGGCCGAGACATGAACTACAATCAATTTTCGGAACGCTGCTGCTCTACTTGCTGGAACGGTGACGATTTCGGATTCGCGACGATCGACATGACGAGGAAACCCAACGACGGAAAATACAGAAACAAAATCAACGACTTTCTAAACGTTGCAACGTTGTGAGAAACGACGTGTATAAATAACGTCATGACGAAACGAAAAATCGAAGACGAAAATCTCAAGCTTCGCGATTACCTCGCGAAACGCTTCAAAGGTTGGAAATCCGAGAATCGCGGATTCTACGAAGAGAAGAAACGTCAGGATCAACCCGTGATCGATGCCATCAGCAGTCTAGGTAAAGAAATTAAAAGTGTCACGGAACAAAATAAAAATTTGATCAACGAACTCGTACCGCTCGCAGCTAAAAGTTACGCCGTACCCACACCCATTTCGAGCATTCCTTCGACGCCGTTCGAACTGAAGGATGCACCGGCACGACGTCGAGCCATAGGCAGCACGTCGTCGTCTTCGGATAAAATCGAGTTGGGACCTTTGGCACGAGACTACCTGAGCACGGGGAAATTCGACAAGGATGAAGTGTTCGGATTGTATCCCAGCATGGAAACCAGCGAAAGCGGCGGTGTGGTGTGGAAGATTGGGAAATCGAAGGTGACCTTCGAAGGCAACGACATTAAAGTCAATTTAGGCGACAAGGATAGTTGGAACAGGTATCCGGGTACGGTGGGACTGTGGGAACTCGTCGCCAAAAAGCAGCCGAAAGATTACACCGACGAAGATTACCAAAGTTACAAGGAAATTCTGATCATGACGGATGCCTTGTACCAGAACAACGACGCCTCGCAGAATAGGGTGAAATCGAGCAGCGGCGAGAAGTACAGGAATCTCATCAAACCGATTTGGAACCAGGTCAAAACAGGCAGCGGCGTCAAACGCTACAACACGTTACCCAAAGAATTCGTTTGGGTGGACGACGTTAGGAAACTCGTGGACCGATTGTTGGTGATAGCCGGCGAAGAGAATGCAGGCAATCGTAATTTCTACAACGAGAAGGTTGGCATCGTGGACATGATCAGCACGAAACTTTCCAACTTCATCGTGAACGACGACAAGGGCATAGGTTACCTGATCAAAATCATCAACACACTGCCTCCGAAATTTTGGAACGTGGCCGAAGGAAAAGGACTCGTGAACGACATCATCAACAAGTTACCTTTCGAGATGCATTTACCTGGCTACCAGTACTGCGGACCGGGTACCAAACTCGAGAAAAGATTGGAGAGAGGAGACAAGGGTGTGAATCCGTTGGACGCGGCATGCAAAGATCACGACATCGCCTACAACACCACGCAGACGGATCTGGACGCACGTCACGAAGCAGACAGAAAGTTAGAGCACGCAGCTTTCGAAAGGTTCGTGAGCAGAGACGCTTCGTTGGGTGAAAGAGTAGCAGCACTAGGCACCACCATCGCCATGAACACGAAACAAAAATTGGGGTGGGGTATATAAATAACATAGAGTAAAAAATAATAATAATAACAACATGTCTCACATAACCAATTTGCCACCCGAGCTACTATCTAAAATATTCAAAAAAGTAGTAAACGGAGATGTTAATTGTTACCCTGCCCCCGTGTCAGGGCAACAGTGTTTTTTTTCCTTATTGTAATATTTATTAATATGTTAATTAATTGGGTAATCAAGTGTATAAACATATATATGTCTGATTAGTGTAAATCAATTTATTATGCATTTTTAGGTTCGTATTATTCCATGTATAAATACCATGTAGCTATCTGTTCTTGCTTCGTGTTTCGAACGTTCAAAAGAAAGGCGGGCAGTTTAGCTGTTAAAGATTAAAAATTTTGAAAGAAGGGCGGTTGGCAGCAGACGCCAACCAAACGTATATAAACTCGCAGATGAGAGTAGGGGAGGTCGGCTGTTGGATCTGAGACTTGGAAGGGAGAGGCTGTTTTTTGCTTCGGTCGGCTAGGACCGGAGGACAGATCTCCCGAAACGGATGCTGTAAGAGATTGGATTGCCGGGCAAGCTAGTGCCTTGGTGTCCAGTTTACAGGTAAAAAGGTAGTTGTACTGGATGTTATTTTGAAGTAATTACGGTGCGCAGGGCAGCCTAGTGCCTTGTCACCGTGAAGGTTGAGAAATGTACCCGTTGGGCAGCCTAGCGCCTGTTAAGACGTTTCTTGGAGTAACGCGAGTCTACCTTGTGACAAGCGTACTTCAGATGTAATTCATGAAATGTAAAGCATCCAGGTACAAACAATAGAGATTCCAACATCAAAAATTAGAGCTTTGGCCCGATAAATAATTAGAGAAATGAACGTTCGGAAACGACATGTATATACTTTAAATTTTACGTTAATTAAACTATAGAAATTATCCAAAATTTCAGTTTTTAATTTCACACATGCTGGACAAGGTAATTTATTCCCCTGATCATAAAGGTTTCGCAAAGGTTATCCGTTGTCTCTTGTAGTTAATTATATAATTATGTTGACTTGTAGCAACCCACGTGCATTGTCGTACAAAGAAAGATACCCCTAGACAAATCTGAGCCGAGTACGAAGTGCACCGAACCTCGAGTGCGGAGGTAAAGTGTGGGGGGGGGCCAGGCGAGTAACATAATAAACTTGTAATCATAGCAAGAACGACGCCGGAATTTCGTACCCCTTGTGAAATGGTTTTCAAGGACCATCTTCGGGAGATCAGCGGCCTGAGGTGCGGTGATCTCAACATTCTGCTTTCGGCTGCAGGGGAAAAATTAAACGAAAGGTTGGATGAATTGCACGAGGCGAGGCAGGGAAGAAGACGGTACACAGTAGATTGGCGCAAGTCTAAGCAGGAGACGGAAGATATCATTACGCACATCATCGCGTTTTCCGAAGCACGGACTTTCTTCCTCTGTTAAAAAATAATAATATATATACGTGTCAAAAAAAAACTTGATATATAAATAACACACATCGTGAAAAAAATAATCTTCGGTATATATAAATAACACACATCGTGAAAAACAATTAAATTTCTCTCTAACACTTTGAAATTTTTCTTTGATATGACGACTGAAAAAATAAGTGATCTCCAAGCATTAAAACAAATGCTAAATTTGTCAGTCGAGTATGTAAAAATTCAGGAATTGGAAGTCGACAAACCTTACACGATAACTTCCGGTTCAATCGTTTCTACCCAGTATGGCCCCAAGGTACGCCTGTTGCTCAACGCACAATACAGTCTATTTTTACCAGATCGATACGCTAACATGTTATCCGACGAGAAGCTATCTATTTTAATCGAGAACAAAACTCGAATCGTGTACAAGGGGACAAAGGAACTTCTTGGCAAGAAAACGAAGCACGTAATAGAATTTGTGTAACGACTGCGAGGCCTTGAAAAAAAATCTCAGAACATTTATATATAAATAACATACCGTAAAAAAACTACACAAGAAAAAATCTCAGAATATATATATAAATAACATACCGTGAAAATAACACATAGAGCATCAACATGAAGCCCAAGGGTGTCGTGTACCAGATACCATACTCCAATCTTAAAAATCTAGGTGCCCTCGATGGGTTACTTACCAAGAAACAACGTGAGAAGAAACGTTCTTGCTTGTCAAAAGGACATGGAATGAAATTACTTCTCAGCACACCTCAATTGAGACGCTTGCAGCGTTCGCGGAAACAGCAAAAGATCGGAGGTTTCATATTCAGCATCCCGGCCATCCTGGCAGCATTGGGGGCCGTTGGAAGTTTGGCCGGCGGAAGTGCCGCCATCGCAAAAACCGTCATCGACTCGAAGAAGAACAAGGCCGAGTTGGAAGAACAGAAACGTCACAACCTGGCCATGGAGAAGAAAAAGGGGAAGGGCGTGATGAGAAAGTTTAAAAAAAAGAAACAGAAGCACTCACCAACCGAGACATTGAATCTCTGATCGAACCGTTACAAATTAAACACTTCAGAGGAGTTTTCATGTCCGACTCGTTACCTTCAACCGTCAAAAGAAGAGAATGCGGAGTAGTCAACTTGGACGGTCAAGAAAATCCAGGCACGCATTGGATATGTTACCACAAAAATGATGATAAAGCATTCGTTTTCGATTCTTTCGGAGGTGTTCCACCTACAAATTTAATTCATTATCTGAAAACGAGCAAAACCTCTATATACTACAACGACGAACGCATTCAAGATTTCGGAGACGTGAACTGCGGTCATCTCTGCCTCTCCGTGCTCGCGTTTCTCTCTAAAATAAATAACCCTACGGTCGAAGATTTCCAGAAAGCATTGTGGAACCTCAAACAGCATCACTAGGATGGGCGTGTTCCATCTCACGAGCGAATCTTCGATCTTGAAACTCACGCTGCACGACGACATCGTCTATCCTAAATCCGTGGCTCTGCATGCATTCTACAGCATGTACCTCATACCTAACGTCACCCAGCACAACAACAAAATTAGCGTCGGAAGCGAACACATCGTCGTCACGCCAGGCCAATACAATCTTTCCACTTTGCAAGCTCAATTACCCAAAGGCACGTACCTTTCTCAAAATTCGGTCACCCACAGAGTGGAAATCCTATCCGCGACGGAGACCGTGGACCTGGGCACCATGGGAGAACTTTTAGGTTTCGAGAACAACACCAAACTCGAGAACAACACCAAACTCGAAGCTGGCATCAAGCACGTAGCAACCAACATTCCTAAATTCTTGGCCATAGAGACTCTGAAAGTACACTGTAACGTGGCGGAAGGCATGATCACGAAATCTTCGGACGGATTGTTAGGAAGTCACAAGCAGACGGGAATCATAGCCACTTTCAAACCAAGTTCCGAGTTCATGGAACCGATCATCTACACGCCCTCTTCGCCGATCTATTTTCCAGTATGTCGCAACCGCATAGACGACATAGAGTTGGTGGTGACGAACGAGAAAGGAGACGTGGTGGATTTCGCAGGTGCCACTACGACGGCCATCGTGGAGATCAACATATAATAAATAACCATACATGTAAAATGGAGCAAATCGAAAGTTACGAATTGCAATCTTTCCCTCCCAACCGTCGCACGTTCGCCAATCTCAACGAGGCGAACAGGGAGATCGAATACGACGTGGACGTAGGCGACGGGTTCATTCATCCTCACAGAGCGGACCTCTACCTTCAATTCGACGTGGTGAAGAAAGAAAGCGGAGACGCGTTTCCAGCAGCAGCAAACTTGATACTCGTGGACAACTTCGTGCCTCACCTGTTCTCGCAGGTGGAGGTGAGGAAACACAACACCGTCATCGACAGAATAGATTATCCAGGCATCACGTCGACGGCGGTGGGAACGTTGAAATTATCCAAAACGGACGCGGCGTACTACCAGGCCGGGGGATTCGAAGCCGGGACCAAAATATCGACGAGAAGTCACACGGTGCTCTTTCCCATGCGTCTGGTGCCTGGTTTCTTCTCGGACTACAAGGAGATCATGTGGAAGGGGGGACTGAGGATCACGTTTCGAAGAGCGGCCAACGACAACGACGCACTGATGCGATACGCTACTTTGGGTCCGGACGGCACCACGCCGATAGCCAACACTTTACCCGAAGCAGCGAAATGCGTCATCCGGAGCATGGAATTGAGAATGCCGGTGGTGGAATACGAAACGAACTACGCCCTCAAGTACAAAGCGGAGATCTTGAAAAGTCCGCAGGTGTCGATTCACTTTCACGGTTACCAGTGCGTACAGAAAATGGCGTCGGGAAGTCACATGGAATTCGACGTGACGACGCAGTTCAACAACATACAGTTCGACATGCCAGATTTCGTCGTAGTGCTTTTTCAGACCGGGAGGGACAAGAATCAGGAAAAAGATTCCAGCAAGTTCGACGACTGCAAAATCAAGAACGTTTATCTGAAGAATGGTAGGAACGAAGTGTTCCCGCGCGAGAATTACAACCTCGACGTGACCAAAAACGATTACCTCAAACTTTACGAAGCTTACACGGCTTACAAACGCGTGACCGAGGGAAGCGTGGACATGTATTACACGCCCAGCGAATTCAAAGCACGGAGACCCATGACCGTCATCAACACATCTAAGAGAAGGCAGGTGGTGGTCAACGATCGCACCAACATCAAGGTCGTCTGCGAGTTCCACGACGCGCTGCCTGCCGATACTCTATGCAGCGTCATCCTGATTGCAGAGAAGTCCTTCGTCCACGACGTGAAGAACGAGAGGGTGACGGAACAGTTTTAAAATTCATAAAAAATTGCCACATACTAAAAATCAACATCCAACACATTTTAGGTTATATAAAATTTGTGAAAACCTTATAATACTGAAATATTAAAACAAACAGAGTCCCTTGTAGGTTAGTTCGGTGCGTAAATAAAAAAATGATAGGTTAAGTTATATCACTTAGGATCGTAAAAAAAATTAAAAAATCGTAAAAAAAAAAAAATAGGTTAAGTTGTATCACGTAAGATCGTGATATACCTACCAAGTATAAATGGAAAAAATGAGTGCAGTGAAAATTTGTACTAAAACATCGCTAAACGCTAAAACATCGACAAAAAATTGTCAAAATATGTCAAAAACTTATATTCAATTGATAAAAAAAAAATACCTACAAAATATGATCCTCAAATGATGACGTTCAAACAGTGCATAAATAAAAAAAATAATAGGTTAAGTTATATCACTTAGGATCGTAAAAAAAATTAAATAATCGTAAAAAAAAAGGATAGGTTAAGTTGTATCACGTAAGATCATAATATACCTACCAAGTATGAGTGGAAAAAAAATGAGTATAGTGAAAATTTGTACTAAAACATCGCTAAACGCTAAAACATCGACAAAAAATTGTCAAAATATGTCAAAAACTTATATTCGATTGATAAAAAAAAGGCATACCTACTAAGTATTGCGTAGAACCGGCCAATATACACTACTCCCTTCCATACTGTGTCCGAAAGTTTCGTTACACTTGGGTATCGGACTTCGTCTCTATGAACCACTGAGCTTTTTCCTGTGGCGTCCACATTTTTCGTCAAATCTGCGTCACCTGGACAATACATTAACTTTACGAGTTTTCTTGTCACATGTTGAAAACCGTTTGTCATTATCTAGTATAGTTTTCAAGTTATTCAAGTCTAAAGTTGTAAAGATAATTTATGGACACCCTGTATTTTAATGGATATCATGATAGTAATTAACTTATATTTCCATGATCCTATGGCATTATGCCATTTACCAGATGCCATTTAGGCCGCGGAATCCCTAAATTATGTCTTTACGTTGAATCGAACCAGGAACCCCTTGATTAAAAGGCGATACATGAAACGCTCACTGATAGGGAAACCTGTTCCGGCTCCCGCATAGCGAAATAGTTAGCGCTCTTGCTTTTGATGTGAGCGGTTCTGGGTTGGAATCAAGGTGGGAGCCTCCGACATTTTAGTGATGACTCGTGGGGGCAATTCGGTCTCGAAAGCCAGAAGACAGCGGCGATGGGATTTGATGTGCTGACCCACGTGCCACCGAGCGAAAAACATCTCATGGGGCTGCTACGCTGTGGGGTTTAGCTTATTTCCTTGGTTCGAAAATTAAAATATTTTGCAATTTGCACTTCTCATCTACCTTACAATCGTTCACGATCCTGATATGAATTCACATCTGAGAAATTAAACTGGACGAAAAAGGAAATGAGTGTGAATTATCATGTACGTACTTCCTTATAGGGTAACAATTGTGCATTTAAAAATTGTGCGCTGTTGAAGTTATGGTATTTAAAAGCTGTTACGTCACGTTTACTTCCTTATTCACTCTGCATAGCATTAAAAGACGAGAATTCATATGATCACCTGAGCAGCGCACGGAAACAGTGTTTAGAGTACGCGTCAAATCTCCTGCATATGGCGATAGCCAATAGCAGCGCCCTGCAGCGGTGCCATGTCGAAATCTCGCACGGAAAAGAGACAGCGTGGTTGAGCGAAACGCCTTGTCACGGCAACGCCGCACGTCTGTAATTCGCTGGTGCTGTTCAGCCGTTGAAGGCCATATGCAGGAGATTTGACGCGCACTCTAGTGTTGATTGAGGGGAAACACGAACTATAGTGAGGATACTATGGAATTAGACCATAGGTGTTAGTTTCCGCCTGGGTTGCCAACATTTGTTGTTGTTTTTTTTAAAAAAAAGAAAAAGAAATAAGCCTTTTTGTTCTAAGCATGTTTTAAATGTTTAAGCAGTGTTTGAATGAAGAACAAAATAAGTTTTAAACAAATAAAACATTAAAACAATGGGCCATTCCATGTCAAGTGAACCAATGAAAAACTCCTGACCATCTCTGATTTTATTCAAATGAATGGAATTTACATTGCAATATTTCCGTGTCATATGGTCTTACCTAGTGTATAGTATTTGTTTATAGGATGTCAAAAACTATGATCCCATTGCAATCCCATAACAAAACATCTAAGACATGATGTTTTTTTAAAAAAAAAATCAAAATATAGGTTTTTGAAAAATTCTATTTTCAAAAAAAGTTTGAATGACCTTGCAATGAAAAAAATTGAAAAGTAGTCATGTGATATATCTAATTAAAGCTCATAGAAAAAGCAACAATTTTGTTCTTATTCCAACCTTCTACGTCAATTCTAGCTTGATTTATGAGTTTTTTTGTGATTGCATTTGTGCGGCAAATTGCGCTTTTTTCCATATTTCAGTGTGTTCTAACTGGAGAACTACATCAGATACAAATCTGCAATTTTGCAGTTTTTCCTACCTTAGGTGGTACTTCATAACAACTAAGTATGAATAAAATCAGAGATAGTCACGCTCAAAATTGACCAAAATTTGGTTCACTTGACATGGAATGATCCCAATACGAAGGCGACTTATTTTCTAAGAATAGGTAATGGCTGATAAGGAATCTGTTAATCATCCCAGGAAGGACTGTTTTTATAGTTATTAACTTCT
Source organism: Lepisma saccharinum (assembly GCF_977018435.1). Classification (NCBI taxonomy): domain Eukaryota; kingdom Metazoa; phylum Arthropoda; class Insecta; order Zygentoma; family Lepismatidae; genus Lepisma; species Lepisma saccharinum. The sequence continues at coordinate 54,566,713 of NC_139243.1, read as the reverse complement.
TAAAATACCTATTTACGTTACTCTTAAATCCTGCATTTAAGCTGTTAATCCACAGTTGCCAGGTCCTGCTCTATCCCCGTGCCTATGTGTTTTCCGAAATACCACATTTTATTGTGGGTGGCAATACAACAAAATACATCGACAAGGCATTGACGCCAATGTACGGTAAGTGTCGAACAAAATTATCTCATCCATATATTATTCAATTATAAAAGTGTTGTAAACACTTGTAAAGAAACATAGGCATGTGTTTTAAACCCAGAGGTACTCATTACGATATGTTTCTTTGTTAACTGAATACGTTTTCGGCCACTGGACAGATTTCTGGGCACAATAAACTAATGACATACTGCACATGGAATGACAAGACAGAGTTGCCAAACACACAAATAACCACAGACTATCAAGCCTTAAAATGTGTTTTAAAGTAAAAAAAAACGTTTAGAACGCTGTTTGAAATGTTTAAAACATTTGTAAAACAGACATATGTTTAGAACGTATTAAGGAAGTTGTTTTAAACACTTTTATTTTAAACATGCCAAATCTGGTTTTCACACCAGTGGCGTTCCCAAGGGGGTTTGGAACCAAATCGTCGCCACTGGTGTAGGGTCAAGTGCATATTGACTCACGGTCGCATAAACGTAGTTTCCTTTGAGTTACACACATGGAGCAGCAACCAGAGCTCCATCTACATGCCGATACACTTTTCCTTGTTCGTTAAGAGAACAGTTGACGATCATAAGTAGAGGAAGCAGCGAAGCAAGTTTTAGTGCCACTTCTCGCTTAAATATTACAGCACTTTCTTCTCAGATATTTGAATTCCAAGTATGTGAAATCATCCAGCATTGAACGTGCTTCCTTTCCAAACAAAACTTTGCAATGCATTTATGCATTACGGGGTGTGCAACCTATGGCTCGCGCACTTGTACCTTTATTTACTTGCAATTAATTTCAAGCTGTTGGAAACTTATGGGAGGTTAATAAAAGTTTCTAAAAGAGTGTTTATTTTCATTTCCCATGCGCCACTGGTGTGTTATATTAAATTACAAAACTGGGGATGTTCAATATCATACTATTACCAAAGTAGCAATTTTTAATCATATCCAATGACATATTTATGGTGATTCTCTTTTGTTTACTCGACATTGAATTTTGACACTGTTTTGCATTGTTTCACACCAAATAATATTTTCACTTCACAATTTCATTCTATAATTTAAACTATTAGTGTATATTAACTGTTTTTCATTGAAATATTGGACACGATTTTTATGCAGTTCATTGTTTAGAATGTATTTTGGATATTTCGAAGTATGCCAAAACAATCCATGAAGTCAGGGAAAATCAGATTGGTTGTTTAATTAGAACCATCAACGTTCTATAAACCGTACACTAACGATTATTTTTATCTGGCGCGTCATAAAAAATTTTGATAAATTTTGGAAAACGAACTCATTATTTAAGTATTTGATTTATTTATTTAAGTATTTGATTTTGCTGCTGAAAAACAGTGTACTTGCCTAATACAGCAGTTTGTGATGATATATGATATATAAACAATATTACAATTTTAAAAAAAATAATTAAAATTATTATTCACTCGTAAATATAGTACATTTTAGTTTTTAACCCTAACACAAGAAATGTTTAATTTTCGGTGTATTTTACGTTTTTTAAAGCTCAAAATAGAACAATGGAGGAACCAATGACCCCACAAAGAATAGATAAAACAAGAAGAATAGTCTCATAAAAGTTAATAATAATAAGATAATTAATAAAAATATGAATCCATAAGGATAAAAATAACTATATATAACATCTCTAGCAACTATTATTAAAAAAAATAAGATACTAAACAAAATTAAATAATAAGATATTACATCAACCCCAATAAAATAAGATGGTGAAATTGGCGAAACGGGCAGAATTCGCATGTTATGTTAAATTCTCGTTATTTCGCGATTTCATGTGCACGAAAAATGTGTTTTAGAACATGTCACTGCGCATACATAAGCACTTTTTTCCCCCCAGCAATTAACATTTTTCTGTGTTATCGCGTTTGCGAAGAAATCAATGTTATTGTCTACAAGTCTACAAGCTCAATTTGAACCACATTGAGCACCGTAAACACAGATCCAACTACAGCAGTGGTCGTTTCCAGGCCTTTTAAGTTTGATCACTCCTGTATGCTGATGATCTTAAACGCTAATCTTCATTAAAGGGATATGTATTACCATAAACCAGCTTCAGTCGATATAGGGTCGTTTATCTCCAAGGATCGTAATGGAGTTCCATCTAAAGACAACCATTGTCCCGGCGTATGGAGGCCTTCCTAGGGACAAAAGCCGCGAAAATGGTTGCCAGCACGAATGGAGCTCGCGAGGACGATCAATCATCGTTACCTGATTGTTGCGTGCCCATCCCATTAGCACTGGCCATTCTCGCGGAAGCTTAGTTTCCACTGTGCACACGTGGCGGCGCTGCTTGTTATCCTGACTTGACTTTCATGACCAGAAGGTATTCATACTGGTAGTGTTTGAATGAAAACAATATCTGCCGCTGGCAACCCTGAACGTAGTTATCCAGGTTGCATGTGACAGGTTAAAAATTGCATTTTTCTAATACTTTAAACTCGAATGAATGAATAAATTATTTGATTTATTTTACATCGCGTTTCTGCCACTTTTGGCTAATTGCGAAGATGAGGATGAATGGTGATATGAAATGGATGAAGGGACAATCACAAACAAATATGGACGGACACAAGTCCAGGGTGTATTACGTTGAAGAGAGGTTAACATTTGGTGACATGCCTTAAACTCCACACTGTAGCCTGGAGAGAGTCGTTACAGAGAGGATAGCTGTTTTTTTGGTTGTTTTTTTTTTTTTTAGAATAAAGTAAATGTCTTCTCACGTTCTGAATATGTATGTTTGCAAAACAGGGTGTTCCAAAAAGATCTTTCTCAATTTCTGGAACGTTAATAAATGTTGGAAACCGTTGGTGACAATTAAGAAACTACCTAGATTATATATGAAGCAAGAGCCTTTGTTAGAGGGATCAGGCGGTTCTTTTAAAATTTATTCTTAGAAATAATAATGCTTGGAAACCAATAATAATAAACTATTAAATGTCAATCCATTATTATTACCAGATTTTATACTATGATCATCACCGGTGGCCACGCACCATCGTGAGGAAATTGGGGAGCTGCGAATGAGAATCGTAACCCAGTCTAGAAACCTACAACAACGATGGGGGTGTCTCTCCGTAACTGGTTGAATAATGGCCCACCTCTGCTGAGGCAGCTGAAGTGAGGTCGGCAGTCGATAGATAGGCTCTGGCCCTCAAGGGCTGTTGCATCAGGGATTAATATATTAAAAAAAGTATCATCATATCCTTGGGTGACTTTTCTACTTGATCCACCATAACTGTTTTCCTTCTTTCTTTAAATAGTTTTAACAGTATACTGAAATGCATAGTTATTTTATTTTGCTAATAACTTCTACACGTCTAGTTTAAGAAAAAACTGTAATATAAATTTGTCGTAAAGTTTATATTGTGTATCCTTTCATTTTAATATCTCAGTAAATGCAATTTTGAGAACAGTAGGATAGAGTATATGAATACGTAACCTGGTTCTAAATTTTTTGCACTAAATATTTCGATCTACAAATTGTTTTACTTGGTTATTCGGTTAGAATAATAAAAATAACTGAACATTAACCTTTTTTTGTAACTTTAAATGAAAAATGCCAATTTCCGGGGGTTGACTGTTTGAAATCCCCTCACACTGACGCCCATTATTTGCGAAGTCCTATCAAGTCTTTTCCTTCCAGATGTCTGTCGCTTTGTAATCGATGGATTGAGAGTTCGATACCAGGTGGAGGTACGTTGCACAGTCGTTCAGATCCCACTTTAAACTCTGGGTACGGTCCCGATTAATCTCTTTGAGCAAGAATAGACGGCCTAAATCGTATTATATATATATGTTACTATTTTTTTAGTTACTGTAATTTGACAAAGGTTCCGCTTCGAAAGAATTTCAACAGACTTTGTAACTAACTAACTCTGTCTCTAGCCTTCTTAAACCTGAAGGTTTATGGCTACAGCAACACAAGCCTTCCATCTATCCCTATCCTGGGCAAGATGAATCCTTACCGATTTCCTTTAGGTCCATCTCAACGTTATCCCTCCATCTTCGTCATGACCTTCCTACAGGCCTGTTACCATCAGGTTTCCCAACAAGAATGCTGTAAACTCCTCTCTCCTCTCCCATTCGTGCCACATGGCCTGCCCACCCTAAGTCTTCTTGATTTAATCATTCTAATAATATCTGGACAGGAATACAAATTCTGCAGTTCTAAATTATGTAACCTTCTCCACTCACCTGTCTCCTCATCCCTTTTAGGTCCAAATTTTTCTAATACTCTCTCTCTCTCTTAATGTAAGGGATCAAGTTTCACATCCAAATAATTCTACAGGCAAAAGTACTGTTTTGTATATTTTATATTTTAGTTTCTTATATTATACAAGAATATCAAAGTTTATGATGGGAAAAGTAACATGCATTTCCTGACTTGTTATATTACACGTACTTATAACACGTTATGTCCATTGAAATTCTTTGGAAATAGCACATTTTGCCAAATTACACTAAAACAATTGTAGCATAGAATTAATATTGAGACTTCGTGCATCGTGATTTTTTTTTTGTAGGAAGGCCTGTATGTAAATATAGATTTAAGGTAAACATTCGGTTGAGACAATCTAATGGTTATATTTCCTTTGTCTGTTTGTAATAAAACAATTTGTAGATTGCGTCTTTCAGCCGACAAAAAGGAATATAAATAAATACTGGTAAGGCAAGTTCTCCCAATTATTTGAGTTATAATGTGAACGACGAAATAGAGAATATGTTGTGGACTGCCATCTAGTGAGCGTTTTGCGAACTTATGACCGTTGCCGATTACATTTTCAAAACATGTGATATTAGACTTTTCCCAAGGCTGGGACCACGTTTAGTTGCAATTATGGTTTTATGAACATTCTGTCTTCTACTAAATGTGGAGATACTTCAGTAAAACTTGTCTATAGGCATAATACAGGGTTATTATACAAGGATTGGTGCAAAAGTATAGCTAATTTATTCATATCTGACAGAAAGATAACACAAACTGTAATCAGTGTCCGAATTAACAGGGGGATGCCGGGGATACGCTCCCCCCACAAAAGGAAATTATCCCTGCAAAATAAAATGATTTTTTTATCTCTGCCAGGGATGTTTTTATCCCCCTCAAAGGAAAATCCGAACATTTTAGCAGCAGCTACATAGCCACAGAAATCGGTCATGTGTCCTCCATGGATTAAAACCCAGAAGCAAAATGCTCGAAAGCATAAAGCGATCTCGTTTATTGGGCTTTCCCATTGTTCGATAAGATCTTAACGCAGAAGACATTCTGTTTTCCCAAGATGATCCAGTTGACAAGATTCCCGAAGTCTAATAGTCCTTCACGCTCGACTTCCTGTTGCGTAACTTTTGTTCTTTTTGCACACTGGAACACTTGTTGGGTGGTGGCTTCCCTTTCCTTGTGGAGGAACAATCGCTGACGAAAGCTTAAGCGGTGCGTGAAGTGAAAGTGGGACTACACAGGATTCCCATAGTGTTAGTGGTGTTAGCTTCATTCTTTCAACAAAAAAACAGTGCAGCTTGGTTAATTTTAGTGTACACGATAACCCTACTCTCGGAACATGCGTAGCCAGTGCTTTTTTTTTTCTGGGAAGAAAGGTTGCTGTACTCTTCAAGTTTGTTTGTCATTGTGATCAAGGTCTCTCGTATTTACAGGGAGACTTGCTAACTCCGAAATTAAATGAGCTAAATACTTCTTTAATGTTGTACAAGGTTGAGTCAAATAAAAACATTAAGATTCGGACAAAAATTACAGGACAAAATATAAACAGCCGAAATGTACATGAAGTATCAACTGATATTTATAAAACGATCTCAAGGCTGCAACACTGAGCTTCAGAACTCCATTTTTGTTATTTTAAAGATGGCGCCTCCTATACACAATTGCACCAGTGGAGAGGAGCAGTTTCTTGCCCTCTGTCAGCATAAAACTTACAGAAATTTATCGGCAAATGAAAATTCAATATCTCTTGTGCATGCTTACCACACCAGCAAGTTTACTAATGTGGAAGAAAGTTCGACAATGGCCTCAGTTCGCAGTCAGATGGGTGTAAAGGCCTTCGCAGTGGCTCATAAGTGACTGCACGTGGACCCCAAAGGCTTATTCTTCTTAAGGTATACAGGCACTACTTACTCAAACTTGAAACTTGTGCAACCCTACATACAGAAACCTACTAGATAAAAAAAAGCAAAACAAATTAAGGCTTTCATTTGACTCTTAAGACCGTACTAAAGGTGATTTTGCGGTAATTTTTCGATAACAGATGGCAGCACCATTTATCATGGCAACCGAGTGCCATGTTGCCAGATCTACGCGCACAATCAAGATAAGTACATACAGGTTTGTCGATCAGGGTATTTTGTTATTTGTATTTGTTTAATTTCCGCAGAACTTACATAAAAATGCTAATTATAATACGCATAAAAATAATGATCCGAGACTTGTCACCAACTGTACCTAACAACTTCCCTATTCAATAAATATTCCATTTAAAATTGTACTTGCGATTCATTTCTTTGGTAGGGCAGCTGTTTTCATACAAATTTCTTTCTACGTATTCATGTAATAGAAACAATTATTAACTGGCTTATAAATAATATTTAATCGACACGTTAATCTTATTAGCCCAACCGATTAATTATAAACTTCATTATTAGTATTATTACATATGAGACACTTGGTTCGAACCCGTCCTGAAATATAGCTCTAAATTATGCCTGATTGTTATTATGCAAAATAATAATAATAATAAATAGAATAAATAAATAAAAAAAGACTTGTTGATTGATTTAGTTTATTTTACTTCGCGTTTTGCGCCTCTTGGCCAATTTGCGAAGATGGGGATGAGTGATGAAATGATGAAATTGATGAATGGACATTCACAAACAACCAAGCCCGACCAGGATTCGAACCCGGGACCCTTGGCGTCGCAGCGCTATGTGCTAACCACTCGGCCACAGGGTCTGGCTAAAAAAAAAAGACTTGCGTGTTCCATATTCTCAAATGCTGGAAATTATCGAGCAGGGATATAGATAGGGTAGTGTTTTTTTTGGGGGGGTGCAAATTTGTAAATTGTATATTGTTTCTCTATATTAATGTAATACACATAGTTTATGCACCAAATGAAGCCTATAAACTCCCTGACGCCGCAGCTTTAAGGGTCAAAACCTTTCGAGTTGCTTTCATTGGGTAGCACATTGTCAGCGTATTGAGTCCCCGAAACATCGAAATTTTGGGGACCCGCGCAGGGAATCGAACCCGGGAACGCTTGCACCAAAGGTGAGAGCGCTAACTATTTGGCGCTAGAGTCCATATATATACACAGTGTCTCAAAAGCAATAGCGCAAACTGACACAGGTGAAAGTACACAATAACAGAAGCACAAAAGTCTCAGTAAACATGGGTCTGTAAGCGAGCCGTTTTCGAGATAATCGCGAATGTGTGATTACAAGCCGCCACTGACTTCATTGTTTGTAAACGTCGTCCTAGTTTGGTAAAATGCTAATAATGTGTGCGAATGTGTGGGTACAAGCCGTCATTGATTGCATTTCGTAAACACCGAGTGATTTACTCCTTGCGCGTTCCGTGGTTTGCTCTTTGTTTACAAAACATTTCCGAGAGGTGGCGTTGTAATCAAACAGGATGAATACAATCAGTACACAGTCTAATCGTACTGTGGGAGTCACGTCAGTTGTCCTGTACTGCGTAGTGAAAATGGAACCTTACAGCAACGAAGAGCACATTTTACCAACTAGGATGACGTTTACAAACAACGAAGTCAGTGGCGGCTTGTAACCACACATTCGCGATTATCTCGAAAACTGCTCGTTTGCGGACCAATGTTTACTGAGACTTATTTGCTTCTATTATCGTGTACTTTCACCTGTGTCAGTTTGCGCTATTACTTATGAAACACCCTGTGTATATGTGTGTGTGTGTGGCCGACCTCCGTGGCGGAATGGTTAGCAAAGCATGCTACGACGCTAGAGGTTCCAGGGTTCGAATCCCGGCATAGGTGTTATTTGTGTCTCTTCATCAATTTCATCATATCATCACTCATCCTCACGATCAGCCAAAAGTGACAAATGCGACGCTAAATGACAAATATTATTATGTATATATGGCATTTCAATGATTTCAACAAGATATAACATGAAGAGGGTGGTTTAGAGAAACGGATCAATCATTATGAAAAAGAATATTACACGTTGACTCTTGTTTTGCTTTTGAATATTTGCAAGAGGTCCATTATTACAATTATATTTAACGTAGTCCACATCCCAAGTGCAGTAGCTAAAAGTATGAAACCTATTGTGATCTACATGTTAAGTGTCTAAATAAATAATTTGGAAGGTCTTTATGGTATTCAAGTAAATATTCATTCAAGTCAACCACGAAATTTTATTGCGGGAGTGAGGGAGTGGATGTTTCGGGGAGGCCAGTGCCTCCGCCAAACTCCAACGAGGTTCATGCTTACAAGGGAAGGATTTTGAGACCTTCGCCTCGCGGTAGGATGGGGACTGCAAGTCTACAAGATTCCAACTCAACAGAAGTTCTTCAGTGAATATAGTGAAAATAATACTCCCTTGATGCTGAGACCGCCTACGTCGCGAATATTGAAGATTGATTTATCACCAAGTCTTCCCTCGGAACAAGTGTTAATGTATGTCGCAGATGCCGTGACATGTGTAAGAGGGCCGGTCGTAACGCATGTTCCAGCAGGACACGAGAATCCCTTCTCCTCGAGCCTACTTCAAGGTGCGAAGGGTCTGAACCTGTTTTCCTCTTGCGAGACTCCTACAAGATGTCACAGGTCGCCAAGACGAATGAGAAGTGTCTCTTGCAACGTCATCCTCAAACACAGTCTTAATGATAACCTCATTCCCGAACGACAATGGCAGAAGCTTTACACGGAATGAATCACATGCAAGCACTGAAGAATTTGTGAGCCATCATGTTACAATTATAGTATTTATATTAACCCAAGAGGTGCACTAGCTTGTGAAAAATTCAGGGTTGTAAAAACGTACATGAAATCTCTATTTAGTTACAAAATTTTCTACGCGCGTTTTGTCTACAAACGCACTAAATAAACTGTCCCCCTTACTCGCAAAGCTAGGAGATAAATTTATATACAAAATAGCATGCAGCTATTTAATCTGCGAATCCGTTGTTTCGAAATTTATAGCTTTTGGATCTATACTCCACTAACATTTTAATCTACATAGATCAATGTCGACGCAAACAGAAAAGCGGCACTGAAAAACAAACATTTTATATTTAGACCAACCTTTAAGTCAAAATATGCATTTCGTGTGTTATGTTTGAAGTTTAAATAAATGTAACTTTTGCACAATATATTCCGGTTTATAACCCCATACTTTCTAATGTTAAGTTACATCCTTAAACATTTTCCCCTCGACAAAGGTGGAATTTATAGAGGTGAATCCATCCGATGAATTCAGCGAACACGTTTGCTTAAGCATTTTAGTAACAGCAAGCACAAACTTTGGCAGTTTTTATTAAATTTGATAATTTTGACTAAATATCTTTTAGTAACTCGAAGCAAATGTATTCGGTTACTAGAAGAATTTGACTCTAGTGAACAATCATTTGTTCCTCGCCAGGTAAACTATTTTGTGGTTATTGTAAACAGCTTTCTCTGTGCATGTACTCTTTGCGACGTCTTATCTATTTTTACACTGACCTGCGCGGTTTCAAACAAAAGCGTATCGTCTCCAGTCTGTAATTTGAAGTATGTTTATTAGTGTCAGTTTCAATTAAAAATGGCCTTACATGAAATTAATAAAGAAGTCCATTTGCCAAGGGTGCTCGCAGGATTTTTCTCAGAGGGCAGGGTCATACAAACTTTTTTTATTATTATTATTTCTGCTATTATTGTTTATATTTTCTCATTATTATTATTATTATATTACTATTACTAATTCTTATGTTTTCTTAAATTACGTACATTTGTACCTGTGCATCTATATACAATTTGCATAACTGTAGGAACATTAATTCATGTAAGACAGAAAGCTGTTTTTTACAGTTAGATAATCAGTTTAAAATAGAATGTAAGCTTAAATGTAACCCTACTTCGAATAATAATAATAATAATAATAATAATAATAGTTCCTGTAACTTACGGCCTGTAAGTCACAGCAAACAATACTTGTCGTTATAAAATATATAATTCATCATTCGAATTACATTAGCTCTTTCCATAAATCTAGGGGGGGGCAAGTGCCCCCCTGCCTCCTCCCTTGCGGGCGCTCATGCCGTTTGCACATCCTCTTTCTTTGTAATGTCGTTGTGATGTCACCGCTATTTGACGATTAAATTTGATTTCATTAGGTCCTTCACATTTTCCCTTCGACAAAGCTGGAATTTATAGAGATTAATTCATCCGATGAATTCAGCGAACACGGTTTCGTTACGTTCTTGATTTTCTGAAGAATAATAGTGTTATCATTTCAACAGTGTTACACATTAAATTTCACACATGTGGTGTCACACAAGGATTTTGTTCTTGAACTGTTGTCTTGGCTTCCAATACTTTGTCTATTTTTGCTTTCTGTCTTTTCTCTTTGTATATTTCCCTTTCTTCTGTTTCCCTCTTAACTCTCTCTTTTGCTTTTCCTGTTCCCTCTTTTCTCTTCCTTCCAGTTTCCCTTTCGTTTTTCGTTCATCCTCTTCCCCTTTTCTTTCTTCCTATTCGCCTTGTTTCTTTCTCTCGTTGTTTTCCCTCCTTTCTCTTCCTTTTCTGTTACTTCCTTCTTTTATTCTCTTCCTGTCTCTTATCTTTCCTTTTCTCTCTACTTTTTTCCTATTCCCCTCTTTTCTTTCGTCCGGTTTCTTCTTGTTCTTTCTCCTTTTTCCCATTTCAACTCTTTCTATCTGTTCCTCTCTTTGTTTTTGTCTTGTCGTTGCCTTTTCTCTGCTTTGTTTTTCTTTCTTTTCTCTTTCTCCTTATTTGCTTCTCTCTCTCTCTCTCTCATCCTGTTTCCTCTTGTTCTTTATCTTTCTGTCCTTTCTTTTCCCCTCTTTCTTCCTATTCCCGTCCCGAGCACACTTCCTTCTCTTTGTTTATCTTTCTTATAGTTCCCCCTCTTTGCCTCTTCCAGTTTCCCCCCTTTCCGTCCTCTTTCTCCACACTGTTTCTTTCTTTCTTCAAGTTTTTCTTTCACTTTGTCTCAATGTTTCTCTCTGTGTAACTTTTTACCTAGTTTAAAACATTCTGAAATTTTCTCGTGCATATTAATTGGATGGGTCTAGGACTATTTCATGGTGAGCTAGAGCACGAAGCTGTTTGCGGGTTAGAGACACTGCAGATCTATTAGTCCTGTCATTTCCACGCACCCTACGGCGCCCAAGTGAGTTGCCTCGACCTACCAATTAGTATTCGCGCTGCACTGCGGTTGTTTTTGCTTTGCGACTCTGCCCTGATGCATGACCTCTTGTGTATAATCCCAGTCTTCTCTGCGAACTTTGCTTTGTCCAAATTTCTCCGCTAGAGTGCAGCAGCTAAGGGATCAGTTTCCCCGCAATAAGCATTATGAAATATGATTTAGCGAATACCTATTTCACCGCATATTCGTCGCACCCTCTTTTTTCAGTCCAAAAAAATTGTTTCACAGCATAATCGTCGCATCGGCGCGTCAGATAACGAATCCAATGATAACGGTGCATAATCTTCAGACACAGATGATTAAGTTTTGTAAGTCCGTACTTGGCAACACTGCAGTAAATTTTTCTCACCATAATGCACAAATCAACAACTCATGTGCTAAACTTTTCAGACCGAAGAAATGTTCGCTACACTGTCATGAACAAATGGTGTGCGTCGATTTTGATTATTCAATTTTTACTTCACGAGTTATTCTGTGCATTCTAATCTTGCACCAAAGGCAGTTTACCTAGTAATAAATTATTTTTAAGCACAGGTAATACCAGCACATATTTTAAAATAGGAAAAGCTTCACATAATTATTGCACCCCACTTTTTTTGCAAAAGAGAAAAATTGCATAAAATCTGCGACAAATATGCAGTTAAATACGCTACATTACATTATAACTGTGGTTTAAAATATGCTGATCTTTGTTACTGCAACACAGCCTGGAGTAAAATAAAAGAACATACCAATTCAAGCACCTCATTCATTAAGCTATCTCGTGAAATATATCTAATTGTAGGGTTTCCGCGTTCGAATCCCGGCACGGGTGTTCTTTTTGAGTGTCCCTTCATCAATTTCATTATCATCACTCATCCTCATCACCATCGCCTTCCCGATAGCGAAATGGTACCGTCGTCGCCTTGTAATGAAGGGGTCCCGGGTTCGATACCCGGTGGAGGCACATAGTGGTTCTGATCCCACTTTAAACTGTAGGTCGAGTCCCGATTAGGTTTATTGTGCATAAAAGTGGACTTAAAACACCCAACCAACCAACTCATCCTCATCTTCGCGATTAGCCATAAGTGGCAGAAAAGCCACCGTTGTTCCAAGTTTGAGTTCGGTCTTGGACATCGATATTTCTGTGTGAGTGTAGCTTCATAATTTTCATCAAATCCTTGTTCATCCTCAACTTTGCTATCAGCCAATACTGGCAGAAAGGGGACGCAAAATAAAAAAAAAAATATGAATACAAAACTACCCATGATTTGCTTTGTCGTGAAGATTTTCACGACTTCAGTCGTTGGAGTAAGTCGTGGGGTGTAAAAGAGTTGGATGAGTCCATTATTTACAAAATCGTGTTTGCTTCAGTATAAATGTCTATGAAACAGCACTTAAAAATCCCTGAACTGGAAATGAATGGATGTCCAAAGTGTAAAATCAACTCCCGTGGGATCGTATTGAACCCTGTCATACAGTAGCCATAAATATACGCACTTCAACTTTCTCTGCTTAACTCCCAAAGACCAGTTTCGATGTAGCAGACGAGACGTGGCGTCGTTGATTTCCAAGAGTCGAAACCTCTTTCACACCGTGTTCTATTCATGAGGCTAATCAGAACGAAATAGGGATTTGTCTTTTTCTTTTATCTGGTTCTGACATGTTCTGACTCACCTTTTCACAGTTGCGGTAACTTTTTACTCCTCGTGAAAGTTGAATTGTCTTCTCTGCCTTTTCTCGGCCGTGGTCACCTGACCACTTTTTTACGTGCCTTGGCATTTTGGGGTGTCTTTTTACAGACATTTCCTTTCCTCACAACATTCATGGTATTATCAAAATTGTGTTATGGAAATGAGGTAACAAATTTCGTAGAATATTGATTGCGTTCTGTTTTCCTGTCTACTTTTTTTTGATCTGTTGACAGTTTAATTTGTTCAACGATTAATGTTGTTTTGCTCCAGGTAGATGATGAAGGTAGTGCAGAGGCGGCTACTAGCACGGGATTGGCTAGCGTTGGTGACGTCACTAGGTGACGGAAGCGAAAGACAGAGTAGACACACGGAAAGCAATGTATTTTTATACTTTGTTTGACATTTAAAACTGGAATTTTTACTTTAAACTAGGAACATACAATATAATGATTAATGATACACATAAATAAGGGCATATTTTAATTAAAATGCTATCATTTGTTAATATAAGAACTGGCTAACTGACCAATCGCACACATAAAAGTAAATACATTAATTAAAGCAAAAAAGTACAAAAAACCTTCAAACTAAATCAAACGTCTAAATGCATAAAGTATTTCATAAACTTCCCTCCAAACAAAATTAAATTATTTTGAATTCTTGAAATGGAATTAGCCCATCCTGATATTAGAATGAGGTTTCCTTTACTGGAATGCAGAAAATAATGTCATATATTGCACAGCGTATTAAATATTAGTCATTTTCAACTTTCCGTGCGAGAGAACTTTTCCCAGTTTGTTTATCAATAAATTATGAAGTATGATATTAAGAAGAATAGAAGAAAAATGCACGTACATGAACCAGTCGTATGAAATAATGATGAAACGAGACGCTAAAATGCATTAAAATTTTGATTCAAGTAGAAAAAAGTAAGTTCATAGTTTTCAGCTGATGCATTGATAAAATGCATCGTATCAGAAGTTTCGATCAACGACGAACCCAGAAACAAACATTTACACACACAGTTGCATCAACTGATATAGTTGAAGTGCATAAATTAAATATGATGCATTTAGGGCTGAGCCGATACCACTTTGAACAGATACCGATACTCTTAGCGATTCCCACCGATACCTATACCTGAAAATTGCAATAATTAAACTGTTATCAAGGTATTGACCAATGCTGGTGTGTAAATATTACTCTGCAATTATATGCATCACTTTATCAAGAAATTTGCTTTAGAGATATTCAAGAATTCATCAGAATATTAAAATTGATGTTATGTTATCACAAAATCCAGTTTTTCATGCAAAATTGGTGCAAATAATAGATATATTTTGTAACAAAAAATATTGTTTTCTGTGAACAGGCCGTAAGTTACAGCAATTATTATTATTGTCATCAATTCAGAAATTATTTATTAGGTTACTTTGTATGAAATTGAAGAAAAGTTACATATCACTAAATTATATGGAGTGGTTGGAGATAATTAATTTATCAACCTTGAGCTCAAGAAGGAAATATAAAATTAATTTATTGATACAAAACATTTTGTCAAATAGGATTTATAGTGAATACTTTATAAATTAGTATATAACGTTCCAAAATACAAAACAAGAAAAAATCATTATTTCAGTAAATTTGAAAAATGGTGGCGAATTTATAAAAATATTAATTGATGATTTTAACTATGACTTCTCTTAAAATATTATCTTTAGGTATAAGATGAGATTTACTGTAAACCCCATCGTGTTAATCCTTTTATATTACTCTTTGTGACATAGTGCTGTTTAAGGTTTATTTTCTTAACTGTTCTCTACTTTAAAATAAACAACTATTATTATTATTATTATCGTTATTATTATTATTTTAAAGTACACTTCGGCATGTAAAAACATGAGTTAGAGGTACCATGAAGGACAGTAGATTAAGTGGTGTCTGACTCTGTGCATTGTAGAACAGTACCTAAGGAAAAATAACTGTTCGTTCATCAACAAAGTGATAGGCTAGATGCTTATTGAAAGGAAGAAAGGCGAATCCAGATCTACCTAAACAGTAGACTCGAGTCTGAACTTGTATACAACGCCAAAGTATTTTCAATTCAATTTGAATTTTATGATTTGTAAAGTAGTAATAATAATAATAATAATAATAATAATAATAATAATAATAAACGTTTTTGTGACTCTGACCCCCTGAGAAAAATCCTGCGGACGCCCTTGATCGGCTGCTGGCATCCGTAGATGAATTCCAACCAATAGATCGGCATCGGTATCGGCTCAGCGCTAGATGCATTTTCTTGTCTAAAAACTGTTTATACACTGAAGATTTACAACCAATATTGATTAATGAACTGTCAGTAGTGGACACGTGCCTGAAATCCCTTACAGACTGAGCATCCCTGCAATTCTTTGAAGATCACAGGGCCGATTGGAAGTTGTCATGGCAACGCACGGTGAGTCACCGCGGTGTGAAACGCCATGTAGAAACATTGCGCCATCCCATCCTGCCCCGACTCAGTGAGCTTTCCAATGCGAGTATTTGTACGAATAGACAAGTTCAAAAGGTGGTAAACGTGCACAGACTGATTCCAACGCCTGCCTTATTTGTGGCTCGTCTTGCCACCTTTCGTCTGTTGCCCCTGGCAAAACTTTCTTGTGGTTACACAAGTCGGTAGCATGTCTACGGAGGTTTTTTTTTTTTTTAAAAAGCTTGCCAGTCTTATCTTTCATACGTCTCCAGTTTTAACTTAGAAGGGCACAAGAGCAAGGGGCGCGAGGGGGTGCTTGCGCGCCCCTTAATTTTCTTCCGCATCCTCTTCAGCACCCCCTATCCAAAACCTATATTCTACCGAAAATATTACCTCTTAGTGTCATATTATGTCATGTCGTTGTCATATTGAGGACCGAATGTTAGGTACTGAAGTGAGACTGCTGTTATTATTTACAACAGGCAGGCATTAATCCTGCTCTCAAAGAGATTCCGCATTTATTTTCCTGTACTCGAAGTTCAGCGGCCCTTGTCTTTATTTATTCAGATTTGTTGTTTGTGTCTGTTTGTGTTTTTCTATAAATGTATATAGCTCAGTCAGGCTCACTGTGAGTTGTATGTTTTCCTTTGCACTGTTGATACACGGTTTTGTTGTCCGCCATTTGCTTTTCCTCATTTCCTCAATCGCATTGGAACAAAAATTTAAGTTGCTTTCATGTATCATCAGTCAGGTCATTCTCGGAAAATTATTTAACGGGAGTTTTATCGTGACGGTAGTTTCCTTCTTAATTCGTTCTTTTTTTTCTAGAAACGTACAATTTCAGACTTTTTCAAAGACTGTTACGAAGAGGTCAAAGAATCGCGAAGAAATGTTATAGTTCGTTATTGGGGACAGTGCGGCCAAAGGGATTTTAACTAAGAAGTTGCTGTGCACTTATAGTTTTGTCCTGACACCGCAGCATCTGGCTAGACGAAAGGTAGGCTATGCATTACCAGTATGTATGTATGTAAAAAAAAAAAAGCCAACAAAGCAACGGAACATTTTCAGAAAAGTGAAGCAGTAAAAAAAAAGTGAATTGATAATTACATAAAAGTGACTACATGATTTCGTACTTGTGTTATTTTCGTTTTCAAATTGCAGAACTTTAGTACCGATTTCTTTCCTTTACCCAACGCACGCAAACTGAACACTCAGCAGTTGTTGTTAATTATACAACGTATTTAACATTTGATTAATAACTGAATTGCGTACCTGCGTACCTCAACCGGGTTCGATACCTGGTGGTGGCACATAGTGGTTCGGATCCCATTTTAAACTGTAGGCCCAGTCCCGATTAGTCTATCAAGTGGACTTAAACAATGGATGTCAATCTCAAGTGTACGTTTCAGTCACGGTCATTTATGTTAATTATAATAGGAGCGTTGCAGGAACATGGTAACTTGAAACTGATTTTTTTTTAGAGAGTGTGAACAACGCTATTAGGGAGGGGGGGGGGATATTCCTCTTCGTGGAAAAATGTCTTGCCTTGCTTGCCTCTCTATGAAAAAATCCTCTAGTCCTCCATATATGCCATTGGTCTCCCTTGAACAAGCTGTTCTTTTCAAATTTCCAAACGTCGTTGTTGGAAAAAATGATGCAAGTCATTAGTATTCTTCAGTTTCATTACCATATTATCATTAAATATTGATTAGTATTTATTTGATTTAGGGACAAAAACATGCATGCATATTTTATGTTTTCTTTACTTTCAACGTCGCACCCCCTCAGCACCCCAGGTGATTAATCCTGGCGCCGCCGCTGCATATGAGGTAATGGGAACCTCACTACTTGTACTGAGTGTCATCACCAGCGAACGGATGTATATGTAGTAAAAATGTGCTAAATATGTAAATACATCTTTAGTTATTTTTCACCAAAATATGGAGTTAAATATGGACATAAAATTGTAAAAATTTACCTTGTAATAATGTAAGACCCTACACAGTCTCGGCATTATAACTATTTCCGTGACTGTCTTGAAGAGAAACCAGAAGCGAATCCCGTACATGTGCCACAAAATCATTGCTTCTGGCTCTGCTGTTGGGGTTAGCAATAGGCTGTTCGATTTGGAACACTCTTCCAACGTTGCCAAAATAACGTTTGATACAACCGGGAGCCGTTGCTTGAGCCATCATTCTCTATTGTTGACAACAATAGTAAATAAACACAGGCGCGTCGCCTGATAATGTTCGCATGAGCACGTGAACACTCATGTATATGTCTTAAATTACGTACATATTAAATGCACACACATAAGTATATTTATTCGAAAAAAATACTATGTTTGATGTACGAGTATATGCACAATTTACTCTGACACGACTTCTTTCACATCTGATAACTTCTCTAGATAGTTGGCAACACTGACTCCCACGGTGTTCCACGGAGGGCGTTGAACATAATTGCTGTGCGTGTTGCATAGAGCTGACAACTAAGGGGCTGTCATCACTATACCCCAAGATGTTCACTTCGCTGTGCGAACACTGATGCAAGCGTATATACTTCTTACATTCGGCACCAGAGTGCAGCATATACAAGGCATGTCTAGGGAGACTCGGAAAAGATTTGTGCTACATAGTTGCAAACTTTAGCGAGAATTCGCTAAACCTGGTGGATTTTAAGGGAGCGAGGGACAATTTCCCCTAGGACCTTCTTATATTACTTCAAATATAGCCTGATTTTTGGGGGGGAAATTATTGAAAATAAATTGAACTGTTATTCTCACTTTCTCATGAATATGAAGTTAAAAGGGAGAGGAGTAAATCTGCATTCAGTTCAGAAACATTAATGTGAACACTCGCACGCGACGCCACTGAATAAACATGAATTTCAAGTGTTTTACAATAGCAAAAACAAACAGTTGGGAGATGTAAAATTGACTTGTCAAAAAACCTTGTAATTTGCAGGTTATGAAAAATGTCGTAAACTTTAATTTGTTTAACGTCGCTTCGGAATTTGTCAGTTATTCGCAAGAAATTCACCCAACTCTTTAGGTCACATGGGGAATATGCACGAATATGGAGTACATGTTGAGAAATGTTCTGAGATATGGAAATACGTAATATGTAAAAATAACTGACGTATGTAAAAAGTTAAAAATTGAATTTTTGAGTCTGCATGTCATGATGCGCAAAGATAATACAAAATATAACTGATATCAGCTTCATATAGAAATATGTATTTACATATAGGTATATCCGATCCCTGGTCATAAGCGTCAGGAGGAGGGGGGTTTTGCTAACTGGTCCGTCAATCACCCCTGGAATTTGGCATAATTTATTTTGAGTTTGGGAAAAATAAAGTTTTGTCAGAACTGTAGCTTGTTATTTTTATTGTTAATAACAAATAAAGTTCAGTTACTAAGTATTCGAACAGAATAACCAAAGTAGAAACTACATGAGGTAGAAAATAATGAGTGTATATCTAATACAGGAACCAGGTTGTTTTCATAAAATGTTTCTGCACCTTTCAGATTCCAAAAAAATAAAGTTTCGTATGTAAGAGGTCAAACAACAAAATTGTATTACTAAAATGTTCCCCTAACTTTCAAAGCGTTATTCTTGAACAAGATATACAAAAGTTAATAACAAAACAAGAGTTGTACTGGATTTGGTGGATCGAGAAGTGGCTCCCCAAGGAAATAATAATAAATTGGAATAAAGTTGGTTTCTTTTATTGGTTTGTAATGTTTATTATTGCATAATAATAATCGTAACCGTTACAATAATAATAACAATTATAATTTCTATTATTCAAGTTTTATCAATAGCCTGACGCCCCTACAAAAACATCTGGCGACGCCCTTGGTGTGTGTCCAAACACAGAGCTGTTTGCGGGTTCAAAATAGTTGGTCTGGAAATAACGTTTACAAGGATTGTTGAGGCTAATATTTTGGAGGAAGATGCTGGCAATAACACACAGTTCACTGTGTACCTCACATTGAGTTTCACCGGTCTCCGTGGCCGACTTGTTAGCACAGCACGCTACGACGCCAAGGGTTCCGGGTTCGAATCCCGGCATGGTGTTCTTTGTGAGTGTCCCTTCATCGATTTCATCAAATCATCACCTATGCTCATCTTCGCAATTAGGCAAAACTGGCAAAAAAGCGAAGTAAAATAAACCAAGAAATCAAAACTTTTAAGCTTCAACATTAATTTAACGGTTTCAAGTCTATTATCTATCCTATAACTATAGGACCTGACCGCGATTAGCCTAGAATGAGCACAATGTGGACTTGTAACAAACTTTCGAGTTTTGAGTTTTTTCGACATTCGACTTACAATTCTAGGGTGCTCGGGAAAAGGTACATAAGTCACCGAACTGCGATTTCCTGGTGCTTTCATTTAAGCCACACTGAATCATTTAAAGTAAATAGTATCTAGGTCGCTAGGTTACCATGGCGACTAAAAATTCAAGCCTGGCGACTGTGATCTCTTGCTGTAATATTCTTTGAGTTTGCCTATATGAAATTTTGAAGATCCTTAGTTCAAATTGCAGTACAGCGTAAGTTAACAAATGATTTTTTTTATCAACGTTGTGAACATTCCAAAGAATCAGTAATAATTTCTTACTCTTTGCCCCCCAACCCCGCATTTCCCGTTTTTCTCACATGATTTAGCGATGTTTTGAATACTGTGATGCTCAGCTTCTTACAGATTGATGATTTGCCTAAGATACTTCGCTTTTGTTCCACTTTTGGCTAATTTGCGAAAATGGGGATGAGTTATATGATACTATGATGAAATTGATGAATGAATACTCGCAAACCTCCATGCCCAGAC
Organism: Lepisma saccharinum; assembly: GCF_977018435.1. Classification (NCBI taxonomy): domain Eukaryota; kingdom Metazoa; phylum Arthropoda; class Insecta; order Zygentoma; family Lepismatidae; genus Lepisma; species Lepisma saccharinum. Next base: position 54,546,126 of record NC_139243.1, on the reverse strand, counting down.
CGGGATTCGAACCCGGGTCCCCTGGTGTCGTAGTGCGATGTGCTACGCCACTGGGGCTGGCTTACCTTCTTATATTATGCACAATTGCTTGTAGGTGGTTTCCTGGCGCCTGATTTTCAGAGCTGGCGCCTAGCTCTAAAGAAGATTTTTCGGGCAGGCGTAACGATTCTAAACAGTGATCATCCAACGTGTATATCATGTCTTAATATTTGCTTTTAAAATAATAAACATAAAAAGACTGCTTGCTTTAAAATAACAGTTTTTGACTTGTGTTTTTTCCCCCGAACAGCCTATCTGATTCACTATCTCTCTTCACTGGTTATCGAACCCGGGACCCCTTGATTACAAGGCTACGAGGTTAGAACTACGCCATCGGGGAAGCACAGACAAGACCGAGACAGTGCATTTGCGTGTCGAGACTAGACCAGAAAACGAGCCTGGCTCTCTCATTCACGAGACGAGTCGATACGAGACTTTTTCAAGTTCTCGTCTCGTTTCGATGCTGCCATTCTTAGTATAAATTCTGAAAGTTTAACACTTTTGCATCCAACTATCCCATAATCCTTCCTAGCGTAACGATTCTTAACTCCTCTAAGCAGACATAGATGGCATTTCAGAGCCCTAAGCCCTTTACGGTAGAAAGGTCTCCCCAAATGTCAGGGAACCTTAGGCTGGGGACGTTCTCGTTGCTGACGAGAATGGATGGAAATGTCGAACGGAAAGTTGGCTGCAATAATTAAAGTGTGGTAAGAGGTTTGCCATGGATGAGCCACCACCCGTTCGTTCACTTCTTTCTTTTTAGTACTTTCCATGTAGAGCAGAAATCCAACAAAATAGTAACCACACATTTTCAGAATTCTGTTCCATATAAGTTTTCATACATTAGTAGTTTTAAATAATTAATAATTATTGCATTTATTTTTAACTTAGCTGTATCCTAACACTTACAGTCACTAAAAGGATGATCTAAGGTGCGGCCAGCGTTATGCCAGGCCTCCAGATTTCAAGAACATGCACCTCTGGTTGGCTGTTTCGAGCGACTGCTGTGACGCGTAGGAATGGCAACCCCGCAAATGACCAATCACGTCGTCTATTTCCTCTAGTGACGCAACAGCCTAGTTGAAAGGAGAATGAATGTTCATGCCGTAAAGTGCAACGGCTCTGATCTACATGCAAAGTCCTCCCCCGCAAAAAGTGAAAACGTTTCCCTTCCTTCCACTAACCCCATCCCTCCCCTTTTTCTATCGCTTTGGTGAATTGTAAATTGTAAAAGTAGTCCGCGGTGGCTCAGTCGGTAACACATCTGACTACCATGCTAAAGGTCCCGGGTTCGATCCCCGGCCGGTTCAAATCCGGGAACTTTTCTAACGATGGAAGCGGCCCCGGCGCCCACCCAGCGTCGAATAACATGGCTACCTGGGGGAAACCCTGGGGGGGGGGGGGTAAAGGCGGTCAGGGGTGTGATGCTGATCACATCACCCCCACTCACGACCAGATCAAGAAAGTGTGGGGCGTTACCCCCACACCCCCTATACGCCTTCATGGCGTGGTGCTAAGCTAAGCACAGGGGAGCACTTTACCTTTTTTCTCTTTAAAACTAGCCCGTAAAAAGCTACCTTCTCTAGTTAAGTATGCTCCAATACAAGTGTTAAACATTAAAGTGTCTTGTCTAGATTTAAAAGGCCTGTGTAGTTAGCAGTATATAGTTGTAAAGTTTCGGCACACAGACCGATCTCCGGCCGTGTCTGAAATATGCAAGACCTTAGACGAAGCGAAATTCTTCCGTCCGAGTTGCACTTCGACTGCAGCGCCTAATACGGACAGTAAGCGAACGAGTAAAGTAAACAAGACTGCGATGTAGCGTACTCCATGCTGCGGGCTAGATTGCTCGTTTAATTGGCGCTTTCGAACTGCAGAAGATGACGTCACTTCCGACAAGACCGTACTTCAAGAAACATGTAAATACTTAGATTATAAACTATAGGGCTCAACAGATGACGTTGTATTTAGTATACATCTCGATTGCTTGTTTTTTGTGGAGATGTACATAAGTGCAGGGTTGTTAAAGTTCCAAGAAATGTAAATAAATTCAATTCCGGTCCAGGAGAGAGAATTAGCAAGCGTAAATGGGTTCTGGACCGTAAAGAACCTTTTTATCTGTAAAGTATTTCAACCTTTTTTCTGGATCAATTTAAATACTGTCAAGGAACATTTATTCCGGATCAGTTTGAATAGAATCACAGTTCCGTATTGAAATGAAACAATACGCAACTTGTACCGAATTTAAATTGTGCGGGATAAAGGTTCCGGTGCTGTTACGGAACCTAATAGAAACCATTAGAATTTATGAGTTCTTGGACCTTGAACAAATATGCATGAATATTATAACGAACACGCTGGTGGGTCACTAGTATATATTATGCTGTTTTTACCTGAGGGAAATTAAAAAGTATCAGAAAGTTTGCATCCTCCACAACAATGGTTGAAACAATCTTATCAGCTGAAGATATGGAAATCAGAATCGTTTACTTGCCTTATTATTTGTGCATTCTTTCTCGGAAGATGCTTGAGAACCGAGCTTAAACTCCCCCAGATGCTTTGTTCAGAGGGATATTTCTGAGAATAATCTTCCACTTCGATCTGGCCATGTATATTCATTCGGGTGTGAATGAGAACACCTGGTTTCTAGCTTGACACCAAAGAGGCACGACAGACCTTCCGGTTAAGCTTCTGTGACGTCATTCACTGTCGTGACAATCCGTAGAATAGTCGCGCAGCTTGCAGCCATTCGAATTTTGAGGCTACAACAGACGACATTGAAATATTAGGTTTGCGATTGGGCGAGATGCCGCCAAGATATTCGCAAATGTGTGTATGATTCATTTATTTTACTTTGTTTTCCTACCACTTTTAGCTGATCGCGACGATGAGGGTGAATGATTAAATTAAATTAAATTGATGAAATGGCAATCACAGACACACACGGGCAGGACACAAGTTCCACATAGGCGTCAGCGGGGAAAGGGGGGGGGGGTCGAACCGGTCGGTCGACCCCCCCTGGAAGTTTCCATCTATTTTTTTTCAATTTATGGCAATTTATAAACGAAGCGCTTTATTTCACCTCATTTTGCGTCATTGTTTAAAAATGGTCTTCAGAATCTTTCATGATTTGCAACACTGAAATTCGGTTCATTTGAAACTTTGACATGTTTTGAAGCTTCTTATACTACTGCGTTTGCTGCTGCTCCTGCTACTAATGTTAGAAGTAACTATATGTAATCTTGGTTTTAACAAGTACTATATTATTCATATAATAACAGAGGCGTCTCGTGAACGCATGCGGTGCATGCGTCAATTGTGGGAAAAAGGACAGCTTGCTCTGCGACATTCATGAGCAGTTCTACATTCTAATTTTATATAGGAGAAGTATTTATTTTACACGAGAGCGCTGAACTAAGCTTATATTACATTCCTTGGATCTGAAGTGAAAGAAAGTAATAATTCTTTTCCCACAATTGATGCATGCGTCACTTCAGATCCAAGAAATGTTCGGTAATTGGCCTATAAGCTTAGTTCAGCGCTCTCGTGTAAAATAAATACTTCTCCTATATGAAGAAATTAGAATGTAGAAATGCTCATTAATGTCGTCGCTGAGCAAGCTGTCCTTTTTCCCACAATTGACGCATGCGCAACATTCACCGAATGCGTTCACGAGACGCCTCTGTATAATAAACTTATTGGATGCTAAAATAAACTGAACTGAAACTCCTACTACTACTACTACTACTACTACTACTACTACTACTACTACTACTACTAGTAGTAGTAGTAGTAGTAATAGTAATAATAATAATAATGACCACTGAAAATGCTAATAATGCAATAATTTTAATATTGAACCCCGCTTTAACAAACTTCTGCATATGCCACTGGTCTGTATCATACTATTTTTGAGGGAAGGTGGTGTCCTCGACATCTTCGATTCGACCCCCCCCCCCAGGAAAATTTCTGGCGACGCCCATGCACATAGGATTATACTGACTGAGAGTTCGGACACCAGAACCTTGTAGGTCTGCAAAATGCAGTCCAGTGTGTGTTAATTGCAAGAGGGACGTTGACATTCGGGTGTCTTTAAAAAGGGTCATATTCCTTACACCCCGCAAACTTGATTTTTTTTACTCCACTTTTAAGCTTACGTAGGCCAACCAGGACCGGCTACAGTTTAAAGTAGGCCTTGAACTGAGCACTGCGACCTGTTTCGACAGAGTTTCGACCTCTGTACCCCAAGAGTACGTATGTTGTACAGCCAACCAGTGGCGTGCCCAAGGGGGGGATTGGTCCAGTATTTAAAAAAAGAGCGTCAAAGGCAGAAAAATATGGTAAAATGAGGACTGACTACTTAAAAATGTGCACATAACCCCCCCCCCCCTTTTTCGAAAATCCTGGGCATGCCACTGCAGCCAGCGCACTAGCGTACGGAGGATTTAGTTTCGGAAGTTGATTTCATTGTAGAAGTGGATAATACATGGCTGCGTTCTATGGGGGAGGGGGCCAGGATACACAATAAAATATTTCGTAATTGCAATTTTTAACCTTAGTTTTAAAAGCTGTTCAAAGGCAAAAATGGTAATTGGTAGTCATTTTAAGGGGTGTAACCACTTTCTTGTTTTTCTCGAGTTCTTTATTGCTTTCATTTGAACGTTTTTTTTAATCAAAATTTCGAAGGGCTGTAGCCCCAGCAGTCCTCCCACTGCGTACGCCATTACCCAATGGCAGTGTAGTTTTGTTGATTAGAATCGGATGATTCATCCATTGTGACAACTTTCTTCCATTTGGAACCCGCCAGGTACTTTTCATACAGTTTCACAATACGTCGTATGAAAACTTAGCATGGAAAAGGGCCATTACGTAACCCTCCCAATACCGGTTGATTTTCGGCGCACTACCAATACTCCGGCACCTACAAGGTCAGACACAACACTGCTCCCGCCAGCAGACCCATAGTTCCAGCATGATACACCAGGTGGCAGCACCGCAACGAAAATGGTCGGATATAAAGCGAACAACCTCTGTATTCTGCTTATTAAAGTTTGTATTTCAATCCATGATTATCATGTTGTGGAAAACGGACTGAAAGAGAATGGTGATATTCATTTCGCCTACTGGGTCCCGGGTTCGAATCCCGCTCGGGCATGTTTGTTTGTGAATGTCCATTCATCAATTTAATAATTTCATCACTCATCCCCATCTTCGCAAATTAGCCAAGAGGCACAAAACGCGAAGTAAAATAAAATATGTCAAATCAAAAATCAAATCATTTCGCCTACTATTACAGTTGCCGTTGGGTGTACACAGTGGCGGCGATTGTGTTCCGAAAGTGGGTTAGGGGGCAAGATGCCAAATCTGGGATGCGGCAAGGACAGTTTACTTTCATTGGTACATAAGGTTCAACACAGTGTAGGGGCAAAAGTGGGCAAAAAGCGGGAGGGCGACAACTCCCCCCTCGGCCCCCCTAATCGCCGCCACTGACCCGTGTACATTCAAACTAAGCTGTTCGAGATTCAAATAGAATTTTACTGATGATCCGAAGCACGAAAACTTAATGATATAACAGTAATCGAACGCGGAAATTCACGAGGCGATTTGAGATAAATCCAGCAATATACAAGTAATAAGTGAAAACATTATTTGCCGGAGATAAACATAAAAATTCTGCTTTTATTCTTGTTATAACAAGAAAGTAGTGTAGGTAACAATCTTGATTCACTGTTTTCCTTGTAACATGCCCGAGCGAAACATCCTTATTTGCATTTTAACGATATTCCACTGCACGTACGTGGTAATGAGGATTAAAGATGCGAGAAGCAAATCTCGTTCTGTTAAGCTCGCAGTGCAAAAGTACACTTTAAAGAAAAACGTAGGCCCTTCTTGCACTCTCAGTAGTTCAATAACACTATAAAAGCTCATTTTCTCCCCTTACGGCAGGTTGTTTCTTCAAGGTTGGCAGTCGGCTTTCACATTTAATGGCACTGTTGATGATTCACGCTTTCGTGTCTCGGTTTTTAGTTCGAACCGCACCGCCAGAGGCGCTTTCGATATTTTTATTTCACGGGATACTATCATGTGGTTTACTATGGACGGACAACTCAAGGTAACTTGACATGCAAGGTCTTATCGTTTTGAACTTTCCGTCAGGTGGCAGGTCGAGTCAATCAAAATACTAATATTAATTATACAGGCCCGTACGCAATATTTTTTTGAGCGAGGGGCCAGATCCATGTATTTATGTGTATACATACATACACATATATACACACACACACACAGTGATGGCGGCTATTTGGGGGGGGCTGGGGGCAGTTACCCCCGACGATTTTTGCCACTTTTGTGCCTCTTAATGCTTGTCTACCAAAACAAAATAACTCCCCTTCCCCAGTTCTGGCAAGTTCTGAGTTTCGCAAATATTTTCAAATTTCCTTTATTTTCTTATACCAGAACCATTGAACAGCCACGATAATTCTATGTGTAGAAAATTATATATTTATAAATTAAATTATGCACATTAGCAATTGTTATTACAATAAAGAATTCTAAACGAAGGATCATAGCAGGCTATGGTTAACCAAAAAGAGAGAGAGAGAGAGATTTGCATCTGGTAGCCAGCAACGGCGATTGGGTGGCAAAACTGGGGGGCAAGGACAATTTACTTTCTCTTAGTAGACAAGTTGGAGTATGAGTTCTTGTTTTATGTCCACTTTTATGCACAGATAGACTAATTGGAACTGGACCTACAGTTTATAGTGGGATCCGAACCATTATGCGCCTCCTGGTCTTGAGGTAGCCTTGCATCCATGGTTATAAAACTAAATGTACTCAATATCGTAGGCCGCAGATTCTGGAGACTGCCTCTCCTTACAACAAACACATTCATTTATTCAAAGGACAAAATTTCAAATGTTAGAAGTTTGAAAAATCGTCGATGTTATTCTCGTAACTTTTTATAGGTTCACATTTAAAAATTTCATGGCTTAAAGGGGGGGCATGGCCCCTCCCCTGGGTATGGGCCTGCCTTTGTATATAATTGGTGACATCAATTTCTATATCGAATACGAAGTTTATTCTATCTGTTTCTTACTCTAATTAAAATGTTTTTTTTTCTGCATGTTGAATTCAACATGATTGGCTGTTCTCGCAACAAGAGTAGTTGCGAACTATTTGGTAGCTAATTTTCTTAGTCAAAATATCATGTGCACTTATAACATGTACAGTCGAAGGCAGAGATAATAGAAGAAAAATGGTCATATAACCATCTTCATTCATTATTGTACACAATGAGAGGTTTAAGAATTAAATTAACTCCACAAAGAAGCAGCTGACAGTCTGTACCAAGATCAGAACAATTGTATTCCTTAAAAAAGCGATTGTCTTTGCTACCGACTGTACTGAGCAACGCACTTAATAAATCGTAGTCCTTTCTGCAGTTAAATTAGCTTCTAAAATGAACATCTCAGACAACAGTTTACGTAATCTACTCCCATTTTTATCAGCACACTGGAAAGTAATCCAAAAACTCGGCCAGGGTCTCCGTTTATTGATGTAATGTGAGATACTGACAATAGATGTCGCTACCTACCGCCTTTCAGACTCGTAAAAAGCCTATGTTGAGAGTTCGTTTCCTTTCGCACGCGTATCTTGTTTAGACGTTCCAGAAATAGCAGTTGCAGAGCGGTTGGCGTTATTTGGTAAAGACGATGAAGCGAAGGTTGTGTTTGAGGGTAAAGATAGAATGCTGTGAGGAGGGATGGGGTTGTTGCCAAGAAGGGTTGTGGCTGCAACAGGAAACGATCAGGGTAGTTACAGCAGGGAATGAAACAGTGGCGTCGAATTCAAATACATTGGAGGGATGGGACAGAGAATCTCATTTCGCCCTACATTCAGCGCATATGCAAGATGGTTATGCAGTGTTAAAGTCTTAATGTAACTGTGAGCCTCCGTTTAATGACAATGATTTGGGTGGGGATTATTGTTTCTTTCAGACAAGAAACCAGGCTCTCATATTTCCACTTTTAGATGAAGCTGCGAGAATTTTCGTGACAAGTAAGTTGGAGGTTAAACAAGTAGAAAGTAGGGTTCCCTTGACCCCTCTGCATTACATTCTATACACTTTCGATCTAGGCCATACTGGATATGATGTGATCAGCACCGCGCTCCGGCCACTTTTAGCCCCCTCTTGGTTCCAATTAATTATAGGCTGTGTGAGCTCCAGGGTTGGTGGACACTGTCGGAGGTCACCCGTGTCGGAACTCGAAGAACGTCCTACCCTATACTACCGCGGTTTTTGACATCTTCACAAATTCAAACGAAATTCAGATTAAGATCTTTGAAAGGCAATTCGACATAAGTTTGTACTCAATTCAGTACACGATTAACCTTGATTATTGCTTTCCATTATGCAGTATAAACCCCGTACCGTGGTCGTGCGGTCTAAGAGTTTGGGGTTGGGCTACAGGACGCGCGCGTTCGAGTCTCTTGGGGGAAGCGTAAGAACTTTTCTGCTGAGATATCGGCCTGTGTATGGGACCGGTGGCCTTCCAATATTGTGACGAAATTGGGGAGAAAGCAAGATTTTTCCGGGGGGGCAAACTAGGCACATATCCCCCATAATAGTGTTTCCTCTTTACAAAACACTTTTCAGATTGAAGTTATCAAGTTCCTACAACTCCCTTCCAATAATTAAGAAAATTACTGTGACTGAAATGAAATATATGTTATTAATATATAAGTTTATAGTAACATCCATTTTCCATGGTGCGACGCCAAGGGTCCCGGGTTCGAATCCCGCTCGGGCTTGGTTGTTTGTAAATGTCCATTCATCAATTTCATCACTCATCCCCATCTTCGCAAATTAGCCAAGAGGTAAAATAAACTAAATCAATCAATCAATCAATGTTCCATGGTGAGCGTGCCCTCCCCCTTGCCCCCCCCCCTCCGTCCATGGCTACGAATGAGTAGCGTAACCCGGTCATAGAAAACCTACAACAGCGATTGGGGGTTCCTCATGCTGACCACATGTCATTTCGCCACTGGCCGGCAGTCTGGAGGTAGGCCCTGGCCCCCAAGGTCTGTTGCGCCACCGGTTACTTTTTACATATATTTTCTATTATGCAGTATAAGAACAATAATGGAAACATGGATTGAAATACAACTATATTTTACTTCCTAAGAAACAAATTTATAAACACTGTTCTTTGAAATTGGGCCTCGACCTTCTGCGGAAACAAGCGCCCTTCCCCCTCGTGTCTATGACGTTGGCAAGTGTGTAAACCTTAGAAAGAATGGTGGCTGGTCTAATTACCGGAAATTACACAACTCCCAAAAGCAGATCTAATTTCCTTTTCAATTAAAATTTCTGTCAATAAAAGACTTCCTTCACGATCTTGGTACTTCCCTAAGACCCCGAAAAGAACAAAAGAGCTAAAACACACGAGGAAATGTTAATGACAGTATGCCTGCCTGCCATTATAATTGCCCGCAAGTACAGTGGGATCCATGAGTATTACCGTGCAAATTGTCCATCACCGTGTTCGTGCACTTCATTTGACCCAATACGAGCTTCAAGAATTAAAAGAAAACTCAAAACAAGCTGTTGACAACTTCTGCACCAGCATACATAAAAATCCATCGCTTAAAAACACACAGGATGTAAGAGAAAAATTAATGAAAATAGTCAATTTGCACGGTAATACTCATGGATCCCACTGTACAATCACCGTCAATAACAATGGAGCCCATAGATCCTGAAATATTCGCTTTCCTGCATGAAAGTGGGTCTTAATAGCAAATTTTCGATGGCAACTTCTATCACCGCCGTCGAGTTAGATAACACACATAACGCCTTGCAGGAAAGCTAGTACGTTCAGAATCAAGGTGTCCCATTTTTATTAACGGTGACTGTACATTCGAATATTTGAAGCTGCAATACAGTCAATATTATTCGTATTTTTCTAAGCATGGGAAGAGCAAATTGATGCACATAGGAAGAACGGAAGAGGTAATTGAAAGAATACACATAATATGCGATGGAATAGAACTGGAGCAGACAAAGATATGAGTACCTGGGAACAATCATAAACCAGACAGGAAGAAAAGAAGAGGAAGTGATGAATAGAGTAAGGAAATCTAACAATGCATGCTACCAACTAAGCCAGACCATTTTTGGAAAAAGGGAAATAGACACCAAAACTAAACGACAAGTATATAAGTCAGTAGTGGAACTAATTCTACTATACGGAAGTGAAAGCTGATCAGTAAGAGGAAAGGAAGTAAGACAAATAACGACAGTTGAGATGAAATGCTTCCGTAGAATAGTTGGTAAAACGAGAAGATATATGAGTACGTAATGAAAGAATCAGAGAGGAATTAAATCAGAAGCCAATAGAAGAAAAACTGACACAAAGACAATTAAAATGGTTCAGACATGTTGTAAGAATGGACGAAGATAGAAAAGCAAAACAATTTATAGAAGCTAGAACAGAGGGAAGGAGAACAAGAGCTAGACCCCGGAAGACATTCGAAAAAGGAATAAAAGAAATAGGACAAGAGAAAGGAAAAGGAATAACCGAATTGAAGAGAATGGCAAAGAAACTGGAGAGATGGAAGGAGTGGATAGAGGCAACCCCGACGCTATGAGGCAAAAGGGAACAGAGGAAGAAAAAGGTTGCTCCCAAACACAGCATGCGGGGCGGAATCCTCGACATATAATTTGCAGTTACTGCCTTGTTGAATTGAATATCTATTTTTAGAATTCCTTGGCCATAAAACACTGTAGAGATATCCATAATCAGTAACTGTGTCTTGCTTTCCCAACTGAAGACTATTGGCTTCCCTAAGTTAGATGTAGTCCTATTCAGACCAGAGCTGCCAACCTCAATCTCTCAATACTGTGCACACGTGTCCAATGGTTCGTAGATATTAGACGTTCTTCTACACGTGTGTCTGTATATACCTTCATGATTTATTTGTTGTTTTAAGTCCACTTTATGCACAGGAAGGCTAATCGGGACTGGACCTACAGTTTAAAGTGGGATCCGAACCACTGTGCCATGTACTTCACTGGGTATTGAACCCGGGATCCCTTGGTTACAAGGCGACGACGTTACCACTACGCCATCGGGAAGGCCAGACCTTCAAAACGCCAGTACGTATATAAATCTGCGGGGTAAACTACATTATTCATCTTGCAGTTGCACCCAGAAAGCCAATAACTTTAAATAGTTCGATAGCTACTTACTATTCCGGTTATTTTTCAAATGTGTTCGAAAAACCTCATTATTGCCACTTTTATTGAAGTTTATGTATACATATAAAATTATCCATGACAGAGATGTGGACCGTAATTCCGTATGGGACATGAAATTGCCGTGCACGAGGACCAAAGGTTGGCAACGCTGATCCAGACGTTCTTTACCTCATGCAATAAGATAAGCCAGTGGAACCAAAGTTGTACGTGTTTGTCACGCTTTGCCCCAACGGATTCTGTGATTTTCGTAAGATAGCATGCTTATTATGATAAGGATTGTTTTCAACACCAGCTGATAAGGAGAAACAATATTCCTTTTTTTTAGACGAGTTGAGGTTGTGACTGAAATACCATTGCAAAACTTTTCATTTCATTTTACTCAACAAAAGTTTTGTTGCTTCATCTTGCGTCACCAACGGGGAGCGAGGGTGGGCACCATACCACCGCAAGTTCCTGCAAACCAACAATTTTCCCCATCCAAACAGCCTTAAGTAATTAATATCGTAAGATTTTAGGACATTGCCAAAGTGTTTATAGCAAACCGGGGTCCATGGTTCGAATCCAGACATAGGCATCGGCGTGTTTTGTTTCATCAATTTCATCTTTGCGATTGCCAAAAGTGGCAGAAGAGCGAGATAAAGTAAATAAATTATTCAATTAATTATTTGTTTGTAGCAAAATTTTAACAATATAACCAATTGTGTATTCCGTGCAACGATTTACACAAACATAAACAAAATACCCAACATTTTCGCAACACCCCCAACGAAAAATTACTTCCCAAAGGCCTATTTTCTAATTTTACCAGTAAATTTGTTTTTATATTGCTAGAACCTTCATGCACTTCGAGATTGAAAATTCTGGGTAACCTTCGGATTTCGTTTATGCTGAAAAATATATTTCAAAATAATTCATTTTAGGACCTCATTGAAATAAAACATTTTGTAGCCTTTCTAAAAATAAAAACAACTAGATTTCAATGTCAAAGAGAATAAACCGTTTAGAAATCGGATTTAGAATAAGAAAAAGTCAAACTCGGAATTGAGAGGGCGTTTCCATTTCTCCAACAGGTGGCGTTGAAGTGCAGGGAAAAAAAAGTTGTAAAGTGCACATTCATTGTTTGGCGGTGACAAAGGACTTTGTGGTAAAAACTTATCCTTCTTCGGTCATTGCAAAGGTGAAATTGGGGGGAAAATCTCTTCTACGCAGCAGCTTTCTTCAATCGATCTGCTGCGGGAGAAAGAGAACTCGATAGATGGCGCCTGAATCGCTGACGGGGAAGCTGGTTTAGTGCATCGTCATTTATGAGAGTGCAACAGCTTTTTTTTTTTTTGTGCCCCTTCGTCCAAACGAGAAACCGAGAGAAAGCGTACTTCATTCGCGATAAACTTACTTTATATACGAACGGGGAACTTAATGGAATAATTCTGCAAAGATGCAGGTAAAACAACTTTTCAACAAATGGAAAGCAACCAGAACAATCCAAAAATATGTAAGGTTGATGTTGTCAGTGTAAAAACCTCTGCCCTTGTGCTCATTGTAAACTGTCCCGCAGTAAAGAAACAATAATTTAGGTTGGTATTGAGCTCCTGCGTAGGCTGTTGATCTTAGTAGGACGTTCCCGGGTTCGATCATAGGTGGAAACTCTAGTACAGTGGGATCCATGAATATTGCTGTGCAAATTGTCCATGACTATCTCCATTATTTTTTCTCTTACACCTATGTGTTTTTAAGTGATGGATTTTTATGTATGTTGGTGCAGAAGTTGTCAACAGCTTGTTTTTGAGTTTTCTTCTAATTCTTGAAGCTCTTACTGATTCAAGTAAAGTGCACGAACATGGTGGTGGACAATTTGCATGGTAATTCTCATGAATCCCACTGTACGGTACAATCTCGTCTAGTAGTCCCACACCACAGAGCTAGGGAAGAAGAACTCGCGGTTAGAAAGAAATTAATGTTTAGTTTGCAGTACGGAGCATTAAGCAGAAGTTATTAACCGAAAGCTAATGTATGTTAGGCAACTTAAAAGTATAACAAATCCTTTCACCTTGCATTATTTAGCTGGCCTTTTCTTCTCTGCTCTGAGGTGCTGGACAAATTACTACGTACAGTAGAATCCATGAGTATTATCGTGCAAATTGTCCATTACCATATTCGAGCACACTGTGTGACCCAATAAGAGCTTCAAGAAATAATAGAAAACTCAAAACAAGCTGTTGACAACTTCTGCACCATCAAACATAAAAATCCATCGCTTAAAAACACACACGATGTAAGAGAAAAAATAATGAAAATAGTCATGGACAATTTGCACGGTAATACTCGAGGATCCCACTGTACATACACATATTTGAGTAAGTAAAGGCATGACAAGGGCGCCCTAAAGGTTTTCTCCCCCGTCGTCCCCCCATGCACTGCGGAATTTTGCATTTTATAGATCCGGACACAAAAAACTGATAAAGGAAGATAAGTTTTGTAGTAGTTGCAATATGTATATGTTGGAATATTATGTTGTGTCGGGGTTATGAACACACATGGTTCTACCTCGGAGAATCATCACTAGGGCTAGAAATTTCATGACTTAGCATATTTTTTTGGGTAAAGGTGATGTGTTTCGTAAACATATAGAAATTCATATTATGAAGAAACTTATTAAATAAAGGTGCTTTTTAAGGGCATATTTGGCCATTTCTGCGTGATAGAGCCTATTTTGATGGCTTTTCGGTTATATTCAACATATTTTTGCATTTTCAAGAAATATACAGTCATTTTCGAAGTGGATTTGTTCGTACACCATTGTTTACTCGAGTTTTTTTCTTTTATTTTTTTTGTACTGCAGCAAAATCTCTTTAATTTTTATTGGAAATTTAGAGAAAGTATTCATTGTGCATTGCAACCAGTAATGTGCATCTACGCGAAAACAACGATAGTCTACATTCTACACGTAGACTATTTTATACACGTAGATTACGTAATCTATGTAAACAACATGGCGAAAGGTGATAACTTAGCAAAGGGCGCCGTGGAATTAAAAGAAAATTATACTGCGTATCAGTTGCTGATGTGTGAAGAGAACTTTTCATACTTTTTCTTCAAAATTCGAACAATTTCTCACCTAGGAAGAAACCTAATATAGGAAATATTCTGTGTTTTATGGGGAAAAGACCACTCTTGCCTCACGACTGCCATCTGTTGTTGTTTTTTGCATACCATTTATCTTCTTCCATATGATAATAGAAGAGAAGATAAATTTTGTTGAAATGTGAAAATATTTCAGCATTTAGATATTGATGTTTGAAACAGTCCAGTTATAAGGGCATATTTTTCAAATTATAGTGCATATTTTGTTAAATTTTAAGTCATAAGAGCATATTTTATTTTGCATATTTTAGTGATTTTTATGTCATAAAAATCCAAGCCCTAATCATCACTATGTATCTTTATGAGCATTTTTTACCATAAACATAATGAAGCTCATCCCATGTCTTAACAGTATGTATCCTTGCCGTTCCAGGTTTACAACCAAGTGGTCCGAGAGTTATGACAGAGGAGCTGAAGAAAGTGGGAATTGGCAGTCCAGAATCCGATTGCAACTCTAACCACACCAACAAAACTGACCATGCAGGGGAGACCACCGGGAGCTACGTGAGCAACGCTTCTTCCCAAGATGTAGACTTCATTCAGGACAACTCAGACTATCAGTGGTTTCTTGATTATGGGTGAGTAATTGCCTCCTTTCTTGCACTTGAGTTCGCATGTGCCCGGAACCAAACAATTGATTTTTAACTTCGTAGTTTTAGATGAAAGCAGAGGCGTCTCGTGAACGCATGCGGTGAATGCTGCGCATGCGTCAATTGTGGGAAAAAAGACAGCTTGCCCTGCGACGACATTCATGAACATTTCTACATTCTAATTTCTTCATATAGGAGAAGTATTTATTTTACAAGAGAGCGCTCAACTAAGCTTATATTACATTTCTTGGATCTGAAGTGAAAGAAAGTAATAATTCTTTTCCCACAATTGACGCATGCGTCACTTCAGATCCAAGAAATGTAATATAAACTTAGTTCAGCGCTCTTACGTAAAATAAATACTTCTCCTATATGAAGAAATTAAAATGTAGAAATGCTCATTAATGTCGTCGCAGAGCAAGCTGTCCTTTTTCCCCACAATTGACGCATGCGTTCACGAGACGCCTCTGGTCGTATCTGATTAAGCTAAGTTTTAATACACGTTCTTAGAAGTGGGTTAGCTACAAACAATAATTTCCAATAGCCTACTGGGAAGCGGCGATTTTCACTGAAGAATCGCACATGGAGGTTGTCCTCGACTCCATCTTCCTCCTCCCAGTTCATGATTTTGGACTCCCGATGGTCAATGTTTTCCTCCGCTTGTCGGCCATCTTGTAGTTGGCACCACAGTTCCTTCCTGAAGATCCTCCACCAATCATCCCGTCCGGCTATTCGAAGATGCGTCGAATAACTACTCAACCAAGAACAAAACACAATCAGTATTGTTCTTTTATTTCCAACACCGTATGAAAGATTCCAAACATTACATACAGGGGAACCAAAACTGGTTCTAACGATCGAAGCGGCCCCGGCGCCCACCCAGCGTCGAATAACATGGGTACCTGGGGGAAACCCTGGGGGGTAAAGGCGGTCAGGGGCGTGATGCTGATCACATCACCCCCACTCACGACCGGATCAAGAAAGTGTGGGCGTTACCCCCACACCCCCTATACGCCTTCATGGCGTGGTGCTAAGCACAGGGGAGCACTTTTTTTTTTTAAAATAACCAAAACCGAACTAATTCAGGCGCCAGGCTACTTTTCTCAGTAGCAAACTTAATTTTTTGCAAATATGCTCAAGAAAGCTATGAATCCACTTTGAAATAAGATTTTAAAACATTTTATTTATTAATTAATACAAGATTGGATTAAAAGCAGTGGCGGCGATTAGGGGAAGCGAGGGGTGGGCAGTTGCCCTCCAGTTTTCGCCACGTTTGCCCCCCGCACTATGCCAAATCTTATCTACGAAGGGAAATGTACTGTCTTTGTCCCCTCCCCCCAGTTTTGGCACCTTGCCCACCTGGCGCAGACTCCATGGGGCTTGGGGGGCTCGAGTTTCCCAATGTTATCGATGTGGGGGTAGAGCCCCCCAAATAATTTTGCTGAAGAGAATCTAATGTATTATTTTGCTTCTCTTGTAAAGTTTACTCTGAATTGTGCCACATGAACTTTACTTTGAATACACATTTGAAATGTTCTAAACCATCAACTTTGGGGGGCTGAGACCGCTAAACCATCAACATTGGGGGGGGGGGCTATGACCAGAGACAGCAAAACACATGACTTATTACTATATACTAAGTATTATATAATTATGAGTATTGTTAACAATTTTACTAAAAAGAGTTTCAAAAGAAGATGTGCATGAACTAGGAGAGTGGATGGGACGTTCGGGCTACAAATGGCTCTTACGTGACATTCAGAACGAGATCATTGATATATAAGGGAGATCTGTTTTGCGCTCCGGGAATATTTAGCTATTATGGTTGACGAAACTTGTGACATATCCATCCGTGAACAATTGACATTTTGCATTCGAACTGTTAATGAAAATTTTAATATTTTTGAGGAATTCATGGGCTTTTACGTGATTCCGAACACTGAGGTCAAAACTTAAAAAAGGGAAAGAGTGAGCCATTCATTAATTTATTTCAGTGATCAGAGCCCCCCCCCCCCCCCCCAATAATTTTGACAAGTCTGCGCCCCTGCACCGATATTCACGGGTTCAAATCCCGGGGTGGGCATGGGAGTTCTTGGTGAGTCTTTCTTCATCAATGCCATCATATCAGCGTTCTTTCACATCTTCACGATTAGCCAAAAGTGGTGGAAAAGCAACGCTAAGTAACACAAATATTTATACGACTGAAGAGGCACATTTTCCAAAACTTGATATTAAAGAACAGGAGAAATTAGACAATAGATAATGTCTAGAGAATATTGAACTCTAGAAAAATCAGTTACTAAATTATTGTAAAAATTACATTAAAAGTAAGCACTCGAAAAAGTAATGAATTAATTTCCACTGCTAATTAATAGCATTTGATATTTTACCACTGTTTGTGTAAGAAACTATAAATAGGGTACTCGTTAGTATATGCGTAATATCTCGTTAGTACGAGGGTCACTATTTATATTTTGAGCCTAACAATGAAAAAACAGGAATTTGGCATTGAAAACTGCTTTATTGTTTTTCGAAGTATTCTCCTTTATGGTCAATACTCTTTTGCATTCATTCGAACCATTTGTCAAAGCAGTTTTTCCAATCTTCTTGAGACACCTCCATAATATGGTTTTTGAACGCATCAACGGCGTCTTCCGCCGACGAAAATAGTTGTCCACGCAATTTATTCTTGACATTCGGGAACAAGAAGAAGTCATTGGGTGCCAAATCAGGACTGTACGGCGGATGACCCATCAATTCGATTTTTTGACTGTTCATAAAGTCGGTTGTTAGACGAGATGTGTGACAGCTGGCATTGTCTTGATGAAGAATGATCCGACGGCGTTTGTTTGTTTTCCGTATTTGACCGAAGACCTCTGGCAAACAAAATTGTTGTGTACCATTCAGAGTTGGCCGTTCTACGTTCCTCTAAAGGCACAGTTGCCACATGACCAGTTTTCCCGAAAAGACAGGCGACCATTTGTTTTGATGTGCTTCGAGCGCAAACAACTTTTGTTGGATTGGGTTCATCTTGAAACACCCATACAGTCGACTGCTGTTTACGTTACGGATCATATGCATATATCCATGATTCGTCACCTGTTAAAATCTTATATACGTCTTTTGAAGCACCACGATTGTATTTATTGAGCATTTGTTTGCACCAATTGACGCGAGCGTCTTTTTGAGTTTTTGTCAAATTGTGTGGGATCCAACGAGAACATACCTTTCTCACAGCTAAATGATCGTGTAATATTTTATATATGCTGGTGGAACTAATGCCTATGGTTGCCTCAATCTCACAGTATGTCACATGACGATCTTGCAGTATTAGGTTTTGCACAGCATCAATGTTTTCTTGAACAACAACTGATTTTGGACGACCTTCGCGAATCTCGTCGGTGAGCGAATGGCGGCCACGATTAAATTCGTTATACCAGCGTTTCACAGTGGCAAAGGATGGGGCTTCATCGCCAAATGTGGAAGTAAGTTGATCGATGCACTCTTGTCTTGATAATCCACGTCGAAAATCGTAAAAAATCATCGCACGAAAATGTTCACGAGTTAATTCCATTTTATTGTTGTCGCGCAATCTCCAAGGCAACATAAACAACACAAATGAAGCTATTGACAAAACATTTGAAGTACGTTATGGTCAATAATACCATACGATTCCGTGCAAACGTCAAATCGCGCCTAACTTCAATCAGTGTTGCCAAGGATCAAAGTATAAATAGTGGCCCTCGTATATGCATACGCACTCACGTGAAGAGGATTCAGTTTTTTGTAGAGGTTATTTCCAATATCATACAAATAAAGAAATTAAAATATTTTCTTATTCTTGTTCACGAGCTGCATGTTTTTCAGCACAAACTTAAATTTTCAACAACAGATGGCACCTCTCTCGCAATTCTGAAATTCTAATTGTGTAGAAATGATTGCGAATCGCTTAGATATTATATTTTTAGAAATGTGTTATAGTAAATATTGTACATGATGCGGAACAATAAATTTAGAATTGTTGAAAATTTATCTTACATATATTTATTACTTTGGAAGATGGCATGTTTATTGAACTGTGACTTTATTCAAGTTAACTATAGGATGGTAGATGCATAGCATATATTTTTCTAAGTTCATTTGATATTTTTGTAGAGAGCGCTTTACACCCCTGAGTTGACTTTGATTTTATTTATTGTGAATGTTTCTGCGTCTTCTTCACTTGGTGTCCAATGTAGTGTTGCCAAAATCTCAACTTGAACCTTTTAATAGTTAACTGTGCTAATATCATCTGCCAGGCTTATTAGCACGATTATCTCTGACGTCAGAGCTCTCAACTGAAGATATCTTCGCATCCTGAGACTATCCCTAGCTTCTTCATTTCTTACTCTTTCGCAGGTGTACGGAAGTTTCCACTCGTCGTCTTTTGAAGAAAGTTAAGTTTGCGCTCTCTACTGCCACAAGGTTTCCATCCCTTCAATCGGAGATATGGCAACACTGCACGAGATGCTATTATATCTCGTAGTAAATCCCCAATATCTCCAACGGGAGAGACGGGAACCTGCGGCCAAACCCAAGAGGGATGAAGGCGGGATTCGAACCCAAAGCACACGATGAACTTGCAACACTAACCACCTTGCCATTCTACTATAACATAACAGAATTCCATAGAGCATGTCACCTCCTCTGGGTTTTATCTCGTTTCATTATTAATGCAATAACATCCTATGGTCAACTTGACTAAAATAAGAATTCAGTGACTTACGAAATTTGATTTATAATGACAGAGCTTCACCGCACGTAGGCGGTGCGGAGGTAAGGCTCCACACATTCACGATCTCAGCCTTACAGTTATAAAGATATTGCTTGATGTCTATGAACGCCATCTTCCTCAGTAGTAACGCTCCAAAAGCAGCTACAAGAACTCTAGGCAACAAGTCTTAACTCGCCATGTACACAAAAAACAAAATAAATCAATTTTATTACCTTTTAGTTTCGAAATGTGATCGCATATTTTGATTTCACTGGTATTTTTTTTGTCTAAAATTTGGTGCGAAAGGATAATAAAAAACTATAACATACGTGTAGCGCTGCTTTCTTGCAGGAGAGGCGAATGGAGGGTTATGACAGAGGGACAGTAACCCCTGTTAGGAATTTATTTTACTGTTATTTATAATTGCATTCAAAATATTTCCCACCCCTTTCTTCAATTAGAGGATTGCTTACTGCTTCCGTGTTTTTAGATTGGTTCGTTACGGATATGTAGGCACCAGAAACTTAGGCAGGCAAATAGGCAGCAAAAATGGAAATGGACACTTCAAGAGGTAATTTTAAATAAGAAAGCGCCAGTGTAGGCAGTGAATGCGAACATAATATTAATTTTCTTAGTCAGTTGCACATTTATTGACTTGTGTATTTTGTTGTACTTTTGTTATTTTGCGTTACTTTTCTATTATTATGACTAATCGCGGCGATGGTAACGAATGGTGATTAGATAAAACTGATGAATCACACAACGAGAGATTACCTTGACAACGAAAGCAGGAAAAATGACAAATACGAATAAGGACTTACAGGCATTTACAAAAATGCGTTATACGGGTCGAGATAACATGAAACGGATTTATAACATTGACGCCTACTTTTAAATGCAAAGGAATAAAAGACAAAAATCCACATCCTAGTCATTATGTCACGCGAGAGAATATAGGGAAAGGAACAATAAAGGAAAGGTACCACCTTGACAATCAGCTGTAGTGACTGAGGAAAAGAACGGAATAAGCGATCACGTGTTAAGAACAGTGAATGAACATCATCTATCCTAATCTGCCACAATAACACAGGTAAACATAAATTAGCACAGAAAGAAATATTGAAATTTTAACTCACGCCGTAGAGTTGACAATCTAGAATCGTAGAATGTTTCAAATTGGTGAAATTATTTTTAAAGTGCGCGTCAAATCTCCTGCATATGGCGATAGCCAATAGCAGCGCACTGCAGCGGTGCCATGTCGAAATCTCACACGGAAAGGAGACAGCGTCGTTGAGCGAAACGCCTTGTCACGGAAATAGGCAACGCCGCACGTCTGTGATTCGCTGGTGCTGTTCAGCCTTTCAAGGACATATGCAGGAGATTAGACGCGCACTCTAGTATGTCCAACTGCACTTAAGGCTAGTAGCATTGCTTTACACGAAGTATAGCAACCGAAATGTACAGCAATTGGTTACGTTATTGTGTATCATTGTTAAAAATTAAAGAAATAGCAATTGAAAAACATTGTTTCGTGCATTGTTGACAATAGTAGGTCTTCCTCCGCCATGGGCGTATTTAAGGGGGGTCAACGGGTCCAACCCCCTTCCCCCCCTGGATCAGTTAAATTACCAGATTACCTGTTCTATCCGCTATGGGCAGTGACTTGCTTGAAAAAATTTCTTCGGACTTATTTTGTTCTAAATGAGATGTGTATATGAGGCATAGATGTCGATGGGAAAGAAATTAATTCCACACACCAGATGGGACTGCAAACCAAATGTCTGCAATTTCCAGAAAGTTTCGGAATTTCTCTGGAAAATACAGAAAACTCCTGAAGTTTTGCAAACTCTATAATGTTACATGCAATTTATGACCGAAGCAGCTGTTTGTTAACTTATAGCGCGAATATTACCATTTCATTGTAAGTTCTCGATATGGCTTGCTACCATCCAAGAATTAAGTATTCCTGAGGTTCTAATTTTTTGATAATTTGAAATTTTCCAATTTCCCGGAAGTTGATAAATCACTTTCCAAAGTCTAGATCGAAATAGGAAACTTTTTCTTTTTTGTGGATGTGAATTTAGAAAAAAATGTTGGTGAAGGCTATGATGGTGCTGATGTAATGGGTGGTAGCATTAAGGGGGTGAGATAGATAATTTCAAAGTGTCCAAGAGCAATTTTTGTACATTGTTCAGCACATATTTTAACCCTTGCTGTTGCCCATTTCTGTGGAATTTCTGCAATATTGAGACTGTCAAATCAGTTATAATTTTCCCCTCGAGTCTTCTCAAAGAAGAAGCCCCCAGTGGAGGAGTGGTTAGCACATCGCGCTTCGGCCTGGGCATGAGCGTTTATGGCTGTCCATTAATCAATTTCATCATGCCATCACTCATCCCCATCTTCGCAAATTTGCCAAAAGTGGCACAAAAATCGAAGTAAAATAAAGCAAATGAATCAATATCCTTATAGGAAAGTGGTTTTAAAAAAAATACAGTGCAAGAAAGCCAGGGAAATACTGTAACGTTCTCAAGTTGTTTGACACAAGATGGAGAGAAAAGTGTCAATACCAAGTATAGGGTGACTTGTGAAATTGTACTCATTAATAGTAGAAACTTTACTGTTGTCCATTTTTGGACAATTTCGTAGTAGAAATGAACCCAAGTTTCTCTGAATACAGTCAACACATTGAAAAATTGCAACAACTTATTCCAATATGAAATGTCTATTCCTCATTCATTGGAACGTGTGTCAAAATGTTGGATGGCCTGGTTGATATTTTCTACATTTTCAAATCTGAATGAAAAATGTGGCAAACAGTAATTCAAAAGACATGTCCAGGGTCTGCATTGTAGGCAGTAGAAAATTGTGACAAGCTCCTTTACTCAAATATACACAAATTGTGGGTGATCTTGACTACAGTGCCAGTTTCATCTTCTGTGCTCAACATTAAAGAGGTTGAGGTCCTCCCAATTCAACTGGAGATTCTCGACTAAAAACCCTGCACTGTTAAGTGTACATGCGAAAACTAAAATAACACATATGTTATTTTCAATTTTGTAGCAAGGAGGAAATGATTAATTCTAATATTGTTATTATTTTTAAAGTGAAACTGGGAATAGCTTTTTCAAAAGCATTTGCTGCTCATTTTATGTAGAGAAGTTAGAAGTTCGTAGATAGACTTCATTTAATATATGTGTAGCCTTTTATGTGGTGGCAGATTGGATTTTGATAGCCAGATTATACCTAGGGGTGGTATACGTCCCGAATTTTCAGGGACAATCCCGGAATGGTATCATTTATCCCGATGTTCCGAATAGTTTCTTCGGGATGCACAAATGTTCTGGAATCGGGTGGGAAAGAACTTTCCTGAACTTTATTTATATTTAAATGCGTGGACGTAATTTTAAAATGCTCATTTTACAAACAATCTAACTCTACATTGAACCACTCCCTCTCCATAATACAAGAGTTACGAGATACAGACGGGACTGCAAACATATTTGACTTCACGATGGCGCCGCCGTCTGCTAGCAGTGCTGAATTTCAGTTACGATTGCATAGTACCCTGTTTACTATAAAGAGCCAGTACTCGGGTGCCTATCTGTAAAGTCTGCAGTTTTCAAATAAAGTTCCCACACATTGTGGGATGTAAATGACACTTATGTTTTACATACATACAACTTTATCTGGTCCAGCTCCCTACCCCCCCCACGCTCCCTAACAAGCTACAGTAGTGTCACGGATTTTCACTTACGAAATATAGGAAGCCTGATTGTACCAAAAGTTGACACTCCCGCTTACATGAACTATACATACGCCCATCATCCGCACTGGAAAGCATTTTTTTTTCTGAATTTTGTTTCCGCATTTGGCGCGAATTGTACAATGCTGAGAACAGGCAAAACATTTCTTAATAAGGAAATTAATAGCGTAACTAACACGCTTTACGCCCCCCTCGCAACTTTTAGTTGTTTACTTTTGGTTGTTTACTCGTTTAAAAAAATAAGATTTCTATCCTAAAATATTAATTCATGTCTACATTTATATTGGGTATACACAAATATGAAAATACAAGGGGTGTTGAAGCCGAATTTAGAAAAACACACGAAGTAGCACGTGGTCTAAAAATAGTTTATTTTTCAGTCTCCTCATCTATCAACACACTGTTTCCATTTGGATGGGAAGCTCATGATTTCAGTGTTGTAGAGGGATTCATGCAGAACTCAAAAAAGAAGTTCACAGCATACACGATCTTCTTGTCGCCGTCAATTTTTTCTTTAATTCGAACTTCAAATGTCGAGACAGACAAAAATTCCGTCGTGGCCAGGTCTGGTGAATATAGGAGGTGGCTGATTATTCTGAACTTCCGTTCATCTCAGCAGCCCTGGCAGTGTGAGACGTGTGTGGTGGTGCATTATCGTGCAACACATTCACCGTGTACCGATCGTTAATCACCCTTTTCTGATGAATTGCTTGAAGCAATTCGGTCAAAGCTTCTACACACGATCCCCCATTCATCGTGGTACTTTTGGGATGGAACTTGCAAAGCAGTGGGCCTTTGCAGTCCCAAAAAACAGTCAACAGCAGCTTTTGTGCTGATTTTTGAAGGTCTACAAAGGTTTTATTTCTTATGTGAGAAGGAATTTGGTATGGGAAATTTAAATCCGTAATTAGAATGTCGCTATCAGGGACAGTTTTTTAGTTATAAGGAAGTAAGTGTCTCATTTTACTCAGATTCACCATTCGTGATAAATGCAGGGAATTGTCAGATGAGCAGTTGGCAACATCTGTTTCTCTGCTTGTGTTTCAGATGTTGGCAGTTCTGTTACTAACTAAGCTACATGATGTACATGCAAGTTATTGTCAAAATACTAAGCATTGTGTTTGCAGCTTCTGTTTAAGTTCATATACTTTGCCTGTCGAAATCAACCAGGTAGCTTCTGCTACATCTGTGGAGAGTTGGCCATTGCAAGGCAGAAGAAGAGGATTAAATCTATCATGAAGAATTACTACAAACATTACTTTGGAATCGACCAATATATTCTCCACTCCAGCACAAACATTACTAAATTTAGGCAAACATGCCTATTTTGAAACTGACCGATTGCAACGACGTCAGTCGTTTAATGAACGTTCATACATTGTTCTGATGTCACAAAGAAACCTGTGAGGTATTAGAAACTAACCAACTCTCTAGTTTCTTAAGCCCAAAGGCTTATGGCTGCAGCAACACAAGTCTTCCATCTGTCCCTATCCTAGGCAAGATCTGTCCAATATTTTCCATCCTTACCGATTTCCTTTAGGTCCAGAGATATTAGAATAAATCCATGGTATATAATGAGCATAAGTGGAAGATAATTGGCGACTTCAAGATAGTTGCAATGATATTGGGAATGCAACATGGCTACACAAAGTATACCTGCTTCCTCTGCAAGTGGTATACCCGTGACAGAAGAACCACTGCACAAAAAAGAATTGGTCTCAACAAAATTGTGAAGTGGGAGAAAAATTATAGAGTGTGATGTTCCTCTTCCCCCTCTTCACACCTTACAAAACAATTTGTAAAGACTATGGACACAACTGGAAGAAGATTTAAGTGTATTTCAAACAAATTGCCTCGTCTTTCACCAGCAAAGCGAAAGGAAGGTACTTTGTGGGACCTCAGTTAGAGAACTTCAGCAAATCCAGAGTTTCAAGCACGTCTAACAGATAAAGGAAAATGAGCATGGATATAATGTTATATGCAATATAAATTGCAAAAGAATTATATTTTTTGAAAATAAGTATTATACAACAATTCTGTGTGCGAATATTGTGTTACATATCACATTTATAACTAGGGAAAGGAACTTTAGGTAATTAAATGTTTTTTCTGCGATAAGATACAGACCCTCATTTTTGCCAAAATTCTGATCATAGCCTTATATGTCAACACAGCAAATTTTATTTGACATAAAAACACATATTTTCCAGTTTTCTGTATGTAAATACATATTTTGCGAATTTTCATTTTAAATACATAAAATCGCACATTGACTTCATCCACCTCGAAATCCTCGAAGGAAAAATGTTTATTCTCCGCACCTCTTTCATATCGAGAGTGCTAGGTTTGTTTTGTCTTTGAACACCCTCGCTGGCAGACTTCTGGCACCTCGCCTACGATCCTATTGGGAGAAAATAGCTGTAAGTAGCTGGGGCTGGCTACACGTAACGATAGCAAGGCTTTTTAATGAAGCAATGCAGCTATTGTGGCCGGAAGGCATAAAATTTGACAATGTTCTTCTCCTCGTGACAGATGCTGCAGCTTACATGAAAAAAGCTGCAGTAGGCCTTGCCGTTAGCTACCCCAAAATGGTGCACGTTAAATGTGTGGCCCATGCGTTGCATAGAATATGTGAAAAGATAAGAGCTCTTTATCCCAATGTCGATAAACTGGTTTCAAATGGCAAGAAAGTTTTTATCAAGTTGCCTAGAAGAATAGACATTTTTAAACAAAAATGTCCTGAGGTTCCCCTTCCCCCTACACCTGTAGTTACGCGATGGGGCACTTGGTTGGATGCAGATGTTATGCCCAGAACTTTGAAAAAATTGTATCTGTTGTAAATGATCTCGACAAAGAAGAATTCTGCAATAACTGTTGATGGAGCCCTCCGTAAAAGTCGAATTGGCATACATCTCAACAAACCTGTCCATTCTCTCTAATTCCATATGAAAGCTTGAATCGTCCGTGAACCCTTTGGCAGCTTCCATTGGTAAAGTCCGTATAGTAGAAACGAAACTGCAAGAACTCACTGGATCTAAGTGTCTAAATGTACAGAATTTTTTGGGAAAAACCAAGGTTTTCAAACTTTGTGCCAAATTGCATGTGTTTTGGAAAGTGAAGTAGAGGAAGAGGAAGCTTTGGAAAACTTAAGCGTTAGTGACATTTCGTGATTCAAATATGCAAGAATTGTTTCTTGTGACATGAAGCGATCTTTCTCACATTATAATTATAAGATGCTTTTTAGAGATAATCGTCACAGATTTACAATGGAGAATTTGGAAAAAACTATGGTGATCCACTGCAACTCTTCAAAAAAAATTGCTCGCTAAGAGGTAATCATTTAGAAACTAATTTCAGGTGTTTAAAATGCATGTTATAGTTTGTTTTTGTTACCAAATGTTTTTATTTTTGTCACATATTTTCCTGTTTTTATCACATATTTTCAACATTTATGACACATAAAAAATAAATATTTCTGAGTTTTTTAGCACATAAAGTTCCGTTCCCTATTTATAACTTTTAAACATAATATGCTAGGTTTCGAGAAAGGATTTGTAACAATTGTGGCTCTATCTTATTAAAACAACATTTTTCCTGAATTGTAACAACTTTTCTCTTGAGTTTTCGATTAGTGTATGAAACTGTTGGCCACCCACCATAGTGAGAAAATTGGGGAGCTACAAACGAGTAGCATAACCTGGTCAACAATGGTCAAACCGAAAACGACTGGGCATTCGTCGTGCTGAACCCACGTCACCCCGTATCTAGTTGAATGAACCTCTGCTGAGGCATATGGATGTGAAGTGGGCAGTTGGGTAGATAGACCCTGGCCCTCAGGGATGTTGTACCATGAGTTATTATTGCAGTAAGTAAAACTTATGGCATTTTTGTGTGGATTAAAATTGTGTACATACTGCTAGAGTATATACATAGTAAATAAATTATGTTTTCAATTCTCTCCAGGTACAGAGATGGCTCTACACAACAGCATACCAGTATCCTATCCATGTCGCAATCCTACGGGGAACCTCATGACATCAGCTATGACGACATGGCCAAGAACCTTGATGCCAACCTGGCTGAAATCGACATGGAGAATTTCCGCACCGAGGACATTCACTCTATCCTTACTCTGCCTGCTATGTGCTGTGGGGACATTCAGGTAGAACTGGAGGTTGTTATTTCTTTACTAACTATACTAATGTGGTGTTGTGTGTGGAGTATTTTTGCATGTAGTTAGTAGTTCGTCAGTGTTGAAAATGGCATGCACTCTAGACACTTGCAGCATAATTGTTTAAAAGTGATGATTAAAAGTCTTTATCACTTATGTCTGGCGTATAAACTTAGTCATATATCTTGAATTATAATTCTTACACGGTTTTCTGTTGCTCTGCACTTCAGACCAGAAAAGTGTTTTCCTTTGCTGGTGACATTTTACAAGACCATGTTTGTCATTTTAAAGATGGCGCCTCCTGCATACACTTGCACCAGCAAAAAACAGTGGAGGCCTAAATATTAGACATTCTACAGTAAATGAAAATTCAATATGTGTATGCATGCTTACCATGTCAGCAAGTTTACAAATAGAGGAGGAAGTTTGACAATAGCCTCAGTCAGGATACAGTTGGGTGGGAAAAGTTTCACAGTGGCTCATAAGTGACAATAACAGAAGTCTGACAATTTTCCACCATTTTCCATACCTTTCATAAAATATCTCTTTTTCCTAAAATTGAACTTAGATTTCCCTACTTCAAGGGAAATTTCCCTTCATGTCATGCCGAGCGCAGCACAGAAAGCAGGAAGAAACAAGCAGTTTTCTCCTGCCAACACTGTGTGTTTTTAAACAGCCACTTGTTTTGGCTCCCTCACCCTCACCGTGAACAATTGGAGAGGAAACCCGGTTGCCAGAAGGATGGATGGAGAACAATCAGAGGCAAACATGAACCAGTCTTTCAGTTCCTTAAATAATTTACTTAAATTCTGGTGTAGAAACTTGTTTTAGTAATTTGCAAATCGGTAACATGGAAGATACACCACTGAAGTTCAATATATTTGAACAAAGTGAAAAAGTATTTTTGAAATACATGGTTTTTCTGTGGGATACCCCACTTTCAAGTGCACTGCAACTTTTGTGGTCCATAGCGGTCCATATTGGAGTATGGTGCAATGGCACTAGTGTGACTTATGTTTTGGATGTTCTCATGTTTACTCATCAATTCTTGTCACAGGCATCAAGATGATCACAGCACTTCAATGCTCAGTTCCTCATATTTTGAGAACTTACAAGCTAGGAATTTAAAAAAGATTCATCGGTAAACACAATGTCATCCTCAATACTGCAGGGTTTCCTCCCACTAAGTTGAGCAACTACTCACATACGAGGGCATGCTGAAAAGTAATGCCTCCTATTTTTTGTGACTGTGAAAAGACATTTTAGATTTTGAGCAACCATGCATTGAACTCTTCAGACTTTCGCCCTTCTCCATTCCAAGTTTTGAACTTCTATCACCAGGGGTTGCTGAACTAGAGCGAGGAAAATGGCGGCATGTAACCATACTATGTCGGTGCACCTGAAACTGTGTGGTGACTGAGTTTCTAACTGCAGAAAATGTGTCCCCCAATTGACATTCATCAGAGAATGAAGGCTTTGTATGGCAATGCATGTGTAATATCAGTACTGTATGTTGGACTGTTCATGCTCACACTGAAAACCCCTGCCGAGGAACTCTCAACGTGTGTGACAAAGAACTTCTCGAGAGTTGAGCGTGGCAGAGATCAAGAATGTGTGGGGACCTACCCCCACATCCCCTGAATATGCCTTCATGGCACGGGGAAGTTTACTTACCTTTGCCTACCTATAGGTCAGCTGTAGTTATGGTGCCTAGTGTGCAATAGCCTTAATGTTTGTGTATTTTTATACTAATATGTCATAGATGTGCATTTAAATACATGAGGAATTTATGTAATTTCTACTAATCCACAGGTAAATGTTTAACAATATTGTCATTTTGGCATAATTATAGAAACTTGTCTAATTTTACCAATTTTTTTGTTTTTGATAAAAATTATTCCAAATATTTGCATCGAAGTCCTTTTTTTTTTGCTTTATTTTACACTACAGAATAGATAATTACATGCCCATTCAATAGTATACAAACTAACAGAGATAATTGGGGCACAAACAGTAAGGTGAATGTTTTTGTGTATATTTTCTGGTATGTAACTTAAGTAGTGCAGTGTCCCGGGTTCTGAAACCGAAAATGAGGCTCGGTGAGGCTCGCCTTAATGGATTTCTCTCGTAAGGCATGAGCCTCATTTTCTCGCAGTGTTGCCAGCTCACCCCAAGAATATTTCACCATGTGATATTTTACAGGCGAAGCTAACCTACAAATGGGAGTTGGCAACACTGGCAACATCAATTGCGGTTTAGTGTTGCCAACTCACCTCAAGAATATTTCACTATGTGATATTTTACAGGCGAAGCTAACTTATAGTAGTAGGTGGAACGCTACGTTCTGGCAGGGTACTTTGACCTACTTTTTATTTTCGCAGTGT
Source organism: Lepisma saccharinum (assembly GCF_977018435.1). NCBI lineage: Eukaryota > Metazoa > Arthropoda > Insecta > Zygentoma > Lepismatidae > Lepisma > Lepisma saccharinum. The sequence continues at coordinate 54,516,025 of NC_139243.1, read as the reverse complement.
TGCCAGCTCCTCACTCGAAAAAATCACCAAGGTTTTTGTTTTTGGGTATAACCTAACCTCAAGCAAAGAGCTGGCAACGCTTGAGGCTTTCTCGCAGTGTTGCCAACTCACCCCAAAAAATATTTCACCATGTGATATTTTACAGGCGAAGATAACCTACGAATGGGAGTTGGCAACACTGGCAACATCAATTGCGGTTCAGTGTTGCCAACTCACCTCAAGAATATTTCACCATGTGATATTTTACAGGCGAAGCTAACCTACAAATGGGAGTTGGCAACACTGGCAACATCAATTGGCGATCAGTGTTGCCAAATCACCTCAAGAATATTTCACCATGTGATATTTGACAGGCGAAGCTAACCTACGAATGGGAGTTGGCAACACTGACTAGTGGAGGTAGCCGGGTTCACCAGCATCAATTGGCGATCAGTGTTGCCAACTCACCCCAAGAATATTTCACCATGTGATATTTTACAAGCGAAGCTAACCTACGAATGGGAGTTAGCAACACTAGCAACGTCAATTGCGGTTTAGTGTTGCCAACTCACCTCAAGAATATTTCACCATGTGATATTTGACAGGCGAAGCTAACCTACGAATAAGAGTTAGCAACACTGATTAGTGTAATCAGCTCAGTTGAGCGCCATCAATTGGCGATCAGTGTTGCCAGCCCACCCCAAGAATATTCCACCATGTGATATTTTACAGACGAAGCTAACCTACAAATGGGAGTTGGCAACACTGACTAGTGTAATCAACCCGGTTCTGCGCCATCAATTGCGGTTCAGTGTTGCCAACTCACCCCAAGAATATTTTACCATATGATATTTTATTTCCAAGTCCCGGGGACACCAATGTATATCGTGACTTTTGTAAACCTCTCTCGGGAACGATGTGCCACACGCACGCGCGCGCGCCTATCGGCAGATTACGTTTCGCGTATTTATTCGTTGCGCTGACACAGCGTGATGAGTAAATAATGCATTTTCTCATTTCTGAAGTACGAATGCACTTTATCGTAATCTTCCAAGTCCCGGGGACACTAATGTTTGTATATCGTGACCTTTGTAAACCTCTCTCGGGAACGATGTGCCACACGCACGCGCGCGCGCTGGCGCCTCTTATTATTTTTGTATTGTGACTCAAGCAAACAAACAAATAATTTTTTTTATTTTTTTAGAATTCCTAGCCTCTAACCTCGCCAGGGTGCGTGGTGCCCAACCCAAAAAAGGTTCTAACGGCTGTGGTTATGGATAACCACACCTCTGTAAAGTTTTCATGTGTTTTTTTTCTCTCAAACTTCCATGAAACTCTACAGAGGACCTCCGTAACGTGTACTAACGACTCTAGTGTTATTTGATGTTGTAATATTTTTGGATATAGAGTTTTATTGTGAGATATGTTTATTATAATATTTTTGATGAAGATGGAGAATGTGTGTGTTATAAAAACTAAAGTTGCATGCTTTTTTTTTTCTAGTGTGTGTTTGTGCTTGATGTTCGACAGCATCTGAAACGATAAAAAAAAGAATTTTTATTGTTAATTTTCTCATGTAAAAACAACAAAATTTTGTGCAAATTCTGATTGTCTCGTGCTATAGTGCAAAAAACTGATGAAAAAAAAATATTGTAACTGATAATTAGTGAAATTGACATTGTAACTGATCTGAACTAGAGAAATTCGTATTATTATTGTGCTAGCACAAAATTTTTATTGTAACTGATTGTGCAAGAAAAAGATGTTAAACCTGTTAAAACTGCTCTGTGACCCTCTCGTTCTTCACGTCGTAGGCGAAAGACTTCTCTGCAATCAGGATGACGCTGCACACGGTGTCATCGGGCAAGGCTTCGTGGAACTCGCAGACGATCTTGATGTTGGTGCGATCGTTGACCACCACCTGCTTCCTCTTCGTCGTGTTGATGACGAACATCGGCCTGCGGATTTTGAATTCGCTGGGCGTGTAGTACATGTCCACGTTTCCCTCGGTCACGCGCTTGTAAGCCGTGTAAGCTTCGTAAAGTTTGAGGTAATCGTCTTTGGTCATGTCGAGGTTGTAATTCTCGCGCGGGAACACTTCGTTCCTACCATTCTTGAGATAAACGTTCTTGATCTTGCAGTCGTCGAACTTACTGGAATCTTTTTCCTGGTTGTTATCGCGACCGGTTTGAAAGAGCACTACGACGAAATCTGGCATGTCGAACTGTATGTTGTTGAACTGAGTCGTCACGTCGAATTCCATGTGACTTCCCGACGCCAACTTCTGTACGCACTGGTAACCGTGAAAGTGAATCGGCACCTGCGGACTCTTCAAGATCTCCGCTTTGTACTTGAGGGCGTAGTTCGTCTCGTATTCCACGATCGGCATTCTCAATTCCATGCTTCGGATGACGCACTTGGCTGCTTCGGGTAATGTGTTGGCTATCGGCGTGCCGTCGGCGTTCAAGTTGGTGTATCGCATCAGTGCGCCGCTGTCGTTGGCCGCTCTTCGAAACGTGACGCGCAATCCTCCCTTCCACATGATCTCTTTGTAGTCGGAGAAGAATCCCGGCAGCAGACGCATGGGGAAAAGCACCGTGTGACTTCTCGTCGATATTTTTGTTCCCGCTTCGAATCCTCCCGCTTGATAGTATGCCGCGTCTGTTTTGGATAATTTCAATGTTCCCACTGCCGTCGACGTGATGCCTGGATAATCGATTCTGTCGATGACGGTGTTGTGTTTCCTCACCTCCACCTGCGAGAACAGGTGAGGCACGAAGTTGTCCACGAGTTTCAAATTTGCATTGGGTGGAAACGCTTCTCCGCTTTCCTTTTTCACTACGTCGAATTGAAGGTAGAGGTCCGCTCTGTGAGGATGAACGAACCCGTCCCCTACGTCCACGTCGTATTCGATCTCCCTGTTCGCTTCGTTGAGATTAGCGAACGTGCGACGGTTCGGAGGGAAAGATTGCAATTCGTAACTTTCGATTTGTTCCATTTTCACTATGCGTGTTATTTACTATACGTTGATCTCCACGATGGCCGTCGTAGTGGCACCTGCGAAATCCACCACCTCGTCTTTCTCGTTCGTCACTACCAACTCTATGTCGTCTATGCGGTTGCGACATACTGGAAAATAGATCGGCGAAGAGGGCGTGTAGATGATCGGTTCCATGAATTCGGAATTGGGTTTGAATGTGGCGATGATTCCCGTCTGCTTGTGACTTCCCAGCAACCCCCCGTCCGAAGATTTAGTGATCATTCCTTCCGCTACGTTACAGTGAACGTTCAGAGTCTCTATGGCCAGAAATTTAGGAATGTTTGCTGCCGTGTGCTTGATGCCAGCTTCGAGTTTGGTGTTGTTCTCGAAACCTAAAAGTTCTCCCATGGTGCCCAGGTCCACGGTCTCCGTCGCCGACACGATTTCCACTCTGTGCGTGACCGAATTTTGAGAAAAATACGTGCCTTTGGGTAACTGAGCTTGCAAAGTGGAAAGATTGTATTGGCCTGGCGTGACGACGATGTGTTCGTTTCCGACACTAATTTTGTTGTTGTGCTGCGTGACGTTAGGTATGAGGTACATGCTGTAGAATGCACGCAGAGCTACGGATTTAGGATAGACGATGTCGTCGTGCAGCGTGAGTTTCAAGATTGAAGATTCGCTCGTGAGATGGAACACGCCCATCGTGTTTAAGATTCCACAATGCTTTCTGAAAATGTTCCACCGACGGGTTATTTATTTTAGACATGTATGCGAGAACGGAAAGGCATAGGTGGCCGCAGTTAACATCGGTGAAACCCTGGATGCGTTTGTCATTGTAGTAGAGGTTGGCAACACTGAGATACTTCACCAACCTGGCAGGCGGTGTGCCACCGAACGAATCGAAAACAAATGCATTGTTATCGTCAATTTTGAGGTAGCATATCCAATGTGTACCAGGATTTTTGTAACTGTCCAGGTTGACCACGCCATACTCCTTTTTCTTCACAGCAGAGGGTAGAGAATCGGACATGAAAACACCTCTGAAATTCCTTATTCCCAACAGTTCGATTAGAGATTCAATATCGAAGTTGGACAGGGCTTCTTCTTTTTTTTATATTTCTTTAAAGCATCGAGGTTGCTTTTTTGCTTTTTGGTCATACCTTTCCCCTTCTTTTCCATGGCCAGGTTGTGACGTTTCTGTTCTTCCAACTCGGCTTTGTTCTTCTTCGAGTCGATGACGGTTTTCGCGATGGCGGCACTTCCGCCGGCCAAACTTCCAACGGCCCCCAATGCCGCCAGGATGGCTGGGATGCTGAATATGAAACCTCCGATTTTTTGCTGTTTCTGCGAACGCTGCAAGCGTCTCAATTGAGGTGTGCTGAGAAGTAATTTCATTCCGTGTCCTTTCGTCAAGCAAGAACGTTTCTTCTCGCGTTGTTTCTTGGTGAGTAACCCATCGAGGGCACCTAGATTTTTCAGATTGGAGTAAGGTATCTGGTACACGACACCCTTGGGCTTCATGTTGATGCTCTATATGTTATCTTCACGGTATGTTATTTATATATATGTTCTGAGATTTTTTTTGTTTTGTGTAATTTTTTTCGGTATGTTATTTATATATAAATGTTCTGAGATTTTTTTTGTTCCGTGTAATTTTTTTTTCAAGGATATACTCCGCGCAGAGCCCTTACACAAATTCTATTACGTGCTTTGTTTTCTTACCAAGAAGTTCCTTTGTACCCTTGTACACGATTTGAGTTTTGTTCTCGATTAAAATAGCTAGCTTCTCGTCGGATAACATGTTAGCGTATCGATCTGGTAAAAATAGACTGTATTGTGCGTTGAGCAACAGACGCGCCTTGGGACCATACTGGGTAGAAACAATTGAACCGGAAGTTATCGTGTAAGGTTTTGTCCACTTCCAATTCCTGAATTTTTACATACTCTACTGACAAATTTAGCATTTGTTTTAATGCTTGGAGGTCACTAATTTTTTCAGTCGTCATATTGAAGAGAAATTTTCAGTGTGTGTGTTAGAGAAATTTAATTTTTTTCACAATGTGTGTTATTTATATATACACTGAAGATTATTTTTTTTTCACGATGTGTGTTATTTTATATATATTTTTTTTTCACGAGATTTTTGTATCGAAGATTTTTTTGTGTGTGTTAGAGGAAGAAAGTTTGTGCTTCGGAAAATGCGATGATGTGCGTGATGATATCTTCCGTCTCTTGTTTCGACTTATGCCAATCATCTGTGAATCGTCTTCTCCCCTGCCTCGCCTCATGCAGTTCATCTAACCTATTGTTTAATTTTTCCCCTGCAGCCGAAAAAAGAGTGTCGAGATCGTCGCACCTCATGCCGCTAATTTCCCGAAGATAATCCTTGACAGCCATTTCACAAGGGATGCGAAATTCCGGCGTTGATCTCGCTATGATCAAAAGTTTTCTTATATCCTCACAATCTCCGTTTACTGCATGTTTGAATATTTTACACAGCAGTTCGTGTGGCAAGTTGGTTATGCAAGACATGATGTTTTTTTTTTTACTGTATGTTATTTATATACCCCACCCAAGTTTTTGTTTTGTTTTCATGGCTATGGTGGTGCCCAGTGCCGCAACTCTTTCTCCCAGCGAAGCGTCTCTGCTAACGAATCTTTCGAAAGCTGCGTGCTCTAACTTTCTGTCTGCTTCGTGACGTGCATCTAGATCGGTGCGAGTGGTGTTGTAGGCGATGTCGTGATCTTTGCATGCGGCGTCCAACGGATTTACACCCTTGTCTCCTCTCTCCAATCTTTTCTCGAGTTTGGTACCCGGTCCGCAGTACTGGTAGCCGGGTAAATGCATCTCGAAAGGTAACTTGTTGATGATGTCGTTCACGAGTCCCTTTCCTTCGGCAACGTTCCAGAATCTCGGAGGCAGCGTGTTGTTAATTTTAATGAGGTAACCTATGCCCTTGTCGTCGTTCACGATGAAGTTGGAAAGTTTGGCGCTGATCATGTCCACAATTCCCACCTTCTCGTTGTAGAAATTACGATTGCCTGCATTCTCCTCTCCTGCAATAACCAACAACCTGTCTATGAGCTTGCGCACGTCGTCCACCCACACAAACTCTTTGGGCAGGGTGTTGTAGAGTTTGACGCCGCTGCCTGTTTTCACCTGGTTCCAAATCGGCTTGATGAGATTCCTGTACTTTTCGCCGCTGCTCGATTTCACCCTATTCTGCGAGGCGTCGTTGTTCTGGTACAAGGCATCCGTCATGATCAAAATTTCCTTGTAACTTTGGTAATCTTCGTCGGTGTAATCTTTCGGCTGCTTTTTGGCAACGAGTTCCCACAGTCCCACCGTACCCGGATACCTGTTCCAACTATTCTTATCGCCTAAATTAACTTTAATGTCGTTGCCTTCGAAGGTCACCTTCGATTTTCCAATCTTCCAAACCACACCGCCGCCTTCGTTGCTCTCCATGCTCGGATACAATCCGAACACTTCATCCTTGTCGAATTTCCCCGTGCTCAGGTAGTCTCGTGCCAAAGGCCCCAACTCGATTTTATCCGAAGACGTGCTACCTATGGCTTGACGTCGTGCCGGTACGTCCCTTAGTTCGAACGGCGTCGAAGGAATGCTCGAAATGGGCGTGGGTACGGTGTAACTTTTAGCTGCAAGTGGTACGAGTTCGTTGATCAAATTTTTATTTTGTTCCGTGACGCCTTTAATTTCTTTACCTAGATCACTGATGGCGTCGATCACAGGTTGATCTTGACGTTTCTTCTCTTCGTAGAATCCGCGATTCTCGGATTTCCAACCTTTGAAGCGTTTCGCGAGGTAATCGCGAAGCTTGAGATTTTCGTCTTCGATTTTTCGTTTCGTCATAACGTTATTTATACACGTTGTTTCTCACAACGTTGCAACGTTTAGAAAGTCGTTGATTTTGTTTCTGTATTTTCCGTCGTTGGGTTTCCTCGTCATGTCGATCGTCGCGAATCCGAAATCGTCACTGTTCCAACAGTGGGAGCAGCATTCCGAAAATTGATTGTAGTTCATGTCTCCGCCTACGTAGTCATCGTACGCGTGCTTGAGGTTGGTGTGATCTTGACGAAACAAACATATGAAATTAGCGTTGTCGCGTACTAACTGTTTTGGAATTTTGGAAAACGTTTGAGCTAGGAAGAAGCAATCTATTCCTTTGTGACGACCTTGCGTGAAAAAGTTGCGAATTTCATTTTGATTTTCCAGGATGACATCGTCGAACACAACGACTGAATTTTCACGACAATCGTAGAGTGGTTTTATTTCCGAAGCGAACGTTGCAATGTCCAGACCATCGTACAGTTTCATCAGTTGCTTGTATTTAGATTGCTCCAAACTTTTCGAGAACACGTACAGGTGCCTGCTCTTCCAATCTAACCAATTCGGTGCGAGGAGAAAATTGTCCACGAGCAGTGTCGTTTTCCCACACTCAGAAGGACCTACGATTAGACAGCGGATGCTGTCGGGAAGCAACTCACCGTTTTTTTTTTTTCGTTTGATTTTTCCGAATCCGGTAGACGCTTCACCACGTTCCACGTACTCACAAGATCACTTCGTTCGCGTCGATCCAACTCTTTTCCGGAAGTCCCAGCCATTTCACCAGAAGTTTGTCACCTTTCCTACGCAAAACTTTCTCGATGAGGTACGTGTCGGGATATTTAGTTTTAGAGAGTTCCTCTTCGTAAAATCTTCCTTTCAAAATCTCGCCGCTACTATCTTTTATTATATACGTGTGACGGTTGCCTGGTAGAACTCGAACCACCGTAAAAAGTTCCGTGCTCCAATTTTTTGTGAATCCCCTGTCGAACGTTCGCTTCAATTTACTGACCCTCACCTGGTCTCCAATTTTGTATTTTGATTTCTTGGTAGTCGTGGGAGTGTACTTTGGACAGTAAACTGTAGAAATTAAACGCGACTCGTCAGATTTCGTAACATCAGCTGGCTTCATGCCTATCGTTCTGTGTACCGTATCATTATAGGTATCGACGAGTTCCGGCAGGATGTCGACCCATTTGTAATTTCCCCGAAGCGTGAATCGTTTCCACATGTGTGTTTTCAAGGTTCGATTAAATCTTTCCACGATGCTGGCTTTGATGTGACTGAAAGTCGAATAATGTCGAATGCCATGTTTTTGAATAAACTTTTGGAATACGGCGTTGTAAAATTCTTTACCGTTGTCCGTTTGCAAAAACCGAGGTCGTCTGTTGCTTTCGCGAAAAATTAATTTGAATGCTTCCGTGACGCACATCCCCGTTTTCACCTTCAAAGGTAGAGCCCATGCGAATTTCGAAAATGTGTCTATGACTGTGAGGAGGTACTTGTTGCCCTTGTTCAATTTATGTACGTTTTTTAGATTGCCGCTGCTCATCTCCACGAGGTCACTTTGCCAGAGGTCGTCGATGCCCTTGGTCACCACCGCCAAACGTTCGTAGTTGCGGCGTGCAGGTTTATGCAATTCTTGGACGATGGCTTGCCTAGACATTTTTTAGAGATTACGTTTGAAGAGAAGCACCAGCGTGATGGGATTCAAAGAGGGTGGCACCTCACCTGTGTTTTGAACGATCAACTTATCGCCCGCACTCACGTCGAAAACGGTAAGATCTTCGTCTTCGTGTATTTCATATACGTTGCGCGTTTCGTTCCAACGTGCCAGAGGAATGTTTCCTGCTTTCTGGACACCACGATTCGATATCAAGGTCATGGTGGGAACGCTAGCTTTTCTGCCGTGAGACCAATACGAAAATTCGTTTATCTGAATCGTGCCATCGAGGAGAAACTTGTAGTACGGATGATAAGGATGCAACATGTACAGTTTGTTACCTTCGACGAACGTGGAGATTCTCTGCTGATTGGGTACGCTGTTGATTTCGATGGCTTGCAGAGAATGCAGTTTGGCGAATTTAGTATCGACGCTAACGAGGTTGCTGTGAAGCTGCCCCAGTGTATTTTGTACGGGCAACAAATGCTCGACTATAGTATCCGTTACTGTAGAAAATGAAGGTTTGATTTTCACTTCCACGTTCAACTGCTTGTAGTTTTCGTTAAGTTCTTGTAACTTGGCACCGAAAGAGGCCAGCGTCGATTCCTGCGTAGATTCCAGCACTCCAACTTGATTTTTGATGTTGACGACAATACTCTGAAGGTTCTCGACTTGATTCAATTTGGAACTTTTCTCGGTAAGATCGTTCACGATGCTTCGCATCTCGGTAAACTGCGTGTGAAGGTCTGCGACGCTCTGCGAAGTGGGCAGCGTCGACACCAGCAAAGCAAGTTCGTCTCGAATCTGTTCCAAGTTCGCCGTTTCCGTTTCTAGTCGTTTCAGCATACGTGATATGTTCCTTTTTAAAGCGTGTAATTCTTTGGAGGTGGGGAGATTGGCCACCCTACTCTCGAGATCGCTCAACGAACTTTTGATGTCGCTCGATTCGGATAGTGCCGTCACCGCCGTTTTCAATTTTTCCAAATCTTCGCTCGAAGGCACGCTCGTCCGTAACGATTCCAAGTCACCCTGTATGTTGTCCAGCACGTGATGAAAATGAGCAAGATTGGATTCGACGTTCAAATTTTCTAAATATTCGATCTTCTGCTGAACCGTGCTTAACGTGTCTTGAATGCTCGTTAACGCGTTCGCTTCAGCGTGAATATTTTTAATTTCTTCGTTGATCAACTCCAGAGACGCCTGAAGCGTAGCGATGGTGGTTTGAATGTGTTCGAAATCTTGATAAGCCTCCAATTGAATTTTTATGTTCGCAACACTTTTGCCGATGACCTGCAGTTCGTCTGACGATGGTAGGTTCGTCATTGTATCTTCCAAAGTCTGTAACTTGGATTTAATTTCTTCCAACGTGCCGGTGAATTCTTCTTGTAATTTGGAAACAACGACATGCAAGCGTTCTACATCAATATCCTTCACGACAGTTTGAAGTTCAGAGAAATTCTTTTCGATTGCGGAAGTTCGTTCTTCGATTTCGAGTTTCAATTTTTCCAAATCTTCATTTTTCGATTGAAATTGCTGTAATTTGGCCAAATCATTTTGAAGCGAATCCACGCTCAACTGTATATTTTGAACGCTGTCGTAAGAAGGTACGTCGACATAATTTTTTATGAGCGTTTTCAGTTCGGAATCGATTTTCAGAATAGGGTCGAGACATTGCGTTTGGAGCGTAGCGATCTCGGACTCTAAACTTTTGTTTAAGGTCTCCTGCAAAGCGATCAAATCGCTCCTCAACTTTTTAATTCGGACGTCCAACATGAGAATCTCTTCTGCGTGGTCTACACGCTTGGTGTTGCCGAAAATATCATTAGGCATTTTGGTTAACGGTTATTTATAATAGGATAGACGATTCGTAATTCTACGAAGAGAGGAACGAGTTTGTCGTAATCTCCCAGGAGTTGAACGTAAAGATAATCTCCTGCGGAAACATCGTACGTAATGTTAGAAAGCATCTTGTCGTGCTTGATTCGAAAAATATTTTTGCCGGTAGATATTTTGATTTCGCCTACGTTTTCCGGATTCACGGTGATTTGAAGTTTCCCACCGATCGGAATTTCGTAAAAATGTAAATTGTTGTTGAAGATGTAAAAAGTTTTGCCGACGTCTTCATCCAATTTCGTCCAAATGCTGTTGAGATGAATGATCAACAGACCGTTGAGTTTAGGTAACACGGAAGGTAAGACTTCATGATCTGGTATGGACGGTGCAGTTTCCATGATGATTTTTTTTTTGAAACCGAACAAGTTCATAGGCATGCTGGTTTATTTGCACTGTGTGCAATTCTTATTTATTTCTAAACGACGATGTCCCCAAGGCAATGTGTGGATTCCACACTCGAGGACGCACCTCTTGTCGTCGTTGGGATCCAGGGCAATCTTCCTCACCTTGTTGGTGGTCAACACATGGTCGACGCTCTGGATGCGCTGTTCTGCTCTTAGAACCGACGACCTGGTTTTGAGGCAATCCACGAAGTCCTCGAATGTGAGATGCTCCCGAACCACCTGTCTGCCGACACCCTTGGCCTTTTTGGTAACGCTGCCCTCGGCTTTGATGGTATAGGCCTTGGCGCGAAGACCTGCAAACTCGAGAATCACGTCTCCGTCCTTCTCATCTTTGAGTTTGCCAGGCTCTTTTTTGTTGCGGGCCAGGATGCCGTACTGGTTCGGCTGGGGATAGCCCGAGGTGTCGAAGAGGTTAACCAAAGATGGAACTGTGGCTATATCCCCGTATGCGTCGGCTGTGCGAACGTGGTACACCAAGCTGTCCGTGTCCGTGTAGAGAAGCGAGATGTTGTGGCCGTAGTGTGGACGTAATATATCGTAGTACGTCTCGAACATGTGGAGCTTGCTCAGATCCAGAACAGTGGCTCCAACGTAGATGGGCTTGGTGAGCCTCACCTCACCTTGCTTCATGTGAATCAGAGCCAGCTGCTCGTTATAGATTGTTCGAGACTTGAACAATGGACTTGCGACAAGCTGACGACATAGCTCTTTCCTCGTCACCAATTTTATGTCCACGCGATTCCGTACATTCTCCATGGTTTTGCCAAACACCGCATTATTCATAAGCTTGAAGAAATCCTTATCAAGCTCGGACGTGGCTGCGGTGCGGTGTTCAGTGTTAACATCAATATATGGACGCAACCATGGAGAATGCTCGAACTTGAGGATGCGGTGAACTGCGTGGACCGCGACCCCTCGCTGCATCAACCACCGGAGATTCTGGTAGTGCAGGATGTAATTCTTCTTGGGTTCGAAATCCATGACGAGCTTCTTCTGGTTGGAAACGGGTGGACACTTGAACTCGGGTGCAGGGGGGAGATCGCAGAACAAATCCTGCAGCTTCTCGGTGAACTCAAGGTCCACCTCGGCGAAGAACCCATGTTCCGAATCGTCGAAGCTTTCGATGTCGAATTTGGAAGGATCGGCCCACTCGAACCCTCTAAAGGGGAGTGGCTGCATCATGGAGTGCCCGTACAAGTTATTCACGTCCGTGTGCATGATGTAGCTCGACGGTTGGGTGGAGTCGTAGCCAGTAGCCATGTGATGGTTGTTGGCGCGCGCGTGCCGTTGCGACACCTGGACCATTCCACCCCGCACGGCGCGTTCCACAAACAGCATCATGTCTACGTCCGAAAGAAGCTCCAGCTTGATTTTTGTCACCAGAAACATAGCTGACCACGCCAGTCCGGGGAGACTATAGAAGTAGGCGGGGTCCAGCTTGTAGATGGTCTTCGCAGTTGCACGAAACGCCTGGAACACATCGGCGAGGAGCGTCACATCAAGTCTGAGGTAGGCGTCGTGGTAGTCTCCGAGAGTTCGACAACCTAGCTCGCGCCACATGGACTGGGCGTGATGATATTCTTCGTTGGTAATGTTCGAGCCTCGTAGCTGACTGTAGAACTTCGCCTGGGGAGGTAGCGACGTCTCCGCAAACTTGGTAGAGTCGGTGACGTATTCGTAGGGGTAGACCCCCTTACGCCTGAAGAGACCGGCGTCCAAGTTCGGAAAATTTGCAGAGGTAATAAGCATTTGTTCGTTGCTCAGCTTCCCTGCAAGAGCATCGAGGCTAGCCGGGAGAAACCTCAGGGAGTCGAGGAAGCGAAGCTCAACGGTAGAGTCTGCTCCCGGGATCGACACTAGTTTGCTCACACTGATGTAACGCTCCTCGTTCTGGGCGAGAACGTTAATTCGCATGTCGTCGTACCCAAGATGCTTGATCAGGTGGTGAAAATCGTACCCCGAGCCGTTGTGAAAAAACACAGGGATGAAGCGTGGGTCCCGGGCCATACGGTTGCAATCATTGCACCAAGGACCAACGTACCTACCGTTAAAGTGATCGTGGTGTCGGACTTTACGGTTGTTGGCGGTGTACTCCTCGTCGCAGACAGGGCAAGTGATGGCCTCATCGTGTCTACGTTGATCGTCGGGGGACAGTGGGAGCATAGACTTGGGAGCCAACAGTACCTTCCCTATCTCGATGGCCTCGACAACCATCCTCTCGAGGAAGTGTTTGGCTGCGTCGGGACTACGGTACACGTAGGGCTCGGCGATGATGTGTTGGTCTCGTCGCACCACAACGTATGCGAAACTGGATGCCTCGTGGAGTTGGTAAGGGGTGGTGGAGGAAACTTCGGGATCGGGATCGCAAGTGGACAAGGGTTTGAGGAAGGCCTCGAAATCCGCGATGATGATAGCGGGGTGCTCCACCATGGCACCGTGCATGTGGAAACGCTCCACGGCGCCAGGTTTGGGTAAGACTATCACCTCAGGCTTGTTGGCATTACAATAAAGTTTGTGGCTAGTGAGCTTCTCGGCAGCGATGTTGGGACCTCTGATGCGCTGGTAATCCTGCCGTTCTCGATTACGAAATATAGACAAGCACCTGGGACAAACTTCTATGTGGGTTTTGTCTTTGCTCAGCTGGCTCGAAACAAGCCGAGAGAGGGAACGGATGAGGGTGTAATGGTGGCGAGTTTCATCCTTGATGAGCAGAAGGTGAATTTCCTGCGCACCGTCGTCGTCTACGTCGCTCACCCGAATGGGGTACACCACATTTTCGTCGGTGGCGCCATAAACGTTGATAGCCAACCGAGGGTTGTGTGTACGGGCCTCAAACTTGTGAATGTCCGAAAGCGCCACCGGGTAGTCGATCCCAGCTATCGCATCTTCCAGCTCTGGCTCGTAGGGTAGGTAGTGGTTAACTCGGCGTGGTTGGTTTTTCCGGTCGACAGGGTGTAATGCTGCAAGCACCGACCAGAGAAAGCACTTGGCGTCACTGTTTTGAATGTTCAGGACGGCCTTCTTTGCCGCAATAGCAGATGGTAAGCGGACGTAGCTGGAGGCGGAGAGAGGCACAAACTTGCAAAGTTTGACGCGCAGTTCGTGAGGCTCACCACACAACGAACCCCCCGAGCCCTTGGCTTGATGTTCCTCCTGCTTTGCCACCAGCTCCTCGGCAAACTTGTTGTAGATGACTTCGAGGTTGTCGACATCCGCCAGATGCAGCGTCTTCGCCTTGGTGTTGTGGCAGAAGCTGTAAATTTCATCAGACGGCTTCTTGTACCGACAACGTAGCGATGCGTAGAATTTAATGGAGTGCGTTGCAAGCGCATCGCCGAGGATGGAAATAATTTGGGCTTGTACGTTCTCCAAAAAGCTACGCGCGTCGCATGAGTCCTCCGAAGTAAGGGGAAAGTCCTCTAACAAACGCTCGAAAGCAAACTGGTTCGCTTTCACAACAGTTTTGATGCGCTTGGCGGATAGTGGCGAGTCGGCTTCCGCTTTCCTTTTGGTTGAGCTGGTCGACGGTTGAGCACCAGATGTACTTTCGCTTAGACAAGTAAGCTTATGCTTCTTGGCATACGCAATTGTAATGTGTTTATTGCATCCGGAACACAGTTCGGTGGCAGCCAAATGCTTGCCTGGCACGCAGGTGCGACAATGTCTTGCAAAATTTTTGCTTGATATAGTTCTTTTACACACAGGGCAACTTTTCATGGAGCGCATTTTTTTCGGGGTATGTTTATTTATATGTGATCTGTTGGTGGTAGAGTGTTGTCTTCCTCAAATATGTGCTTTAATCAACCCTATAAAAAAATTAAAAAAATATATAAGAAAAATATGATTGTAGATAGAAAAAAATAAATATTGTATGCATGTGTAATTCTATTTAGCTTATTTTTGCTAGACACAAATCTTCTTCAGATTTTATTGCCCACTAATATATTTTTCTACCAATCTAATAGAGGTGTGAAACTATGAAAATGTTCTGAGACAATCTTCTCTAGAACATTCTTCCCCAAAGCTAATGTTAACAACCTGTTGTAACCTAAGCATCGTGTGTATTGCATCCGGCGAAGCCACGCTAACGCCCAAGCAGCTCGCTATTATGTACCTGCACGCTCCGGATGTGCTGACGATCTTCCATCCCAGCTCGCTGTTGTGTGCCTGCATGCTCCAGATATCTAATAATCTTCGGGCATCTCGCCCGCTCTGAAACAAAATATAAACAAAACAAATTGTATACGCCCAAGCAGCCCGCTATTATGTACTTGCACACTCCGGATGTTGGGGGTAGGTGTACTGACGAGGCTTGCCGTTGTGTAACTTCCGTCGTCCCAAAGCCTACGTATTGTTGAATTTGCGTTATTGTGTCAACATTGATAGCACACGCAGAGAGGAGAGGGAACAAAATTGTAGTTTTTCTAGATGTGTTTGCGCCATAATACAGAAATAAAAAAGAAGGACGCGCGCGCGTGCGTGTGGCACATCGTTCCCGAGAGAGGTTTACAAAGGTATACAAACATTAGTGTCCCCCGGGACTTGGAAGATTACGATAAAGTGCATTCGTACTTCAGAAATAAGAAAATGCATTATTTACTCATCACGCTGTGTCAGCGCAACGAATAAATACGCGAAACGTAATCTGCCGATAGGCGCGCGCGCGTGCGTGTGGCACATCGTTCCCGAGAGAGGTTTACAAAAGTCACGATATACATTGGTGTCCCCGGGACTTGGAAATAAAATATCATATGGTAAAATATTCTTGGGGTGAGTTGGCAACACTGAACCGCAATTGATGGCGCAGAACCGGGTTGATTACACTAGTCAGTGTTGCCAACTCCCATTTGTAGGTTAGCTTCGTCTGTAAAATATCACATGGTGGAATATTCTTGGGGTGAGCTGGCAACACTGATCGCCAATTGATGGCGCTCAACTGAGCTGATTACACTAATCAGTGTTGCTAACTCTTATTCGTAGGTTAGCTTCGCCTGTCAAATATCACATGGTGAAATATTCTTGAGGTGAGTTGGCAACACTAAACCGCAATTGACGTTGCTAGTGTTGCTAACTCCCATTCGTAGGTTAGCTTCGCTTGTAAAATATCACATGGTGAAATATTCTTGGGGTGAGTTGGCAACACTGATCGCCAATTGATGCTGGTGAACCCGGCTACCTCCACTAGTCAGTGTTGCCAACTCCCATTCGTAGGTTAGCTTCGCCTGTCAAATATCACATGGTGAAATATTCTTGAGGTGATTTGGCAACACTGATCGCCAATTGATGTTGCCAGTGTTGCCAACTCCCATTCGTAGGTTAGCTTCGCCTGTAAAATATCACATGGTGAAATATTCTTGAGGTGAGTTGGCAGCACTGAACCGCAATTGATGTTGCCAGTGTTGCCAACTCCCATTCGTAGGTTATCTTCGCCTGTAAAATATCACATGGTGAAATATTTTTTGGGGTGAGTTGGCAACACTGCGAGAAAGCCTCAAGCGTTGCCAGCTCTTTGCTTGAGGTTAGGTTATACCCAAAAACAAAAACCTTGGTGATTTTTTTCGAGTGAGGAGTTGGCAACACTGCGAAAATAAAAAGTAGGTCAAAGTACCCTGCCAGAACGTAGCGTTCCACCTACTACTCCACGTTAGCTTCGCCTGTAAAATATCACATGGTAAAATATTCTTGAAATAAATTGGCAACACTAAACCGCAATTGATGTTGCCAGTGTTGCCAACTCCCATTTGTAGGTTAGCTTCGCTTGTAAAATATCATGGTGGAATATTCTTGGGGTGAGCTGGCAACACTGCGAGAAAATGAGGCTCATGCCTTACGAGAGAAATCCATTAAGGCGAGCCTCACCGAGCCTCATTTTCGGTTTCAGAACCCGGGACACTGCACTACTAACTTAATCAATTTTTTGTACAAACGAAATAAAACAATACATGTAATTATAGTATACACAGTGCATAGTATTTTTTTTTTTTTATACTTAATGGCAAAAAATCACTTCATAATACTTGGGTCGTTCAAATATGGTTGGCATTATAATTTTTCTTTACACAAACAATTTATTTCAAACAAATTGAGTACACGTTATACTATTACGTACAAAAAGTACCTGGAATTTGTGAATAAAACACAAAATACGTGGTTAATCATCAACATTTATTTTGTCGCCTTAAAAATAGTCCCCATCAGATGCAACACACATATGCCAACACTTAACCCAGCCTTCAAAACACTTTTCAAATGCGGAAGACGGTATCGCCCTGAGTTCCTTCTGCGAATTTCATTTAATGGATTGAATTGATTCAAAACGCCTTCCCCGAAGTGGTATCTTGAGTTGCGAAAAGAGAAAAAAATCACACTGAGCCATATCTGGAGAATATGGGACTTGGGCGAGGACTCACGAACAAGAGTCGACGTCTGCACCGAACATTCTCACGCAGATGCCTCATAACGGTCACATAAAACTCTTTATTCACAGTTTGTCCCACTGGAAGGAATTCTGAGTGCACAACACCACGATAATCAAAGGAAACAATGAGCATGACCTTAATTTTTGAGCGACTTTGGCGTGGTTTTTTGGGTTTTGGTTCATTTTTGAAGTGCCATTCCGAAGATTGTTGACCTGTTTGCATGTCATACTCATACACCCATGTCTCATCACCAGTTATGATGCGTTTCATGAAGGTTGAGTCACTAGAGGCTCACAAAATCATGTCTTCATCAACATCCGTGCAATGTGCTTTTTGCAGGAAATTCAAATCCTTCGGAACAAGTCATGCCACGACACGTTTCATGCCTAACACATCAGTCAAAATGTTGTGAACGGACATGTGTGATATGTCAAGCTCACGAGCCACCTCTTTCCCACTCACACGCCAGTTTTCAAGCACCATTGTCCTGATTTTTCCGATGTTTTTGTCTGTCGACGTGGAAGGTTGACCAGAATGGGGCAAATCAGCAACAACTTCTCTGCTTTCTTTGAAACCCTTGAACCATGCATACACTTGTGTTTTCGACACACGAATCACCAAAGGCCTTTTGTAGCATTTTCAAAGATTCAGCACACGACAGTCCGTTGGCCACAAAATTTCAAACAAATTCATTGCTCTATATTTGTCTCCATTCTGCAAATCGCAGGACACTTGTCAACACAACTGCTGTGCACAAACTGATGGATAGATTACTCTACCCCTCTGCGTGGCCATTCAGTACAGTGCTGCCATCCTACGGACAAAATCAATTCTCGATACCTCCAATGTGGGACTTTTACCAGCCAAATTCCGGGTACTTTTTTACTGAAGATATTAGAGTTGTACTGAAGCTTGTTGTTGGAGGTGAACTCCTCACCATGCACCACCTCTTTCGTTACATCCAGCAGAGCATAGTCGCTAGGTGCAAGATTGGTGAATATCGAACATGAGGCAGTATGGTGTACATGTTTTGCCAAGGTAAAACATCCTTCAATTTCCCCAATCAGAGAGAAAACCACAGTAATAAATCTAGGGGTGTAGTGCACACCAACAAAGGACGGTTAGTTCAGAGTTGCCAAGCATCTTGCTAATCCCACTCCCATCCCTAAAACAGGACAGGCGCAGGTGGATGTTCTTCCTTTGTTCCCTTGAGCATTTTTCGAGAGTTGTGAAAGATTCGGTTCAGTCCCTTTCTTTTTTAACGTTCGTGTCTTCATCCCTCCCTCATATATTAGGGTGGATCAAATGAAAACTGAACAGGGGCCACAGAATGAAATCAACAAGGTTTATATCAAACGTTATCTCCAAAGTTACACAAGCACTTGTCCCACCGTTTCACCAAGCAGTGAATACCCTGCTCATAGAACTCCTTCGACTGAGATCGGAACAAGCTGCGAACATTGTCCAAGTGGAAGCGCCGACCCTTCAATACCTTTTTCAACGGACCAAAGATATGGAAGTCGCATGTCGATATATCAGGGCTAAACGGTGGGTGTTCCAACACTGTCCACCCAAATGTCGCCAACGTGTTCTTTGTAACAGCTGATGTATGTGGCCGCACATTGTCATGCAGCAAAACCACTCCAGAAAACAACATGCCGGGCCATCTGGGCTTGATACTGGCCTTTGGACGATACTGCTGGCCAACCGCCTACGCATATCATGTGCTCACGCGCGACTATCTAGGGCGAGTCCGTTATGCAGTAGGGGTTTTCTTCCTTACCTCCCATTCTTCCTCTGCACAGGGTTGTAGCCACATAAATATAACCCAATACATCCACTCTTCAGTTTTCATTTGATCCAGCCTCATACATTCTGCTGAGCAATGCAATGACCATACCCAGAGGAGGACTGGCTGCTGATAGATGAGAAGGGAGAAAAGATGTGGCAAAGCTTTAGACTGTCAACCGTGACACACATTGTGGTTTCAGCAAGAAGAGAGAGATGGGGTAAGGACACTATACCATGGTGAGTTCTTTACCCTAGAGAATCTAAGATGGCAATGGTAAGGTGACTGACATGTGCAATGCAGTGAAACACAGTCCTACGACTTAGTGCTCTGTTCCTACACATGGCTACTAACCACGTGTGGATGTCCGAACCAGCCAATTCCTTCCTCCAAGGAAACCACACTGTCCATTGTTGCCCATGATTAACTGCTTCCATGTTTTCTCAGTGTGTTCACAAATGCATCCGCACACTTGCATGAATGACACAGCACTGTTCTTCATGTACGATGCAGTGGTAAGATGTGATGCTAGCTTACCTTCACACACACACACACACACACACACACACACACACACCGGGCATGCATTTCAAACTGCTACATTCCCGAAGTTATGGGGGGTGGGAGTGCCAATCATTTTTGAATGACCTAAATACATGCTTCTTGTATACAGTTTAGAACAGTTTATCATTTTTGCAATTTTTGTTTTTGTTTTTTTTTTGAAGAAAAAAAATCAAATCACATTGCTTTTTTGTGGAGTGTCAGTGTTTTTTTATGCAAAATGAAAACAAAACTCACTTTTCCCCACCGATTGCACTAACCCGGCTGCTTCTGGTTTTGACAGACTAATCGTCAGGGGGAGATGTTTGCTAGCGTTTCTGGCTCCATGATGGCAAAATTTGATTTTGACTCCTCTATTAGTCCAAGAAGCAGCTCACAGGTGGGCATTGATTTCAGTAAATTTATCATGCTTTTACGTTTCTTCCCTTTTGTTTCTTACGCCCATTCTCTTCTGTTCTTGCAAAAGAAGCATGGCTTTGTTTCCATCACTCCACATACGCATAGGTTTTACCGAGTAGTGAGTAACTAGTTGTTTAGACATTTAGAGTTCCTATCAATGTTTTGCTTGTAGAGATTCCCAATGTGTTGTTTTTAAAGTCAGCGTTGTGATTTCTTTATGAATTTTTACTAGACCAAACCATAACTGAAGTATTTTTACTGTGAAGTATGCTTTTGGTATTTATAGGTGTTGCTCTAGCGTATCATACCCTTAGGTATGAGGGATCTTATTGGGAATGTAGCGCACTAATCATCATTCATCCTTGATGGTAGAGCAACTTGCTGCTCATAGTGAGCTCGGTGGTAAAGAGCAAGAGGTACTATTATTTTTTTATTGATACAATACTCATATTGTACAATAGTAAGCTTCAGAAATTTTATAAAAATTAAATTGAAAAGTTCTTTTGATGCCTCAGCAGCAACTGTTGATTCAACAGTCATTTTACGTTTTTCTCTCTTCAAACTGTACACATCAATCAAATCGTCTAAGACCCGCTATTGCGGCGCATAAGCACAAGCCATAATGCCAAACGTCAAGATTTGCGGTATGGCTTCATAACAAAAATGTAGTAACTGAACTTAATCATGTGTTATTTTTTTTTCTTTAAGTTGGGGTGGGCCAGGCCCCCCCCCCCCTGGCCCCTCCAGAACTCTGCCTATGGTGGGGACTTCCTCCACACCGATTCATCAAGTTTTGACTTCCTATTCCCTTAGCAGAATTACTGCTGGATTTTCAGGCATTGTCTGTAATTGTTTCAACAAAACAATTGAGTGTTCCTTTAAGGCCAGTCAAATGGAAACTGTTCACCATGCATAGAACTCGAAGCACGCTCAAAAGTTGGTAACACTGTTGTTTACAAATGGTACTGCCATCTGTGGGGGACGGGAGCAGCGCAGCGACAACTTGCACCTACATACTCCTGGTTTCAGTATTGCACAGGAAGTGAGGTTAGAGATGTGTGTTTCGTCCATCAGAATGGAACTAAGCAGAGAGGTATGGTTTGTTTTTTGCTGCTGCTCATTGTGATGGTGAACGAGAAATTCATTGTCGCATGTTTGTTGTGTACGGTGAATACTGGATGTTACGTTCATGTATGCTGTAGTGGCATAAGAGATTCCGAGACTGATGACTTCATCCTTCTCCACAATAATGCCCGCCCCCACACTTCCAATGTGGTGAGGGATATGCCCCTGGGATTTGGCTGGAAAAAGAGTTCAATACCCTCACTACAGCCCAGATCTTTCCCCATGCGATTTTCATATTTTTGGCGACCTGAAGAGACATTCGTAGACACCGGTTTCACATGGACAAGGGTATATGTGACTAGGTAAGATTGTGGATCCGTCAGCAGCTGACAAGCTTCTACAAGAATGGAATTGACTGCATTGTCTCCAACAGGATGAATGCGTTAAAGATTATGGAGATTACTTTTGAGGTAATACATTTTCAAAGTAACTTTTTGGTCCCTGATGCATTTTCATTTCCCCGTATAGAATAGTTACAAGTATAGGGAGTTGTCACTGATGCATACTTCCAGGGTGCCCACTTCCCTGAAAAATCTGGAAAAGTTGGGAATTTTATGAGAAAATCGTGAAAAGTCAGGGAACTTGGATGTATTGTGTAGTGTGACACCATGTTATGGAATTGGGATCAAGTACGCAGGCGAATCAAAAAGTAAGTTACACCCGAGCTGTGTTCCTGTACTAAAAGAGAGAAAATAATCATGCTTGGTGGCAGCACTGTCCAGAATATATTCTCCCCATACCCGAAGCAGCAGCTGTTTTAATATGAGAGTAGTCACCGTGTCAGTATGGCATGTCGTACTGTGGTGGCATCCAACATTGAGTTGCGCTCAGTCATCCGATTCTTGTGGATACGAAGGCATAATCAGCAGTGGCGTCTCGTCCCTTGGGGCTTCCGGGGCTTAGCCCCTAAAGAAAAACGGACGTATTGACGTAATTTTCAATCAACATAATACATAACTATCACACAATCTTTTAAAAGGCGATTTTTACCCACGTAAGTTCATCGTCTGCTGCAATGGATACAACAGCGCTCCTAGCGGCATTGATGTCAGTTATCGGTCTCGGGGCTCGTCGCAGAGGAAGGCGTGGTCTACGCTACACGCTACAGTGAAGGTTGACATCTAGAGAGATCAAGAAAACTCTCTTTTGTTTTAATTGCCTTTTGTTTGGTGGTGATGCTTCATGGACAGTTCATGGTATAAGTGATCTCAAACATCTTTCTGAAAGAATTAAGTCACATGAAACTAGTTCTTCGCACATTGGAAACTCGTTAAAATTGAGTTTGTTTCGAAAGGTTGATGTTCGAACACAAATCGATGAAGGATATAGACTGTCAATTACAAGGCACAATGAATTAATCCGGAAAAATAGGCATATATTAAATAGAAATATCGATTGCTTAAAATTCTGTGGTCGACATGAACTTGCTCTACGAGGACATAACGAAAGATAACAATCTTTAAACAGAGGCATCTTCCTAGATTTAGTAAATGAGATTGCTAAGCTAGATAACAGTTTGCATGAACATTTAGAGGAATCCAAAGTAAATAAATACACATCAGCCGTGATACAAAATGAGTTGTTAGACTGTATGTACCAGGTTTACAGTGAGGCCCTCCAGGAGGATGTAAACAAAGCTATGTTTGTGTCTGTACAAGCTGATGAAACCAGCGACATTTCCAATAAGACACAATTGGTTATTGTGATTCGTTTTGTTCAGTGCTCGCAAGTAGTAGAGCAGTTTCATGGTTTCAATGAAAAAATAATTACAAAATTTGCTGAGCAGAAGAACAGGAGAGCACAGTTCTTGTTTAAATGAGAACCAGCGTTCGTAGAAAGGTACGTTTCACAGCAATACCTGTTTCTTTTGTAATTCATGTGAATGGTCATTATATTTTAAATTCTTTAAAAAAATAAGTCCAATTTTGTAGTTTAGAGGAAGATAAATACCTGTTTTTTTGTAATTCATATGAATTGTTATTACCTTTTAAATACTTTTTTTAAAAAAAAATAAGTCCAGTTTTGTAGTCTAGAAAAATACCTATTTTTTGTAATTCATGTGAATTGTCATTATATTTTAAATTCTTTAAAAAATAAGCCCCGGCCAAATTTGAGGCTACGAGACGCCACTGATAATCAGAGTGAAATCCATCGCCAAATTGTCAAGGTGTATGGTGAGAATGCAATGTCACACCCCATGATCAGGAAATGGTGCCCGATGTTCGAAGAGAGAAGAACGAATGTGAACGATGAACAGCATGTCTGGCAGCCTGCAACTGGAACACTATCGACAAAACAGAGCATGTTAATGCAATCATCCTTGCCAAGCGCAACGTGAAACTTAAGAGAAATTGGAAGTGAACTGAACATATCCTACGCTAGTGTGTCTATGTTAATTCATGACCAGTCGGGTCTCGGGTGTATAGTAAACTGTGCTCTCACTGGGTGCCGCGATTGTTAACCGATAGCACAAAAGTCAACTCAATTGAAATTAGACGAAATTTTTACACACAAGAAATCAAAAAAACTGGTCACACGATTTAAAAAGTGCTTGGAATACCTTAGTGACTATGTCGAAAAAAGTTAAATGTTCCAATAATTATTTTCTTTCTAATGTGTCTTGTTTGTTTTATACAGGGGGTGTAACTTACTTTTTGATTTGCCCTAGTAATGCTGGAACATAGCTCAGTAAATAAAGACAGAGATTCAATTTTGGAATTTGCTGGCTATCTCTACCCTGACCAGTTGGGACAGAAGATGGCTTTAAACATATCACTTCATTGATGGCCATCCTTGGCCCCTTACTGTGGTGTTGGCAATGCTTCAAGTCGAACATGGATCTCGAAGACTGGTCATGGAGATGGCAGGAACCACCCAAGGGATCATTGGCCTTGGTGAAAGGTCGCACACAGTGAAGTAGTTGGCTGGGCAGCCACTAAGCTCGGCATTCCCATAGAGCGGGCTCTGTTCTACAAATTCTCAATCTCCTGCCAGACTGAACAACGTACTGAAGCAATCAATGACCAACTGCCTCCTCTTGTAACACTTGATTATCTCCTTGGTGAATTTCAGCATCTCTTGGTACCTCTTGGTGTGTCTTTGTAATATCCCGATATCTGATTTCCAATTAGCCATGATGGTGGTGTGGGCTTTGCACCTCCATGTGTGTTGGAATCTCCTTCGGGTAAGATGGGAAACTTCCAATTGAGACACATTCACCACCAGCAAGGACCATTCACTTACCGAGGTTGCAGAACCGATGGAAATTTCTTATCCACTCAGCTCTGCATCCAGCAGAAATTCAGGGTGCTGGATCGTTCAGAGAGTGAGCTGGGCGATGATTTATAATCAATGGTTTTTGTCAAGATTCTTTCCCAAGTCCTTCACCAATTGTGATTGCGAGGATAAGAGACTGAAAAACCAAATATTACATTTTTCTCCAGGAAGTTTTCATGTATTTTCGTAAACTTCATTCATATAATTGGCATTCACAGCTGAAGACTTAATAACATAACTCGTAGCGCAATAGCCCACGATAATAACATGATAACTCGTTGCGCAACAGCCCATGAGGGCCAGTGCCTACCTACAGACTGCCGGCCAGCGACTGTGGAAGCACACCCCTCCAATATACATGGACATTCAAAAAATTATTTACAACTTTCCTAAGCTTATACTTGCTTCCTCTTCATTGCAACTTTGCTGTGTGCTACATGTATATTTTTCATGTCTTACAATGTTGTTGCTTGCTTTTCCCAGTATTATTACCAGCATTGTATGCTTGATTCATGCAAGCCCTTGGATATTTGTGTTGATAATAAGTAGGACCTTGAGAAAGTATTTAAACGCATTTACTGAATGTTGTCATTTTGAAAATTCCAAAGAATTAGTTTTGTTTACAAATTATCATAGAGCAATTGGGAGTATATGAATGCTTGAAAATTTTCTATTTCTTAACAGGCTTGGTGTGTAATATAGGGAATATGATTAATCAGCAAATACACGATTTTTGTGCAATCTTCACAAAAATGTACATCATTCTACAAAAGTAAATATAGGGATCACTTTGAACATGCATTTCTTTTGTAAAATACAAATTACATTTATGTAAATTCCATAGGAAACTAAGCAAAGATGTTGAGGAATGTTTGGGGCTCTGGTGAGAGAACTGTGTATTTTACCCTTTATTTTTGTAACAATGTGTCATTTTCACATTAAAGTGGCAAGTGACACTTTCACCACAAAATGCTCACATCTGATTGACCATGTCACTCTGGTGTGAAAAGTTGCATTTTTAACTTGGAAGTTCCAGTTTCAAGTGATAATTATCCAAAGCCAGGTGACATGTCACATGTAGCATGTATCCTCACTGGAAAATAAGTTCTGGTGAGAAATTTATGCACAACTAATTCATTAAAAATGTTCCTGCATGTTTAAAGATATTTTTTATATATTATTATTATTATTATTATTATTACAAAACATCATCCAAGAAGAAAATTTTTACTACTTTGTATTCATGTGAACATGTAATAAATATCTATACTTTCATCTGCCCACAAGTTTCATAATTCAACCTATATTATATGCCCCTAAATTGGTGCTTCTTGATTTTGCCTCATAATCACTATTCCCATGCCTATTAAATGTTATGCATGTGTCACCTTTGGTTGAAAATCACAGGTATTTTGAGATAAAATATTATTTTGAAAAAAAAAAAAAACACTTTTGCCCAAGGTCTGATAATACTGCTAAAGATTTTGCCCCCGTAATGGAAATGATTATTCTATTTATCTATTTTCAGGGAGAGGAGTCAGGATCCACTGATATGTCAATTTGCAAATCTGAGCCCCTTTTCTCCCCCGTAAAAGAGTGCCCTCTACCCACCACAAACTTCAGTGTTGATTCTTTGGACTGTGATCTACTGACTGAACATGACATCATGTTGACTTGCCAAGCAAACAAGAACAATTACACAATCGCATTTGAGGGAAGCATGACCCTCTGCTCAGAGGATTCAGATTATCATGAAACTGGTAAGTTTTTCCTTTTTTTCATAATTATTTTATGCATCTCAATTGGATCTATGAATTTCTAATTTTAATTTTTCATTCTGTTTTCCTTTTGTGTTGTCGTCTGTTAGCAGTATGCAAATTGAACTCTTTTTTTTTTTTTTTTTTTTTTTTTTTTTTTTTTTTTTTCTTTCTGTGTCTGTGTACACTGAGAACCAGAAGTCACACCGTTAGATATAACAATGAGATATAGAAAATGAGAAACTCTGATTAATCCTCCAGAAAGTACACACACTCTGGTTTCTGCAATTTTGTAAAAACAAAATTCCACGACTTTTCCAGGTTTTCCAGTCCACGAACCAAAATTTATCAGACCAAGTCATTAGGACAATTCATGTATTTAAACATGTGTGTAAGAATGTCACTCTATTTTCGCTCAATATCACACTGAGAATTGCACTTAACAAAGTTTTTAGAATATTCACTTCCCAAGTAATAAAGAGAAGGGAAACTGTACAGAAATTGACTTGAATCGAGGCACCAGGAATGAGCTTTTATATAATCCTAGCCATGTATTGACTAATGCTTAACAAAGAATTATATTTTTATAAAAAAATCATAATAAGTATAGCATAAATAATACACTAAAATGTAATAATCTATGTATTAAACCTAATTTCAAACACAACCCAAACACAATAAGAAATGCAATAGCCACTTACTGTAGTATATTTCCACATGAAAAACAGTTCAAAACTTTTCATAGCTATATTTAATATGCAATTTCTACTGTAACAACCAGTAATACTCAGTATATCAAACTGAAATATAGTTTGTCCAGAACAAATTAAAAATTTCTTGCTTGTCCTTTTTTCTTTGTTAAAGAACCAACTTTTAGTGCACTACTACAAAAATGTTGATTTTGCAGAAAAACAGTAATGTCTAGAAAAAGTAAATTCCTGCCTTTTCCTCATTTTCCAGACTGGTATACACTGTCGTAATAGCATAAATAAGTGATAGATTGTCATGACGACAATGTTACAACCATACTTCTTTTCTAAAGTTCATTATACTTTCCTGGAGGGGTGGGGAGACTGGTTTAACATTCATTATATTGTATTTTTCACAATATATCTATATCCTCTAAGGGAATTAACAAAGTGAAGGCTCGGCTGGACCCATGGTCCGACGCCAGTGCAGCTCTGTTCAAATTTTCCAAACCTTTCGAAAAATTTCTGAGATATTCCAAAATCTGAAAAGTTACATAAGCTTAGATTTTATTCCACATCTAGAGCATTTTTGTGAATCTTCTTGTGGTTTGCTTACATTGTTGTCTACAGGGTGTGTCAGAAGTCCCTTACCACCCCTTGTAAAATCCAGTGATGTATTTTCATGGAATTTGATATGGGCGATACAAAATTGGCCTAGAGGGACACCTTTTGGAGTATGTCATGGGGGTGGCCGCCATCTTGAATTCAACTTTTTTATTTAAAATCATAGGTGGGTCATGTAATACATGACCATAGGCTAGAATTTCGTCAGGATGTCAAATCTGAAATCAGATTTCATGTAACTTCATTTGGTGAAAAGTTATTGGCAACTGAAAATGATGTTTACCTGTTACAGAATGTACTCCACGTGTTGCCTGTGCTGGGCAATGCATGTATGCTGACGCTTCTCTCAATGTCTGTGGACACCGAGCAAGGTATCTGGTGAAATTTGCTCAAAGGCAGCCATGATACGTTGTTCCAGATGACGAACATCACGAATTTTCACACCATACACCATAGCCTTAACGTTTCCCCAAAGATAGAAGTCCATCGGAGTTAGGTCTGGTGATCGGGCAGGCCATTCAACTGGCCCACATCGACCAATCCATGCCCCAGAAAATTATTCATCCAGGTATCTTGTTGAAAAACCATGGGAAATGTACCATCTTCAGACACCAGAGTGGGCCGTATCTGTTCCTGTAGCATCCCCAGGTATCGTGCCACATTTAAATTTCCTTGAAGAACCGATTATCCGTATTCCCCATATGCCTGCCTGCCTGTGGTCGTCCACTACGCAGTCTGTCCAAACCGTGCCCGTCTCCTCAAATTTGGTTAATAACTGTGCCACTGCAACATGTGACACAGGGTGCCGTTCTGGATGACGCAGGTTGAAATCGGTAGCTACTGCATGGACACTTCTCCCACCCCACAGTTTGACGATCTGGATGCGTTCCTCAGTTGTTAACGGCATGGTTCACTTTCAGTTGCCAATAACTTTTAACCAAATGAAGTTACATGAAATCTGATTTCAGATTTGACATCCTGACGAAATTCTAGTCTATGGTCATGTTTCACATGACCCACCTATCATTTTAAATAAAAAAGTTGAATTCAAGATGGCGGCCGCCCCCGTAACATACTCCAAAAGGTGTCCCCCTAGGCCTATTTTGTATCGCCCATAACAAATTCCATGAAAATACTTCTAATACACCCTGTAGATGTTCTCAAAGTTACGAAAGCACCCCACATGAAGATTCACATGAATGCTCTAGAAGGAATTGTAAGCATATGCAATTATTCAGATTTTGGAATATCATAGTGGTTTTTCAAATGGAGAGGAAAATTCAAAAGCAAGTTACTGATAAAATATTAAATAAACAAAAGTCACTAATTACATGTAGTTTGGTAGATTCTTTTCAAAATCCAATGTTTTGGACCTGTTGCCAGATTGTTCCTCAAGGTAGTCCAAAGAAATCTCATTAAAAGCATTAAATAAAACTGCATTGTGGCCACCAATTGTCTTGCTTAGAAGATGCACACCGCTATCTACAGCCATAAATTTTATCCATTTTTTATTCCTGTTGTATCCTTTTAATGTGATTTCTTTGAACTACCCTGAGAAAGAATCTAGCAACGGTGTCCGAAATGTCAGTTTTTGGAAGAACCTGTTAAACCACATAAATAGTGATTTGTATTTCATTTACTAATTGCAAGCTGTGGTCATGCAAACATTTAAAAAATTACTGAAACTGGTGAATTTTTCAATGGAGCTGTAACTAATTGAGTGCATGGTTAATAACCTTATACTTTTACTTGTATATATTATGGATAAATGTTTATTGTTTTGGATGGAAAATTGGCATATCACTCGTGAACAAGATAACATGGGTAATATACATTAGCATTTTATTACCTTGTAAGGGTATGATACTTTTGTTTGATTTCAAGTGAGAGCAAAGTAATAAGGAAGAGTTTAACTTCATATTTGGCTTCATGTACATACATTTTGTGAATTAACTGTGATTTTCTACATGTTAATGTTTTAATAATTACAATTTCTGATTTCTTGGTTAACATTCACATTATGTTGTAATCTCTGTACAATTTGGTCCTATTTTGTGGTCCTATCATGTAACCAAAAGTCAATGGACACACATTGCTGTTGGTTCCGAGTACACATATAGGATGTCAAACCTCCATTTGCTGTTGTTACAGTGTTTATCTTTCGCAGTATGCTCGCTACTAAATTCTGCTAAATTGCTGATGGAATTTGTTTCTATTCTTCCTGTAACATGGTGAATAGTTGACATGCGTTACATGTGTTTGCTGGTTGAGAGGGTCAGGCATGCAAGCGACACCCAATCTCATCCCAAATATGTTAGATTACGGTGACCTAATTTTGACCAGGACAGTCCTGTTTCAGAGGCATGTCCCGGTCATCCCATCCATATCATTAAAACGCCACTAATTGTCCCGGTTTTACAAAAGTCTAGGAGCTATCTTGTAAACTAAGTCCAAATTTCAGAGACATTTCATGCTAAAAAAGAGGGATTGTTTTGTACATGTTTGGTTTTTTGTAGAGCAGTGAAAAAGCACGCAGTTTCTTTATGTGGTTGCAATAAGAATTTAAAGTTCTTGCATCATGACAAACTAAAAAGGAAAATCTAGAGTTGTGTGTCTGGTGTGTGTGTGTGGGATAAGGTTTTCGGTGAGATTTATAAACGGTTGGTGAAGAATAAAGATGCTCTCCAGAAGATTGGATCTTCTGCAAAATACTTCTTGCATTACTCAACTTCAGCGTAGGACTAATCAAAGATTGATCAGAAAGGACAAGAAACGCTATGTAAATTTTACCGGAGATTATAATAATTAATACCTTTTGACAACAAGAGATCATATATCATTTATGCGATCCATCCTTTCCTAAATAATAACAATAATTTTATAATTGGGCCTAACAGATTTTCAGGAAAGGATCTCCTTAGGATGTCCTGTTTTTGGGTCACCCTATGTTAGATTCATCTGAAATTGTTGTTAAGGTTGTCTGACGATAGGTTCCCCAGTCCTGATCAGTTAATGTCTTGAGCCTACCAGAGCGATGATTGGATTCAGTGCTTCCATGAGGTTTCCACCTGACAATGACATCACTAACAGTGGACCAGAGCACATTTAATTGCTGATAAATTTCTCTGATGTAGTGCCTGAATTTATATGCCCCGAGGATCATGCCTCAGTGGAAAGCACACATCTCTCTCTGTTTACTCATTGTGACAGCAAAGGCATCTAGTGTTTTCTTGCCTTTGTGCTTTCACTTAATTAGGATTAGTCATGTGCAGGGAACTGATTTATATGTAATAAAAATGTGCTAAATATGTAAATACATATTTAGTTATTTTTCACCAAAATATGGAGTTAAATATGGACTTAAAATTGTAAAAATTTACATTTTTAATAATGTAAGACACTACATAGTCTCGGCATTATAACTATTTCCGTGACTGTCTTGAAGAGAAACCAGAAGGGAATCCTGTACGTGTGTCACAAAATCGTTGCTTCTGGCGCTGCTGTTTGTGTGCAGCTAGTAGCGGGTGGGGTTAGCAATGGGCTGCTCAATTTGGAACACTCTTCCAATGTTTCCAAAATAACATTTGTAACAACCAGGAGCCAATGCTTGAGTCCTCATTCCTTATTGTTGACAACAATTGCAAATAAACAGGAAAGTCAAGTGTTTTACAATAGCAAAAGCAAACAGTTAGGAGGTGTAAAATTGAAAAATATATATATTCATGATGGATGTGGTAAACGTGGTTTAAAATTACATAAAAAATTAATTATATATATATATATATATATTGTTGGTGGCCGCGGTGGCTCAGTCGGTAATCCGTCTGACTACCATGCTCAAGGTCCCGGGTTCGATCCCCGGCCGGTTCAAATTCGGGAACTTTTCTAACGGTGGAAGCGGGCCCGGCGCCTACCCAGCATCGAATAACATGGGTACCCGGGGGAAACCCTGGGGGGTAAAGGCGGTCAGGGGCGTGATGCTGATCACATCACCCCCACTCACGACCGGATCAAGAAAGTGTGCGGCGTTACCCCCACACCCCCTATACGCCTTCATGGCGTGGTGCTATGCACAGGGGAACACTTTACTTTTTTTATTTTTTATATATATTGTTTGGATGACAGAAAACTTGTAATTAATTCAATTGGAGGGTATAAAAAAGGTCTTAAACTTTTGTTCATTTAATGTCGCTTTGGACTTGTCAGTTATTTGCAAGAACGTTCGGTCACACGGGGACATGTAGTTATTGCGCAAATATGTTGAGAAATGTTTTGAAATATGAAAATAATATGTAAAAATAACAAAAATATGCAAAATATAAGTCAAAACCTAATATGTGTACAAATATGGAAAATAAAAACTGAATTTTTCGATTCTACATGCCATGATATGCAAAGATAATACAAAATATTACTGATTTCAGCTTTATACATAAAGAAGTATTTACATATAAATCGGTTCCCAGGTCATGTGCATTCATGTCATATTGGGCAAGTTCACTTGGAGCAAACCTCTGGTGAGGTTTGGCTATATAGTGCATGCATGTATGTAAATGGGAACCTATCTTTGAGACTCCTGATGTACATAAGTGTGTGTGTGTGTGTGTTATGAAACAATATGTGGTATTCTAATGCATTTATTCTTTTTCAGGTGACAGTGAGGCAACTGACAGCAATAACTGGTCAGAAAGAATAAATGCCGGACTCGACAACTCACTAGTTCGCTCTGATTCAGTCTACACAACATGGTCAAAGTTGAGACGATCTCGAGAACTGCGGCGACCTAACTTAGGAAGCAACAACAACAACAGCTGCAGCAGTAACGACACCAGCTACACATCAAAGTCAAATTCAGCGCTAAAAAGTCAAAGCTTACCCAACCTATTTAAGAAGTGTTTCTTGACCTCCATCAACAGAATGAGTCAGATGAGCTCCTCGGTGGAATCTGATCATTGCGTGAAGCTATTCGACATCCAGAACAGTTCTTCTGCGCACTCCAGTTCGGAGAGCGGGTCTTGCACGGCAAAGCAAAATTTCAGCTTGGTGAAGTTGTTCATGAAACAAAAGAGCATCAGCAATGATGGCATCAGCGTGGGTGGCAGTTACATGGATCAGTCGCAAGAAGATAACTTCGCACCTTCAAGTCTCCAGCCATCAGATGCCAATGAAAGCTCTGATTGGCCATCAAACAGCCAATCGGAAAGTGATTCTTTTGGCCAAGACTCAACTCGGAGAGAAGTTCGTGTGAATAAATCCGGAAAACTGTGCGGTGGTGTCGATAATGTCAAGAACGAGTTTGTCCTGCAAGCTGCTCGGAATAACAACACCTGCTTGAACAACTGTGAATGCCAGCAAAAGGATGACACAGCTCAAAGACACAAAGGTTTGGTGTGTGATAATGAGACTGCAACGGGAAGAGTGAATCCTTCGCATACATGTTTAACAAACGGGACGCTTATGAATAACAGGAACTCCAAATCGGACGATGTCAACAACTGGATTAAAACTGACACAACTGAATACTCAACATGCTTCGAGGATAGCCTAGTGGAGCATGGCTACTTGAACAAAAAATGTGGTGTGATAGAGGAAAGGATCGAGGAAGCCGACCCTTCGGAATCAAGTGTCGAAGGAGCAGAGCAGCTGTCCGTAAGCATGTATGGAGAAAAGGAAGACTCGACGTTGGACGTAGATAGTAGCCTACAGCTTGATAGTGAAGAGTGTGCATCTAGTCAGAACAATACACGGGTCTTAAATACTCATTCGTCTAGGGATAAGAAGCCAAAGAGCATGGACGTCATTAACAACGTATTTTGTAATGGTAAAAGTAAATTCAATATTAACAATAATATTGAAGAAAGATCTCAGACCCATGCCCAGCAGAGAAATATTGCCACGTGCCAGGGAACGCAGACAAAGAAACTCAATGGTGTAGGCAACTCGCCACCAGATGGCAATAGTAGCAACAGCTCTTCGGAAGCTTTTAGGAACACGTATGTTCACCAGGATAAGAAATCAATGGCTGGAAAGTTAAAAATTCACAGGGGGTCACCGTCTAAAGTTAAAAACAACCAAACGAACTGTCACAGTGGAAACCCAAAAGGGAAACCGAACATTGCCATTGCGACGACAAAACACACATCCACTCAGATTCCAGTTCATGTCATGGACCAGAGCATACAGACATCGTCATTCGCTGACGTGACGACCAAATGTCCTTACAAGCTCCTGGAAAACCCAAACAAAACATCTCTAGTCAAGACAATCGAGCCAACTGCAAATCCTGCAACTAGTCCGACAAAGTCAGGCAGCAAGCAACAGAAAGAGAACAAGGAAAGTCCCGAGGGCAAGAAGCCAGTGTACGTCTTCTATCCAAATTACTCATTGCCTGATTTGACGTTTCTAAAAGAAAAACAGGACTTTGACGCTGCCGTGTTCCTCATGCCGCAAAAGTACTCCTTGCCACCTTCACCCCAGACGAGGTCACGGCAGAGACAGAGAAGGACCAGGCCTCTGTCCTGTAACGATCTTGAAAGCCTCAAGAAGAAGAATTTTAGTCACATTCAAGACTGGGACTCGCTGAATTTCCTCCTTCCGCAGGAGTACAAGCAAATATTGGCGGACGTTCCAGAAATCTTTCAGCTGCAGAGTAAAGAGAGTGCCATAAAAATTCCCACCTCCCAGCAGATTTTCTGTGTACCCAAGTCTAACTTAAGACGTCCAGTGAGCTGCGATTATTCCTCCCTCACGACAGATGGAAAGAACTCCTCCTCTTCCAGTATCGCAACTCAACCTTCTTCGGGTTACCGTGGCTCTTCAACCCTTCTATCGGATTCCTCTCATGCAAGTTACAGCCCTTTGTTTGTTTACAGATATGACAGCATGAGTTCCGAGTCAAGCATGTCTCATGACGACAGACCACCACCTTTACCGAAGCGATCAATCTCGCTTCCGAGTGGCGAGAAGACCATTCCCGAAGACTGTGAACACCCCCCACCTCGTCCACCACTTCCTAAAGGAATTCTCCGAAAATCATCGCTGAAAGATGATCACTGCAAGCTTCACATGAGGAAAAGGTACAGCATGTCGGAATTCAGCGGCGCAGCTTCTAAAGAAGAACTGATCCACAAGAGACGCTCGTTGCAAGAACCTTACGAATACTTGTCACGGAAACTCAACTATAGTCAAGAAACTCAGTCGAGCGGCATCAGCCATGGCAGCAGTTGCATAGTGGAGCAGGAGGAACAAAGCAAGAAGACTTCCGAGAAGGACGAGTGCGAGGATGAAGGCGTGGATGCCGGAACGGATACCAGTTACGAGCACCCCAAATACAAGATGCGACCACCGACACCTCCCATTCCAAAGAGTTCCGAGAACCATGAGCCGATAAGAACGAGTCCTGGATCCCAGGATACTACATCCTCAAAAGAAGCAGCCAACATTATCAACAACAACATTCTTCAAATCGAGGATGATCTTTTCCCAAAAGAGCTATTGCAGATGAGTGGGTTAGGTGAGGTCAAATGGGACGAAAAAGAAATGCTCCGTCTGAGGTCGCAGGTGAGCCAATTCCTTTGCATGAAGGGCAACTTGGAGAAAGTTAATGAAGCTCTGCAGCAGCCCCCTGATG
This sequence comes from Lepisma saccharinum, assembly GCF_977018435.1. NCBI lineage: Eukaryota > Metazoa > Arthropoda > Insecta > Zygentoma > Lepismatidae > Lepisma > Lepisma saccharinum. The sequence goes on along the minus strand of NC_139243.1, from coordinate 54,480,988 downwards.
CTGACAAGGATGAGAAATACTCCACATCCAATCCGCAAACTCCAAACAACACTCCCGAGACTCAGTGCTCCTCATACGTGAGCTGTGATTGTGCCTGTACGTGTGGTGAGGGAAAAGTGAAAAAGTCCGTGAGTTTTGCAGAGAAAGTGTGCATTCACTTAAGGGAGACGCCAGACAGACTGACAACGCCTCCCAATTCACCAAATATTTCTCTTCTGAGTTCCCACCGGCAATATCAGGTATGTGCCTCTAGTATTTTTATCATTGAAAATGTTTACCTTACTTTTCCCTTAGAACTTTAAGCCTTTTATCATTAATGTACAACTATGAAAATGTTTCCGTATTTTTTCAGTAGAACTTTAAGCCTTTTAATTTTTAGCTTACCAATGATGCCAAAAGTCATCACGATGGAATTCTGGTTGTTCTTTGGAATGGGCTTTTTAAACAGAGCTGTGTCAAAAGCACTCTTACATTTAGGTGGTAACAGCATAGTAATTACAGTAGCTAAACAAAATGTTCCTTGGTTTTTTCACTAGACATCAGAGCTTTATTCTAACTTAAATTATTCTTAAAATGTTTTATGTGTGAGATGATGATGATGAGAATTTGAATAATTTTTTTTTTGTTTTATTATCCCTCCCCTGGGCATGCATTTGAAAAAAAAAAGTATTTAAAAATAATAGCAGTAATTGTCCAAAATTCACGTAAAATGTATTTATTCCTACAAAAAGATTACACCACACCTCCATTCTTACGTTCCATGACATAATTGTTCTTAAGGCTCAAATCCAAGTCATTAATGATGTAAGATGACATCATAATGAAATAATGCCAAAAGTTATCACTTATAAGGAAGCTCATATTATCCAGATAGTTTTATGAGCTCTTCACATAGTCATTTATTCATGTTCACATATGTACTGCATGGATTCTCACCAAATTCATAATTCAATCTCTCGGTTTATCCATTTTACGGATTATCTGCATACTCTTTAAATGCTTCATTTCGGGGGTGCTAAAACAGATCTCTGCATCGCTGTTTAGTATAAATGCACAAAGTTTTCAAAACAAAAGTAAATGAGGTGAAGTAATGTAGTGTCTTGATGACCTACTGCCTGGGAGACATGAAAGAATGCTTAAGGAACATATCTCCTTCATCACATGACCTGACAACCATCTTGTTGTCCCTCCCACACCATTCCTTGTATGTGTATGCCAGATCAGCTTGGTTTGGTTCGTTTGAGGAAGCAAGCATAGGATTTCACATCAAAGCATGCTAACAAGTAAAGTTCAGGTGGATTTATCACATATATTTGTTTATTTTACAATCCTGGTCATTTGTGCAAGGATATTCTCGAACATTTATTTAGTAATTATTTCCTTAATTCCAGAAACTGTACTTACTGAAGTGCTAAAAGTAAATAGCAACCACATATATCAATTATAGGATTATTCAGGTATCTGTATTATCCAGCTTATCCTTTGCAACCAAAACCATATTGGGTAATTTGAAATCCAGATATCTGTTATCCATTTTTTGAGGCCATCCCTAATCAAAAGGAAAATTGAATAGTTAATCAGTAAAGGCATATTAGTACAGTAAAACCTCATTAATCTAGACAGGCAAAAGGCGAAAAAAAGGGGGGAGGAAGCTGAATGCAAGATTTTAAATGTGGCTAGAAGTCAAAAATCACATTCTTCATATTGCTCCGGAATGGTACTGCATTGTCGTATTTCTTTACATTTTACTGTACTGTATAGTGCATTTAGGCCTTTAAATACCCCATAATAAACGTGTTTTGTTGCTATAAACGGAGTTTTAATGCACTTTCTACTATTCTTTTAGGTTATTTCAGTTAATCCGGACTTTTGTTAAACCGGTCAACTTATCCCACCATTAGTCTGGATTAACGAGGTTTTGCTGCATTGGTAAAAGTTTTTATCAGTCCATTCTAACACCTATAATGGTGTAAAATTTTCCTGAATTTTAGTTTTTCCATTTTGGTTCCCTGAAAAATAAAATTCCTCTGTAATTGTCATTTCTGGTTGACAGAATTATATTCCATGGGGTTATTAACATATTTATAATTACATAACTTCCAAAGAGCACAATATACTTCACATTTCCCGTACTTTCAGTGTAAGCTGCATCCAGATTTAGTGGAGATGGCAATTGACGAGGAGAGTGAAGCACGAGATCCTGATGAGATGTTGTCGGTGCAGAGAGGCACTAATCAACCAAAGACACCACCTTCAGAAGGGACCAATGAACCCCAGGTGGTGCCTGTACAGTGTAGCCACCCAGTCAGTGTGGCTCAAAGGGTTGTCACCATGGACTTAACGCAGAAGCGAGGTATGCTGTTTCTAACATGATTTTTTTTATTATGTGATTTACAGTCGGTAACGAGATTGATTTAACAAGGTTAGACCATAATCTGCAAAAGCATGTTTATTGGCTATTGCAAATATTGTATGACTTGTACAGACAGAATCCAGCAATGCGTTACCTTTGGTGCTAAACTTTTCTTAGGGACTAGTAAGAAAAATTACAAACATATTGTAAATTTGAAAAGAAAATTTTGACACTCGTATTTACTTGTCTGAATACAGACAACTAAGGTCTCCACATGGTGTCCGTGTGTCTGGGCTTAGTAAGCTGTTTGTATCTGAGAGACAAAGAGCGAATGATTTTGTTCGGGTTAATTGTTGCACAGTCTGCTTGTAGAATGGACCTTTTGCATCAGGAACAAAAAAAAGCTGAACTAATTTGTTCCATCTCTGCAGCAGTCATGGTGAATATGATGATATGAGTGATGAAGGGTCTGTCAGCAATTGTGATGCATGTAAATGTATGTTTGTAAGGTGAGAATAAATATCATATAGGCCTCCCTGATGGCGCAGTGGTATCATTGTCGCCTTTTAATCAAGGGGTCGTGGGTTGTTGGCGTTGGGATCAACAACCTGGCACCCCTTCCTATTTATTTGCACACTGCCTACATATAATGATTCTTAAATGTCTTAACAAAAACATTTCTTTAGCGCTACATCACATGATATTTATTGATTGAGTTGGTGTTTTAAGTCCACTTTATGCACAGCAAGACTAATCTGGACTTGGTCTAGTTTAAAGTGGGATCCGAACCATTAAGTGCCTCCACTGGGTATCGAACACAGGACCCCTTGATTACAAGGTGACAATGCTACCTACCACTGCGCCATCAGGGAGGCCTACATGATATTTATTCTCACCTTACAAACAAACATTTACATGCATCACTATCCTGTTCATTGCAGTCGTTCCAGTTCAGTCTCCAAATTACTTCCTCTTTTATCTGCATTATCACAATCGCTGGCAGACCCTTCATCACTCATATCATCATATTCACCATGACTGCTGCAGAGATGGAACAAATTAGTTCAGCTTTTTTTTTTTTCTGATCCAAAAGGTTCATTCTATAAAAGACAATTATTTTTATCCCTGCCAGGGATGTTTTTACCCCCCCCCCCCAAAGAAAACTGAATTGAAAGCACGTACTATACCATTTCATAACTATGTAACAAACATAATTGAAAAATCATTTGTGACCATTAACGGTCTGGTTATCAAAGACTTCCTGCCAAAATTATGCAGCATTGTGGATGGAAAAAAAAAAAGACACAATTTTGCAACTGCCCAACCTTACCTAGCCAACACAACAACAGCTTATTTTTCCATCATGGCATAGTGCTCATACTTTACATGTAGAGAAGTGTTGACAATAAACTTGTAGATAGGTTAGATGAATGTTAAGTTTGAACTTTGCAATACGTAGAAATCTGCTCAAAATTCAAAATGTGTTTACAACGTCACAAAAAAATAGCAGGCATTACTTTTCAGCCTGCCCTCGTAATAAGTATTTCTAAATTATGTATAAATGATGTTAGCATTAAGATTATTGACCTAGGTTATAACCAACATTCTAAGGTACTTAGAGCCGCAAGGCATACAGATGTACTCCCCAAAAAACTTACCTCCAAAAATGAAATCACAAATATGCTAGTAACTGGGCATTCCCCCCCCCCCCCCGAAAGCATAATTTGCACAGTGTATGTAGGACTAAAATAAAATAAAGTGAAAATTAAAAAATAATCATGAATATGCCAGGTTTTTCATAAATAATTCACGGGCTACAAAAAATTATTGCAAGTAAAGTATTGAACGTACGTTAATGAAACCAGTCCTGAGCGAACAAGGAACTCAGTTTTTTTGTAAACCTACAAATGTTCAATGTGTGCACCCCGGGTGAAACAGCACACATCGACACGATAGTCTATTTCTTGCCACACTTGCATCAACATGGGCCTGTTAATAGTGTCCATCACTGCGATGACACGCTCCCGTAGGGCTGCGTATCACACGTCATCAGCGAGACGAATAACCTGTCTTTAATAAAACCCCACAAAAAGAAGTCGCACGGTGTAAGGTCCGGTGATTTTGGGGACCAAAACATTGCACAAAACAGAGTGATTTCGGTGTTGCCTAGAGGCAGGGATATGGACTCTCAGCTTAACAGAACATACACACACAAACTGTTTGCGTTCCTTGATCGTTCTGGACTGGTTTCACTAACATAAGTTCAATAGTTTACTTGCAATAAAGTTTTGTAACACCTCAATTGTTTATGAAACACCTGGTATTATTAGTGAAACCATACTTGTATCTTACAGATACAGCACGACCAATCATGTTAATTTTCCAGGTGGGACTGATGAAGGGTTAAGAATTTCATTATGTTCCTTCTTTTGGGCTTTGGGTAACTAGTTTTTTTTTCAAAATATCCAATTGAAAATTCATGGTATTTGAATTTACTTGTCGTGTCAACCTATTTCCATCCCATATCACAAACCTATTATCTAATTCCAGCATTGGTCATGGCAGTGACGGTAGCAGTGGAGAAGCTGATCACGTACTTTTCTCAAGCCACAACCCAGACAGAGTGCGAGCTCCTGGGTGACTCATCTAAGAACCCGTTGTGTGCCCAGATCACTCTTCAGATGCTGTGTCCTGCGATGTACGCGGTTCTCAGTGATGGCCTCCAACCAGCAATCGAAAGTGTCTTTGGGTCAATTCATAATTCTGTCTGGAGGGTAGTCGAAGCTTCTGCACAACAGGGTGAGTTGTACATCTGTTCATTTTAGATACTAATAGATAGATAGATAGATAGAACCACGTATTTATAGTGAATAAAAGTTTTGTATAAAAACTGGGCACATTTTGGGATCAAAAGAGGTATATAAAATGGCATTTTGGTGTTAAAATGGTCAATAACCATAAATTTGATTTTAAAAGCTACACTTATTACACAAAATACACATTTCTTTTACTAATAGTACATTTATGTAGTTATCAGAGTGTTTATTCGTGTGTAAAACAGTTCATTTTTGTTTCTCAAATATTTACAGCAGAATTAATAACTTTTCTGTGATTTGCATAACTCTCAGACTTCAGAAAGTGTCACATTGGTAAATGAATTCTAAATTTCGTTTTCGTTTTATGCATTTTTTTGCATTTTGTGACAAAACATGGTAAAAAAAATGCAAAAACATGAAAAATGTACATTACGTTGTTAATTTCTGTTTCTGACAAAAAACTAAATATGCATACTTCGACTAATATATTAAAGTTGCTCTAAGCCATTGTTTCTCAACCACCAGGGCATGATCCGGTACAAAGCCCTGCCATCAACCAATTACACCAGGCCACAAGATGTTTGTTATATCCCGTACTTGACAACTAATTTAAACCAAATTTTATTTGTCAACAAGTCTGGACATAATCATGCAATAATTTCAACTATACATATTCATTAATTTATAAAGTTAAAAAAATAGAAAGGCAATTACAAGTAAAATTGTTGGAATCGAGCCTTCGACTGGCCTGCCATCTCATGAAGGTTGAGAAGCACTGCTCTAAGCAATGCATTGCTCAATATAGAACTACAATATTTATGTATCCATATTACATTTAAATAAATTGTTGAGTACATTTGTAGCAGTTTTTCCTTTAAAAATCTCTGAAATCAATTTTGCTGTAACTTAGTTTCACTTAAATTTGCTAAATATAATATTAGCTATGTAAAAATTATTACAAATTTAAAGATGCAGTATAAATGTAAAGAAAAAAGGAAAAAAAGTGCAACTTCCACTTTGTCTGTAACACAACTTGATTTATAAACTCATTATAATGTGTTTATTTCAATTTTTGGTGCACATTAGAGATTCAGTATGGAATCTGACTGCAGTGCAGAAGTGTAGGTTTGATTCCAGGGTGAGTGATCCCAAGTAAAATTTTTTCTGTGGATGTCTGTGTATAAGTGTTTCTTGGGTCCACTCGACCTCTCGTCACCACATACTTGAGGGGAATGGACAGGTAAAGGTGGGCAAGTGGAGCATGGTGCTGATCATATTTCCTTCGCTGTGCCAAAGCTCTGGAATCAGTGGAGCCCTACCTTTAACCCTCCCACTTCTCCCCCAACTTAATGGAATGGTGCAATGCACAAGCATATCTTGTATCTTCAATACAGTGGAACCCCGTTTTTACGTTCCCTGGTTCTACATTTTTCCGCATTATACATTAAATCGTCACAGTCCCAACAGATCAAAAAAGCTATAAAATTTCCCCCGATTTTACACTTAACTGCATTTTACGTTCTTTCACCTCGGTCCCCTGAAAAACGTAATATTGAGGTTCCACTGTAGTTTTATTGGAACCAAAGTTGTCCAGTTGGTACAGCAATGTAGGAGACTTGAGTTCATTTCCTGGAACTCTTTGGTCTTGGCATTAACAACTCAAGAGGTGATAACATCGAACTGTCTACGCACCAAAAAGGTTATCTTCTTGCTCTTAGTGGTAAATTAAAATTTAGTTTTAAAGTCATTCTTTGGTCCATCCTTGACAAACATATGCGTTTGTGATGTGTCCATATATTGAGGAAAATAATTACACATTAGCCACCAATAATAATAATAATAACTCGTGGGCCAACAGCCAGTGAGGTCCAGGGTCTACCTACCTAATGCCAGCCTCACTCCTACTTGTCGAGGTGGGAGATCATTCAACCATTTACGTCAGCACGACGAACCCCCCCATTGTTGTTCTACGTTTCAATGACCGGGTTACGCTACTCATTCGTAGTTTCCTAATTTCCTCACGATGGTGGGGGCCACCAGTCCCATGCACAGGCTGAAATCTCTGGAGAAAAGTTGTTACGCTTGTTGTTAGCTGGAGCCCAAAGCCTGATGTGATGTCCTAGTCCGCCTGGCCATGGTGCGGAACACACATTAGCTACTACCAAATACAGTGTGTCCGGCTTAAAAGTACAATAAAAGAAAAATTTATAAGTTTTTAAGTTTATTAAGATATTTCCGTAGAGTTTTCTTCCACCTATAGAGTAACTCAAACACCTAGTACACCTCAATATGAGCACCGTTAGTTGCTCTACAGATGTCCAACCTGTATTCAAGCTCCGCCCATGTGTTCAGCATTACTGGAGTCACATTTCGGATTACAGCAGAAATGCGATGTCGTAGATCAGGAAAGTCACGGACTCATGTCTGGTACACTTGTGACTTTACAAAAACCCAAAGAAAAGAACACACCATGCCTTCTGCTGCGGAGTCCACATGGCTACTGACGCTATGACTGTTCAGTTCAGTTCGAGCATGCAATCCAGCGAGTGCTGACGTTTTGTAAGTGCAGGGGGGGGGGGAGGGGGGGAAGATTTTGAGATTACTTTTCAAAATACGTAAGGCTTAAGGTGCTCTGGTAACAAATCCAACTGTTATGACAACTAATTGAAAAGTGAGAGGAAAATTGTGCCTCAGTGCCACATCATTTCTTCAAATACTGGTCAAGTCACAATTTTCCACTAGTCATTCTTTTATATATTGCTTATGCCAAATGATCTGTGTGCCAGAAGTAAGGAGCAAGTTTAATAGAATAACGTTCCATTCCTTGTACTTTTCTCTTTGCAGGACCTGTCACAAAGGCTTTGAATGACTTGGTGTTGAGGGTGAATGACGAGGAAGTTCTGACTGAAGCACCAATGAAGTTCAACGCCTTCATCTTTGGCCTCTTGAAGTAAGTATAAATTCATGAAATACAGTTTACAAGCTTTTTCATAATAAACTCATAACAAACCACTTAAATAACAAACACTTCTGGTACAATTCATGCTCCCAAGCTTCTATTTCTTGAACCATTTATTAATTGGTAATTACCATGCGTTCATTTCGATCTGCAGCCGAGAGATCGGGAGAAGCGTGGCGGGCGGCGCTCACGGAGATGCCGACATTTGCGGCCTGTAATGCCCACTTATTTTTATGGACTAATGCAGACATTTATATAAATATTGCAAAACGAGCACTAACCTGTGTTATAACATGCAAAAGTTCTTCTGTAATTCATCACACAAATAAATACGCTTTAGAAACAATGTTAAGAGCCACAGATAATAAAACATTTTAATCATAGTTTTGACCAGTAACGTCCTGCTTAAGTTTATATCCTTGAAAAAGTTTTGTATCGATGGGGATCGTTTGGAGGTTTCGAATGTGCAACACTGTATCAAGATTACGCTGCAGACGAAACTGTCAAAAGTCAATGGTTTTCGTGAGCTTCCTTGCAATCCGAAATCTCCGAGCTCAAGTTTTTGTTCCTTCACGACTAGATTAAGACAGAGCTGTGAATATAGTGGCGAGCAGATGTATACCAAGAGCGTGTTAATTTCGTACTGTGCGCAAGAGTGTTATTCTTGGTTACTTGTCTTATTGCAGTGTGTGTGTATGTTGTGTCAGTGAGACGATTGGAATGCCAGCTCAAGTTTCACTTTAGAACAAAGAATTTTTATGTATGACACTTACGTGAAAACAGACTCGTGTCGGGAAGTGTGTAGGCAATTTGTACATAAATTCCCAAGCGTTTCACCTCCACATAGAGATACGGTTAGACATCTTGTCCTTAAATTACGATAAACTGGATCGTTAAATTTTAAAACACCTAAGCAAAAACGAGTGATTCTAACTGAAGCAAAACTCGATGAAATTTGTGCAGCGTTAGAACGTTCTCCAAACAAACCTCTACGCCGTGTTTCACAGGAGATGGGCGTGTCAAAATCATCAGCACATACAGCCACTAAAGTACAAAAATTAAAACCGTACTCTTATAACAAAGGTTAGTGCTCGTTTTGCAATATTTATATAAATGTCTGCATATATCCATAAAAATAAGCGGGCATTACAGGCCGCAAATGTCGGCATCTCCGTCAGCGCCGCCCGCCACGCTTCTCCCGATCTCTCGGCCGAAGATCGAAATGAACGCACGGTATATCACATACAAGGGCAAATGGCAAATCAAAACAATAAGTTACACCCCACCCGTATTCCTGTACTAAAAAGAGATAAAATAATCACACTTGGTAGCAACATTGTCCAGAATGTTTTCTTCACACACCTGAAGCAGCCAAAGCAGCCATGCTGCAGCTGATTTAGTATGTGAGTAGCCACCGTGAGAGTATGGTGCGTCGTATTGAGGTGGCATCCAACATTGAGGTATGCTCTGTCGTCAGATTTTTGTAGTCGCAATGGCATAATCGGAGTGAAATCCATTGCCAAATTGTCGAGGTGTATGGGAAGAATGCGATGTCATGCCCCCATGATCGGGAAATGGTGCCAGATGTTTGAAGAGGGAAGAACGAACGTGAACGACGAACCATGTGTCGGGCAGCCTGCAACTGTGACCACTATCGACAATGCAGAGCATGTGAATGTAATCATTCTTGCCAACCACCACGTGAAAATTAAAGAGATTGCAAGTGAACTGAATATATCCTACGATAGTGTGCCTATGCTGATTCACAAACAGTTGGGTTATAGTAAACAGTGCTCTCGCTGGGTGCAGTGTTTGTTAAGGCTCGGCTGGACCTTTGGTATGCAAATGGACGACTTTTTTCAAATTTTCCTCTCCATTCGAAAAACCTCTTGGATATTTCAAAATATGAAAAATTACATATTCTTAGAATTTCTTCTAGAGCATTGACGTGCATTTTTGTGTAGTTTTCTGTCACTGTTGTCTAGATATTATCAATAGTTTAATAGACTTACATAATCGCGAAATTCGCATGCCAAAGGTCCAGCCGAGCCTTAATCGATGAGCACAAAAATCAAAATTGAAACTGGACAAAATTTTTAGGAATTGAAAAACTGGTCACACGATTCGAAAAGTGCTTGCAATACCTTGGTGACTATGTCAAAAGCAGTTATATGTTCATACGTTTTTGTGCAGATGGGTGTAACTTAATTTTTGACTTAAATATATAATTTATCATTTAAAGATTATTTCGAACATATTATCATGTGAAAACCAGAGGAACGTAACTCCAAAAATGCGCTGTTGGGGTTTTCAACTTATCTACTCACTTTGAAGAGATCTATTTGGAATCAGATTGATGTATCTCCCCCAACTTCATTTTACCACTGAGTAGATACATCACAAAAAAACAAACACCATATTTTTTGGAGTTGCATTCTCAGACGACGATATGTGCCAATGTGTTTATAGTGTGTTTGGGCCACAAAATCCAGTTTAGTTTTTGACCAGTAAAATTTTGAGCAACTAGCCATTATCTCGGGAACAAATGGTAGGAAGATGGAATTTGTATGTAATTGTTATTTATCACTCTTTTTCTGTCACCCTTGGTTACTTGCGATGATGGGGGTGAGTGAGTGTCAGATAAAATTGATGAAAGGACATTTACAAAGAAAATCAATGCCTTGGTCAGCACTTGAACCTGGCAAGATCGAAAGTCAGCCTCTCGGATACTACGTCACCCACATTTTGTGATACAATTATCTGACCATCTGCAAAGCAATTATTTAACTGCAGCTTTGTCGTTTCTCTATTCTATTATTTCTTTTTCCTGAAGGAATACATTTTACCCAAGCATTGTGGCTGAAAATCGGAATGATAACTAATATTTATTTTACTGAAACTTGACTGAATACACTAAGAAGTATATCAATATCATGCAAATGATATTGATATGGGAGCCATTTGGCAAGAAAAATTTAGCTTTCTTATTACTTCTATAAAAGAAAATTACATACATTTTTCTTTATGGCAATTAGAAATTAAACTTTGTTATCTTCCTACATGTGGTTTATCTTCTCAATTTCAAATAAAATTCTAAATTCTGTAAAAAAGATCAAGATATTACCTCATTTCCACCACAGTAAAACATTCAGAAACAATAAAGAAAAATGTTAGAAAAATACTCAAAGTCCAGAGCCATCTATTGTTCACAATAGCAAACCATATCCGAACATAGTAGCAATTTTTTTAAAAATCTATTTTATTTCAAATTATTCAATAATAAGTTAAAATCAGACAATATTGTAAAAAACTATTCAAATTTGTTAATGTAAAACTTTTTAAAAATTTATGTCAGCCTGTATTGATTCTGGAAAGAAAAAATATCAATAAAGAATGAGGTGAAAAAATTATCACCACCACTACTGAAAGAAGATGGCTAAAGCCTGAAATCGAAAAATTGTAAGTAATTTCTTATTTCTTTATCCCAGGTTGCGTTTGTGTTTTTTCCGAAGCAACGAGACGTGTAATATTCGTATATTTCACACCAAGTGCTTAAAAAAAGTCATAGAAGTAATGACATTTATTTGTGTGACTACTGGCTAGATATTACCAGTAGTTTATTGTGAATGTTCTAGAAAGGAATTCTAACTATATATAATTTTTCAGGTTTTGGAATATCATAGCGGTTGTCTGAAAAGAGAGGAAAATTTGAAAATAGCTGCACTGGCGTGGGGCTAAGGTCCAGCCGTGCCTTAACATCAAAAGTATTCTACTATCTCAATCTCGAAATATACAGACAGCTTGGATGCAATAAATGCAGAAGAGCTTCACACTCTCCCCTAGTGATAAAATCTAATATTTTCTTTCAAGCAGTGTGTTTTATTTTTTTTTGTAATTATTTTGACAATGGACATTTCCACTTTGACATGAAAAACGTTTCAAATCCATTCATTTTACAGATAATGACACAAACATGAGAGGTGCAAAATATCTCGGCGATATTTGTTTCGGTTCTCGAGAAATACGCCTTCAAACACCGCTGAAATTCACCTCCTACGTCACGGATTTGAAAACGTCCTCTCCACAGACAGGAGGTCCTCTGACGTCATCACTTAGAAATGCGTGCAGGCGGGGCTTCTGCTCGTCCCCTCAACTTAGCATGAGCCTCGGAAGCGACAGAAAATTCACTTGTTACTGTGTAAATCAAGTATCTTACAACTTCCAGTGCAAAAATCTGTGCTCCATTTCTTGGAGATGAATTATGCCCTATCAGTATACTGTATTAGTATTTACTATAATTCAGCCACTCGGTAGAGGGTTTTCCCATTAGGGTGACAAAGCAAACCTTGTAACAGTCAATGGCTGAACACGTGAACAGCCTTGTTCATTGCGAATACATAGGTTAGTTCTGACTGGCAAGAACTTAATGTTATAGGAATGCCTTTTCTGGAATTACAATTATTTTCGTCATAATATTTTCTTCACAAATTTTAAGATAATACTTTTAGAACACACTGGTTTACATGCAAATTTCTGCAATATAAGAGGTGATACGGTATAAAAAAGTACGGTGAGTTTTTAAATTTCCTGCAGTAAATGACAGTTTTCTTCAGTTAATATATATATTGCAAATTTTTGTATTTAGCCTACTTTTTCGTCGCTTTTTCGTTCACTTTGTTTAACCGCAACGATGAGAACGCATGGTTAATTCATTATGTATCATCTCTAACATCACATTTCTTCCCACTTTTGGCTAATCGCTTCAATGAAGATGAATAACTACAAGCAGTATTCGAAGTCGGGGTGCAGGAGTACCCCCCCCCCCCCCCCCACACACACACACTACCACCAACTGCACAATCTAAGTATCAAAGTATCACCCAACCTGCCATGATAAGAGGCGAACTTTTTCTTCTGTCCCATTTCATTTCGAAAACACTCACTTGTCCCATCTCCTTTTATGAGACGAGACGGAACATGCCTTGTCTCGTGAGCAACACTAACATTAACAATAGAAGCATCCCCCTAGCTGTCCCCAAAGTCTGGATCAAACATCCTCCCATGTAACAATTTCCAGTTCAATGAAATGTCACTCGCAAGGGAACAGTCATGCCCAGGTCGAGAGTCAAACCTGGAACATGCGACTTCCTCAGATAAATCATGTATTTTGTGTATAATAATTACAACGTCAGTTCATTCCTGGTAATTCTGAATCTGCAGTTTGGTTTGCACATATAAGCAGGATAATATTTAGTTTTCGAGAGCTGTACCGTCGAAACGAGGAGTCAAAATAATAATAATAATAATAATAAAAAATATTAAGAAAGTTTTTTTGTTGTATTTATAATGATAAGCCTTTGCATACGTTGTTAATTCTATATTTTTCTAGACTTGAGAGGAGAACGAGAATTGCCCTCCCAAACCGAGATGGATGTTTATAAATTGAGACGTAACTGTCAATGAGACATTTACAAATAAACACCAGACAGACATTTACAACTCTCAACGAGAACGAGACCAAGGCTGCCATGTCTCGTCTCGATAGGATCCTTAGTGGTGAAGTTGTGAACCAACCAATTAATGCGTTCGGGGTAACGAGATGAGGCGGCTTTTTTCGCAGTACAAAATTCAAAATAATTATATCGTACCATTTCAGTATGGGATATTGTTATACACATGGTCGTAGGTGAAAATTCAGGACACTGCTGGCCGGAAGCTTGTTGGGGAGCATGGGGGGAGGGGATGTTGGACCCGACAAAGTTGTGTGTTTGTAGTCACGAAGTATTGATACTTTTCTGTTCATCTTGTGTCACTACGTTTTTAAGAACCAAATTTCTTTAATATGATTCGAGGGGGAAAAAATAACTGATTTGACAGTCTCAATGCAGTTTCTTATCGCAGAAATTCCGAAATTATCAGGAAATTGCAGATATTGGTCTGCAGTCCCATCTGGTGTGTGGAATTACGAAATTTTCTTCCCATCCGTATCCCGTCCTATACGTCTCTAATTTAAGAGAATGAAATAAGTCAGAAGGAATTTTTTATGAACAAGCGGATAGAACAAGGAAACTGGTAATTTTAGTGAACCAAAAAAAGAGGGGGGTTGGACCCGTTGAATCCTACTTAAATAAGCCCATGGTTATACATATTATTTCCTTGTAATAATTATATACATAAACTAAGTATAGATATGTACTGTGCAACTAATGTAATCTTCTCAGTGTATTTTCTCTTATCTGCACAAAAATATTTCATCATAATTTGAGCAACGGAAATGGAACACAAACTGAAATTGCTTTATGGAAAAGAAAGTTAACTAATCTTTATAAATAAAGTGAAGAATGTGAAAATTCCTATTTTGCACTATATAGGTTACGGCAAATATCGATAAATATAAGTTTAAAAATAGTTTTGAGTGTCTGGTCAGCAACCAATTTTATAAGAAATATTTTTCACATGGCCTGAGAACACACACGCAGCTGAACCCTTTCATTTATCTTGCACGTGAGCAGCACGGATATTTCATAGAAGAATGATCATTACAAAGCATAGCTTTCCTTTGTCCTATCGCTCCTTCTTCCATTATTTAAATCGGTACAGATTTTTAAAACTGCTGCACGTGTTCGCTCACCGTGGGCTACCCATCCGGAACTGGACGCTCGAAGCAGACGACAAAGGAGCCAAAGAGAATAAGATTAAGATTAGGGAGCTCTCCCTAAGGAGTGACGTAGTAACATGGCGGCGGCGTGTTTTCAGCGCAACGCTAGCCTCGCAACTTTGGAAGTCTCGTTTCTGCCTTAAACTGGACGCAGAGAAACGCGAAAACTTGCAGGGGTCATTTTCCCAGGGTATAGTTTTTAAAATTGTTGTAAAAAAAATTGAGTGGAAATGTCCATTGTACATACTGTACGTAATTTTAACATTTCCTGATATTTTACTTACTATAAATCAAGAAGACTTAAGTGGGTAGGCCATGTGGCACGAATGGGAGAGGAAAGAGGAGTTTACAGGATTCTTGTTGGGAAACCTGATGGTAAGAGACCTGTAGAAAGGCCAAGACGAAGATGGAGGGACAACGTTGAGACGGACCTAAAGGAAATCAGTTGGGATGGAAAAGAGTATATAGATCTTGCTCAGGATAGGGACAGATGGAAGGCCTGTGTTGCTGCAGCCATGAACCTTCAGGTTTAAGAAGGCTAGAGAGTTAGTTTAGTTATAACAATGAAGGTAATAATGAAGGCCTTTATTGCCTTCTGCTATTTTTTAGGGATTGGTTTCATAACCTCGCTGAAAGGTTTGTTGATCATAAGTCTTCCTTCTTGCTCACACTCAGCACACCTTCTTGTCAATGTTCGTTCCGATACCTTTTTCCCCGATTTCACTGCTCCAAATGTCAGCTAATCGGCAGGTAGACAGTCTATGAGAAAGCTTGTCAGCTTTTGCTAGGCGATTCAATTTTCTATCATCCCTGGGTGTTGTAAGTCGTTTCCTTCCACTGCCTTTCCTACGGTCTGTACTACCAGTCTCTGTAGTCCGCTGAACAACATTTGTGACAGTTTTTGGATGAATATAAAGTCTTCGTGCAATTTCTTTCTTGGACACAGTACCCTCTAACATTTGAAGTATCCTTCCGTGCTTTCTTGGACTAAGATCTGTAACACCCTGCTTTCTACCTATTTCGATTTACTGTACTTTGTGTGAGCAAGAAGGAAGACTTATGATCAATAAACCTTTCAGCAAGGTTATGAAACCAATCCCTGAAGAAACGTAACAATTGAACTATACATCAGACCAAACAAAGGTAACTAAACAATAGCAGAAGGCCATAAAGCTTAACAATTTAATCAACTAACAGCTTTCTTTGTTACTTTCTTCATTATTACCTTCATTGTTAGAGTAAGTAAAATATCAGAAAATGTTAAAATTGCGTACAGTATGTACAATTGTCAAAATAATTACAAAAGAAATAAAACATTTTATCACTAGGGGGAGATTCATTTTTGCCACGGAGTGTAATTTTGATTTACAGCTATTTACCGTTTTGATACAAGAGAACTTTTCATTTGTTCCAAGACCAATATTACAGTGGTGCCAAAAATTAGATCTTTCAACATTACGAATTGTCACCATGTTGGGGGAAGGGATTGTTTGAAAATCTATCCTGTAATAATCCAAACATGTATATATTTTTTATGCTGATTAAGTATTGATTGTTTTGCATGTTTGTTCTTGCAGCATCCACTCATTTGATGCCTGGTTGAGCTACCTCCGAACACGAGAGAGCATTCTCCACAAGCATTACCATCCAGATGGGTTTCTGTTCCTGGCTAACTCTGCAGCACGGAATCTAGTCGACCAGTTGCTGATGGCACTGCAACCTTTAACCCTGCTCCCCTTCAGGCTGGACTTGTTGTTCGAATACAAAGTGATGCACCAGAATCTCCAAAGAATGGATCAGCGGTACATGGAGCACTCGGAACGAGAGTCAATCAGGTCGGGATCACCTTCCCAGCAGCCTCTGTCGCCAACCAGGCTGAAACAGTGGACGATGAAGCTGGTTAAGTCTCTTCACAGCAGCTTCAGCCAGTCGTACGAGGACCAGAGCTCGTTCAGGAGAAGGGAAAGTTCGCCGAAGGGAGACAAAGATGACCAGCAGAGTCTCCGAAGGGCATTCTCCGATGAAGCGACCCACTACAGCAATTACTTGGACCCTATGCCGTTCGTCCTCCCGACCATTGAAGGTCTGCCGGATGTTAACTCAGACCGACCACGACCGCGGTCGTGCGTGGATGCAAACGCAAGTGGTTTCTCCCTCACAGACATCGCCAGCACCATGAAGAAGCGATGGAGCGGGATACAGTTGGGTTCGAAGCTATTTCAAGCCTTCGACAAGTTACTAGTGGAGGACATAGCATCAGGTGAAGAGGAGTACACAGACAGCTTAGAAAACCCTAAAATTCCAAGCCGAAAGCATACGCATAGCAGCTCTTCAAACAACTCTACTAGTGATGATAATAACGATTTGACGAAGGATGACTCTCCACTTCCTGATAGGAAGCTGCCTCAGAACTCCGAAAAGGGCAAAGAAGCTTCTAAAGATGTTGAAAGCAATGCAGAGGAAGCAGAAAGACAGCAACAGATGCCAAATGCCAAAACTGCAACAAGCATGGGTTGTTCCAGAGACGAAACTACCACCCAAGGTGGGAAATTCAAACGGCTACAGATGAAGTGGGAACTGCTAAGCGGAAAGGATACCAGAACAAATTCAAACAATAACGCTAGATCAAAAATCCCTCGCCCCGTTACCTCACCCGTACGGGCTTCGGCCATACCCGTTCCAGTCCACAGCAACCAAACAAGCAGCACAGCTGCACCGGCAAATGTCAACAGCCTGAAAAAGGTGTTCAACCCAAAGAACGAAACAGCCCGGAGATCAATCAAGTCTAGGAGCAGTTCCGGTGGGAGCAGGGAAAAGGACGGAAACGCCGCATCTGAAGAAGTGAGCAACAGTGTGATAGCACGACCGCAAATGGCACCAAAATCTGCAATCTACGGAACAGTCGGAAGGAGGCCTACTCGCTTGAGTCGAGTGGACCACGATGACTCCATTGATTCGACAGCAAATAGAAGCATCATGGGAAGGTCAAGCAGCCTTGGACACAGGTCAGTTCTCACACAAAACAAGGCTCGTTCTGGGTCGACCAAGTCTGACAGACGGGTTCCACTAAACAAGCAGAAGCAAGCACATCAGGAGGAATCTCAGTCAAAACAAAGGTAATTATTTGCATACATTTTCAGTGTACTGGCAAAATAAGAGTCTGTAATCAAAACAAGTGATCACTGAGAAAACACTATTAGAAACTATGGAGCTAAATTTAAAAAAAAAATCTAGAGATTGGCAGAAAAACTACGCAATATTGCAAAACTATATGGTCATTCATTTTACTTAAGAGATATAAATTGGGTATGCAATAATGAAACATGCTTACATTAAAAGGGGAACATAACTTCAGATTAAAAATAAATCCTTATAAAAATATTTGAACCAAAAAGTTATAAAGAACGTTTACATAATACTGAACTTCACAATCTACCTGGTGTACTGTTATGTAATGTACATATCTATGAGCAGTCTGTTGTAACATAAGCAAAAAGAATGTAAGTTTCAAGTGAGTGGAGGTTTACAGATTTCACAACCATGTGACAGTACTAGCATGCATGGTAGACAAAGATCAGTGATTTACCCACATTCCCCTAACAATCCCCCTAAATATTTTCACTAAGGTCATTGGAGTTCTAAATTTACCCTTAAACCTCCCTAAATTCGAGCTTGCACCCTCCCAGATGGAACATTCTACATAAACCCTTGGACAAGCACCACCACAGTGTGCCGTAAGGTATGCAATTTTCGAGAGTTACATGCATACTAGCACTGCAACACGGCTGAAGCCTGTAAACCTCCACTCATTCGAAACACACATCCATTCTGCTTATGTTACAAACTTTTCTGACATCTCAAACGGATCACCCTGAATATTCATTGCTTAATAATGGATTGATTAAATTAAGAAGGCTTCAAAGAGTGGACAAGGTGGTACACATGAAAGAAAAAAGAAATATTTACAGGATCCGTATTGGTCAAGACTGGATTGAACTTGCCCAGGAGATGGGCACCTGCATTGCAAGTGGGAAAAAATCCATTCCTCCCCACAATGTTGTTACAAAGATTTTAAACAGAATTTCCAAATTTCCAGGATATTTAGATTCCGTAAATTAGGGATGAGCCTATACCTTTTTGACCTTCATGATACTACTTCCAATGCTTGAACATAGTAATTAAACGGGCTCAGAACTGATTAATATTGATATATAAGTATGCATTAAAATATTCAAAATATTACATAAGAATATTAAAATAGGTGGGTGTCATTTAATAAAAAAAATAATTTTGTCGTAATATTGGTGAAAATAAATTAAAATTTCAAATTTTGGATAATATCTGAGATAATTAGACTCTACAAAAACACTGTGCAGCATTTTTGCACAATACAATTCTCAGAAACATATCAGCATAACGCAATGCTTTACAATGTCGGTGCCACTGATATCTGCGGACACTGATACATCAGCACTGCGTCAGTCCAGTTGCAAATGTTACGGCTGTTATCAATGTATTTGTATCAGAAAGTATTGGTTGAGTCACCAATGCTGCCTGTTGCCTTGTAATCAAGAGGTCCCAGGTTCGATACCCAGTGGAGGCACATAGTGGTTCAGATCCCACTATAAACTGTATGTCCAGCCTATCTTAGCATAATGTAAATGTTAAACCAAAATTCAGTGAATCAACTTGATCAACACCAATGCTGGGCGATACTTCCCGGAATCTGGGTGTTTCGTGAGTGTGACATTTGTAGTCTGAATACCCTGGAAATTATGCCAAATGTATATTTTTCCTTATTTTTACATTTTGGAGAGAAATAACTAAGTGATTAAATGATCATCCTGTAAAATTATTATTATTATAAAGCAACGGTATAGTTCCATTGGAATGCTTACATATTGAAATTACTAAATACAGCATGTATTGTAATAGAGTAAACAACTTATCAGGCTTATTATTTTAAAAAAAATCTAAAACACAACAATGATGTTTAAGTAGAATTTTCAGCAAAAAATGTAGGCTCTACCAGAACTCGGACCCATGTCTCTGACATACCGTGCCATTGCTACTTAGCCGGCCTGATTTTTCACTGCTGCTGTTTTCCCTGTGTGGAATCGTCTCTGCTAGTGCTACCTCAACAGAATCTGTTCCTTTTGAAACATTGTAGACGTTGCCTGGTTCCTCCCAGCATAGAGATGTTAATTCATTAACACACTGGAGATGTACTACATAACAGATCCTGTTATGGTAGCACTAGCAGAGACGATTCCACACAGGCAAAACAGCAGCAGTGAAAAATCGGGCAAAGCCAGGGAACACCCGTCAGAGACTCAGGTTCGAGTCCTGGTTGAGCCTGCATGTTTTGCTGAAAATTCTATGTAGTACATCTCTTGTGTGTGCTTCATTTAATGAACAATGAGGTTTGTTGTATAACAATGAGAAAATCTTCAAGTTTTGTTTTCATGCGCAAGACTTTTGTAAACGTTGTTGTTGTGGTGCTGGTGTAGTGTTAAAGAGTATGGCAAAAAAGCAGGCTGTGTCTTAAAGTTCCCAGACATTACACCCCTAGACTTCTGCATTTGGGGCTTTGTGAAAGTCTATGAGCCACCTATGCTGAAGAATTATTTGTAACCACTAAAGGAGAGAATAAGAAACGCCCTTGCTTTGGTGGACGAGGAGTTCTTGGGAAAAGTGTGGCAAGAACTAGAATTTCGATGGGATGTATGTCGCATAACTGCTGAAAGCCACGCT
Organism: Lepisma saccharinum; assembly: GCF_977018435.1. NCBI lineage: Eukaryota > Metazoa > Arthropoda > Insecta > Zygentoma > Lepismatidae > Lepisma > Lepisma saccharinum. The sequence goes on along the minus strand of NC_139243.1, from coordinate 54,460,448 downwards.
GAACATTTGTAGTCGCAACGACTTGATGTGTTAATGATTGATACACAACAAATACCATTGTTGATGAAGAGGTTCTCTCGGGATATCAACCAGGTGATTTCCGGATAGGCTTTCGAGAGCTAACGTCATTCTCATCTTCAGGGATTGAATTTTTCTGGTTATCCCGAGAAAACCTCTTCATCATCCGGCACCAGGAAAGCTTAAAGAGAAATCATTTTTGTATTCCATATATGAGGGTGGATCAAATGAAAAGGGAACAGTGGATGTATTGAGTTATTTATGTATGTGTGTGGCAACAACCCTGTGCAAAGGTAGATTGGGAGGTAAGGAAGAAAATCCCCTACTGCATAATGGACTTGCCCTAGACAGTCGCATGTGAGCACGTGATATGCGTAGGGTCGGCACTTCCACTCGGACAATGCCTGTTCCGTTTTCATTTGATCCACCCTGTATTCTGAGCTGTTACAATTTTCAAGTATCTGTGTCGATCAGCTAGTGAATGTGCAAACTAACAGTTGTATCTGTTTCCAGGTATGTGCAGACACTCTGCCACAGACTTCCTGCAGACAGTGGCCATCTAACATTTAACGAGGGGGAGATCCTGATGGTAGTGCTAGAGGTGGACTCAAAGTGGCTTTTGTGCTGTCGGGGGGACCAGAAGGGACTAGTGCCGAAATCTGCAGTGATCACTCTAGATGAATCATACAGATTTTAAGAAAAAAAAAAAAAAGAGAACTCAGCATAATATTTACCCTCCTTGAAAACATTCTCCTTCGCCGCAACAGTGGTGAGGCAGTGAGCGTGGGCGATTGAATGACTGCGTGTGTTTTGTTAAGCATATCCAAATCGGAAACTTTTTTGCTTTGTGGATGTCGGTGGTTCTGTGTGTATAGTATTCACAATTTGTTGCATTTCTGTTTTTTCTCTTCTGTTTTTTAACCAGCGTTCCTTTCCCTCGAGTTTAAGCTGTTTTCTCAGGTTTTCTTGACAGCTTTAGCTTTGAAGGGTGGCATTTATTTTGCACCTTTAACTGTCGCGCTTCTTGCACAAGGGCTAACCGTGGGCCAGGTATACCCCGTGTATATCTTGAGGAACCCAAATATAGCTTACTCATATCCTTTCTGCTCTAACTTCAATCTGTCCCTTATTTCGTGTACAAATAATTTTTATAACAGCGTTACTTTTTTTATTGAATATTTTTTTAAAGGAACGTTAAGATTCGAGAGGACTTGTATGATATTTGATTGCTGCCTTTCCAGTGAAATATTTAAAATGAAACAGAACTGCTGTTTTTGTCACTTATAGTAAGACTTGAACGCATGAAGTGTACAATGTGATATATTTATATATATATATATAGAAGAAAAAAATGTTTGTGCTCTTGAATTACCTTGCCTGTTTCATTTCATATTTCTTTGGTCTGTAGTTGAATTTTTTTTTTTTTTGTTCATTGCAAGGAATGTAGATGTATTAATATATAATCACAGTGGGTATCTTTAATTTGTCACACGTGTACTCCGTTAAGAATAAATGAACGCTGCTGCAATTAGTGTTCACGTTAGCTAATCATGAGAAAATAAAGCACATTGTAAAAAAAAAACTGAAAAGAATCATTGGAGCATGAACTTGTTAAAAAAAAATATACTAAACTTAATTTGAACCTAAGTACAGACTAGTAATGAGGGATAAAAAAGTACATTAACAAAAAAAAACTGTATTATGAAAGTCATCTTGGTAGCATGATAATTTCAGTTTAAATTTTATTAATTAAATCAGAGCTATTCTTATTTTCTTCCTCGTGGAGGGGAAGAGTGCAACATATGCTGTAAGTTTCATTTTTATTGTATTTATGTATATATTCTGTGTTATTATGTACATATATTAATAATTGAAGTTGTTAAAGAGTTATTTTTTGGTCAGTTTAGAATGTGGATCCCATAAGGTCTGTAGTTTTAATTCTTTTGTATTTCCTCTGTAAACACCTATCTTGTAATAAGAGTGCCATGTAGTCCTACACAGACAACAGACCTGTTATTTGTTTATTTTGCTCTCTTCTTTTTAACATTGGAAATACTCTTTGACCAAAGACAATACATGTGATGTGTCCATTTTATTTGTCAAAAGCATTTAATACAAATAGAGATCATAAATATCTATATTGCTGCATTTGTTATTTGCCTTTATGGTAATCTGAACCTACATGAAATAATGAAGTAGGGATGGGACGATATGAAATTTTGGCCGATACCGATAAAGTACAGATCTGATATAAAATTAGAAATGGTCCTTTAAGAACCTGAAAGGTTCATTGACCTCCTTGAGAAATGTGTGTTTCAAAGTGACTGCAGTGCAAGAGAAACTGCATATTTAGACATTTACTTTGTAAAAAATAGGGCATTGAGATTATCCATAAAAATCAGTGGCGGCTCAAGGGGGAGAGCCACCTTGCCATGGCACTACCCTCAGAAAAAATCCATACCTAGCCCAAGTATTGTTAAATTAATACATTGATAGTTTACAGACAAGGAGATTCGAATCTTGCAATCGGTCAAGCTGACGTGACGACCGCCCCAACCTCCTCACTGCATCGCCAGCTGTTTTGTACCCTCGGCGAGGCAGCGGTCCGCGCCACCCAACAACTGGCCTAACCAAGTTGAAACACCTGCAGAGAGTTGGAGAAGTCTCAGCGAGTAACATTTCCACCATGAGCCGGGAAGAAGGTGGCAGGAGGTGGTGTTAGCCAATGGGGTTAGCACATAAGACACCAGCCATGCCCGTTTTCGCTTGGCACAGCGAGGTAACTTTCGCAGTGTTGACACAGTTGCCATCTTCAGAGATAAGTCGCTAAATACCCGTTGGGGAAGTAATTCGTGAAAAAGGTACTATCTACTTTTCTGTCAACTTCTGGAGAAACGAACCTAGTATTTTTCCAAAGTTAAATGAATATTTTGATTATAGATAGATGCGCCTAGGGGGCCATCCAGACGTTTTAAAAATATAATAGTAAAAAATCTTATGGTGATGCGAGTTTCCTTTGGCATTTCGACAATTTCTTTTTACATCAAATGTCTAGAATATTTTCAACATCCAGTTGGAATATGTGTGCATGGGGGAGGAGAAGGTGAGAAGATTTGTTTTCCCTTCCTCTTGTAATTGTGTTTTTAGTGAAGTGTCCTGTAGTGTATAAAGATAGGTTAGTGAGTGAAGATGACACACACTGTTTTCCACGTTACCAAACTAGGATAAACATCTTGGCCAGTGGGGCAACCTCAAGGAGGGGGTAGGGGCATTGCGGAGGTTTTTTTTTTTTTTTTTTTTTTTTTTTTTTTTTTTTTTTGATTTCTCGATCACGTTGGCACTACCCATCATACTTGCTGCCGGCCGCCACTGATAAAAATTACAACAAAATGGCAGAATTTTGCACTAAATCATCAGATATTGATCGATATATCGGATCGGTAAAATAATCTGTAATTTTACCGATACGTCTATATCGGCCGATACCGATAGAGTACCGATTAATCCATTCCATCCCTAAAATAAAGTGTAGGGTGATTCCAAATTTCTAATACCCTGATTGCAATGTATATTTTGTATTATTATTTTGTTTCATGTGGCCTTCCTGCCATGTTTGGCTACTTGCAACAATGATGAGCATGTCCAAGCCAGGACTCTCCAACTTGAGGAAAAAAAAAAAAAATTCGAGGTATCAATGATTTCGACTTACCAAGGTTCGAGTTATTCAGGGCCAAAATCGCCGACTTCGAGTTATAGAGGTCTAAAGCTTACTGACCCTTCTGAACGTCAGCACTAGGTATGCCTACATCATTTTAAGTTAATACACTTACTTATTGAGGTCCGTGCGACTAAAACTTCCGAGTTATAGAGGTGATTAGAATGTAACTTCGACTCTCAGAGGTTTTCATACTCTACCTTCGAGTTATTGAGCTCGAACGGCATCCCATAAACTACAAAAATTCGTCATATCAAGGTTTTATTTGAGTCGTTGAGGTAAAATAAGTATTGAGTGTTATGGACAATTCAAGGGGATTACAAAAAAATCGACTTACCAAGGAATTCGAGATGTTGAGGTTCGAGTTATCAAAGTTCCACTGTATAAGGAAAAAGCTGACCAAGAACACCAATGGCCATGCTGAGATTCGAACCCACGAACCCTGGGTGTCATAGCATGCAATGCTAACCACTCTGTCATGGAGGTCGGCCACTCTTCAATAGCAAGATCAATTTCAACTACCCAGTGTTAAGCTCGTGAGGGGACCTGATTGTGATATCTGATAATTTATTTTTATCATTGTTGCTCAAGTGTTAACTTCACTTTATGCATAGAATAAGCTAATCGGGACTTGACCTACAGTTTAAAGTGGGACCTGAATCGCTATGCCCCTTGACAGAGTATCGGACCCTATGATTACAAGGTGGCATTACCACTGCATGTAGGCCATGGTAGCTCAGTCAGAGCATCTGACTACCATACGAGAGACCCAGGTTCGATCCATGGTGAGGGAAGAACTGGGATTTTTTTTTCCATCTGCTCAAGCAGCTCTGGTGCCCATTCAGCATCGTATAGAGTGGAGGGAACTCTTGGCAGGGGGAGGGGGGTTAAAGGTGGCCAGGGGCATGGTGCTGATCACATCACCCCCACCTTCGGCAGTGATAAGAAAGTGTCGGCCCCTAACTCCACAATGCCTTCATGGCATGATGCAAAGCACCATTTGGGATGTACTGATGTATGCAGTGCTCGAAGTGGAAATTCCTATTCGGAGGGTCAGATGCTTGGACAGATGAACATAAGAGGAAATTGAGTTGGGTTGGTGTTTTAAGTCCACTTTATGCACAGTAAGCCTAAGAGGGACTGGACCTACAGTTAGAAGTGGGATCTGAACCACTGTGCCATGTGTTTCCACCGGGTATCAAACCCGGGATCCCTTGATTACAAGGCAACGACACATAAGAGGAAATGCAGTAGGTTAAGGATGCCTATGGAAATTATCCTAAGTGGAGGGATCTCCAGCACTGGGTATATGTATGCGAATACTAGACACAACCTGCAATACTTCATTTCAAACAAGTGTATGTGACACCTTTCAAACATGTTTTTTTTTTTTTACATAAAAATCATGATTTAGATCCACCCTGGTATTACAGGACCAAAGATTCCCACTTTCATTGCTGGTGACTGTACATATATGTCCCTTAAATTGGAAGCATTTCTTTCCTCAAAAGCTAAAGCAATAATTAAGATGAGCCTTACAATTTATGGCATCTTGTATTCAAAGATATAAGGTTTTCATGGAAGTTTGTAAGGCAAAGTAAATACGCTGACTATATATGATACATAATTATTTATAGAACAAAGGTACAAAAAATAAACACCTGCCTTTTTGGTGGGGAAAAATTCCTATTATTTTTCTTCGTGTTGATTCAAGAACTCTTGCAGTGTAGAATCATCTACTGGAATCACTAGGTTTTCACCTCCATCGTAGCCTCGACGTGACTTGACAAGCTTGTGATCTATGAACTCTGTCAACTGTGCCCGGAGAGCCTGGTCTGAACTCACTAAGAAGGCATCTCTAGTTTTGCGATACAGATCGTGGAAGGGCAATCCTGTGAAATAAAATAAAATAATGAAGCAGTGATCAGAATGCTACATTTTAAAAGTACCTTCGATACAGCTACATTTACCAAAAAGTAGTTTGTTACGCTACTCCTGTGCGCTACTTGCCACTTCGCTACTTTGGCAAAAAAAAAAAAAAAAAACTATTTAAATATTCAAAAGAAGCCCTCAAGAGTTGTAGTTAGGTAAAGTTCAGTTTTATTATCATGATAACAGTCATTTGATATATTTTGATAGCAGTGTTACCATCTATGACTTGTTTTTACTAATTTTTGAGAATGAAAAGATGCACCAGTGGCCTATCAACTCCAATTTGATATCTGATAATCAAAATTAGGATGCAACCCAAATTACTGTTTAAAATTGTACATGAATATAATTTGATAGAATTACTTATGTTTATATATCTACATAACTTTTTGTCAGGAATAATTATTTTATTTTTAATACACTAATACGGAGGCAGTATTTTAAAGGAAAAATGTTAATGGCTTCCACGACAAGTAACCAAATGAGAAGCAGTAAAAGACTAAGGTATTTATACTTTTTGCTGAGGAACAAAATAAACATATCACACTACACAGCTACATGGCAACATTTAAAACACTGTTAATACACACAATGCAGCTAGAAATTTTGTAGCTAGCTACAGTAGTGCACTATAGATCGACCACAAGGAAAAAAACCTTGGGACGAGAAGTCCCCGCGCAACTTTCCCTTCTTCCCTCCACCTCGGGCCATAAGGAAGCATGGTGAACTCTCCCCCTCCCCTACTCGCGGGGGTACGGTGCACATGACTCGCGGGTCTGCGCAGGTTGTTTTGCTCGTGGTTCCACTATACTTCCCACTACTGTAATTAAGCATATGAAATGGTAGAAATGCAGCAGATTAAACTAACACGAGTTAATCGTTAATGAATGATAAAGCATTTTTATATCCAAAGAAAAGTCCAAAAAGCAGGCTTGGAGAACGATCTTGTCAGAAGTGATGTTACCTTTTGCAGTTCAAAAGTGCCAATTAAACAAGCATTCGAGTCTGCAGCTCCACTTGTTTGAAATCATACAAGTCTAAAGCCAGTTCTTGGTTGTAGTTTTTCTATAGTTTAAGGTAAAGGTAAAGTTCCCCATGCATATAGCACCGTGCCATGATGGCACATTTAGGGGATGTGGGGGTAGAGCCCCACACATTCTTGATCTCGGCCCACCTTTATCCCCTCCCCCAAGGCACCTGCTTATTTGAGACGGCAAACACCAGAGCCACTTTATGCGAGGACATGTCCAGAAATTTTCTGACCTTAGATCACACCCACCTGGAACTCCTGACTAGACAACCTCTCTTTTGTAGCGTGGAAATGTAAAAAATAAGAACTTTTTAAAATGATATGTGATTTCTATCTTTATAACATGGGAAAAAACAATGTGCTCTTAGTTTTATCTACTGATCATGTTAGGTGCTCCAATCGAAGTGTAATTCGAAAGATTCTCGCTTCTAGTCCAAGGCCGTAAACTGCAAGACCATTCTCGAAGGATGTTTGCTTCAAGTGCGGTCTTGCACCTTTTGGACATGGCCACTGGACTCCTGATGGTACAGTCTCTTAGACACTTCTGGATTGTAGCACTCCCATTAATGAAATCATTACAACCCAGAAATGTCAGTGATTTTTATTTTATTATTATTTAGCATCGTTTTTCTGCCACATTTGGCTAATTGTGATGATGATGAGTGATGAAGCGACATTCACAAAGAACACCCATGCCCAGGACAGAATTCAAACCTTGGACCCCTGGCATCATAGCATGCTATGCTAACCACTCTGTAACGGAGGCTGGCTGCAACAAGTGTCAGTGAATGGTCAATGGGATATACAGAGCATTCCCAGACATTCGCTACAAGACTCGGCGGCAAGCGGCCCGGCATCAGCGCTTGTCTTTCCCGGCGAACGGGTCCGCGACAGTTGCTCGAGTCTGCTATTAAAATTACAGTTTTCATATTGCATACTAACCTTGACTACAGAAGGTGTTGAAAATGATGTCCCTCTGCTGCAACACATGCCTGGCATCTCCGAAGGAAATTGACATTTACATGTGCAAGTCTACTGTAATTCTCCCAATTTCTCATACAATACTCTCTTTTAACTCACGGATGGTGTACGGATTGTCTTTGTATACTTTCTTTTTTAGATTTCCCTATTTTTCTTTCCACTTTTATTCAGAACTGACCCTGTTACTCTAAACGTTTTTACGAGGTTTAATATTGTGGTCCTATGTGGAATGGGAACACCAGGAAATTTCGTTGCAAAACGTTGTCGTATTTCTCCACAATTCCTCTTTCCGAAGTAACACTCAACAAGATAAATCCTTTGTTGTAATGTAAACTTTTGTGGTGCCATATTAAGCCACAATCTTGTACACACGGACATGACACAACACAACACAACTTCCGAGGTCTGCAATGTCAACAGAAAGGGAAAGAGAGTGAAAAAGAAACAGACTCTAGCGTGAGACTGTCGCGGACCCGTTCACCAGGAAAGACAAGAGCTGATGCCGGGCCGCTTGCCGCCGAGTCTCGTAGCAAATGTCAGGGAATGCTCTGTAGAATGAAATAATATCAAGCAAAAACAGAGGGCATTAGAATTGTAATGTTCTTTAAAATTGGCGAAACAGGGCAGATTGTGTTTTCTGATGAGTTACACGAGTTTGTTGTCTTTGTAGATTTCGTATTTTTGTTACTTAGTGCCACGTTTCGACCATTCTGGCTAATTATGATGATTAACTTTTTGAATTTTCTTTTTTTTTGGGAGGGGATTATAAATTTTACCTCCCTTGAAAGGCCGCCTGCCATTTGGAAGAAAAACGAACTCGGATTTTACATTCAATCTTGAACGACCGACCATAGCAAAATGTCATAAAATTTCCCTCGGTTTTACATTTTCCTAAATGTTGTTTTATCAACTTGGTCTCCTGAAAATCATAGAATTGAGGTTCCACTGTAGTTCTCCTGCTACAGGTTTTTTTTTCATACATGACTGCACATTCCACAAACGTGCACCTGGAAACATCCCGTCCATGGAAACTAACATCCACTAAAGATAAAACAAATTGTACACGTTGATCATGCACCAAGTAACATCTTGATATCTTTATATTCAAGCCAATTCTAATACAGCTGCACAGGTCTTGCATGGCATGCAACATCAAAACCAGTTTCACTGTGTTTTACCTTTGAGAGGTTCACAGCTAAACACACATTTTTCCTATCAAAAGCAGTTCCACCTAGGTACTGTGGGGAAGACATACTAAATCAGGGTGGCTACTCACCAGGAATTCTGGGAATTCGGCGTGAATTATTGGCTCTGGCAATTATGCGTGAATTCTGCTTGAATTTTTCTCTGGAGACGTGAAAAATTGCAACTTTTATAAATCCAAATCCTATTGAATTTATACATATTTATAAATGCCCTGAGGCACAGTTTAGTTTTTATTTTCATCCAGGAAGGAAAATAAAACAGAATTCTCTCAACCCGTTTACTTTGTTAGTGTCTTTTGCAGAACAGTGTTGGACAAATGGAAGATAAGATATCTTGAAGATGATTAGGTAAATTTTAGTCTGACATTCTTATACAATTAACAATTTTTCGTAGATTAGAATAGAAACTGTATCATTTGTGACTTGTGTTTGTAGATGTATTTCAAGTTTTAGTATGTGAAGTAGCAATGTAAACTCCTAAATAAACTAAATATTTTAAATATATATACCATTTAATTGATTGGAATTAGAACTTTCGGATATGTTGGAATCACACAGACCCTTTATATTCTTAATATATTTGTGTGTGTATGCATGTGGGTGGTGAGAGGCGGTAATACGTAAGTTGAAATAGAGAAAACAAGTGCTTGTAGCCATGCATGTTTTTGAAAATTCGCCTTGAAAACCGGGAATTATACTTCAATTTTATCGTGGTCCTAGAATAGCCACCCTGTAAATCTTTCCTGGAAGCTCTACATCATTCACTGCCCTGCCTTCGTCCGTCGACAAAATTTCGACCTGCTAGTGTTGCCAACTAAGGTGGTATGCCTCTAAACTGGCACTTTTTCACTTAACCAACATATTGCCAGTACCAAACCTATCAAATGCTGCACATGACCCACATTGGTCGCAAATGACAAATAACATGGCATCAGTCATCAGATGTCTAATTATGACCATTCAATAATTTCTCTCATATCATTCTCACACAAAAGTACCATTCTGAAAAAAAAATTAATGCTGACTTCCACTATTTATTAATTTATAGTATTTTCTGTGTAGAGTAGACTGATAATGTCAAGTATTGAAAAAAGATATCAATGGATGAGATTTTATAATGCAGAAATCCCAGTGTCAATATATTTTATGGTTTTCATGTTAAAGGCACTTTGCGTTGCACGATTTTTGAAACACCCTGTAGTAGGTAACCACACTGTAATTAGCCAAAGACAATTTTTTTTTAAATCCAAATTCAACTGTGAACGGTGGCTCTGTGAACGATTTTGATTTGATTTGATTTGATTGGAAATTAAAATTTTGGGAGCGTCAGCACTTAGGCTATTTTGCTCCCGTCACATGATACGGGGGCCAGCCCCTAACCATTACAAATAACAACTCTAACGTTGCATAACAAAAAAAAAAAAAAAAAAAAAAAAAAAAAAATGTTCTGACTTCTGTTAAAATCTGAGGCTGTAAAGGGGCACTCAGCACACATAAGGACAAAAGAACAGGACAATACAAACAAAATTATACTGGCCATCGGGCCAGTCGCCAGAGCCTCGTTAGTCAGTCCAGGGTGCACTAACGTGGAAGTGAGGTTGACATTTGGGTGTACTACGTGAAAGGTCACCCCTTACACCCCGCTCTGTGAACGAGTGTGTGAAATGGTAAATGTTGCTACTTAGGACATGCCACTAAAAAAGTGTCCGTGGCATGCATGCCGTGGGTTGGCCTTCCCTGGTATATACTATTTGTGTGTTACACCTCAAAAGCCTCCCGAATCTCATTTTCAGTATAAATCTTCATCATTTCAGGAAGAAGAAGAAAAAAATATTACTCCAAAGTGGAAAGATATTACCATATTTCACAGCATAATAATCACAGATTTTATGTCATTTTTTTTAAATGGGGTGTAACATTATGTGAAGCTCTTTTAAAAAAGATATTGTGCCAGTATTACCAGTACTTAAATATAATTTATTACTAGGCAAACTGTCTTCTGTACAAGGTAAGGATGCTCATGAATATATGTCAAAATTGAATCCAAATCAATGCACATCATTTCTTCATGACAGTTTATTGAAATTTTTTCTGGACAAAAAAAAGTTAACACATCAATTGTTACTGATTTGTGCATTATAGTCAAAATATGACACTTGAGAAAATTTTCAACAGTGTTCCAAATTACGGACTTAACAAAATTGAACCTTCTGTGTCCGACACTCCTGCATTGCTACCATTGGTTTTGTTATCTGATGCGCAGACATAATGAAAGGTTAAAAAAAACAATTTTTGGACTGAAAATACAGTGTGTGATGATTATGAGGTGAAGTACGGTATTACTTATTCATCACTAATGTTATGTTAACTGTAAGCATCCATGCTGGTTGCAGAGATGAACGAACACCTCTCAAAGCTTCAAAACGGATAAAGGTAGTGAAAGAGGGGGTGGTGGAAATTAGTATGTACTTACCGACATAGTTGCCGTCATCCTTATTCTCCAACTGGTACTTCACCATGATGAGGAATATTCCCTTTGCGTTGGCAGTGAGGGACTGGAACACATGGTTGAGCGATGAGAATACTAGAGACCCCGTTTGGTGGACGAGCATGGAGTTTTCGTACGAAGTTTCCTCGGTATAAGGCAGGAACGTTGTCACGTCGAACCAGCAGAAATTGAATTTACTCAGCTTCGATTGGTTCCATACTGTTTGAAAGAGATGTTCAATAATAGTTGAGAAAGATAAAAAATTATATTTCTTAAAAAGGCAATATTGTTATAAATTAATACTCCAGTTTTATAATAACAATACAATCACCAACAGCATACAAGATGAACTCATGTGGACCCTAGTGGTAACATCAACTGCAGAGAACTGAGCAAAATTGAGTCCACACAACACCATCATGGGCTTCTCCTCTATGCGATAGCAATGGTGATTATTTTAAAATTGTGAATGAAACAAAACTGTGATTTCATACTATGGGAATGAGACATGCGGTAATAGATAATTAACCCATCCGCTTACCTAGTCGTCAAATCGACAGCCTGACTGGACGTTCGCTTCCCGTACCTAGTCGTCGAATCGACGGGTTCCTGATTTTCATCATGTAGTTCCTTTTTCATTCAATAGATGGCAGAGGTTATATGATCTTTCAAATCTATGACATGTATGTTTGTGCTGCTAAGTTTTTCATACCATTTCAAGCGTGTTTTGTTCAGTAGTTTCTCATGTAAACAAACCTTCATTTATTACGTCTTGCAAACATGTTGCATAAGAATGTTGTAGATGATTCTGCGATTGAAAAGTTGCTTTTCGATAGCGATGAAGAGAAATGTGGATTTTGGAAGGGGAGATGTACACGGGGGTTTATTTTATGTTATTGAAATTGAAGAATGTAGTGAAAGTGAGGAAGAGGTGGCTGTGGCAGGAAAAATATAAAAGGTTGAGGAATGGAAATGGAATGCAAAGATGTGTGTGATCAAATTTATTAGGTGAGTTTCTAATTATCTTTCAAGTAAACTGCATATGTGCATACTTATTACTGTAATTCCACTTCAATATATAAAATTTTCACGTAAATTGCTTGGATAGTTTAAACAATATTTGACATCTTGTCTTGCTGTGCAACCTTCACGGGAGATAGCCAAATTTAAATGGTATTTCATGGCAAAAAAATTGGCATTTAAATGGTAAGCGGATGGGTTAAGGTACTCACGTTTTCTGCAAAGCTGTTAATAGAAAATAATGTAAAACAACTTCGCGGAAAACGTGAGTACCTTAATTAAAACTGTGATGTGAATCGTATATCAATGTAAGGACAAGATTTCAGAGAATACATGTATGTATTACACATACCTTACAGAGTATACGGTGAATAATAACTGGAGAAAGAAAACTGTGCATTTCTGAAGGAAAGTGAGTCACTATGGTTCCAAATCTCAAGTGGAGTGATGCCACCCATTGGCTACTGTTCCCGACTGGATGACAGCTAGGAGATGTATTTGAATTCTTGTTCTGTTAAGAATAATAGAAACACTGCATTCTATAATGTGTATTTGTTTGGTGCTGCCAACTGGTGGCTGAGTGTAGAACTTATCAATGTTGGTGAGTAGTATGTGTGGAAAATCACGGAGTATTCTCTGTTATCAGTCTCGACTGCATGGACGTTGATTTTTCTTGTTCGTTTTTTTCTGTCTGTAATATTCTTGTACACTAAACACAATATATGCTAGTGCTTGAAATTGATACTTTGACTATTTCTTCAAATAACTTTAACATGTTCCAATTATTCTTTACATAATGTATGTGTATGCATAGATGTATTCTCCAAAATCTCATCTTTACACTGATATATGATACGCATCAAAATATAATTTCATGACTAACTAACTAACTCTCTAGCCTTCTTAAACCCGAAGGTTCATGGTGCAGCAACACATGCCTTCAATCTGTCCCTATCCTGAGCAACATCTATCTTTTCCATCCCTACCACTTTTCATTAGGTCCATCTCAACATTATTCCTCTATCTTCGTCTTGGCCTTCCTACAGGTCTCTTATCAGGTTTCCCAACAAAAATCCTGTAAACTCTTCTTTCTTCTCCCATTCGTGCTACATGGTCTGCCCACCTAACTCTTCTTGATTTAATCATTCTAACATCTGGACATGACTGCAGTCACAATTTTAAAAGTTGCCCCTTCCAACAGATTTTCCAATGCTATCACATAGGGAAAAAACTACGACAGGTTTGTTTGGATTCAACCTTGCACCGTGTCCATTAAGATTTTACTGTTACAACAGTCTTTTTGGTAACGTCTCATGCTCACATCAGTCTACTGCCACATGAGGGATGACTTTTGATGCAGATGTCCAATTTCTCTCTGAAAGCACAGCAGTATCAACTATGTTAGTGAGGCAGATGAGTTATAGGAGTTGCTGATTGTGTGTGATACTCAGTATACTATATAACGAAAAAGTACTCTAGTGAAATTGGACTAAGTGCAATTGGAAGGAGCACAAAAATTTGCTACAAGATGAAATAAAATTTGAGGATATTTGCACCCACTTCCCTCATTATGGGAATGTGGCTTTCGAGAGTGAATTTGATAAGTGTGTTCTAGTATAAAAAAACTTAATATCAACATAATTAGTGAAAGTCTTCTGCTGCATAGTTAAATGGTTAGCACCACATCTTGAAATGGAAATTTTCACAAAATGGAATGCTAGTACCTAGTCTTACCATAAATACTGTCACAAAGTTTTAAGTAAATTGACACAAAATGCTGAGAGATATTTTAATATCCTAATAACATTACTGAAATGGATGCATGACAAATCAAAATCACAAATCATTATTCAAAATGGCCACGCTTAGCACGCACACATTCCGTAAGTCTTTGTGGCCACGCATCAATTGAATTACAACACATCGACTGGAAGATGAGCAACTGCCTTCAGAAGAGACCGCTTTAAACTTTCAATATTGGGATGTCTCTTCTTACAAGCCATCTCCTGAAGCTTGGACCACAATTTGTAGTCCAAAGGCTATAGGTCCAGACTTGCAGAAGGCCAATCCGAAGTGGAAACTAAGTCTGGTACATTTGCCTCCAGCCACTGCTGTGTTGTTCGGGCCCCAAATGTTGGGGCTGAATCCTGCTAGAAGCTCCAGTTCTGACCATGGAAGAGTGTGTTGTTGAGATTCTTGACTAGTCTCTCAAGCACTGTCTGCTGGTACACGTTGGCTGATGTTTTTACCCCTTTTTCACAGAAATGGAGCGTGCCCTCATAGCAAATGTTCCAGACTTCATTTCCACTTCGAATTGTCCTTCTGCAAGTTCGGACCTATAGCCTTTGGACTACAAATTGTGGTCCAAGCTTCAGGAGATGGCTTGTAAGAAGAGACATCCCAATATTGAAAGTTTAAAGCGGTCGGTCTCTTCTTAAGGCAGTTTCTCATTTTCCAGTCGATGTGTTGCATAATTCAATTGATGCGTGGCCACAAAGACTTACGGAATGTGTGCGTGCTAAGGGTGGCCATTATGAATATTGATTTGTCATGCATCCATTTCAGGAATTTTATTAGGATATTAAAATATCTCTCAGCATTTTGTGTCAATTTAATTAAAACTTTGTGACAGTATTTGTGGTAAGACTAGATATTTTTTTGGCTCCCGTTACTACAGCGATGAGATTAACCACTTGTGAAATGGAAGTGCTTGATTTCAATTAATAATACTTAACATTAAAATATTTACATGAACATAAAATTATGTAAAATACATTGGTCAAGCATGTCAAGCAACACAATATGTATGCAATAAGATACTGGGTGTGCGAGCGCATGTGCTTGGTAAACATCATCGGACAACTGTATCTGAAGGACCACTTCTTCGACGGGAGTTCTTCAATTACAGCCTCAGGGTCGTCTCATTCTCAGAACAATCTCAGGAGATTATGGACCCAATGATTTATCTGTTCCCACAAGTGACCAAGTGCACGTTCCATAATTATGGTGATTCGGGTACGATACACAAGCATGACTCTCTCTCCGTTCTCCAACTCAACATAGTCAACGAAAAGACCTACATCTTCCTCTGGTTATGGTTCATCATCCTGGCCACCTTGCTGTCCCTTTTGATAGTGTACAGAGCCACCATACTCGCCCTTCTCTCCCTCAGACCGCACTTGCTTCATGCCAAGAACTGCATGGTTCCTCATGAAGTAGATGAAGCCATATCGAGAAAAACCGAAGTTGGTGATTGATGGATTCTGTACATGTTAGGTAGAAGCCTTGACCCCCTTATCTACAGGGAGGTGGTGGGTGAACTAGCCAAGAAGATAGAAACAGCCGCCAGCAATGTGCCGTGAAACATCTAGGATTTTTACAATATATATAAAATATATTTTTCAAGATTTATTTATATATATATATATATATATATATATTAAGAAAAGGGAACCAAGTTTTTTTAAAAAGTTGCTCATGTTTCGCAAATCCACCTGCGTGTGGAAGATTGTTATAAGATAACATAATAAGCATTCATTGGAATCTCTGTGATGTTATAGGAGTTTATAACAATGTATTTGATAAAAAGTATTAAATGCATACCAGCAGAGATGGATCTGCATGTTGTAAAATATCGTTTCAAAAGTTGCACAACCATAATTTCTATTGCACATGTCATAAAATTTGCATAAAGATAGATTTACCAGGTTTGTTGCATTATGAGTACTTTCTCGGCATTACACAGAAGTTCAAGTTTCACTTTAAACTGTAGGTCCAGTCCCAATTAGCCTGTTCAGTATAATAAAGTGGACTTAGAAATTTGACAACTTTTTTGCATCATGAAACTTCAGGGCAGAGATATTTTTTTTCAGAATGCTATTTTCTTGAGGAAAAAAGTGTAGGAATATATTTTTGGGTCGAAATTCGCGGTTTCGTGGTTTGTGACCAATTGTTGTAATGTGCAACATTTAATGGGTTTAGGAATGGTGATTTTATGGGGGGGGGGGGGGGGGAAGTGCATGGAGAAGGCTGATGTTCTCGATCTCAGCCACACTGTGGTCAGCATTATGTTCCGCCGTCTTTACCACAGAGCAGTGTTTTGCAGGAACATTCTCGAAACATCCCACCCAAGATCACTCACCCTTAAGATCGAATCCAACTTTCACAAGTGGCTTGCAAGAGGTGTTGCTGCAACAAAACACACACCATCCACTCCTGCATATATCAAGTAAGTATGCATGTATATATGCCCGGCACCTCCACCATGTTACGATTAGGCTGTTCATTGGCTTAAACTGCTTGGTTGCGGAGGATATGTATATGAGGAACAGAATAATTTAAGTTTATCGCCCTTAACCAATATTTAATAGAGACTATACAAGCAAGTGAGAAGATGACCATGCACGAGCCCGTAAGATATTTAAACACTGATAATGATAAACCCAAAGTGCCACCTCTGTACCTGGTTTCTTTCGATGTTCCTTGGCTGAGTCATGATGCGGTGCTGTGTCGGTCCATTGAAGGTGTCCTCAGTGGGTTTGCCCAAACCTCTTAAGCTGACCGACTTAACACTATCACTCGCAACACACTTTGCACTTAACTCTCTCGATCAAGACTCTCCCAGCGACCACTTGTCACCCGGGGACTGCCAGCGTTTTTCATTATACAGCAATTTTTTCTGGCTCGTGACACTTCTATCTTACACACGTGCTTTTACCTGCACCACTTATGGTCTTGAAGAGATAAAGGGGAGGGGAGGGGCAGGGACCATCCAGGGGCACCAGGGGGAGTATTGGGACCTAATTTTATTTTGGGCATTGGCTGCCGGTGTCACGGGCTCCTCTGTAAAATAAAATAGGAATAGCGATACCCGTCAAGAGGGCACTAGGTCCAGGATCAAACGATACAGCAACACCACCCGAGCTGTAGCTGGGAATTGGGAAGCCAATCGGTGTCCCCTGTGTAGGGACAGTAGGTCAACAAGGAAGGTCCTGGTACTCCTAGTCGAGCTGGGCAGGTAGAACCTGAGTATCTATTAGCCGTGGCAATTGGACCAGGTAGGATAGGTTGCTGCTAGGCTCTTCTTCTTTCTTCTCCCTCCTTCCTTCTGGAATGGCTGCTAGGCTCCTGGCTGGGAGGCATTTTCCCTTGGATGTTAACTAGTTAACATCTGGGATACAACTGAGCTCTCATCCTCGCTACGCTGAATTTATACTTGAGGTGGCACATGGGCAGCGAAAATCCTAAGTCTACGCGTTGCCAACTCACTTTTCGTTTAATGTGTTTGAACCTCCACATTGGGAATTAACATGTTTATATATTCTAAAAAATCACTAACACAAAAGTTACCAAAAGCAAGGGGCAATACGAACTTAACACTTCATGTGCTTTGATCTGTCCAAAGCTTTTGATTCAGTGGATCACCATTATTTACTGCATAAATTAGCTAACAGATTTAATATAACTGGAAACACGTTAAAAATAGTGAAAGACTATCTAAGAAATAGACAACAACGTGTTATACTTCCTGGAACTAATTCTAACTGGCTTCCTGTTATATCTGGTGTGCCGCAAGGAAGCATTCTTGGCCCTCTGTTATTTGTATTATATCTGGATGATCTCACAGACCTCTCTAATTCCCCCATCTCAAGCATAATTCTAATGTTCACTGATGATTGCAAGATTATGAGAGAAATAAAACAGCCATCAGACGTGCAACTTCTCCAAAATGACATAAATAGATTCTCCAAATGGTGTAAGCGATGGAAACTGTCCACAAACCCTTCGAAATGCTCTTACATAACAATTTCATTGAAGCAAAACATTCTTGAAGGTAATTATACACACACCGACATTACTCTAGCAAAAGAAGCACAACACCGAGATCTAGGTATCCTCATAGATTCTAAACTAACTTTCGATAATCACATATCAACCATCACAAAAAAGGCAATGCGTATGCTAGGCTTACTTTACAGATTCACCGAAATCCATAACCCGAAAACACTTTCTATTTATTTCAAAACTTTTGTGTCCCCCATTCTAGAATACTGTTCACCCATCTGGAACATGGCTGCCCCTTCTCATACCTCCAAGATCGAGAGTGTTCTCAGCTTTTTCCTCTCCATCGTTCGATATAGAGTGCCGGCCCTGAGACACCTACCTAAGAGATATCTGCTTGTACACTTAAACATAAATACTCCAGAATCACGTAGATACGTTGCAGATATGAAATTACTACACAAGATCATTAATGGAAACCTAAGATGCAGCATCCCTCTACATGAACTCTCCCTCAGAGTGCCCAGACACAAAACACGGAGCAAGGAAACTTTTCACACTGCAACTCCAAGACTCTCACTCGTTCAACGTTCACTATTTCATAGGCTACCAAATCAGTTCAATGTCATATAAAACCAAACCGATATATTCAGTTCATATCCATCTTTTATCACCAACATAGAAAAAATTGTATATAAGTAATGCTTTTGTGAAACACATCTGTTTACCTTGGAACTGTCTTGACTTGTTTATGTTTATATTTATATTTTGTTTATTTTATTTTATCTTGTTTCGTGTGTTCATTTTAACACTAGTGTACTGTTTTACTGTTGTTTCTTTCCGGTTTAAAATGGCTTCTGCTGTACTGGAAATTTCAATAAATAAATAAATAAATAAATAAATAATGCAATGTACAATAAATTACAGGGTGGCTCAATAAGTCACTTAACACCCCCAGTACAAGGCCACTGCGGCATGGAACGTGAAAATGGTGATGACCAATCGTTGCCTGGCCAAGGGGAAACCACATTGACGTCACTCGCATGGTCGGCAGCTATCTTGAAATCAACTTCAGAAATTTAAATGGGAAGGGGGTCATGCGACATATCAAAATGGGCTAGAATTTCACCAGGAAAACAACTGTGACATTTGTTTTCACCTAACTTTAATTTTGCAGTTAACAATACCACAAAGTTATAACACATGCTCAACATGACGTCCCTCTTGCGCAACACACACGTGTAATCGTCTCTCCCATGACCTTACCACATTCTGAAGAACCTCAGGAGTTATTGCAGTACAGGCATCCACAATGCGTGTGCGCAAGTGGGCCAGATCCCTGATTTTCGTAGCATACACCATGGCTTTCAGGTGTCCACAGAGGTAAAAGTCCAATGGTGTCAGGTCAGGTGAGCATGCAGGCCATTCCACAGTCCCTCGGTGACCAATCCAGTGGTGAGGGAATTGTTGCTCCAGGTACTGACTGACAATCATCCCATAGTGCGGTGGAGCACCATCTTGCTGGAACGATTCAGGATAGCTCCCATCCTCGGAGAGTAAGGATGGTAAGGTCTGCTCCCGTAGCAGAAGCAAGTAGCCCTCAATGAAAAATGGACCAGCAAGTCGGGAACCCCAAGTACCACACACCACACCATTAGCTTCCCGCCTCCTGTCACCTTGGTGGGATCTGTCCAATGTGGATTTCCGGGTGACCAGTACCGCAGATTTTGCTTATTCACCTCCCAGACACATAAAAATTAGGCTCATCACTGAACAGAATCTTGCTACCGACAGCAGGGTCACATTGCAGTTGTGCTATAGCCCACTCACAAAACTGCAAACGCCTGTCTGGATCGTCCTCACTAAGGTGCCGCTGCAGCTGTATCTTACAAATGCCAGTGGTGGTCACGTACAATCCTTTGAATTGAACCCCTGCTGACACCGATTTCCAGCACCAGTCTCCGTATGCTACGGGTTGGGGACTTTGCAAATGATGCCAACACCGCTACAGCAGTACCCTCATCCGTGGCTGCTTTCGGATGTCCATGTCGCGGCTTGTCGCCCACAGATCCAGTACCTTGAAACTTGGCCAGCAACTGGCTGATGGCCACATGTGACACCGGTTGTTTTGTAGGATTGTGGTTATTGAAATCTGCGGCAATGTCAAGCGTACTTCTCTCCCCTGACATCAATATGAAGGCAATCCGTTCCTCACGTGTTAGTGGCATTTTCGTTCAGATCAGTGAAAAAGGAAATGTGCTAGTCTTGACACGATCAATTCACATCATCACTCTTTTAAACTTTTATGTAAAGACAAAACACAATCGTAATTCCCATGTCAACCAATACTACAAGATATGTACATACCGGTAAGTCAATATCCGGACATTTTCAGTGATTGGTAAAAACAATAAATACCACATAATCACATACTAACGATAATTTGAACAATAAACATTTAAGCGAAAAGGAAAAGACGTGTCACTCTTCCATGCGGGAATCGCCCTTAAATTGAAAGTTAGATGAAAACAAATGTCTCAGTTGTTTTCCTGGTGAAATTCTAGCCCATTTTGATATGTCGCACGACCCCCTTCCCATTTAAATTTTTGAAGTTGATTTCAAGATGGCGGACATCAAGAAGGCTGCCGACCATGCGGGTGACATCAATGTGATTCCCCCTTGGCCAGGCAACGATTGGTATCACCATTTTCACGTTCCATGCCGCAGTGGCCTTGTACTGGGGGTGTTAAGTGACTTATTGAACCACCCTGTACAAGTTTAGAATGAAATAGGGAAGCCTCGCAGGACTTAATACCATTAAACATTCTGTTTGTAACACATTAACATTTTAAAATAAGTTTTTACAAGCCATGCAGGACTTGATTTAAACAAAACCAAAACATCAAACTTATAGTACTTGTAACGACTACAGGCACATTACAAAAATAATAAATAATAAAAAAAACAACTTATAATTTAAAAACTACAAGATCCGAAGTTCATCTATGTTCTTTTTAAAGGATAGCATAACCACTTTTTGTAGATGCAAAATAATATAATAGTTATTGTTAGTGGTTTATATTTTTCCTGCAATGTCTCATCCCGGTTTCCCAGAACATCTTCAAGCTTACACGAAGATAAACACACAGACGTGTAGAGTGAGTAGCCACTAAAATAAATATTATATTATTTTGCATCTAGATCCAAAGTTCAATGTGCAAAGTGAATGGTTATGACATCATGAACTCTCAACAAAAATTGGTGGTAAAACTTGCCATCTCAAAAGGGATAGATACACTCCATGCAGACAGTTTTCAACATAAGGAAAAAAGTAACATGCAGGGTGGGTTTAATGGTGTATTTTGGAAACACCCCCCTCCCTGCAGGGGGAACAAGAGGTACCTCAAAGTTCTTTAAATGGGAAAAGGGATCAAGTGGCATTTGTCGGAAACGTAATTTCAAGCAAGTTTTATGGGAAACATTTTTGATACATACATCCTTTATGGGCACTCCACAACATTTTGCCTCCAAACTATTCTTTTTGTTAGAGCTTTTGTAAATTTTTTACACAAAATTGTGTCCAATATATGTTTTTCATTGGAACTATACTACAGCAATTTACAAATGAGTTATGCTTTGCATTATTCATAATTTCACATGAGTTAATTACTGTATTTAATCACAAAATAAATTTCTTGCCACAATATTACAGCAAAAATAATGAAAATTATACATTTTAAATAAGTTTTAGGGTATTGAGACTCTGTGAAAATGTTGCGTGGCATACACTGTAAGATGCTCGGTTTCAGGAAAAGTATCGGCAGTTATTGACACATCAGCTTAGCCCTAAACATAACATAAATTACTTACCTAGTGGAGAGTTGATATGGTCAACTGAAGCTATCAGGTGTACATTTTGAATTGAGGACAGCTGTGCCAATATAGACTGCGCTTTCTCATTCCTCAACATGGGCCCATCAATGTTATGAACAATCAGAAATATCTCTGCATCTGCACTATTTTCAAATTCAAACTCTATGGTATCCATGCACTCCAAAAGGTTTCCAGGTACATTTTTCAAACAGAGGATTTCTTCAGCAATGACTTGAAGGACCTGAAAAAACGCATGTACGCTTGAATTAAACAGCTATTTATGTTCATGGCATAAACATGGTTAAAATCTACGTTGAAAAAAATAACAAAGTATTGATTGTGAAAACTCCCATTCATCTGCCTTGCCCACCACATTCATCGGATTGAATGTTGTTCCATTTATTTCTCAACCAGGAAAAAGTGATCAGTGGAATGAAATCACCAATGCCATAAATGGCTATTTCAAAGAACACAAATTGTTCAATCAAATTAAATTGCTAAACTAACTGCAAGATATAATAGGAAAATTCCACGAAAAGTGGTCCTACTCCACACAATTAACAAAATGAATTCATTTGAAAATTATCATTTTTAATTGCATTAATATTAAGCTTCACAGGGGGTCCGGATAGTTTGCCACCAGACTTTTTGTCACCAAAATCGTAAAAGCAGACATTTTGACACCAACAAAGCAGACGTATTGCCAGCAAAGCCGAAGTAAAAACAACTGTAATGACTGCCTACCGGTAGAAATAGGGAGCCACCACATCATGGAGGCAACAGTGCGTCCAGAAACCAGTTGGGCAACAAAACAAGACAAGACAAATCAAAAAAATTACCGCAAATCCACGACTAGCTATACATACAACCTCAACTGGCTCCTTGTAACACACACATATGTAGGTGATATGAGTAGGTAAATCGAGATGCAAACACAATCATTATTATTTCCATCATTTTAATTTATATTAGTTTGGCTAACTGATGCATGAAACAAAACTGATACTATAAACATATTTATAAATTTATACACACGGTCATAATCAAAATTAGAATTGAAGAATTAAAATATTTGGTCAGTTAAATAAATGCATGCAGTATGCGTACTACACTACTATTTTGCACATTACCTTGTCTACCGATGCACATTAGAGAAGAAAAATATATACACAAGCACGCACTGAGTTAGTTCATCGTTGGGACCCAGTCTTCTGATATGGTCCTGATGACACGTTTGAAGAGATATGGAGAGGGAAGGAGATAATGGATGAAACTATAGTAGTCCTTCAGTCATTCGACGTTTAGTAGCTAGAACCACTGGTGGGTTCTTTGGTCGTTTCCGGTTCAGTTCACTAAAGTGAGCTTGATCACTGTACAAGTTGTTCATCAGGCATCTTAACGTTGGACTCAGCGTCACCGAACAATTCGTACTTGACGGACGGTGTTTCAATATTTGCCCGTTCACGCATCTGAGAGTCAACAAATCAGCACTGCACACATAGTTCGTACTTGGCACTGTTTTAACACCTGACCGTTCACATGCCCAAGCGTCAACAGATCAGCACTGCTCACATATACGTACAAACAAGGAAGAAAAACAGAACTTTTCGTGAGCGACCACTTCGCCTCCTTAGTTCTTCGCCGTTAAAACTTAGACTGTCTGTCCCAGGACTCTCCACACTCCTGGAAACACTATTTTTCACTATTGTGCTCCCCTGACCAATCAGGAGCTTGCACTTTCTTCTTCTTTATGCACTACTGACACACTATTGACAATGAACATGGAGGGTGTGTGACCTCGCAAGTTTACAAAGTTATATATTTTACCCTTTTATTAAGTGGGCAGAAACATACCTAGGTTCGAAATTTACGAAGGTAAATAGTTTTCCATTGAGCTTAATTCTGAAGTTTACACGCAAGGAATGTTTTCGAAATGGTGACAGGCTTGTAAATATTCAAGAGACAAATATATGGTTGCACAGATGGACAGAGAAAAGGCTTGACGTGAGAATGTCTGAAAATGGAAGAGACCCCCCCCCCCCTAGAAAGGAGGGTGGGGAGCCATCTAAGATGGAAGAAAATCACTAGATTTAGAAAGTTGAAAGAGGAAAAGACAAAGTGATACCTTTACATACTTATGCTGGTGAAATTTTGACATGCCTAGCAACACGTCCAGGCGCGCATTTCGTTGAGGAGACCTAGCTCTATTGTTACATCTTTTTCAGCTTTCTAGACTGGCTGCTGCATTCTGTCCCTCAGCCGTGAAAGTCGCATGGTGGTAAATTCACGTAACTGTGACAGCACCATGCTGTGCGAAGAAGGTGGTCAAAAATAGGGGTGACGTCCATGAGAGTTCCCACGACCCACACTAACTTTCAAAAATAAGAAAAAGATAAAAAAAAAAAAACCTTGGGGTGGACGCTGGGAAAAGTCCATCACACAACATTTACATTTATAGCAAGGAAACTGTACACACAAGTGACAGCTGTATTCCCCAAAGGTGCACGTATGACATACAACTGCCTAAATGTCTTTGGACACATGGAGAAATTTCCATCCATATACCACACAGTTGATTGAGCTAAAAGTCTGAGTTGTGCTTCCGATGCAAAGGTAATAATCCTATCACTCCTTCCTTCACCATTGTCGTAGATCGGAAACTGTGAAGGATGTTCTCAGGTGGTCACTGTCCATTTTTCAGGTATAATCAACTCCTCCGCTGACTTTGGTTAATTCGGAAAGTCCTTTTGTCTCTGTCGCCGTACTCAATTTATGGATTCCATTGTCCCCATCTCTCCTCAAAAATCATCAGACACACTCCGAAGCACCTCAGCCAATATCTTCCCAGATTAGATTAGGTCTCTGGCATACCCATCTGATGCAAGAGTTTTTTGAATTCTTTTTGGTGTATTGAAACCCCTCGCACCATAGAATATCTCTGCCTTAGAGTTGTTTTAATGACTTACATTGTTTTAGCTGAACTGTATCTACAGAAGAAGGGGCCAGCTATTTATACTGTCGGAAGTGAAAGGGGAAAGGTCAGAGGTGAAAGGTGTAATGTGATGAAGTGTGATTGGCCGGTGACAAACTGTCCTCCATCATGAAACAAGCGGTGATAAATTTTGTCTGTTTTTTTTTCAAATCTGCTGGCAAAACATCCGGTGGCAAACTTTCCTACACAGACAAATGAAATCAAACTTTGCTACATTTTTGAAGTATCACACGTAACACATTTTTGTGCTTTTCATACATTCAGGCTTATGATCTCATACTCGAAGTTTCTTTCATTGTTAGTAGACACCACAAATTACTTCACAATTCCACGGAATCATTCAAGTATGAATATTTTAATCCAATCTTGATTCTAAATCCTTACATTTTATGTGTAAAATGTCATACACGTATGTCACACACACTGGAATGCACCAATACATGATCCACAGAAGGTATAACTTAGTGACAATTTATGTGAAAATTAGGGATGAACCAGGGTTTAGGGGATTCGGAGATGATAGTGGGGTTCACTACCACCAACAGGAATGGCACGATAGCTCCTTGCCAAAACTGAAAAACAATAGGATGATAAAGAGGTCATTTTGGAACACTACCCAGAGGGGGAACTGTTACTAGTGCAACATATGCATATCTCAATAACCAACTGCAATCACGTCCCAACAACGTGCAATTCTAAGTATAGGTTTTTTGTTGCAACATGACAATGCTCGACCCCGTACTGCTCATTCAACTGTTGCAACCATCCACGACCGTATTCAACATACCTCATCCCCAGTGATTTTCATATCTTTGTATCACTCAAAGAGGCAGTGGGAAGCAAGTCTTTAAGTATGATGAAGAGGTGAAGCAGGCAGTGCAAGAGTGGCTATGCTTGCAACCAATATACTTTTTTCTAGAGGTATCCCTTCACTTTCAGAGTGCTGAAATACTTGTATTGCATGACATGGAGACTACATTGAAAAATGATGTTTGTATCTTTTGTATTCAATTAACGTCAAGATAAAATAAATTTAACGTTTCCATTCGACCCTCCCCCATATTAAATTCAAGAAGTGAGGCATTGGATCAATAAATATAGTGGGTAAGTAAGGCAAATTGATATGATTTATTTTACTTCACTTTTCTGCCATTTTTGGCTAATCATAAAGATGAGGCTGAATGGTAATAAGATAAAATTGATGAAAGGACAAGGACAAACATGTAAGGACAACAGAAGTCTCACAGGGGATTATACTGGCCATTGGTCCAGACTGTACTATATGGAAGTGAGGTTGTTATTTGGGTGTCTTTTCAAAAGGTCACCCCATACACACCCTAGGTAAGGTAAAGTTTGCCGATCTTTGCGCCATGCCATAAAGGCACATTGGGAGTGCACATGCGGAGGTACAACTCCAAACATTCAGAAACCTTGACCATTTTTTCGAGGTGATATGACCAGGATCAAGCTCCAGGAATATATTAGAGATGGGTCAGATTAAACCATACTCTGTCAGCATAGCCCGATATAGACTTATCAATTTATTAGTAACATTGCCAATAATTTTACCAATCCAATATTATATAATTATCCTTCCATTGCTGACATTTCTTAATGAATATGTGTGATTCATGTTCCCAGTTTTTATAAATAAATATTTTCTTATGCAGTTTCTCTTGATGCACCATTAACATATTGCAGTCAATTTGGTTACATATGTTAATAAACAGGGTAAATAAGTTATTGACGTTCTTCATGGAACATTTGTAATTTCCTATCAGATTGGTAGAATATTGGTTAATCGTATCAGTACATTTTACATCAGAGATGGCAACCTTTTTCGAAAAATTCAAAACCGAAAAATTATTTCTTCGAAAATAAAAAAAGCATAAAAATTTGTCGAAAAATGAAAAAAGAATCCCAAAAAATGAAACATGAATTTTATTTTAGAAGAACAAAAAACAATAAAATTTTCGAAACTAAGAATTTCAAACAACTTCACAATATTCCAACTTTGTAGGAGCTTTTGCAGCCACATTGTCAATATTGTTGTAGAAATGGGAACATGGTTATAAAGCTTGTCCCAAAATGATTATTGGGGTTTCAAGTAGTTGGTATATTGCAACAGGCGAAGGTGACTGTTTATATCGTACATGTACAATAAGAACGGCTGTAGACGTTTGCTACCCTGAGCGCTTATCATTTGTTTCCCATCAGTTACAGCGGCGTAGGTGCATTACAGGATGGCGATTCCCGTGCAGAAGTCATATTGTGTCATTGAATTTGGTGATTTGTGGGGTTTCGGTCTGACCTTTAAGATGGCGGCTGGTCGCTAGTGCGTAACGTTTGCGCTCCCGAAATAACGTAAGCAACTGCAGTAAATTAACATTCTAATGGTCAAACTATTATTGTAAGGTGAGATTAATATCTGAGAAGTGCATTTGCAAATAACACGCCTTCGGTTTATTACTTTGTGCCTTGTATTGTACTATTTTCTAATTCACCGTTCAGCATGGCACTGAAGAAATCTGGAAAGAACCAGGGATCACCGAACAGCGTAAGCAGTGTTTCCAACTTCAACAACGTAGAATTCGTGAAACGTGTTTGTGAAGAAGTGAAGATTGCTGTGCAGGCACCTGAAATGATGAAAATTATGGTGGACTCGATAGTCGAGGCAGTGACAAAATCAGTGCTTCAAAGTCTGGAGGAAACATTAAACTTCAACGTTGAAGAAATGCACAGCATGAAGGATGAACTGAAGAAGAAGGATGAGGAACTCCGAGGGCTCAGGGACAAATTGGACGACTTAGAGCAGTACCAGAGGAGGAACTCCATCCGGATATTCGGTATTCCTGAAACTTCCAACGAGAATACCGATAACAAAGCAACCTCCTTGTTTGAAGACCAACTGGGCATCAAAATCCAGCATGGTGATATTTGCAGAAGCCACAGGGTAGGAGGACAGAAGAACGGAGGTAAGCCAAGAGCCATTCTTGTTAAATTTACTAGTTACCGTGCGAGAGCAAGTGTGTTTCGAAATAAACGGAAACTGAAGGGTTCTAATATCACCATCACAGAAGATCTCTGCCGCGCACGTCTCGAGCTTCTGAAACTGGCGACGAGCAAATACCATTACAAGAACTGTTGGACCCAAGATGGGAATATCGTAATAAACATTGGAAACGTGAAGCACTTCATCACTTGCAGAAAGCAATTAGATGAACTTTGAACGCTGACCGGGAAGATATGAGTGATCCATAAACTTTATCATTTTTTTAAATCTCTTTTACCTTTCATAACATAAAATTTAAATTTCACATTACTCTTATAATTTTTATTTATCGGGAACACATTTAGTCTTAAGTTGTAGCTTCTAAATGTTTAAGTTTCTCTTTTCTTTGATATATACGTGTTTTGCTTCTTTTATTATTGTTTACTACTTTCAATATTTTAATCGCAACTGCATAATTTTACAGTTTAGTTTTGTAAATGTGAGATACGTTCTTGTACATAAGCAAAGTTTAATTGTTAGTAAATCAAAAAAACATATTCATAAGTTTCTAATGATCAAAAGTACCGTTAAAAGCAAAAAACTTTTATTTGTATTTGTATTTGTAACCTCTATGCATCTGCGGATAAATGTAGTGAGTTTGCAACCTCTCTCTGCTCTGCAACCCTCCAGAAGTTACTTCTACCGTTATGCCTCCAACAGAACCTACCACCCCCCTTGAAATGAACTCCACTGGTCTAGGGCATGTCCTCCGTCACCCTCTCGCCGAGGACAAAAGAACCGGCTGCTCCCTGGGTCTCAAAATAGCAAATGTAAACGTCAGGTCATTATTCCCCAAACTTCAAGAAATATGCATAGAAATTACAGAGAAACAGATTGACATTCTTGTTATAACAGAAATGTGGTTAACTTGCAATATAACGGATAATGCATTGAAAATTCCAGGTTATGACTTAATACGCTCTGATCGCCATTACAGCATGGGTGGGGGTGTCTGCATATACGCACGGGAGGGACTAAAACTGCATCCGTTGTCTTTCGAAATCGAAGGAGAGTTTGACGTTGAGTACCTTGCAGCATGGTTGAAATAAAAAAGGAACGTCTCGGTATTTGTGCCGTATACAGGCCTAAGCGTATTCCATATACACAGTTGTCAATTTTAGAAGATATATTGACCGAAATGTATCCCTTAGTTAATGACCTTGTTATAGCTGGAGATTTCAACATTAATTTCTTACATCCAGACTGTGCTGACGTCGTTTACATTCAAAATTTGTTTAATCAATTTCAATTAACGCAAATAATCAATAAACCGACCAGAATAACCTCCACGACTAAGTCATTAATTGATCTGACGTTTGTCAGCAACATGCAAAATGTAATCCAACATGGTGTCGGTGAGCCAGTCAGCAATAGCGATCATAGAATGACCCACGTTGTACTTGCGTATACCAAACCAGAAAGCGTGAACAGAATTATATACCACAGAAAATACGGTGATATTGATTATGATAAATTCGTGAAGGATGCAGAAAAAATTAACTGGGGAAAAATATATAACACCGATAACTTGGATATGAAAGTAGAGTATTTCAATGCCAACTTACTTGATCTCTTTGACAAGCATGCGCCAGTTCGTAAAACACGAGTTCGTAACAAACGTATGCTGTGGATTACATCGAATGTGAAGCTATTGATGAAACTAAGGGACAATGCGTTTCGTAAATTCAAGCGAATCTGAACTGAATCTGCATGGAAAGAATACAAAGAATTGAGAAATTTCACGACATCCGTTATTCGGCAAGAAAAAAAGTGTTATTTTGAGCATAACATCAATAAAACACCAAGACAACCAAAGCATTTATGGAAGCAGCTGAAATCTGTAGGCATTGGCTCAAATAAACATGATCTCCCCTCCACATTTGACAATGCGAACGAGATAAATGAACACTTTATTAATTCAATTGATAGTCTAAATATCGACCAACGTCTGATATCTCAAGAATGTTTAAAATTTAGTAACCAAAAGTTTAATAAAATGCTTCCCAAATTTCCTTTTAAAAAGGTGGATGGCTATACTCTAAGAAAATGTTTGTACGAAATCAAGTCTACTGCTATTGGTGCAGATGGAATATCAACTACAATGCTGAAGTTATCGCTACCTTTTATTTTGCCTTTATCACACATATTATTAACTTTTCGCTCGAGAAATCCGTATTTCCCAGGAAATGGAAAGAAGCTTTGATAACACCACTCCCTAAGACGACCCGACCAACTAATGTAAACGACCTTAGACCTGTTAGTGTTCTGCCCGTGTGTTCAAAACTACTAGAAAAAATAATCTATAAACAGACATTTAGCTTCATTGCCCAAAACAATATTCTTCCACCCTCACAGTCAGGATTTCGGCCGGCACACAGCACTGCTACGGCTTTGCTGAAAGTCACAAATGACATCCTCCAGGCTATGGATAAGAAATTCCTCACTGCATTAATATTATTGGACCTGTCCAAAGCATTTGATACGGTACAACATAAATTACTGCTCAGTAAACTGAAATATTACAGTTTTTCACAATCTACCCTTAACTGGTATTTTTCATATCTAAGTAACCGAAATCAACGTGTAAAACTGTCGCCTACTTTATTATCTAATAATTTATATATATCATCTGGTGTTCCACAAGGATCTATACTAGGTCCCTTATTGTTTACGATTTATATTGCAGACCTACCCTCAGTTGTCAAATACTGTAACGTACATTCATATGCTGATGACACTCAACTAACCAAATCATTCAATCCAACAGAAATTGCCATAAGTATTGAATACATAAGTAATGATTTGGATGCGATAAAAACATGGTGTGATGCAAATGGCCTTAAAATTAATGCTAATAAGTCATGTTATACATTTATTGGAGCTCGAAATGCTATTGGTTCGGTCGAGCACACTAATACAACAATTACAATAAATGATGATGTCATACCTAGAGCTCAAGTAGTTAAAAGTCTTGGACTGATATTTGACACTCGTCTATCATGGAATGAGCATATTAGCCGCTAAATCAATAAATCATTTGGAACACTTAGATTCTTGTTTAAATTTAACAAACTATTATCTTCAGAAATCAAGCAGCGATTAGTTGAAACACTTATATATCCATTTCTCGACTATTGCGACGTAGTGTACTCTGGTAGAATAAATAAAACTTTACAAGAAAAGATTCAAAAATGCCAAAATGCGTGCATGCGGTTCATATTTTGCATCCCGAGACGTGAACATATTTTACCTTCCATAAATAATAAGAATATCCTCAATATGTACCGTAGGCGGCTACTGCATACATATTGCCTTATACATAAAATTATTACATCTGGCAAGCCGTCATATCTGGCAGACATGTTGATCCCTCGCACCAGTATTCACAGCCACCATACAAGAAATAATTTCAAATTTAACCTTCCACTCTGCAACACACAGGCATATCAGTCGTCGTTTTCATATTTTGCTGCAAAAATATGGAGTGCCCTACCTAAGACCATGTCGAGCATATCTAAAATAGAATCTTTCCGAAATGAAGTAAAGAATTTTCTTTTGGCAGAGCAGAGATTGTGTTCAAATACTATGATGTAACTTGTATGTTTATGTTATGTATTTTGTCTACATGTTTTTATTTTTATTTATTTTTCATTCATTTTATTTTATTTTTATGTAGTTGTCTTTTCACAATTTTTGTATCATTTTATTCATACATTTATTACAATTATTTTATCAATAGATTTTGTAACTAAATCATACAGTTTATTATGTACACACTGTATTAATACTGTAATAACATAAGAAATGTAAATTTAAATGTAATCGAGTTAGGTGGCAGAACAGCCTCAGGCTGAACCTCGCCCACGTAAATAAAGAATTTGAATTTGAATTTGACCTCACACCTTCTGACTTCTTCTTGCGAGGCTAGGTGAAAAACAAAGTGTACGTACCACCACTACCTGCCAGACTTGTGAAACAGGATTGTTGCAGCTGTTGAATCTATCACTCCAGACATGCTGTCACTAAAGGTGCTCACATTGAACATTCGTAAGGTAGCTACACTATGCAAACTTGTTGAGTTGTTGTTTACTTCCATATAAGCTTTGTCCTTGTACACCACATATGAAGGAAATGAAACGACTATGAAACCCCGATAATCATTTTGGGACATAGAGTTCAAACGGTTGGCTTTGCGCTTTAGCAACAATACTGTGGGCTTCAGGCCCATACTCAAGATTTCTATTCAGTGGTAGGTCACATGGAACAAAGTGAAGATCCGAAATGCTGTTGGATTGATTGAATTACGTTGCATTTCTGCCACTTTTTGCTAATTGTGATAATATGATCAAATTGATGAAGGGAAACTTGCATAGAACACCCATGCCAAGGCCAAAACTTGGGCCTCAAGGATGGCACAGTGGTAGCGTCGTCGCCTTGTAATCAAGGGGTCCCAGGTTCGATACCCGGTGGAGGCAGATAGTGGTTCGGATCCCACTTTAAACTGTAGGTCCAGTCCCGATTAGCCTTACTGTGCATAAAGTGGACTTAAAACACCAACTCAATCAACCAAGGTGGAAACTTGAACTCGCGATCACTTGAGTTGTAGTGTGATGTAATAACCACTCTGGCACAGTGGTTGGTGAAATGCTGGAGTATTTGAAGTGACTACCAGTGCTATGGTAGTATTACAGCTAGAGCTAAATGTACTATTGTAGAGTTGCAATATTATGGCCTAAAGTAACTGAAACAATTAACCTTCTCCTGACAAACAACACTCGCTTGCAGACAAAGGCTGTCACACAGGAAACAGCTTGGTGCTTATTTACATTCAATTCTCGGAAGGATTCGAATAGAACTGTGTTCGCCAATCGACAATATTTTCAAATTTCCTTTAATTTTCTTTCTTATACCAGAACCATTAAACAGATGATAATGCTACATGTTTGGAAAATATTATATTTATAATGAAATAATACTTATTAGCCATGATTATAAAAATGAAGAAAATCTGTAAATGTCAGTTACAAACAAACAACACCAACAACAAAAAAAAACTTTCTGGCATCACAATTGCAATTCACAAAAAGTCGAGATGGAATAAATAGGGAGATGTGGTAGTCTTCAATCAATGGCAACAAAACTGAAATTCAATATTGCAGGCTTCTGGAGTCTGCCTCTCTCCACAACAAACACATTCATTAATTCTAGGACGGAATCGAAATTCTTGCAAAATCTCACGGGAAAAAGGGTCAATGTAATTTTCGTAGGTTTTTACAGGTTCACATTAAAATATTTCATGGTTTGAGGGGGGCCATGACCCCTATGGCCCCTCCCCCTGGATACGGGTCGGTGTGCTCTGCTCCAGAAAGCAGTTCAATTCAGTACACACAAAAAAAAGAGTGAGAAAGAAGCAAGCTTGCTTGAGCAAACTGAAATGTAAATTTGGATGCTGGTTAAGCAAAATGATCAGATTTAAATTTGCTCTCACACTAATAACGTAATTTCCTTTCATGAAAAAGTACATGGAGAAGCAAGAAGGTTTTTGTCACATGAAATTGCCTTTTAATACTAAAATTCACGTTCATGGATCCAAATAACCTTGTGCGAAAGACGAAAATCTTTCTATAATTAAAAAATTTAAAGACAAAAGCAGAAAAACTTGTAAAAGGAAAAAAAATACACACAAATGAAAAACATTTCTACAAACAAAAGGGCTGGAAACGAAAAACTGGTTGTTTTTTTTTTGGAAAAAAAAAATTGAAATGGCAAAAAATGAAAAAACCTCACTTTCGAAAATTATTATTTTTTTTCTTCGAAAATGGCCATCACTATTTTATATCAGTATCACCACCAAAAATCACCAAAAATTTTGTATTGTTTCATCCTTAAAGTACATAGAGCCTAATTCTTATTTTATGAAACCTGACACCACATTTTTCATGCATTACATTCCTAGTCCCAAGAAAACTACATGTTAGACAATTTTCCCAGATTTTACGCTTCAGGTATTATAAGCTCTTTAGCCATAGGCCCAGTGATCGCATATAATTAAGCTTCAATTTACCTCTTTTAGATTCAAGCTAGGAAAGAAACCATTGATGATGAGAACATTTTCCTGCGCCAACTCCTGCTTATGAAATGTATTCAGCAATCTCCTCTTTGATCCCAATCCATGGAGCAAAAGATTAAAGCCATCCCTGAAAAGAAACAAGGGGAGAAATTAATAAACCAGGAATGACATGACTAGAGACCAGAATTTTAGGGGAAACAGGACAAAAAAATGAAAATTATTCCCAAAAAAAGGACTTCAGTTTTTTTGCAGTCCACTAAAAATACCATTTTAAATGTAAGCGCAGTATATACCATTCATATATAAAAAGGGAGCAAAAACAAACTATAGCTCATTTTTCATTTCCTTTTCTTGAAGGTAAAATAAAAATAATCATATCATCAGTTTCAATGAAATCTTTCTTGCGACAGGTTACCTCATTCCATAGCTTGCTGCCACTTGTACCTGGGTTCGGCATTTCACTGATACTCAATACTGTCACTGTCACACAGTTAAGTTAAAACTATTCTAAAAAACTTCACAATAAAAGCCTAAATCTAGGAGATAAGTACACTTTCAACTCGACTACAATGGAGGGAAGGTAAGGTAGAAGGTGCTTGTTTTCTTTTTCCTCTAATAAACTGCACCAAATAGACAATTGTTTAATGTTTTGTTCAAGGAAAAAACATTCATACAAAATATTAGATATCTTGTCAAGGAAAGACCAACCACCACTCCTCACCCTTGCCCAGGCTAACATCAGGTCCCTGTCCGGCCAAAATTAGAGGAGCTGATAACAATCATTCGTGATTTCCCTCCCGATTTCCTCCTGATTACAGAGTTGGTCCTCTGAAGAAGCACCCACGTCCTCTTTCGCTATCCCTGGATACACGGCAATCAAAAGAGACAGGACTACAAAGTGATGGTTTTATCTTTTATCATTGCAAAGACTTAAATGTCAAGGTCCTTTCACCATCTACCAATAATGAAAATATCGATGAAGTTGAAATTTATTAGCACAGCGATACAGATGCAAAACATAACCCTGGGAATAATCGGAATATACAAAGCACCCAATATATCCTACACAAAATTATCATGTTTAGAGACCGCTATCTCTGAAGTTTTACCGCATGTTGACAAATTGATTATTTTAGGAGATACAAACCTCTACTTTCTTTCGTCAGACAAACCGGAGACAAAATACTTTCAATCAATTCTTAATTCCATCGGCCTTACGCAAATTATAAATAAACCAACTACAATAACGCAAAGTAGCAAATTACTCCTGGATGTCGTAATAACAATTGACTCTGCTATTGTACGTTCATCAAATGTAACCGTATCGGAAAGTCAGATCACTGCATGGTAAATGTCACCCTTGCCATTGAAAAACTGAAAATAGAAAAACAATATTTCACATACCGTAACTTCTCAAATTTCAATAAAGAGAAATTTGACGAAGATGCTGCAAAAATTGATTGGGCACAAATTAACAGCTTCGACAACATCAAAGATAAAGTACAGTATCTCTCTTCCAATATTATCCACCTTTATGATAAACATGCACCCCTAAAGTGAAAAAAAAGTGCTCCCCTGTGCATAGCACCACGCCATGAAGGCATATAGGGGGGTGTGGGGGTAACGCCCCACACTTTCTTGATCCGGTCGTAGTTGGGGGTGATGTGATCAGCATCATGCCCCTGACCACCTTTACCCCCCAGGATTTCTCCCAGGTACCCATGTTATTCGACGCTGGGTGGGTGCCGGGCCGCTTTCAATGTTAGAAAAGTTCCCGGATTTAAACCAGCCGGGGATCGAACCCGGGACCCCTTCACACTAAATTGGCTAAGCATAAAACCGTTCCATGGATATCCGAAAACATGAAATTACTCATGAAACTCCACGACAGAGCTTCATTAAAATATAAACACACAAAGACAAACGCCAACTGGGAACACTACAAGGAACTAAGAAACTTACAACTACAGTACAACGACAAGAGAAGAAAGCATTCTTTAACCATCACCTACGTTCTAATAAAAACAACTAAGACCTGTGGAGCAAACTCAAGGCGTGGGGAGTATATAGTAAAACTACTAATAATGAAATACCCTCTGATATACGAAATGTTAGACAACATAAACAAACATTTTTCAAACATTTGTCGTGAGGCCTACTGCTGAAAACAAGCTTTACATAAAACCAGTAATTTGTTTAACTTGAAAATATTCAATAAAAGTGCACAAAACTTTCACCTACAAGAAATCACTGAATACGTCATAATTAAAGCAGTAAATAATATATGATCCAATGCCTCTGTCAATGATGGAATAACAATGAAAATGCTCAAACTATCACTTCCGTTTACTTTAAGTCACCTAACAAACGTAATAAATTTCTCCTTTTAGACTGGTCAATATTCAATCAGTGCACGTTATCCCTTTACCTAAAAAAAAAAAGTTATATTGTCCTTAAACGATCTTCATCCTTTCGAAGATTACAGAAAAAATTGTTTACAATCAAGTTAGAGATCATGTGAACAGCCTCAATCTCCTTCCGAAATGCCAATCAGGCTTCCAACCTGCTCACAGCACGGCGATGGCATTGCTAAAAGTCACCGATGATATATTTCGCTAAATGGACAACAGAATGACAGATGCTCTGGTTTCACTGGATCTGACAAAAGGCTTTTGAGAAGGTTCATCACCTGGGGGTTAAAAGGAATGTAGACTGAAAAACTAGTCAATACAGAGACTCAATAAAGGGACCAGAAATTAAAATGTTTTAAAAAAGGCCAAAAAAGGAAAAGTCAAAACCATGTAATCTTGTTAGTGGAAGATAATTATCAACACTGTTGTTATTTATTACATGATTTGTGTTGAAATATTAAAAAGGACTTCCTTTTCCAGTCTCTAGAAATGACGTTTTAACACATTAACAAGAAGACTTATGTACACAGGAGTAATCAAATGTAGCCTATTCTATAGTTTGCAAACAAAAAAACTTTTGTATCAGTATAATTAATTAGAAGCTGAGAGGGAAAACAACATAATGAGGAAGTGCGTATTACTCACTATCAAATATAAAAATAAAAATACGTTAGATAGTATCAGAAATTCACAACTTACGTGAGTGAGTATAATTTATCCAAACAGCATTTCGGAGGTCAATACTTCCTCCATCTTCAGGTCCACATGAATGTCTAGACACCAAGAATGGTGTCACGTAAAAAAGTGTTATATAGGAATATAGGTTGAAGGCAAGGATAAAAAACACTTATAAAAAAGTCCCAGCTTTAACAAAGTAAAAGTTTCTGTGTTCTTAAAAAGCCCATACTAAAAACTAAAAGGTTAAAAACAGGTCCCCTGCAGTGGCCTAAGAACCCCTATCCGGCATTGAGGCAAAGCGTGTGGGTAACGGTCTTCATCCGCAGAGCTGAAGGTTACCTCCCCTCCATGGGACTGATTCCCCTCAACTCTTACGTCACCAATCCAATGAAAATTCACGTTCTTCCCCTGCAGCTCTACAAACTTCGGCGGTGACATGAAAACCAAACTCGGTATAATCCTTACCGGCTTTATCCCATTCTTTCAGGAAATGGATCCACCCCTCTTCCAAATTGCCGTCGTCTCTATTGAGCTTATTATCATTTCTGGTGCATATATGGGCAGCTTCATATACATTCTGGTCCAATTTATCATTACTTTTCCTAATAACTTCCCTTTTTACGATTCTATGTTTACTTTCAATAATGTGTTCCGCGCGAGACCAGTTTTAGGAACCCCTTCCCTAATATCTTTATCATGCTCACCTAGGGTGACCAGACGTCCTCTTTTATCCGGACATGTCCTCCTTTTTACGTGTCTGTCCGGTGTCCGGGCGGATTTTTTAGAAATCTGTAAATGTCCTCCTTTTTTGGAAGCATCCAGTGGCGCAATCATAGGGGGGCATTGCCTCCCCCCCCAACCTTGGACGGAAATGAGTTCTGGGGGGGCAAATATTGACGGCTAAGTGTTCCTGCATGGGGCAATTACCGTCCACAACTTCAAATTTTATGCAAATAAAAATACTTTTCGTAAAATTTTCTTGCTCGCTTCGCTCGCATTACATTCTTTTCTTAGTCTTCTTGCGTTTAGGACTGTAGTTAGGGAACGGCGGAAGTCGCTTCTGGGCGCCGAACGATCTAAGTTCTAAAATTGATCGATTGATTTGTGGTTGTAAGTCCACTTTATGCACAGAAAGGCTAATCGGAACTGGACCTACAGTTTAAAGTGGGATCCGAATTACCACTACACCATCGGGGAGACACAAAAGTTGTAAAAGAGAGAATACATGGGCGTCCCGTGAAATTATTTGCGCCCAATTAAATCAATATTGATTTCAGCCTGCAAAAAAATTTGATCCAAAAATTTTCTTGCTCGCTTCGCTCACAATTGTTCTCTGTAATGCATTGTAAATTACCAGACAGAAAATAAGACTTGTCTTAATTCATTTTGTTATAAATGCATGAACAATTGTTTTGAGGAAAGGGAGCGTGCACATTTGAGAGACAATTTATGTAATTTTTGCTGTTGGTTTATTGTGAGATGGATGAATTGGTTGTGTAATGTATTTAAATAATATATGTTGGATATAATATGAATATGTACACAATTTAGTGTCCACGTCGCTCCATGTTGCATAATTTGAAACATATTATATCATGCATGAAAGTTATAAATGTTAATGTAAAAATATTTGGAATTTATTTATCAAGCATTTTCTGTCTTTCAAAAATAGTTTGTGTGCTTGTTTTCCATTATTAATGTGAAATTGAACATGTTGAAAAATAATTCAAATCGTTTGTTCGAACACAAATGCTTTAGCACCAAATTCTACCCCCTTTTGCATAATTTATGTGGGTAATAACGTCTTTGATAATACTACTACAACTAATAATAATAATAATGTTGGTCCCGGGCTCGAATGCTGGCTTGGGCATGGATGTTTATGAGTGTGCATTCATCAATTTCATCTCATCACTCATTCCCATCTTGGCAAACTAGCCAAAAGTTGCGCAATAAGCAAAGTAAAATAAAGCAAATCAATAATAATAATGTTATTAGCATTATTATTATTATTATTAGTATTATAAAATAGTATTATTATTATTATTGTTATTATTATTATTATTATTATTATTGGTACGTGTATCCTGGTATTTCCCCTCCAGACAAAAATTCGTGGTTGCACCTCTGATAGCATCGATCATAGCACATGTGCTGCATCAAGAATGCTGCCACACATAACAATCATCATATCAATTGGGGCACGTTAAGTATTCGAGCAATGCTCACCTAGCATCTGGGAGCTGAACACGATCATTTTCCCAATTGAGTCATTAGTGGGGATGTGCGGGATCCAGAAAAGCCGGTACCGAGATAGGTAAAAAGAATTTCCCGTTCCGATCTCGACTTCGGAGAATGATTTCCACACTTTTCAGGATCCCGAGCAGTCGGGAACCTTCAAATGGTCATTTTTAAAAGTAGTTAATTCTTGATGTTTTCTGCATTGTAAGTGTCTTGACACTTCCCGAAAATTGTAAAAAATAATAATAATAAAATCAAAGACAGTGACGTAAAATTCGTGATTTCCACAGCGTCGGGAAATTTTTAAACATTTCCAGTCCCGAAAATTTCCCGGCTTCATCCGGAAATCGAGATTCTCTCCCGTCCCGACCAAAAATAGTTCTGTTCCGCACACTTACATTAGTACGTAATATTCTAAGTCGTTGCTTCGCAATCTGAAACTTCTGAAACACGTGTAATCTGAGCAGTTCATTTTCGATTGATTGATATGGTTTATTTTAATTCGCTTTTCTGCCTCTTTTGGCTAATCGCAATGATGAGGATGAGCGATGATATGATGATTTTGATGAAGAGACACTCACAAAGAACACTCATGCTCAAGCTGGGATTCGAATGCGGGACTTCTGGCGTTGTGGCGCAGTGTGCTAACCACTACGCCACAGAGGTCGGCCAGTTCATTTTAGAGTCAAATATACGCGATACAGAAACGCGTAGTGTGAATTTTTAATATTAAGTCATATTTACTTTTATGAAATAACGAATCGAAAGTGTAGATTCATCAATGATCTAAGCAAGAATATATCCAGCTTTTAAAGGATGGAAGAAACGAATATGAGGTAAAGTGTAAGGTGAGTGTCACTTTACCTTGCTGTTGAAAGAGTGCAAAAATGTTCGTGACATTAAAATCATATTTCCTGACACATTATAAACTACATAAAATTTAAATTTGGTTTTTGGAAATAAGTTAAAGTGAAGCTTACTTGTAACATTTGCATTCACATATGGGGATATTACATTCTAATCTCCAAGAATTGGAAAAAATAGTAAAATTCTGTGCTTCAAACTATAAAGATTGCTTTCGTTGCTTAAAAGTAGGAGGAATTTATTGAAAAAATCATCAGAATTATCTGAGTAAAGTGTTGGTAGTTTTTTAATTTTTTTCATATTGATTAAATTATGGAAATGCAAAATGTGTTCCCATTTTTTTTGGTGTCCTCTTTTTTATGACTTTGTCCTCCTTTTTCACCATGCTATGTCCTCTTTTTTGAATGTATGTGTCTGGTCACCCTATGCTCACCCCATCGGATTCGCATGCTCCTTCCAGTTTGTCCAACATATTCTCTCCCACATTCACACACAATTCTGTAAACCCCTTTTTGCCCTTCAAGGTTTTCTTTGTCTTCCCCCCCTTTCTTATATCCCATAAAATGCTTTTCAATGTTACGGGGAGGCTTTCGCTCCGCATTTAACACCATATCCTTTCATCACTTTTTCTATTTTTCCAAAATTCCTTTACAATAGGGAATACTGACAAAGCAAATTCCATTGTCCTGTGCTTCTTTTTCAATTTCCCCATTGACATTGTTAGTTAGTTCATTACGAACAACTATCTCAGCTTTCCTAGCAATTCTATTCATCTCCAAGATCGAATACCCATTCTTCAAGCCCACTCCTCTTATCCATGCTATTTGTTTCTCCTCATTTTTATCGTTACACAATCCTTCAGCTCTAATAAAGAAATTGAGATAAACGATAGATTTGACTCTGCATGAATGTTCAGATTTCCTGTTTATATATAAATCACCCGCCAGTGGCTTATGAAATACACCCGTCTTTATTCCGAAATCAGAATATATTATATCCAGAAAATTAATCTT
Source organism: Lepisma saccharinum (assembly GCF_977018435.1). Classification (NCBI taxonomy): domain Eukaryota; kingdom Metazoa; phylum Arthropoda; class Insecta; order Zygentoma; family Lepismatidae; genus Lepisma; species Lepisma saccharinum. The sequence goes on along the minus strand of NC_139243.1, from coordinate 54,419,084 downwards.
CTTGTCGACTAGGTCTTCCCTTGTGAATTTAATCCTTTATTAAATACTTCAAGGAAATGGGTTCTAAAGAGCATGTGACAAAGAGAAGAGGAACAGGAAAAGGTGCCTCAAATTCCTGTGACCCTGTGATGTATAAACTGCCCAAGAGACTTTGGGGTTTTTGTAATATGCTTTTACAGCAAATGTGAGCTATGCCCATTCCATGACTCCATCATAACTCAAAGTAAAGCAGGGGCTGCAAGGTAGTGTTAGTGACGTGTTACCTCTGATGCAACAACTAGCTATATCCAGTGTTGTAAAATTGCACAATTCATTGCAACATTTTTCTACTTCCATCACAATTTAAGAAGTTCACAGCACCCCTGTGAAGCATGATGACGTTTTCTCCGATATCAACCAGGTGATTTCTAGATAGGCTCCCTTGACCTGGTTGATATCCCGAGAAAGCCTCGTTCATCATTCGCCATCATTTCGTATGCAATTAGCACAACATACAAGATATTCAACTCTTAAATACCTCAAACAATCAGACTGGTTCAGGGGTGGTCACTCATAAGGACAACAAGGAGACTGCACTACAAGCATTACACTAACATCTACATGTAATTTTCACGTTGTCTGTTGCTTACAATTCATTAGTTCATCGGATTTGAATTTTTTCTTTCACGATAATTGTTAAGTATTCCTGTGCGGTAACACAAAACTATGTTTATATTGAGAGAAGCCCGGTGGGCTAACCCCCCCCCCCCCTAAACTATTTTCAGAAATTGCCCTAGAAATGCACACTAACCACAGAACCACACCGACACTTGCCTGAGTAGAAAAAGCCATTTCCTAAAGAGCCTCTGGTGATCCGTGCAAAGCCTTTTAATGGCTTCTTCGTGTGACGGCTTCACTTTCAGAAGAATCTCCTTCACTAGATCCTGAGAGAGCTTAGGTGTCTGTAGTCGACTCAGCGTACGATCTGAGGTAACAACCTTGGAATCCGAGTGGCTTATAAAGTAGTCTTCTGCAGAAAATCCCTGAAATCAAAGATAATAATTTGCAAAAATTAGTAGCAGTTCCAGTTGCAATTGATAAATGAAAATGAATTCCTAGAGACATGCATACTTTATTTTTGATGAAAATTTTCACCTGGTACCTGAATTTTCAAGTCCAGTCGTATTTTCTTTTAATAAATTAAAGTTTGTTTGAGGAAATTTCCATCAATTTTTATTATAAAGCAAAAACAAATACAAGATATGTTTTTTTCGTTATTGTGTGTTTTCACTATCATGTGCACAGAATAATAAATATGTAGTTATAAATTTTTGCACTGTTAGTAGACAAATTTTAAAATCTGCAATGTTGCGGTAGAGTTGACCCTGTATTAGAATATCTTGCACAGTTATATATGCTGTTACCATTAGGAAGACCAATAAGGTACAAGAATTAATTATTTATAATCCAATCTTGTATTAATCAATAAATTAAACCTCTTAAGTTCACATTTCAAAATTTGTAGTTTTATCTTGGTTGGATTCATGGCTTTCTAAGTTTGCATTGGGGAGGAAGCTGTCTGGCGCCTGAATTATTTTTAGTTTTATCTATTCCTGGTAAGAGGTACAATTTTCTACCACATTTTGTCATGAAATGATGTGAAATGAACTGAAAAATGTGAAATAAACTATTAAACATGAAATTTACTTTATTACCAACAACATTTTCTGAAGTCTGAATTATCCTGTAACGCAAAATCATAGAAAATTATTTCTGCTGTAAAATTTTGAGAGGTAAAAGTGGACTCATTACACAGAAATACTCCAATAACTACATAAATGTGCTATTGGAAAGAAAATTTGTATCTTATGTAATAAGTACAGTTCTAAAATAAAATTTAGCATGACATTCACCATTTTAATGTAATTTTACTAGTACATACCACCTTGGATCCCAAACTATGCCAAGTTTGCAAAATCTTCATCTTTTATTCAGCATAAATACATTAAAAGACTACAGACTACAGTGATAACAGCCAAGAATAATTTCTAGGTCTAAAAGTTAAAAGATTTTAAAGATTTACAGGCAGGGTTTCCAGATTGGGACGGACACTTCAGATGCCAATTCAATTCAACAGCAACCACCTTGCATGTCACTATATCAAGTTGTACAGTAACTAACTTCACCTACCATAGGTAATTTGCTATCACTCTCCAGCTCGGTGATCGTCTCTTGAACTGAAACTCTGTGTTTTGGCGCTGCATCTGACCTGCTTTCAACCTCGTCATCACTGTCTCGTGAGGTTTGACTGACACTACTGACTTCTGACTCTGTTTCGCTTTCACTGGGCATGTAGTCACTATCATCGCTGGACTCCAAACAATCATTCTGAACCATATCACATATTCCTGCAAAGAAAACAATAAAAATATATATAATATGCATTTTTCTTATCACTGGTCAGAAATACAGATATTGAGAAGGAATTAGACTTATAAATATAGCTCTGAAGATTGTATATTCAAAACACGGGAGTTCTGAAGTACAGAGCGACCCATTCAAGTGTAGGTCGCCGTGTCAGTATTTGCACTCACAGTCATATGTCGACAGTGTAGACTGTCCGTGAATCAAGCATGCAAGTTTCCGTAACTAGTTTAAAGAAGTGATTTATTTATGACATGGAACTTTTACACCCGGGAGTCTCGTTTCAAATCGTCTTTGAACTTCACGTGCCGATTGAGTTAACACATATAATTCATAAATAAACAGACACTATGCAGTAGAAAACATTGCTGAGCCATAACACACTTTCCGGTTGAATACAGTAGAGAAAACAATATGTAACAAGCACCCTATCACTTCACAGTCGACAGACTAATCAACAGGCCACACAATACAAAACACTTCAACAGTCTCATGTCTACTTGCAGAACCTCTGTAAAAAACGGTTTCTAGGCCCCCTCTCGCCAGCTTACGTGTTAGTGGGTATCTTAATAAAGATGTATCAAATATGGGTGCACATCAAAGGCAACTAGTTTGAACACCTATTATAAATCTGGTAAATCACTTTTTAAAATAATTACGGAAACTGTTGTGCCTTTGCTTCATCGACACACTACGATGCTGGCAAATGGTTGCAAATGCCTCACTTGCTGAGAGCACAAACACTGACGCAACGGTCTACACTTCAATGGATTGCTCTGTACAATATATATACTGAAACAAATTTGAAACAAAATATTATGGAAAAATCAACTGGAACAAAATCCAACCAAGATAGCAAAACATTCACAGAAGACTAAGTCACTAAATGGCTCACCTGATGAGGGATAATTGAATAGTAGTGAATAGTTTCTAAACATGTCATTAGGTGGCAGCACAATCCAGCTGCATGGTATTCAGTTAGCAGTGTCTAGATAGCACATGCACACAGTTTCAAAATGACGACTGTGCTTGAGGAGTGTATATTAGAAGAGCAGCATGCTGTTGCGCGTATTTTGTGGGCAAAAAGACTTTTCCTGCAAAGGATATTGATTGATTGATTTGCTTTATTTTACTTTGCCTTTTATGCCACTTTTGGTTAATTTGCAAAGATGTTGATGAGTGATGATATGATGAAATTGATGAATAGACTCTCACATACAATCATGCCCAGGCCAGGATTCAAACCAGGGACCCCTGGCTTCGTAGTGCGATGTGCTAACCACTCCGCCACGGGGGCCGGCCAAAGGATATTCATAAGGAAATATTTCCTGTTTATGGTGAGAAGTTATTGTAGTGTAAAGTGGTGCACAGCTGAGTCGAAAAATTCTAGCAAGGACGGTAAAATGTTTTGTGGGATGACGTTGAATGTGAGGTGCAACTGTGGCTAGGACAGCAGCAAAGACTTTGATGTGGCAGGTCTTGGGGCACTGATAACATGATGATGGTATGGAAGTTTGGTAGAGAATATGTTGAAAAATAAAAACAGGTCTCAAGCCAGTTTCTCACTTAGTATTTTTTTAATAAAAGTACTTACTGACTTACCCTCGTATTTATACCTTTCACAAAGAATATAGTAGCAGGAAAATTCAAGATACCTTTCTAGGATTATAAATTATAAATAGCATTCACACCACCAAAGACACTAAATAAAAAATTAAAGAATATACATAATTTCATATTAAGGGTGAAGAAAATGAACACCAACTAGAAGAAAGCCAAAGTGGATTTAGACCAAATCGAAGCTGCCAGGACTTAATTTTTACACTAAGACAAATATCAGGAAAAGTGATAGAATATAATAAAGAAATTCATATGTGTTTCATAGATTTGGAAAAGGCATTTGACAGGGTACCTTGGATTAAATTATGGGAAGTGCTGCAAAGAAGAAAAGTGAATGATAACCTGATCGCTAGCATACAGAGCTTTTACAATAACTGTTGTAACTACATCCGTACAAGTAACATAAAATCTGATGAATTTTATACATCAACTGGAGTAAGACAAGGCTGCATTTTAAGTCCACTTCTGTTCATAATTTTAATTGATGAAATTACAAAAATTTGCAAAAGAAAGATTAAACCCTTTACTGTTGGGAATTGGCTCATGAGACCTGTACAAATATCAGAACTAGCTTTTGCAGAGGATCTCGTTTTATTTGTTAAAACTGAAAAGGACTTACAATATAATTTAGATGTATGGAACAGAGAACTACAAAAGGTAAATATGAGAATTAACACCAGTAAAACAAAAACAATGATAATAAGTAGAGAAGAATAGAACTCATACCATTAAGATAGAAGGCGAGAGCTTGGAACAAGTAACAAAGTTCAAGTATTTAGGGTCTATAATAAGCAGCAGTGGGAAAATAGATGAAGAAGTAAATAATAGAATTGCTGCAGCAGGAAGATTATATCATGCTCTAAATAGAAACTTCATAAATAAAAAGGAAATTACGAAGAAAACAAAGTTATTTTCCTGTAGTTTACGGTTATTACAAGCATAAGAAAACAGAAAGAAGCAGGAAGATTATATCATGCTCTAAATAGAAACTTCATAAATAAAAAGGAAATTACGAAGAAAACAAAGTTGACAGTTCACAAAACAACGTATGCACTTACACTAATTTACGGGTGTGAATCATGGCCACTATCAACTAATTATTCTAGCAAACTTCAAGCAACTGAAACGAGATACCTAAGAAGAATAGAAGGAAAAACAAAATGAGATAGAGTAAGGAATCAGACAATTCGAATGAGCCTTAAGACCCAACCTTTACAACAACAAATAGAAGCGTCGCAGTTGAGGTGGTTTGGTCATGTTCACAGAATGAGTGAAGAAAGGATACCTAAAAAGATATGGCAAGCTAAAGTAGATGGAAAGAGACCAAAGGGAAGACCAAGGCAGACCTGGGACGGTTGGATGGAAGAAGTTTTGAGGAGAAGAGGATTGGATACCAACAGGGCAAAAATGTTAGCCAGAGACCGAGAAGGATGGAGAGCTCTTTGCAAAACCTCTACACCTGACGGTAGAAGAGGATCGACTAAGTAAGTAAGTAAGTAAGAAACTGAACACATAAAATGAGCACACCCTCCTTTACTGATTCAGGAATTTCAACTTTGGGAAGAATTACTTCAGTAAATGAGGAAGTAAGTAAAAAAAAAAAGGTCATGAATAGGAACCTTGATATTTTGGTATTTTTCTTACATTTCAGTGCTACACTTGGCAGCAAAAAAGAATCGCCGCCTAGTGATAAAATCTAATATTTTCTTTCAAGCAGTATGTTTTATTTACTTTGTAATTATTTTGACAATTGTACATACTGTACGTAATTTTAACATTTACTGATATTTTACTTACTCTAACAATGAAGGTAATAATAAAGAAAGTGGTTAGTTGATTAAATTGTTAAGCTTTATGGCCTTCTGCTATTGTTTAGTTATCTTCGTTTGGTCTGATGTATAGTTCAATTGTTACATTTGTTTAGGGATTGGTTTCATAACCTCGCTGAAAGGTTTATTGTTATTATTTTAGGACACTTTTCTGCAAATGTCTAAAAGTATATCTTCATTGTGCTTTTAAACTAGTATTTCAATTTGGCACAGTGGTAGTGTAACCGATCTTGACGCACCCCTTATAAAAGTTGACCCGCCCTCGCTGGGAAAAAAAAGGGCGGCAAGTGAAGTTAACGTCTTTTCTGGGGGACGACTGATGTGCGTTGCATAGAAGACAGTCCGAGTCAAGCATTGATACGGTTAGGATCCGTGTTACGTTGGTTATTGATTTCGCGGGCTGTGAAAAACTGTAAGTGAACTAACGGCCATGATCTCTGCCGGAAAGAGAGATATTGTCTAAAGAACGAACTGTGAGTGAACTATCGGTCTGTGCAGTATCTCTACCAGAACCTGAGAAAAGGTTACCAAAGAAGAGAGGCTACATGTTTATTATGAACCAACGACAGGAGGATTAGAAGATTGAGGACGTCGAACTCGGTATCAGCAAGATTTGTGCTTTCCCCCCAACTCCCCCTAAGTGTTCAACGTTAGTGTTTTTCAGCGTGTTTATCGCCAAGTGAAGTAAATACCGAAGTAGTTACATCGAAGACGTAAGTACTCTGTGAAATAACCTCTAAGAACTAAGTTTGGTCTATCTCAACAAATTCACACCGGAAGCTGACTAATCTGTGTATTCCGGAATCGTTTGTAAACCACAGACGTCAGGTGTGTGGCCCTTTAATAAATATTATACTGTATTTTGTGGTGTATCAATACTTAGATACTTAAATATAAAAATTCACTGCTAGTCTCCTTTTGTGTTATTCAAGTTGTCCGACGGCAGAGTAAAAATTGTACTAGTACTTTGAAAAAAGAAGAAAAAACGTTATAGTAGCATTGTAACCTTGTAATCAAGGGATCCCAGGTTCAATACCCGGTAGAGGCACATACGAGGTGTGACAGAAAAGTAATGAGACTGTTAGCACTGCACAAGAGTCGATGATGCTGCTGCCTTCCTCTCACATGGCAGTTAGGTTAATCCTTGCCGTTGACTCAGTACAAGTTTGAACTTGTTACAGTTGCTACGCGATTGTTGAGAGTGTCTGAAGTGAAGTGCATTACAAAAATGGACCGGAAAATAGTTGAAGCAATGTTATGCCATCAAATTTTGTGTAAAGCTTGGCGAATCCGGTAACTGTTTTGGTTTGAGTTGGTGTTTAAAGTCCACTTTATGCACAGTATGGCTATCGGAACTGGACCTACACTGCGCCATGGGGGAGGCGCCCGGTAACTGTGACAGTATACAAAGTTACAAAGCGCTTATGGAGAACATTCCCTATCCAGGAAATACGCAAGTGTTCAGATGGCACAAGTCCTTCTTACAAGGCCGAGAACAAGTGGAAGATGAACCTCATGTGGGAAGACCTTCAACTTTAAAAACGGATGACAATGTGGAAAGAGTGAGGTCTCTTGATAGGTCAGATCGTCGACTGATGTTGAGAATGATCAGTAGTGAGTTCAATTTGAACCAGTTTATCGTCCATCAAATTTTAACACTTGGATGCTGCACCACGACAATGCCCCATGTCACATGGCTGTCTCCATCAATGAATTTTTGGCAGAAAAAAGCATTCCTGTGGTTCTCAGGCCCCGTATTCACCGGATCTCAGTCCCTGTAACTTCTTTTTGTTCCTCCAGCTCAAAAACCACTTGAAAGGGTGCCATTTTAGTACTTTGGATAATATCCAGAAGAGTGCAACCGACGATCTGAAGGGTATTCCAGTAGAAGCCTTCCAGCACTGCAATGAACAATGGAAGCATCGCCTCTGTCCCTGTGTAGCTGCCCAATGGAACTATTTTGAAGAGGATAACCTTGATATGTAAAAATCATAATATTCATGGTTAAAAGAAAATCAGTCTCATTACTTTTCTGCCACACCTCGCAGTAGTTCGGATCCCACTTTAAACTACAGGTCCAGTTCTGATTAGCCTTTCTGTGCATAAAGCAGATTTAAAAACAACAATTCAACAATAGTATTTCAAATTGTAGGTCTCAGTCAAACAAATGCGTTAACATTTCACATCATGTGTTGTCAACATCATAAAATTAAACAAGACAGTTATCCTAATTTTCTAATCAGTATTAGTTCTTCAGGATTGCAAAGGTTATAAGCAAGACATGTTAAAATGTTAAGACATAGATAAAATTATTCCTCTTGTGGTTTCCAGTTGATAGGAGCATATAAACAAACTTTTTGATGTAACATTCCAGGAGAACACATGTTCCCTTCATCAGACATTTATTTATAGCTTGTCTAATGTTACCTTTTAGTTAGCAACCATCAAACTAAAAATAAATGTCTTGTGAAAGGAGTGTGTTTTCTCCCAAAAAAGTGTGTTTAAATGCTCGTAACAACCAGAAACCACAAGAGGAATAATTCTACAATGCAAGCATTATGTACATACAAGCAAAAAATAAATAAAATCAGTAATATTAGTTGAAGATTGTATCATTAGAATGACTAGCAATTGCCTGATCATCTGAGGACCAGCTTATTATAAGTTTTAAGCAATTGTTTTACCCATTCTGTAAAAATATATCACGACCTTTTTAGAAAAGACTACGGTTGATCCAAAAATTTGGACAAGAAAAATGAAGGTGCATGTGGCGACCCCGTCTTGGTTAATTTAACCTTGAATCAGTGTAATCCTAAGTGAGCTTTCAGACTGATGAGCAAGGAACTGATTTATATGGAAATACATATTTATGTATAAAGCTGAAATCAGATATATTTTCCATATTTGTACATATATTAGGTTTTGGCTCATATCTTACATATTTTAATTATTTTTACATATTATTTCCATATTTCAGAACATTTCTTAACATATACTCTACATTCGCGCAATAACTACATGTCCCCGTGTAACCGAAAGATTTGGGTGAATTTCTTGCGAAAAACTGACAAATTTGAAATATACTCCCACTACTTCTTGTGATATTGAATGCAGTTTGTAACAAAAAAGGGCCAATAATTTTTTACGCAGGGTTGGCAACACTGATGAAGTTGAGCATGTGCAGGAGCATGCCCTAGTATTCTGCGCTTGCAACAGAGATAAAATCGTCAGAGTGAGGTTGCGTACGTGCGAGTAGCAGTAAGGTGAAATGACTGCCGTAATAAAAAATCCTGCCAAATGTGAACTGAGATGCATCATACGATTTCTGAAGGACAGAATGCAGCTGACATCCATCGGGAATTGTGTGCCATTTATGGACCGACAGTGATTAGTGAAGGGAAGGTCAGGCAATGGTGCAGAGTGTTTCGGGAAGGGCATTCAAATGTCCATGACGATGTGCATAGTGGAAGGCCTAGTGTTCAGATGGACGATCTGATGGAACGCGTTAACGAGAAAGTGCGTTCCAATCGCCGGTTCACAATATCTGAACTCGCCAAAGAGTTTCCAGAAGTGTCTGTGAAAACAGTGCATCGTATTGTGATTGACAACCTGGGGTATCACAAGCTGTGTGCGAGGTGGGTACCAAAAATGCTGACAGACGCTCACAGAGAGCAAAGGACAGCTGCACGTGACTTTTTGGCCCACTGGGGGGGAGGATGGGGATGACCTCTATTCGCACATAGTGATGGGGGATGAAATGTGGATATTGTAGGCCACTGGGGAGTCGAAACAGCATTCAGTGGAAAGGCGGCACACTGGTTCTCCTAAAGCGAAGAAATGCAAACAAACACCACCAGTTCACATGGCAACCGTGTGTTTTGGGACCAAAAGGGTGCGATTTTTGTGAAATTCTTGGAACCAGGATGAACAATTACAGCAGTGGTGTATTGCAAAACACTGAATAATCTGCGACGTGCCATCCAAAATTGGCGGAGAGGAATGCTAAGCTCTGGAATTTTTCTGATCCATGACAACGCCCGCCCCACACAGCTGCTCATACTGTTCAGACTATTCAAAGATTTCAATGGGAACTATTCAATCATCCCCCTTACAGCCCTGACCTAGTCTCCAGTGATATCTTTCTTTTTCTTCACCTGAAAAAGTGGCTTGCATCGAAGCATTTCAACGACAGTGACGTGCTCAAGACATCAGTTCTAGACTGGCTGCACTCTCAGGCGGCAGATTTTTATGCAGAGGGTATACGGAAGCTTGTGCCACACTATCAGAAATGTCTGGAGGTTAATGGTGACTACGTCGAAAAATAGCCAAGGTATGTACTTGTTTATCAATCACAATAAATTTCTTCTCCTATCATTTTCTTGTTTTTAAAAAATATCGGCCCTTTTTTTTTTACATTTAAATCCATCTTAAAGAGACAATAGAAGGAAATTCGAACACTCACAACAAAAATTTGTTTTTCATTGTTTTAGAAACAGGAAAAGAAAACAGTTTGTGTTGTTTTACAGTTAATGTCAATGTAAGTGAACTGTATTTCATGTAGCTCGTGTAGTGTCTAATATTACTAAAAACGTAAATTTTTACAAGTCCATATTTAACTCCATACTTTGGAGAAAATAACTAAATATGTATATACATGTTTAGCACATTTTTACTACATGTAAATCCGTTCCCCGCTAATGAGACAAGTGGCGGTTTCACATCGAAGTGATAAGTGACATTGGCCCCCCTGGTCTGTAGGGAAGAAAAAAAAACTGATAATGTGCGACCATTAGAATGAGGCGACACGATTGAGGAAATGGTTCGGTACAAGTGGCATGCGAGCGACTAGCAACATTTTGTCATGTCTCTTTGGTGCGAAAGGTTGCAATTATTTCTGAAGACACCTTTCCAAGAGACACCTCTCACTTTGAAAACTCCATAACGCATTCACATTGTATTAAAGCATGCATATTTTTTTTTTTCAAGCTACAGGGTACAATTTCATAAGAACAAAATTCCCTGACTCTTCCAGGCTTTCCAGACAAAACCATTATGTCAATTTGTATATTAAGCATGTCCGGAAAAGGTATACTATATTTTAGCTAAACACTCACGCTTAGAATCCCACTTACCAAAGTTTTATAATATTAACTTCATGTGTCAAGGCAAAAATGTTAAGAAAATTTGCTCTTGGCTGGAAGGAAGTAGTTTGCATTAATACTTGAAAAGTGTCGACTAATCAGTAACAAAAACAAAATTTTCTATGATTTCATAACAATTATAGTGAAAATAGTACGTAATTATTAGGGCTGAGCCGGGCATCGAAAAGTATCGGTTGCAATTTATTTACCGATACCGGCCGATAGTTTTTCGGCATTTTGGTTTTTTACGAGTTCCACATGAATGCTGCACAATGCTTTCGTGGAATTTAATTTTCTTGGAAACTTTGCAAATTAGAAGTTCCTTTTTATTCTTCACCAGTCTTGTGTGAAAAACTTAATTTTGTGATAAAATGTAGTTTAATATTCTGCAATTCTTGAATATTTTAAAGCAAAAATCTTGGTAAAATGATCCATATAATTACAATGGAATACTAAAACACACAATATTAATCAATATTTTGAACAACTTTTCAATTAATACTATTTTCAAGTATTGGTTGATTGATTGATTTAGTTTATTTTACTTCACGTTTTGTGCCTCTTGGCTAATTTGCGAAGATGGGGATGAGTGATGAAATGATGAAATTGATGAATGGACATTCACAAACAACCAAGCCTGAGCGGGATTCAAACCCGGGACCTTCAAGTATTGGTATCAGTATCGGTGGGTATCGGGTGAGAGTATCAGTATCGGTTCAGCCCTAACAATTACAGTAGCATTTGTACAGTAGTACAGCAAGGCGAGCAGTGCTGGCGCACATAATTTGAGTTGCAAAATATTTTATTTTCAGTTAATTTTTTCTATAATTATTTTTAACCATCTCAGAGAGTGAACTTGTAGTACTCCCAGTCAGCTCGTTTTCGAATTGGCAACACTTAGCACCATCTTGTGGCGATTTGATAAACATCTGATTATTTCACCCAACACTCCAGACTCAGGGGAAGCAAGAACTGAAAACGGGACTCTGTGACCATGAACTATCCAATAACAGGCCAGCTTCTATGCACGATACCTTTACCCCCAATCAGCAGGAGCCGAAATTCAATCGCAGTGCCATCAGGAAGGCCTGCTGATGTAGCTACCATAGTGTTGCAAACCATGCGGTTAAGTATCTATGTACAGTGATTTATTTTGTTCCAATGTCATTACCGGCATTGAGGCAAATCAACAAATGATATTTTAAAAGATTTCGAGCACAGTTAAGATGCAAAACTATTAGAACAATAACATTTTATGCCTGAGCGTGATTCTTTGAATAATCTTTGGCAAATATTAAAAGTAAAGGACATTTTTATCAAGAAATGACATGTGTTTGCGAAGACAGTGGAAAGACTACTTATTAGAGATCGTTTTGAAGGTTGAGTGTCTTAATGTTTCTGAGGCTGCTTCCCCAAGGTTAAATGTCACTGCATGCCACTGTTAGTAACATATTACTTGAGATAACTATCTACCAAACACCCCTAAAAAAATGAAACAAGAAAGCAGTAAATGGCAATAGACACTTATTAAAGTAGATTTATGCATGATAAAGAGTTCAAAATATGATCCTTTTTCTTTCAAGTATTTAACAAACAATTTCTACTCCAACTACTGGCAATACTCAGTATGTCAAACTGAAGTATAGTTTATCCAGAATGAACTTAAAATTTCTTGCTGTCCCATTTTTTTAATTTCTGAAATTCAAAATCCTACTTTTACTGCACTATAACAAAAACCGTACACATTTTTCCAGAAAAAGCAGATGCCCTAACTTTGCCAGGATTTCCATACTGGTCGACACTCTGGAAAGAACAGAAATACTAATTCTTACTGTCACACTATGACTTCAGCTACAGGGGCAAAGATATTTAAAGTTTGCTTACTCTTTTTAATCCTTTTTCGCAGACTGTAAGGTGTCTTGCAAGGCGTGTCTGTCTGCAACTTCTTCTTAGAGGATCTTGGAGTCTTTGACTTTGGGGTTCTTTCCTCGTTCATGGAGGATGCTGGATCATTTCCATCAGCTCCTGACTTCTGAGCGGATTCGGCTGCTTTTCTAGCCATCTGCCCTTTCCTCTTTGGTGTCCTGAAGCCATAAATAGCGCTCCCTTGGATGCTGATGTCTTCGAGGAGGACTGAAAAGAGAGAATATTCAAACTCTAACTTCAACACTTAAACGCCACGGCGTGACATACATGTTACAGTTTTTCCCACTCTTGTAACGTGACTCAGGTTAATGTTTGAATACTGTGACTCAGATTAATGTTCGAATATACAGGTTTTGAGTGCTACACGAGCCTTGAGGCATCCTATTAGCAATGTTTTATTTGATTATTCTGGTGATATTTGGTTTCTCTTTGATTGATTGATTTACTTTATTTTACTTCGCTTTTTGTGCCACTTTTGGCTAATTTGCGAAGATGGGGATGAGTGATGACATGATGAAATTGATGAATGGACACTCACAAACATCCATGCCCAGGCTGTGATTTGAACCCGGGACCCCTGACATCATGGCACGATGTGCTATAACGTCTTCGGACCTCTTTCGAACTTCATAAACAACAGTACTGATTCTTTGTCAACATAAGTGTTCTGCATTTGAATAACAAATTTCTATCACATCAGGGAATTACGTTAATTTGATTCAGATGCCTGCATTGGTGATTTGAACACATATCAAATTATCATACAGGCAATATATGAATGTCAGTTAATAAGTAAGTACAATTTTAATTAGCGCTACTACAATGAATGTGACTACACATACAATCTGCAAGCATTTGCTGAAAAGTCAGTGTGCAGTTAAGTGCTAACAGTGCATACACAAAAATGCTTTAAAATCCATACTATAAAATTAATCTCAGAATTCATTAAAAATATTTCTCCACTTTTGTTTTGCAAGTATGATTGATCACACACCACTAATGATACTACTGTGAAGACATACCCACGGATACCAATGCCTTCATTTAAACGGAATCAACCCTCACAAATGAATTCCGACGTCGCACACAATTTCTGCATCATTTTGATGAAAGAGTTGACACAAGGTCAAAAATTTTCAACAGCACCATATTCATCCAAAAACTGCCCAATATCAGAGAGAATAAAATAGTCAAGTTATGGAATGGTGGCAATATTACACAGTAAATAATTAGAGACAATGTGATTGATTGATTTCCTATATTTTACTTCGCTTCTTGCGCCACTTTTGGCTAATTTGCGAAAATGGGGATGAGTGATGATATGATGAACGGACATTCACAAACATCCATGCCTAGGGAAAGATTCGAACCCGGGACCTCTTGCGTTGTAGCACGATGTTATGACGAGAGATCGCCATAATACCTTTTGTCAAATCAAATAACAATGTTTACATAAAACGAATGTATTATGTCAATGTGGCGTAAATATTTCACGAGCTTTCATGTCCAAGTAGTTTACATGATCATCGGTAGATGTCCTCAGCATACAGACTACTATTGTTAAGGGCTGAAAGTTTCGCGTAAACAACACTAGCTGTCTCCCGAGCGAATCAGCTGATGGAGCAAGAACAAAGAATGCGGGGGAGTAGTGGGAATTAGGTCAATGGATGCCTGATGGGGCATTGAAAGTGCAGACACTAATCTTGCACGTTTGCCGGAACTTTTGCATCGTCCGAAGAATAAATGATTATTCAGTTTGACGGGTACTTGAAGAGTTAAGTATCATCTACAAAGAATCGAGGAAGCAGGTCTTCGACACCGGGTTCTCAAGAGAAAAATTTGAACCTGGGATTCTGGTTGCCATGCAAAGTAACAGGCCAGGAAAGTGAGAGTTTTCCTTCTGGAAAATCGGTGCAGAATGGCACCCTGAAGAAACGCAATAAGTTGAAATTTCATTACCACTAATTGATACGGAATTTCGAGTGAACTTGGTGCAATTCAGTTGTTGCTTACAGATGTAGCGCTGCAGAAAAAATAATAGAAAAGAACAAAATGGGTGATGCCGCCATCTTTAATAAAAGGTGATTTTCGAGTGTTCTTATCAAAATAACACAAACTCCTGTGTGTTACGAAGGTGCACATTGCTCAAAACGAGTTAAAAGATACATATGGGTTGTTTTAGTGAAGAAATAATTGACATTTTTGAATAAAGGTTGCTTCTGCACGTTTGAATGTTCGTGTCACGCAGATTCTTGTATGCTTTGATTTTGCAACCTAACGTAAACGAGTGAATTTGTTGCTTCGCAATATCACTTGTGCAGATTGAAAATTAACAGGTTTTCTTGGGGTTCATAAAGTAAATAGGACTGGATATGTAAATAACCCCTGGAGGCATTTATTAATGCATATTTGAACATAAAAATGATCTGTGGTTTGCCTAAGCATTTGTGAAGTGCTTCCATGCATGATCTCAATAACATTGGGAGAGAAATTTTGCACTAACTATTGTGTTCTATATAGCACAAATCTGAGTGCTGTTGTAATAGCTGAGTTAGCATTGAATTAAAATTAAGGTAAGAAATTCAGCAGAGCACCATAACATTATTTTTAATGTAAACAAATGCAATTGCTTTTCAATTAATTTCTTTAAATCAAGTTCTTTCAATTTGAAATAAAATAACACTTGGGTATAATGTCACGTGACTGGTGGTACAATGTACACTCAAGAGCATAATATTCTGGAGTACATGTCAGGGTAACAAACTGGTTATTTTGCTTTATTCGGAGTATGCCAGTGTACATATTTAAGCATAATTTTTTCACTTGTTCCTTTTTGCTTAAGTTGGATAATAATAAACAATAGTATTCTGTACACTCGAGTGCATAATTCACTTGTTACAACCCGT
The DNA here is from genome assembly GCF_977018435.1 of Lepisma saccharinum. Taxonomy (NCBI): domain Eukaryota; kingdom Metazoa; phylum Arthropoda; class Insecta; order Zygentoma; family Lepismatidae; genus Lepisma; species Lepisma saccharinum. The sequence goes on along the minus strand of NC_139243.1, from coordinate 54,403,259 downwards.
GATGTTTTCCAGTTGATGATTTATATGTACTAATTTGTGAGTTCTTTGCAGTGAGGAATCCTCATGAATATCCTGGGCTTGAATGGTCAGAAATGAATAAAGGCAGGAAAGCTTCACCATTTGCATAACCTACAAGGGGCAGTTTAACTAAATTTGTAAAAATTATAGTTTTGGGAATTTCTCTGGATTAATTTTGAATATCCTAACTTTGGGAAGTGGGAGAAAGGTGCTCGCCCCATTCAATCGCATCTTTGGAATAAACAGGGTGTTCTCAAAATTGTGTGTCATCTTTGAAATTATAAAGTCCACCCAAAATATTCTTTTTAGTTATCCGAGGGAGAATATAATCTAATTGAAAGTTAGCATGTCCCTTTAGAACTGTAACCCTCCAGCTTGTGCTCCTAGAGCTACTGAGGGACGGGCAAGAAACAAAGAGAGAGAGGAAAACTTGATGTTTGTTTGGTTTGGGAAGGAAGGGGTTTGGATTAGGGGTTTCTTGTAACTTTTGGGGGCTTTGAGATTTATCTAGCCTCTGGGGTGTCGTAGTAATGTGCTAACCACTATGTCATGGAAATGTGGAATGACATCGAAATATCATAGAAGCTTCACCCATCAGTTTTTAGATATCTCAAAAGGTTTATGCTGGTACCACTTAATAGACCTTGGCAGCCATCACGTGAGTGCTTCCACTCAATAAGAAAAATGCAGGCTTTGTTCTGTCAGGGTGTATACAAACTTTTAAAAATTAATATTTACTGACTTTTCCAGACCAAGAACCAAAATTTTTCACACCAAATCAATAGGGAATTCTTGTATTTAAAGATGTGTGTAAGAATGTTAACTATATTTTAGCTAAACATCACACTTAGAATCCCACTTGATTGATTGATTGATTTTATTTTACTTCGAGTTTTGTGCCTCTTGGCTAATTTGTGAAGATGGGGATGAGTGATGAAATTGATGGACATTCACAAACAACCATGCCCAAGCAGGATTCGAACCCGAGACCCCTGGCGTTGCAGCGCAATGTGTTAACCACTCAGCCACAGGGTCCGGCTTAGAATCCCACTTAACCAAGTTATTAGAATGTTCACTTCACAAAAGTTAAAGTAAAAATGAGAAGGGAAACTGCACAGAAATTAATTGTTTGATAGGAGTATTAAGGGCGAGCTTTTATGTAATACTTGCCATTATTGACCGTAATGCATGCGGAGCAGTCATATTGTTTACCTTCTTCTTCTCTTCCATGAGCACAAGCGGAAGAAGGAACCACGTCGGCCGCAGCAAGACAGTACATGCCTGACGAAGCCACCAAATGGATGGCGAAATCAATCGCGAGGAAATCAGAGTAAATTTAAACCTTGTGTTTTTCAAATAAATATATAATCCATTAATTGTTATGAATATTCACTTTGACAATTTTTTTTTAGCAAATTTCATTCTACACGCACAAAAACACGTGAAAATTCGAAGAATAAAATGTAAAATTGCAATCGGCATCAAATGTGTCGGGGGATATACTCACGTGCATCTAGCCTTCAGGCTAAGGTAACAGAGGTACATTATTTCACCATAACAGATCTCCACAATATAAAAACAACAGAAAAAGTTCATAAACCACACACAATTTTACATTTTCTAGCAGATTTATGGGGTTGTAGAAAATGCTGCTTTTTTGCTTACATTTATAAGTACACAGCATCCGGAGATTTTTTTTGTTGCATTTAGGAATTCTATAGGAAATGCCAACAAGACTAAGATCTATAAAATAATAGACAATAACCTCATCTTCACCAACCTTTCTGATAATCATGATATTGTCAATGTACTTTAGTTATCAATCAGATATCTGGACTGCAAGTTTTACTATGATATTCTTTCTAAAATTAGTGAATTATAAAAGTGAAAATTTATTACAGAAATTCGAAGGAACTATAATTTGGCACAACACTGAGAATCATAAGAACGAGAGAAACAAGTTTCTGAACTGAATCTTTTTTGGGAGTGGAATCATAAGAACTGAATCCAGAAGTGGAAGTGAACTGCTTGTTCATTTTGCAACTGTTTCTCTTGCAGACACCAAAATGCACGTAAATTCCAGATGATCTGCAAAATTGCCTGATTTAAATAAGAGATCATTTCTTGGTGGGAACTGTAGTAGGATACACCTTTTGACCTATAAGCGGAGGAAAATAGATTACTAGGTTTTCAGAAAAGCAAATTTGAATTCAAGGCATATTTGCACTGTGTGCGATGTTCATGCTCACTGCCGGGCATATTAGTCGAGGGTTGTGAAAACATAGGTCGGGAGGTAGAGTTGGCTGGGCTTGCTAGTAAGAGTTCAAAGCATAGCAGCCCACAAGTTGTACAACTGTTATGCCATTGTATTAATCTGGCTCGTGGCATGCTATACAAATTTAGATCGACTAAATTCCACTGTAAATTTCTTCCTGGCCCTTGAGCATCACCCACCGAACTCCATCCACGAAACACGTGCAAAAGCCCATCCTTCTGAAAATGTTAAATTCCACACTCCTTACGAGACATAAACTGGCAGCCCAAATATTCCTACCAAAAGTAGCCAGGAGGGACATCAGAAGCAATTGCTTTGTTACGGAAATTCACTTTCGAGTGTTCTCTACTATCCAGCCAATACAACAATTTAGCAAGCCAAATAGACATTATTGAAAGTCAAGCATGCTTTAAAAGACTATTATGTAAAAATATGTAACTCACTTTATCACATGCAATTTCAGTTTATGTGCTATTCTTTGTTGTTCCTTATTTTCTATTGTTAGTACATTCCTATGTAAAATGGCTAATGCTGTATTTCGAGTTCTTTGTTATATAAATAAATAAATTAACGTTGTTCAGAATATTTATACCTGTTGTTGAGATCCGACAGACAGTGGGTGTGGTGAAGCTTAAGGGCAGGACAGATCAGGCACAGATGAGATGGTTTCGGACACATGAAGAGGATGGATGCAGAAATACTACCAGTAAGCTTACCATGCACAATGAGTGGGAATAAGGCCAAGGGAGAAACCAATGTGTCCATGGAAAGAGAGGAGTGGTGGAAGACCAGGAAAAAATGGAGTGCCTTTACTTCATGCCGACCCAGCCAGAGGCAGGAAACGGCTAAGGATGATGCTGTTATGTAAGTATTTTATCGTAACTATACCTTTACGAATCTACCACAGTTTTACCTTCAAATATTCATATGTTCACATATGATATAATTAGAAAACTGGATCCTCCCCGATGGCACAGTGGTAGCATCGCCACCTTGTAATTAAAGGGTCCTGCGTTCGATTCCCAGTGGAGACACATAGTGGTTCGGTTTGGTTTGAGTTGATGTTTTAAGTCCACTTTGTGCACAGTAAGGCTAATCAGGACTGGACCTACAGTTTAAAGTGGAATCCGAACCACTATGTGCCTCCACCAGGTATCGAACCCGGGACCCCTTCATTACAAGGCGACGACGCTACCACTTGCCCATCAGGGAGGCCCCACATAGTGGTTCAGATCCCACTTTAAACTGTAGGTCGAGTCCCGATTAGCCTTACTGTGCATAAAGTGAACTTAAAACACCAAATCAATCAAACAGAAAACTAAAGCAGCTATAATTTAATTACAAAATACGAGGTGTCATTGAAAAGTTCTTAAGACAGGAGCCATCACTGTTAACCGGTTAGATTTTGTGGGGGTTGTGTGTGAGGAAAAGACCTTGTTCTGACCTTGAAGGATCCTGAAAAGGTCACGGCTCTATCTTTGTTTAGTTCGAGCTGCAGCCTGTTTTGTGCGGACATGTGTGTTGCCGGTGGATTATTATTTGTGTGCAGAACAATGGATGAAAAATGGAACAACGCGTGTGCGTAAATTTTTGCTCGAAAACCAGAAGATCAGCTTTGGAAACCTACGAACTGTTGGAAATAGCTCTCGGGATACGTGTGCATGTAGGGCAAGTGTTCCTAACTCGTATAGTAAATGAAAAAATGGCCAACAATCAGTCAAAGATGATCGGTTGCATGTGAAGACAATGTTACTAGTTTTTTTCAATAGTACCAGTAGTGTGCACCAGGAATATGACCAGTCAGTCAACAATGAATACTACAAAAGTGTTCTCGAGTGGTTACGTGAAAAAGTGCTGAAGAAAAGGCCAGCACGCTGACATGACAAGAACTAGATCCTGCATCACAATAATGCACCTGCCCATCGTCCATTCCAAATCACTAAATTTCTGTCCAAATTCCACTGCTTCTCCAACCCCCTATTCTCCAGATCTAGCCCCAGCAGAATTCTACCTTTTCCCAAATTGAAATTGCTGTTTAAAGGGAAGCAGTTTGAGTCAATTGAAGATATACAGACAAATATTGTGACGTATCTTAACACCCTCAGGAGGAGGACTCCCTGAAATGTTTCCAAAAGTGGAAACACCATTAGAGTCGGTGTGTTCAATCAGGAGAGGACAACTTTGAAGGAGATTCATCACAATAGCCTGTAAGTATTATCATTTGCAAATAACAATCCCAGTCTTAAAAACCTTACAATCACACCTCGTACAAGTTTTCCATGTAATGATTGCAAAATAAATGTATATTTCTAAACTTCCCATCATAGTTATACTCTGCAAAAGTGTTGGGCAGCATTTTTACAATCCTGCTCTATTTGTAGCATATCTTGAAACGCAAAACATTATTTCTCAGCACAGACTGTAGCACTGTAATGTAGCATAACAGTGTTAAGAGCAATTGTACCCAGCTATTTTGCATGGATCGCAAATTCTTTGCCTTATTAATCTTAAATGAAACTCCCCATTCATTAATCACTTCAAAACAAATAATCTATGTTTGTGGATCAATGTCCATGAGGCCAAAGTTCCTTTTGTTTTATTGGAATTTCATCATGCTACAAATGTAATTTTTGCATGGTTCAATTTCGATGTATGTCTGTTAACACATACTGTGGAGTTTTAGCGATTACTTAAGGTTTTGTTCAATATATGCTTTCGTGGTTAGGTTAGGCAGGTTAGGTTTGGTTATTAGCATTAACATAAAATCCCTAAATGCATTCTACTAATGTTCCGATTTACTTCTACATTCATTCCCACCCTTCTACGATATTTACTGTCGCTTGTCGACGGAGAATATCTTGTCCATGAGAAGCGTGTAAGGTAATTTTAAAGTTGTTTTCTTCAACATAAATAACTTTTTTTGAGTCCAAACAGTGCTCATTACTTTAAGGAAGGTTCAAATTTCGTGTAACAATGATTTCCAAAATTCTACGATAATTAGTCTTTGTGCTAGGAGAAATCGTAAAACAATCGGAACCGTTACCGATAGATAAGAACTAAACAAAAAAAAAATGATTATGTTTCAATTCGCAGCTTGCAATCACAATTTTCTATTTTTACTAATTCCATTTTATTGGTTGTTTTTTTTTACTATTAGGTTAATGAGCAACCATTAATTTCGAACCCTGATCTTGAGTTTACTCTTATTTTAAAATTAAGAGAAAAATTCAATAAATAGTACTCACCTTGTGGTAGCATTTGAATCTTTGGAGTAGCGTCATCATTCACATCCCTCTCTAATTCTTCAGCTTCTATCTTCTCCTCTTCATCTTGGTTGTTTCTCATCCGGGTCCCTCGTTTTTTGCTAGAAACATCCTTCTTTTTCTTAACTGGAAACAATTATTGACTTCAATTATATGCTGCTTTAAATGTAATTAGCAATCATAAAACAGAAAATTAACAATCTGTTTCAATACAAAAGGTTTAAAGGAGTGTGAATCGAGGTATATTATTATCAGTGCTCGAAAAATCTTCTTCATAGCTAGGCGCCAGCTCTGAAAATCAGACGCTAGGAAACCACCCACCAATTGTGCATACTATAAGAAGCTGAGCCGGCCTCCGTTGCAGAGTGGTTAGCACATCGTGCTACTACGCCAGAGGTCCCGGGTTTGAATCCCGAACTGGACATGTATGTTTGTGAGTGTCCATTCGTCAATTTCATCACATCATCACTCATCCCCATCTTTGCAAATTAGACAAAAGTGACACAAGAAGCGAAGTAAAATAAAGCAAAATCAAGCAATCTATAAGAAGCAGAGAATCACCACATTCAAAACATCGCTAAATCGTGCGAGAAAGCTGGAAATGGGGGGTTGTGGGACAAAGTGTAAGAAATTGTTACTGATTCTATCCACCTGTTCAAGTGGTTCCGGTGCCCACCCAGCGTCGTATAAAGTGGGTACCTGGAGGAAACTCTGGGGGTTAAGGCGGTCAGGGGGCATGGTGCTGATCACATCACCCCTATCTTCGGTCGTGATCAAGAAAGTGTGGGGACCTAACCTCACACCCCCTATACGCCTTCATGACGAGGTGCATAGCACAGGGGAGCACTTTACCTTTTTTATCTAAGGAATGTTCACACGTTGACAAAAAACAATTTTCTAACTTACACTGTACTGCAATTTGAACTTAGAATCTTCAAAATTCCATACATGCAAACTTAATAAAAAGGTAATATTACAGCAAAAGCTCACAGTCGCCAGGGTAAAATTTTTAGTCGCCATGGTGACCGGGATTTTTCGAGCCCTGATTATTATTATTATTTATATCAACAGAAAAGTAGATAAAACAAACTGTGCGACTAGCTTCACTTTATGCACATGTAGGCATAATTGGGACTGGACATACAGTTGAAAGAGAAATCTGAACTACAGTAAAATGTGCCTCCACTGGATATCGATCCCGGTATCCATTGATTACAAGATGACAACACTACCACTATGCCATCGGGAAGGCCTAGCTTCACTAGGTGGAGAGGCTAACTTTTGATCTATTTTCGGCATCTCCTAAGTTGTGCATGTGGAAACTTTCCTGTTCTAATATCATGAATTGGATTGATTTGATGTTTTAAGTCCACTTTATACACAGAAAGGCTAATCGGGACTGGACCTACAGTTTAAAGTGGGATCTGAACCACTATGTGCCTCCACCGGGTATCGAACCCAGGACCCCTTGATTACAATGCAACGACACTACCACCGCGCCGGTAATTGTTTACTATCCTTCGGACACCTATAACTTCTTAGTTTCGTCAATTTTTGACATTCGTATCCACCTATCTGCTTCGCGGAGCATTCCGTGAATGGTTTTTGGGGCTATCCATCCCGGAATTGGTGGGAAATTTAAACTAAAAAATTATTTTCATTTGAAATTTTGGAGTCCCAATTTCCCACTGATTCCGGGTTCTGTCCATGGGGTAATTGACCTACCGCCCCCTACCGCTAACATGGACCCGGCTTTCTCTATAGACTCCCTGTTAAAGGCTTGTTAGAAATTGGCCGGAGTTCCCTGCCCCAAACTTTCAAATTTGAAGAAATCCGTTTCCAGGATGTTTCCGATGTTAGACAATACTACAGGAACTTATTTCGGTAAGTAGTTTCTTCATTTCTACAGAAGAAACTACTTACCGTAATAAGTTCCAGTAGTATTGTCTAACATCTGGAAGGTGTTTTGTGTGATGTGGGAATGTTTCATAGCGGAAATTCAACCACTGACGTATAGCCCCACGAACCATTCATACATAGCCCCACAAACCTTTTCCGGTAAGGTTAGGTTAGGTTAGGTAGGGTCACAATAGTTAAAAATTGGTTTCGAAAAAAATATGCATAGCCCCACACACCATTCTCGCTTAGCCCCACGAACCATTGACATATAGCCCCACAAACCATTTGCGGAAACGTACGTTCTTCAGTTACAAAAACACTTTTTTTAAAAAAAAATTGATCAAAAAACGTGAATACACGTTAAAAATGATCCCCGAAGCAGATAGGTAAGTACAAATGTCAAAAATTGACGAAACTCAGAAGTTATAGGTGTCCGAAGTATAGTAAACATTTACCAGTATTTAAACCTGTCGTGCCCTAAAATAGATGCTGATTATTAGCTTATTAGTAGCAACATTTTCGTACAGGTTGAATACAACAAACGTGAGACAATTTTACAAACAAATTACAATGTGCATTTCAATCAGTGCCAAAAGTAACAGAGTTAGTTATTAATTTTGAAAAGTCAACTTGTTACAGTTATCTTTCATCGAAAAATTAACTGTTACTTGCAATTGCACTATAAGGAGCTCGTTACTTCCAAATAATGACACATATATTAATTTCCTGTGTTATCCATTATCGATAGACATGTTATTGGTCTCTCTTTCTCTCTCTTAACTCCCGTATTGCAACCTTCCGAAATCCGAAACTAATACATAATTAACCAAACAATACCTGCACTAGCCAACTCTCGTTCTGAAGATATAAACGCATCAACATCATCGTCTCCTATAAACTTCACCTCGACAATTTCCTTTCTGTTCATTGCTATTACTCGAAACTATTCTATTACCATTTGCGGTGTTGTTTGCTTTCTGGCGCGCGATTCTAGTTGTCTGCTGAACGAAACAGCGATACGATTCAACCACCATCGGAATAATGTTTCATAGCCGACAAAGAAAGGAAGTTCTGTTAAACTTGACAACATTTGCTAACAAAAATGCTATATATGATATATTCAACATCTCGACTGGTATTTCAATTCTCAATTTTAATAATGTGAACAAAACGTTGATTTTATTTTCTCTACTTGTCTTGGTGGTTAGTTTGTTCTTTCAATACTGGACATCAATTCCAGAAACTTTGTGTTATACACCGTGATTGTCACAACGGTTGGTGTGATATTGGGTAGTTTGGGGGGAGGGGGGTAATAGTTATACAGCCAGTGGCAAAGAAAATAGTAGGCAAAAATTGTCTATCGCTATCTTCATTCCATTTTATTCTCTGTGTTATTTTAAGAAATGCATTTTATGATGATGCAGAGGGCTCACTAATCGGGCACAGTCTTAATAATAAATAAAATATAAATAAAGCCTTCGAGATTATAATCAATTGTTTCAAGGGCAAGGTGATACACAAGATCATTCATATTATTGTTCAAAGTTCGGAAGTAACCAGTGGCGCAACGACGGGAGTAGGGCAGTCAATGCCATTCCCTCCCACAACCTTCGAGGCAATGGGGGGGGGGGGGCAAACATAGAAGTAAAAAAAGCAAGACTAGCAGAATCTAAGAGTAGCAGGATAAAAGGATACTCAAGATGGAATTAATTTTCACGGTTTTCTTGCATTCTTTTCTTTCAGACGGCCATGGGCACATGCAAGGGAAGCACAGAGGGGCAATTGCCCCCTCGATTATAAAATTTGTAAAAATAAAAAATATATTTCGTAAACTTTTCTTGCTCGGTTCGCTCGCAATATCGGCTTTTCTTACAGTCTCGTCAAATTCACAACCGTAGTTACGAGGCGGCGAGAGTCGGTCCTGGGAGCCGAACGAACTAAAAGAAATAAAATTGTAAAAGATAATGTCATGGCGCCCCGTGAAATTACACTGGTCAACATGATTTTTTCACAAGAAAACTAAATGGCGGGTTTGGTGTATTTCTTTACCTTGAATTCAAATATGTAATTAGAATTTTTCCATCAGATCAGGCACAGTTTTTCTGTGACAGTTACTTTTTGAGATCGAATTGTAGTGTTCTTTATGGCCTGCCATCTGATGCTTTAACCCGTATTTAACTTATATGTAGTGTTTCTTTTCAAGATGTATAAGTGTTGTGTTAATGCTGAAATCAGAAAGTAAAGTCTGAGTAAGTTTATGCATGTTCTGGCGTGGAAGGGGAAGGAAGGGGAAGTGGAGAGTGGACAATTCGCCGCCGACCAAGCAGATAACACATCGCCTAGCAGTGGCGCTCAGAGTTAAAAATGTGTCAAATACCCCCTTAGTGAATCCTAAAAAAATGTATTTACCTCCATTGCATATCAAACCGGGAATCATGAAAATTTTTCTGAAAGCAATGCATAAAAACTCAATATATTTATGCACTTGAAATCTAAATTTTCCAATGTCAGTGATGCGAAACTGAAAATAAGATCACTAATGGCTAACGAACTTTTTTTTAGAAACTGTTGTAGTTGTTCAAATATGTTGTATATATTTTTTCTCTTTTATCATAAAGCAGAAACCTTTCGTGATATAGTGAATGTACCTGTGAATTCATACAAAGCTATTGGATGCAACAAGTCTTTAAACTTTCACTTCTTAGACACCGTCCCAGAAAATCTTCGGGCTGTCAGCGATGAGCATGCTGAGCGTTTCCACCAGCACATTTCTGCAATGGAAAAAAGGTACCAAGGCAAATGGAGTCCCTATATGCTGGCTTACTACTGCTAGACTATGAAGAGAGATATCTCAAATGTAAAATATGCCCGCAAATCATTATCTTGAATGTTTTAGGTAAGCCAGAATAACATTACGTTTAGTGCCGATTTCATAAACCTTTATACGTCTGTCACACAAAAAAACTGCCTGATGGAAAAACTCTAAAAATATATTCGCAATCAGCATTAAAAATATTTCTAAGATTCAGTTAATTTTGTTCTTGTAAAATAAAAAAGTTCGTTTTTGTAGACAAGTGTTATTTGCGCCCTATTAAATGAATATTGTTTTCAATTTGCAAAAATTTGGAACTAAACATTTTCTTGAGAGCTTCGCTCGCAATACGGTTCTTTTATGTAATGCATTGTAAATTGCAAGACCAACTATTTACATCGTTGCTGCTAAACAGTTTTGTCTTTAATGTATGAACAACTGTTTGGAGGAAGAGGAGCTCTCACATTTCAGATACAATTTATACAATTTTTGCTGTTGGTTTGTTATGAGGCGGATGAATGAATTGTTATATAATGTACTTAAATAATATTATATAATTTTATATAATATATATACGAGATATATACACATAACTTTGAATGCGTAAACAATTTAGTGTTAACATGTTGTGTATATATTTTCTTATTAACGTCGCTCAATAGTAAATGTCCACTCCCGGTCCCCGGATGACATATCTTTCATATCCCGGCTGGGGCCAGACGTCACCATAGGTAGGGGAAACCGGTCCTGTGATTTACTTTCCGTACAGCGCCTTGAATAACGTAGTGTGGAAAACGACCCAAGAAACTGGTTCCCCAGACGGATGAGAAACATAGATGGCAGTGCGATCAATGTCGGTGCTAATTTTCTTATGAAAGTAATGCGGCTTTGTTAGTTTTTGGAATGTATTATGTAGATTTGTTTGTCTTGAAAGGCGGTACGTGAATTGATGGAAACAGTTATATTTGTGGAGTGATTTGCAGTCACGAAATGACATTAATTTGGAAAGAAAAGTAAAATAAAATTAATAAATAAATACACCAAAGCGACACGCGACAAACGAGACGAGGATTTCACACCAAAGCGACACGGGTCCTTCGGTCCAAGGCAACTTTCACACCGAAGCGACACATGTTGCTTGGAAACGAGCCAATCAAGAGCAACATTTCACATCGTAGCGGCATGACGGGAAGCACAGGCCAGCGTTCGGTTGGTGAAATCCTCAAGCGATAAGTGTCGCGTGCCCCTTGTCGCTTTGGTGCGCAATCTCCCTAAAGCAAGACACTCATTGCATCGCGCATGCCCGAACAACAAACCACGGCAACATGTTGCAAGCTATTGAGGAAATGGCCCAGTTTGAGCGACGCACACGCGACAAAGCGACACGTGTGGTTTATCGTGTCGCCTAGATCTGTTGTTGTATTGTGCGGTTTTTCGTGTCGCCTATCTGTTGTTCGCACAATTGGCAGCGAACGCTTGCCAATAGACTGAAGGCACCATGTCGCTTGTCACTTAGTTGGGAACTCCCCCTGTAGCGCGTCGCTTCGGTCTCAGCACCCTTCCTTTAAGGAGCTTTCCAACCGAAGTAACAAGTAGCACGCGAATACGCCATATGAACGTGTCGTTTGCTCTTTGGACCCTCATGTGCAATGAATGCTATTTTACAGTCTGGAAGTGTGTGTTACTAGTGTGACAGTGTGAACATCCCGTGTCGCTTGTCCCATTGGTTTGAAAGTTTCCTTACACTCATGTCGATGGCACTAAGAAAGTTTTGTGGGGTTTCCCTTGTCGTTTCATGGAATCATCATTATCATCATCGCCGCGATTAGTTTAAATCGGAAGAAAAGAGACAGTAAATATCCAAAATACAAATGCTTCAGTGTGTATATCTTTAAAAGAAATGATAATAATAATAATGAACCTAATTCATACACAAAAATTTAGTTGCCAAGAGCATTCCACACGTATTTTCCCTCCCGTATTATTAACGAAAGTATGACGATAACAGGACGTGGTCGACTGTCTAGAATGTTCGTTAATATCTTCGCGACCACTGTACCAAATATCATAGCAATTATCACATTCATAGAAATGCTTCATGTAAAAAAATCAGACGTTGCAGCGAAAACTCCATTTACTTCCATTATAAGCAGACGAATACCAAGCACCAGGTTCAACACCAGCGCCCCTAGCGGATCATTTTCGAGTGGAACCAGCCAGAGCGAGGAAAGAACTGTGCCGTTTTCCACACTACGTTATTCAAGGCGCTGTACTTACGGTCCAGGTTTTTTAGTTTGGTACTGAGACGGTCGTTTATTGTCGTACTAGTGCGAGGCGGAGATGAAATACCTTGACATGTTACACATTTTGCTTTACCTTAGTTATGTCGACTCGAACAATAATAATACACTAATATCATTATACCAGATACCTGAAAAACATCAAATGATAACACGGACGAACGGTAAAATATGAATATATTGTATCAACGAAAATATTGCAATTAACAAACGTTTTACAGCTCCCCCTGATTCATTCTCTCTCTCTCATTCTCACTTCTGGGATATGTCACATGGGAATATACATACCAATCATGGATCTAATCAACATACCATTTCCTTTTTGATTAAACATTTATGTGAATTTAGGTCATTGGTCTGCCCGCTCCTGTGCTCATTTAAATCAAATATGCGCCAGCCCTCGGAAAGCAATTATCTGAAACAATAGGTCGGCGTAGTTAAACCTTTCGTTCGAATGAACATACGCATCAAAATCGTAAGCACGACATTTACCAAGTTTCTCGGACGGGGGTAATACACACAAGCCTCTCTCGTCCATTGAGAACAGTTACACCATAACATAGTGATGCGAAACTTAATCGGCTCCAGCTGCCGGAATACACAAATCAATCGTCGGCGCGAGCAAAAATTACAACAAAAACACTATGCAAAAAAGAATACTACACTCGCACGACCTTGCAATATAACATACGCTTTCAACAAATTAAAAGACTAATCAGTCAACCTTTGACAGCTAATTGATGCGGTTGGTTACACAAAAATGGAGCACACTTTGACCAGTTACACGAAAGATTAACGTAATGGAAAGGAGCTTCTAACTCTAAATGCAGACAATCAAATTATTACATATGTACATGAAATGACTTTTTATATAACATTACTCAAAAATATCCGACACGGAAGTTAGGTTCGGGGTTCCTGAGTCACTTTGCAAATCACTGAGACTTCGGCTTTTACGGTACGGCGTTGATACAAACAATACATGCGTACATGGACATGAACCATCTGAAGAATTCTCTACCCAGACTCTGCTACATCGTAGGATCGTTCATCTTTCCTGGATGCGGGGATTTGCACAAGGTTCCGTTGAGGTCGACCGCGACGATATCGGGCTCTTTCACTTCCATAGAACGTCGCGTATCCTCTCTTCTCACAAGCGTCGGTTGTACGTTCACACGCGTCGGTCCGGAATCTCTCTTGTGTATCGGGCATCAATCAAACGTCGTCCTGGAATCATCCTTCCCTCTCTCTCTCTGTCTCTCTCCCATTGGTCTTCTGTCGGGCGTTGGTCTGGAATCATCCTTCTCTCTCTCTCTGGTACCGGACTTCTGTTGGGCGTTGGTCTGGATTCATCCTTCTCTCTCTCTCTCTCTCTCTCTCTCTCTCTCTCTCTCTCTCTCTCTCTCTGGTACCGGGCTTCTGTTTGGCGTCGAACTGGAATCGTCTTCTTGGCGTCGGGCAATGGTTGGCTTCGCGGCATTGCGCGTCGGTGGCGTCAGTTTTGATGTCGGTTGGCTTCACCGGATGGTGGTAGTGCATCGTTGCGGGGGTCGGGAAAGGGCGACGGCCCCTTTTCTTTATCATTTTAGCCGGCCATATTTATGGTAGCTCTCGTTTGGTAAAAACAAACCACTGCGAAATGCTTCACAGAACAAAGCACACACTGGTAAACTCACTATCGGTAACTCGCTCACGGTACGCAAAAAGAACAAAGTCCACGGACACAAAACGGTAGTCACGCGGGAGTGTAGCGCGGAGATACTCTCTCTACAAAATCCGGATAAAACTGTGTGGCTAACTCGAAGTCCTGCAGATTTTATATCAGATTCAAAATTGTCCGTTGAAAAGACGTTAAGATGGCTTGGCTTCAGTTTCCGACGAGATGGAAATGACCCCGGCTCATCGTCTCGAAACGCGGTCACAGGGGCGTGACTTCGGTTCTCGCTAGCTTGGGCCCTAGCTGGGAATCCTGCTCATCCGTGAAGCTCCGATGAAAAGGTTGCTTGCCCTCCCGCGGCGAATCCTCTGTTGGTCCTGACGAAAATAAGTCCATCTTTCCTCTTCGGTTGCAAAGATGTCATGTACTTTGCCGTGTTGACGGTTCGTGCTGTCACTCAGAAAACCCGTCTCCCAACTCCCGATGTCTAGCTCGAATATCAATTTTACCACATATGCATTGGAAATATCCAGATTACATAAACCAAACTTCACACTTTACATTTAACCATAATATTATTAAATAAACAAAGTTATTAATATCGAACTGTCATTTTGACATGTCACTGGATACCGTGACACAATGTTGTATAAGTGTTAAACATGACAATGTCATACGTACGAGGTGCATTCAAGTTTCTAAGGTCTCCTACTTTTTCATGAATATTATCAGTTATAAACGTGAGAGTTGTTTGAGAAGAACCATCCATTCTTGAAGGTTGATAAGGTCAGATGGCAGACGGACGTATTTTTGATACTTGAAATTGTGTCGTTTACATTGAAATCATAGTGCCTGTAGTACACCCAAAGGCGAAAGAAACAGTAGGCGAATTGTCCACCACCATTTTCGTTCGGTCTGTATTACACAATGTGATGACAATGAATTGAAATAAGACGTCAATAAGCAGGGAACAATGCCTGCTTCGAACCAACATGGTTTCATTCCTTAAAACAACACAGGATGTAGAATAAAAAGTAATGAAAATGGCGGTGGACAATTTGCTTACCATTATATTTGCCGTTGACTGTACTATCCACCTTTACAATTCCAGTCCCTCCTGGGGGAAAAAATCCTGCGTACGCCAGTGGTTGTAATATAAATATATGAAGAACATGGACAAAACACAGGTAAGTCTTCATATATTTATTTCATTACTAACTGATGATGACTGATGAACAAATTCAAACTTTTTTTTTTTCTCCTTTGAATGAAAATAGGTGATTATTTATAATTCGACCCCGCTGAATCCAAATCTGAAAGTAGAAATGCTGTATCACCTATTGTTTTCCCTGGATTTTCATTTTTTGTTTTAATAAAAATTTAATTCCCTTTGTAATAATACATCAAAATTTGAAATTATTTTTGTTTGTTTGCTCATGAAATAAGATTTAAATATTGAAGTGAATAACTATAAAATATAAAAAAATAAAATATATATATAGAACCGATTTTGACTGTTCAATGAAGAAATTTCATGCAAAAAAAAAGGAAAAAAACACATTTTTACTCACATTTTTAAAATTTCTTTCTTGAATTCTGCCGTTTGTAGCTGCCACCAGAAACCTCTTCCTTGAGGTTCCAACAGTAGTTTGCTAACATGTTCTGTGCCGATTTTCCTGCATATCGTTTTTCCATGACAGAAATATCCTGGTGAAATCTCTCGCCGCAGTCGTCACTAACCGCACCCAAGTTGGGGGGGAGGGGGGAAGTCCAAATGCGAATGTAAAAAGTGAATTTTCAAGGACATATTGCACCCCATACGCTGATAACACTTCAACAAGTTCTTAACAAGTTCCTTGTAGTTGTCAGCTTTCACATTTCCAAGAAAATTACAGCATATTTGTCTGAAAGCTAACCATGCGCATTTCTCTTTTTCTGTTAGCAATTCCACAAAGTTGTCATCATGAATGATCTCACGGATTTGCAGCCCAATAAATATGCCATCTTTTAACTTACTATCACTGAGTTTAGGAAAAAAATCTGTCACTGATTGTTGGCGTTTCCGATATGACACCTTAACACCATCTTGTAACAAATTCCACCCTCGGAGTCAAGAACCTAATAATTCCGCTGGAACTTTAGAAAGGTTGAGGTCTCAGACTAGATCTTTTAGTTCGGATTGGGAAATAAAGTGAGGTATATTTGGATCTGTGTTTGAATATGAGGGTCCAGGTTCGTCATCTGGAAAAGCACTGCTTGGTTCTGTTTCATCCACTGTCCATTCTTTAGGAGGCTTAAGAATTGGTATAAAATCATGACTCGTAGGTTTCTTGGCTGAAGGAAAATCAGGATGAAATATAGAATGTTTTGATTTAAAACTATATCCAACTTTCTTTGTTAAACAGAAGTAACAATACGTAGTATGATCTTTCTGTTCTGTTCATATTTCAGGGTTTCCGAAGGGCATTGATTTGTGAGCGCCATTAAGCCAACCACGTAAAGTTCGCGAACAATTACAACAAATTTTACCTGGTGCCCAGCTTTTCCGTCGTCTACTTTACTTCCAAAATACAACTCATATGGTTTTTTCACTATAGGAGTGATAGTATTTCTCTGTGACTTTGGAGTAAATTCCCCGCAAACATAGCAAAACAAGTTCGGGTTATTCGCACATTTGCGTGACATGGCGAACTCATTAATTGAGTTATAATATATTTATTAAAAAAAAAAATTATGAATGCTCTTATCATTTTGTTAAAATACAACTTACACTTCACTTCACTATACACAATATTACATTCACAATTTCACGAACATACACAAACATAAAATACGACAACTTGCGAGGGCTACTTGCGAAGTTATCGGAAAGGAAGTTAAGACTCGACTAACCCACAAAAGAACAAATTTTAACAGAGAAACAGGAAATTACTCTACTTACAGATGTTTCCTCCACGAAATATTAAGTGCCAGTCATGAACACACAAGGTCGCTAAAAGGTGCTTATCCATTTGCTAGGAACGAAACGTTAAGCCGGATTAGGAGCAGGGTGCGGAGACCTGAAACCATAAAACTATAAAATGTGGGTGTTCTGCAAAAAAAAATAGGCGATACAGGAAATCGGATGCGATATTCGTTATCAGCACATCTGAATACATAAAGATCACTTAGTTTTATTTAAAGGAGTATTTCATTGTTTAGCAGTGTATTTTTTTCGCAAGAACAATTCTATCCGAAAGTAACTGTGAATAATGTCTCTCCCCATTTTTTGCCATGTTTGGCCTCTTAATGCTAATCCTTGTCTAGCAAGAAGAAGTAAACTGTTCTTTGATCCCCCCCCCCACCGGTTTGGTACCTAATCGCCGCTACTTATAGTTACTTTTCTATTACCAGTAACTGTAAATGAGCCGTTTTCTAAAATGAATAACTATAACTGTCATGGTCGTATTTAGAGGGGGGGTTCTAGGGTTCAAACCCCCCCCCCCGAAACTTCTGACATGTTGGATTAATGGAAGTTCAGAATCCAAAATCTGTAACTAATTTTCAATTTTTTTTCGAAGCATCACAAAAATACAAGGAGACAATGTTGAAACGATCGAGCTAGAATTTTCATACATTTGGAATTCTGAAACTTGAATGAAACGGAATTTATTCTCGGAATCGCAGCCCACCTGCGACCTCTCCATTTTCACTTCTGCTGTCCTCATTCCAGTGTTGTTCCTGTGTCACTCAATCGTCACAATGAATATAGACTGAAAATTCCCTTATGATTGTCCCAAAATTCCCTATCCGAAAAAGTCGAAAATCCTCCTTGATAGGAGTTCAAACCTAGTATCTCCAGTTTCGTAGCGCGTTACGTTAGGGATTGAGGTTACAATCCATGCACCAGGCAAAGTTTAAAAAAATGTAACTGGTTCCACACTTTTCAAAATTCCAAAAATTGAGTTTTAAGGTCAAACAACAAAAACTTTATGACTAAAATTTCCATCTAACTTTTACAGCTTCTTCTTGAAAGTATCTAAAATTTAATTACAAAGTATAATGATTGTGCATTTCAGTACACACTATATGAAACGTAAAGGAAGAAAACAAAACAGAGACCTTGTGCTGGATATTCAATCATCTGCTGGATTGAGTAAACTCCCTCAAGGATATATCAATGTTAATAATAATAATAAAAATAATAATAATAATTAGCATTATTATGGGATAAAATAGTTTTATTATTATGACATTTTAATTATTATTGTATATTTATTGTTATTATTTCTATTATTCAAATTTCTGGCGACGCCCATGGGAACAATTTGAATGAACCCCCCCAAAAAATGTTTCCTGCCTACGGCCATGATAACTGTAACTCAAATTCGTTCTCCCCAGCCTAAACCTGGCCCAGTGTGGTGCCACATTAGGTATTTCACACGCTGTAATTTGGATTCATTCAGTATGAAATGAACGAAGGAAGCATCAGCGCCATATGTCCATAGAATGTTTATTTATACGACCTTTGGTTCTCGCGGAAACGCCGCTATAAAGGTGTCCTTATCTGTGCCAGTTTTGTTAACCAACCTCCTCCAAAATATCCCGCCAGTGTATTTTAAATATTCACATAAAACTCTTAACAAAACACATGGACCTAACGAAAGAATCTGGCTATTTAATAAAATGAAACTATTCATTCTGCCACTATCTAAACTTTTGAAGTAGATTCGTTAAAACTGATTGATTGATTCGGTTTATTTTACGTCGCTTTTCTTCCACTTTTGGCCAAACGCGAACATGAGGATGAATGATATGACGAAATTGATAACAAAGAACACTCATGCCCGAACCTGGATTGGTTAGTAAAACCAGAAATTGTTTGTGTAAATTTTAGTTAGGGAAAAGAAGTTCGGTTCTAACCATAGCATGTAGGGGAGACCGGGGTATTGCCGAACACTTAAGCTTTGAGGTTGAATTACTTACTTATTTGGAAGCATTTTTTCAACTTCATGGATTCTAAAGAAACCTTGATACCTTCTCTTCCAAATTAAGACACGAACAATGCTCCCAAACTATTTGCTGTACACAGGCACGTATCCAGGAATTCCTTTCGGGGGGAGGGGGCGGGAGCTCAACACCATTTTTTAGGGGTATAGTAAGAACCTCACAATTGTATGTTCAAGACCAGTGGTGGCAATTAGGTTCCAAAACGAAGGGGGGGGGGGGTTGCGGAGGGCGTTGTAAGGAAAGTTTACTTTCTCTTGGTAGACAAGGCTTAACATTAAGAGGCCATAATGTTGAGGCAAGAAAATAAAAAATGGGGAGCAACTATCCCTTAAATCGTTGCCACTGTAAGGCTGTCATTTTAATCAGAACGTGAAATCGGAACATTTTTTACCACTCGACTCCTCTGTTTCCATGCATTAACATTGTGTGCCGGAACCATCTCAGTATGTGTGTTTGTCCATTTCTTCTCATCAGGCATAAAAACATCTATG
Organism: Lepisma saccharinum; assembly: GCF_977018435.1. Lineage (NCBI taxonomy): Eukaryota > Metazoa > Arthropoda > Insecta > Zygentoma > Lepismatidae > Lepisma > Lepisma saccharinum. The sequence continues at coordinate 54,383,555 of NC_139243.1, read as the reverse complement.
GTGTCTTTGGGTGTTTTTACAAACAACGCGAGATTCAAATTGTGGGCTGCGAACTGGACGCAGACAGCTCTCGAATATTTCTCTCTGATTCGAGCCTGAACACCACTAACGTGTCTTGTCCTCCCATGTTTGCAGCTCTTATAAAAGCCGAAACCCACCAAATTGTTCAGATTCAGGCCTTAGCACTCACAAGTGTTCAAAAATGCCTGTCGCAGCTTCCGCTGTCTTGTCATATCGGCACGAAACAAAGGAAGTCTTCTCGAATACAGAGGTGGATCACGAAACAATTAATGCACAGTGAAAACCCTTCCGTTCCCAACACATCTAATGTTTCGTCTCCCGGTATGATCAAATGCTTACTCATTTATATCCAGTGACGTGCCCAAGGGAGGGTTAACCCAGTATTCCTTCTTTTTTTTTTTTTTAAAAAAAAAGAGGAATGTCAAAGACAGGAAAAAAATGGCAAAATCAGGACTGACCACCAAAAATAGTATGCGTAACCCCTCTCCCTTCCGAAAATCCTGGGCACGCCTCTCTTTATCTCGGACACATTTTTTAAAATCAACTCACCAGAAGTTTTTATCATTCCGTATTGGAGATTGAAGAAAGATGCGTTCTTCCTGCAGGTTTGGATATGATCCTTTAGGGTGCTGTCGTCCGATTGCCTTCACGCCTAACCTTAACAAGGCCCTAATTTTCCATTCTTGTGACTTGGATTTTCGAGACTTAGGAAGGTTTCAGACTGAAGGGACACGCAATACATGTCGATTGGAATGGGCCAATCAACAGCAACGTTTCACACCGTAGCGACACAAAAGGCCGCACTAACCTCATCTTCAGGTGACACGGTGTGAAATCTCCCTTATTAGGCCACTGTCATTGTCACCTCGAAGTAGTAGCTCTTGTTGACCACAGAAAAAATTCTCCTCAACCGGTGGGAATGCTCCTGTTTTCTTCTCTCTCCTATATTTTCTGTGCTTGTTCACTATACAGGCAACACCTTACGATTTGATATACACAGGACATGTACTATGTAGACATTTTAACGAATAATCGGTTGAAGTCAAGGATGGCTAGGTGGCTCAGTTGGTAGAGCCCTGATTTGGGTCCTGGTAGAGCCTGATTTCCGCCTAAAATGGCTACATATGCAACATCTTCTTGCTTTCTCTTCTCGACATTCATAACATTTTCGGCTGTCTCTTTATGGTAGTTAAGTTTTTGAATGTGTTTCGAACCCAGTAGGCTCAAACAAAAGTTTTTTTGTTTTCTACCATTACAATTCTTGGACTGCATATGCGAAATTTAGTTCTGGCAAAACTAAATCATCACTCAAAACTTTGATTTTCAGTTGATCTATGCAGCTTATTTCTGTTTTAATAAACCACTCCAATATCCGGTACTGCTGAATTATTCACTTTACAGAGAGAGAGAGGGAGAGAGAAAGAAAGAGAGAGAGAGAGAGAGAGAGAGAGAAAGAGAGAGAGAGAGAAAAAGAGAGAGAGAGAGAGAGGCGCATTGATCTCTTCGACCCTCGAACCGAACTAGCACTATGCTGATGCCCCGGAAGTTCTGCTGTTGTCAATGTCTTCATTTTCGAATCACTATATCTTATAAAGCAACCAGATAGGACGCTGACTGATCTGATCACCAATCGACTGTATGAATTATCTTACCTCTGAAATCTCATTAACCGATTCTTTGTACAGATCAACCGAAAAATTGAATCCGCGTATTTATATCATCATTATATTCTAGAACGTTCCGCAGATAAAACGATTCGTTATATTGAAAGTAGTTCACTCCTTCTCTCATTCAAGAACGTACCGTACCATCTCCCGCCTTCCAGAGATTAATAATTACAACGAATCGCCCTACGTGTGGCGCTACCTTTGTTGTGCAGCTTCCAAATGCTGACAAGTTTCTACATAGTGCTCAAGTGCGCTGCGACAACACCGAAAGCGCAAGAAAAGTTTACGTGCAATATTATCAACAACAGGGTTATAGAACATTCTCCGTCTTGCCTTGATAATTGTCTATCTCCTTAAATCATCGTCATATTATTCAAAAAGCCAAAAACCTAATTTTATCTAGTGTAAAATAAAAAATTTCCGGGGGGCTCGAGCAACCTCAACCCCACCTGGGATACGTGCTATTAACAATAACAGGGTTATAGAACATTCTCCGTCTTGTCTCGATAATTATTTCTCCCAAATTATAATCACATTATTCAAGAAGCCAAAATCCTAATTTTATCTAGTAAAACAGAAAAAAATTCCTGAAGGGTTGGCTCGAGCCTTCTGATTTCCACCTTGGATACGTGTTATTGACAATAATACGGTTATAGAACGCTCTCCGTCTTGTCTCGATAACTATTTCTCATAGATTTATAAATTTATTATCTTCACATTATTCAAGACGCCAAAAATCTAATTTTATCTAGTGTAAATTGAAAAATTTCCTGAGAGGGGTTCGAGACACCTCATACCCACCTTGGATATGTGCTATTAACAATAACAGGGGTATAAAACATGCTCCGTCTTTCCTCGATAATTATTTCCCTTCTTACATTATTTTCACATTATTCAAAGAAGCCAAAAACCTAATTTTATCTAACGTAAACTGAAAAATTTCCTGGGGAGAGGGTCGAGCCCCCTGTGCCCCATCTTGGATACGTGCGTGCTATTATCAATAACAGGGTTACGGAACATTCTCCGTCTTGCCTCGATAATTATTTCTCTTTCCTAAATTATTGTCACATTATTTTATTTCACACCACAAGAAACAAAAAACCTCATTTTATCTAGTGTAAACCTAAAACTTTCGGGGGGGGGGGGCTCGAGCCCCCTAAGCCCCTCTCTGGATACGTGCCTGGCTGTACATAAAAAAATATGACAAGGACACACCTACCATGTTCGGCATTGCCCTGAATTTTGGGGTAATGTCGATCACCGTGTTCGGCATTACCCCTTATGAAAAATAACTATGATAAAGTATGGTATTAGCAAAATTTTCGCAAAGCATCGCCCAGTTGCCTCATTGTCACCATGTTAAACCATAGGAGCATCCCCCCCCCCCCCCCAGCTAACTCCAAGGCTCGACCAAACAACCCACACCTAACATTTTTCACTTCGAGCACGGATTACAATCTACTCGTTAAATATGGTATTGATTTGATGTACCACGTGACTGAATTTTCCACGTTCTTAACAGGCCTTTAAATTTTCATTACTAGACAGCAGTTTGTAACAATTTTTGTTATTTAGACCACACGTCCTGCGAGCGTATATTCGCCATTTGCGGAGTGGTTATCACACCACGCTACGACGCCAGAGGTCCCGGGTTCAAGTCCGGGTGTTCTTTATCATCAATTTCATTATCCTAACTCATCCTGATCTTCGCGTTAAGCCAAAAAGAGGCAGAAATGCGAAGTAAATCAAATCAATCGCCATTTTAGTGAAACTCACGGAACTTCTACGTCACTACGTGAGATCTACACTAGATATTTCTACGAAAATTGAAACAAATGTTTTACTACTACGCTTTTTTTTTACATTCTCAAAGTCACCAGAGTTCCATGCAGTGAAATCAAGATGCCTTTGACAATATTATCTTGTCCAATACGCGAGACACTCCTTAAAACTAAGATTATTAGATGATTACATAACAGATTCGCGAATACACGCGCATGTGCAACGTAGACTTTTTGCTCGGATGAAAGTCCACACTGGTGTCTGCTTATCATCAGCTGTAAAGACACGGACCCACTTTATTCACAGGCAAATATGTATACAATTTATTACGCAGGTTGTTTTGCTTTGCTAACCATGTCTGTGGAACTGGTGATCGCATACAGAAGACATCTAACGGCTAGGAGGTAAGTTTCTCTTCAGGCAAGTTAATTCTGCGTGAGTACAGTTCAAGAAGGTTGTTATTCTTTGCGAATATCTGCAGAACAAACACACAAAATCTCCTAATCTTACCTGAGCTCTAAGAAAGGACTTTCCTCACAATCCAAGGTTTGAAATTGTTCGAAATCATATTACATTCCCGTTGAAATTCCTGCGTTTTAGCCTTGGAATTTCAGTTTATTTGTTCACTTTTCTCGAGAGGACTACTTGCTCCAACCACTTCTTCACAAGAAAGGTGTGCATGTGTGGGCGTCAGGCACGTATCTAGAAATATGTTGGGGGGGGGGGGAGGGAGGGAGGGGCCCGAACCAAGTTTCTCAGGAATAATAATAATGTTTATATTAAAATAATTATAAATCAAATTAATACTAATTACAATACATACATTAATATTATTATTACACCATTAGGTAAGAAGACTGTATAAGAATAGAGATATAAGAGTGCATGTTCATTACGTAGCTTACCTGTAGTTAAAATCGGAATAATTTACATAAAAGCAAGTGCGCTGGCAAATTAAATTAATGTCAAATACATGAATAATTGAATATTTATCGAATAAGAAATATGTTTCATGTAGTTGTAGTAGTGAAGTAAGTTTGATTGAAATTTTATGCATATTATTTTGAGTAGTAGTGTACATAAATCATCTTTGTAATGTCATTCAAAGCAACATGATCCCAATATAATCCTTGCCTTGTAAAAAGTTCAGAGGAAATTAATAACCATCGATTATGCAACAAATGCTAATATTTTAATTACTTAATTTTAGTACTTGACGAGTCTTACTATTTTCATCATTTAATTTTCGTACTTAATAAGTCTTTCGGGTGTGTGTGTGTGTGTGTGTAAATACGTCCTCCCTGTCCTTCAGTTTAGCTAATGAACTGCGGTATCATCTGAAAATTTACTGAAACATTCAAACAACCTTCGTGTAGTAGTATACAAGCACTAAGGATTATATTTTAAAAACTGATGTTATTAATCAACACCAAGACTATTATTCGTGTCTGGTAATGCAGCAGCGGACCTCCGTGGTGGAGTGGTTAGCACAGCGCGCTACGACGCCAGGGGGTCATGGGTTCGAATTTCGGGCTGTTCTTTGCGAGTGTCCTTCATCGTTGCGATCAGCCCAAGGGGAAAGAAAAGCGACGCTAAATAACAAAACTCAAATCAAAGCTATAGTATAATCCTTTATAAACATCTTATCAATACGTCAAATACGAATAATTGCGAGCAAAGCGAGCAGGAAAATTTTTATATCTATTTCTTTGCAAACTTACAAGATTATTAATTTAATTGGGGTCAATACTGTTACAGGATGCCGTAACATTTACTCTTTCCCAACTTTTTCGCCATTTGCTCTTGGGCGCCAAGAAAGAAAATGGTGCATCATTAAGAAATAAAGTAGGAAAGTGGCACAATATTACGTAAATGGTAACAATAAAAAACTCCAATAACTTTTTCGTGTATAATATTATCAAAAAATGCGAACCGTGAAAATTATAGAGGTTTTCAGGACAGGTCGCTTCCAGCGCTCTATGGCCCCTTCCTTCAAGCCGCTCTATCACACCATGAGTAGCATTGCAAGCGAAGCGAGCAAGGACATTTTTAGGGTATTTATTATTAAACTGGAAATGATACAATTTAATAAGGAGTCAATGTTTTCACAAAGTACCGTGACCTTTACTCCTTCCAAATTTTTCTCTTTTTTGTTCGTTCAGCACCCATTTTCCCTCCTTATTATCCTAAAGTGTCAGAAGAGCGACGTAAAATAACAAAAATAGTTACCCGTGGACTTCTCGTTTAGTAAACGATGCTATATTTGACTTCAGTACATTTTCATGTATCCGATGTTGAGTTTTAGAAGTGAAGGAACGAAGGCGGATGGTTATGAACCTCACCGCCACCCCTCTTAGCGAATAATCCAGAGTAAAATCCACTTGATACTTGGTGGCGAAGCGTGACATCTTCACGTAGTCAACGCAAGAATTGCCAAACGTCAGAGTAGATCTCTCAACGGGGGGGGGGGGGGGGGGGGGGGCAATATTTCTCTGCGATAAACGCCAAGGTCATTGCTAATTCAATGTAAAACCTCATACCACTGATCTTACGACTACAAAATGCAAAATTGTATCCCATACGACGAGGATTATTAAATATGAATATATCGTTCAATATAAGTGTTTCCTCTTAACAAGTGGAAATAGCAGACGTTCGCAGTGGCGTGCCCAGGATTTCCGAAAGAGAGGATTATGTGTACTTTTTTTAGTAATCATTCCTCATTTTGCCATATTTTTCTACTTTTGACGATCTTATTTTTATATTGAGCCTAAGCAGGAATTATGTCCTTCACCAATCCCTCCTAGAGCACTGGGCACTGGGAAGAATCTTGATGACTCCAAAGAAACCCTGCCGTGTGGCTGTAAACCAGTGATGTGCGTTTACGCGTAAACAACGATAGTCTACATTCTACACGTAGATTACGTAATCTATGTAAACAACATGGCGAAAGGTGATAACTTAGCAAAGAGCGCTGTGGAATTAAAAGAAAATTATACTTCGTATCAGTTGCTGATGTGTGTGGAGAACTTTTCATACTCTTTCTTTCAAATTCTAACAATTTCGCACCTAGGAAGAAACCTAATATAGGAAATATTCTAGTGCTTTATGTGGAAAAGACCACTCTTGCCTCACGACTGCCATCTGTTGTTGTTTATTGCATACTATTTATCTTCTTCCATAGTTGATAATAGAAGAGAAGATAAATTTTGTTGTAAATAGGGTTATTTTCATTTCGTTAGGAACCAATATAGTTGAAAATGTCACTTTCATTTCATGAAACCCTTGAAAATTAATTTTAATGCACTTTAGATTGTCTACGTAGTCTATGTAAACTACAACCCAATGTAATCTACGCGTAGATTACGTGTAGACAACGCATGGAGACGTAAACTTATAGTCTAAGGCACATCACTGCTGTAAACACATGGGGATGGGGGCTGAAAAAAAGGCCCATTGGTTATTTTATCTATGGTTATGACCCAGACCTTCAAGAGTGGGAGGGGGTAGAGGTTGTTGGAACATGTCCTAGGGTGTGCCTGTTCGGAAGCATTCGACTGTTCTCGGCACCGGTAGAGACCAGAGAGATTCGCACCATTCTGCAATGAGCTGAGCCGTCCAATACCATTGCCTTCAATAAGAAACTTGGCTGGAGGGTTCGGTGCTAGTAGTAGTACCGGGCTCTCATTTCGATGCGATAAACTTTAGCTAATCTCTTGCGTATTTCGAGCTGTTTCATGCTGTCGCTTGGCTTATTTCGCACAAATATGCGTATATTCTGACTTTTTTTTTATAGTTGTTCTCTAAAATTTTTAAAATGCAATATTTTTAATATTTGGCTTGGTAATCGCCGCATCTCCCGATGACCTCTGTTGATACTATACTCACAAATGATACAGAAAAATGACAGCCTAAATAATGATCATCATACGAATTTTACACCAAGGTGCTAAATATTGTTCCCCCCCCCCAACATCAAAGTTCGACCCCCCTTATTATGGAAATTCTGTGCCAATCTAAGACTTAACATTGATATCCACATCTGGATATTCCCCCCCTCAGGGTCAAGAGTCCCTTCAATGTAATGCTCAATCTCCCCCTAGTAGAATGGATGTAATAATCTAAGACTCAAAGTTGATAGTCCACAGTTTTATAGTGTCCCCCCACCCAAAAAAATGCTCCCCCCACAATAATTTACATGACAATTTAAAATTTAATAAGAACTAGGCTGTCCTCTCCCCCCAATAATACTTATTACCCGTTCATTAGCAGTATACTTGTAGTATACAAAGTTATTATCACATTATAACTTCTGTCTTATGCTGAAATCTTTATTCAGTCAAATTTCCATCACAAAAAGCAAATGAAAAATCCCCCCCAAAATTTGGGTGGACCCAACCTGCATCTGCAAACCAAACCATGGGCACCTGGGCCCTGACTGCAATGGATTTTGCCTTTGAGAAACAAACTGTGCATTTAAACATTTACTTTACAAAACCATAACATATGAATTATATGGAATAATAGAATGGCGTAATATTGCACTAAATTGCTATTTATGAATATATCAGATTGGTGAAATTACCAATACACTGATATTCTTACATTGGTCAAAATCATCACCAATATTAATAATAATAACAATAAAGGTTAGGATGTTATATCTATGAGGGGAAATGGAAGGAGGAGCCATTGTATAATCAATTTATAATAGTAATGTACTGTGTAATAAGTAATCTGAAAAAAAAAAATTGAAAATTCTGGAAAACTCAGGGAAAATACATTTAGAGTTCATGTGAGAACCCAGTCTATGCGAGTGCCACTTCATATCATCACTCATCCTCATTGTCGCGATTTGCCAAAAGCAGCAGGAAAGCAATACTAAATGAAGACTAAAATTTGTAAACTCTGTAAGTGCCACAATAATTCAAACACAGTTTTCCACGTTAAACTGAAATGTGCCATGCTTTATAATGTGGAAAACGTGAAATGTGGCTGGTAGCCCTCTAAATAGTTCAAAGGGCATGTAAAGAGGTCACTAGTGTGCACGTTCTGATGTGCGATTTCCCAATACTATCGCTTTTGGTACTTACAACTTTTACCACTTTTAGTCCTCAAATAACAAACATGAAATCAAATCATACAATAAGGGGATAAACCCCACTAAAACAAAATAAAGGCAGGACCCAAAGAGAAAATAAAATGTCTGTTACAAACGTCCCCATTCAATTTCTACTTTCGAACAACTAAAAACCATACTGTCTCAGAGGATATCATCTCCATATCTTTATAACTAAAAGCTGAGGATTTAAAGATACACTCGGCACACTTAAGGATAAACACAGAACAGTGCAACCCCACACAGGTTGGTACAGTTTAAAGTGGGATCCAAACCACGTGTGTCTCAACAGGGTATCAAACCTGGGACCCCTTGATTACAAGGCAACAACTTCACCACTCTGCCATCCGGGAGGGCCCTCACACACACACATTGCTTATTGTCATCTGACGCATTTGCATTAAAGAAAGAATCTGATCAACATAACCACCACTTTCCAATGCTAGCTTATTGTCCATTTCTTTATTGGACAGTGATTAATGAGATATTTTTAATTTCATCAGACAGTTTTAGCCTTCCAATCGATTTATTATCCATGTTGGGAGATGATAACAGTGGTTTTTTTTTTTAGCTTTTTGCAAAGAGTGGGTGGGAAGCACCCAAACTGTTTAACTCAAATCAATTTTCCAATTAAATGTCAATGTTGTTCATTGAGGAACAAATTAAAACTTTTTGTTTTGCCGCTGGATGAAAATAGGTGATCTTTAATAAATCGGGTGTGCTGATTTAAAAAATCATAACTAAAATGCTGTATCACGTACCATTTCTGGCAGAAACAATTTTGAAAAATTTTCACCGCACATTAAAGAAGGGTAAAATATAGCATGTTGCTCCAAACCTTAATGTGATAATTTGAATTTTAGTAATACATTGGGTTCATAGAATACCAAATATGATTATAAATGATGTAGTTACGACATGCACTAAAATTTGCAGTTGCAGTCAAATAGTAAACAATAAAGTAAACAGTAAAAGTAACACATGTTCAAAACACATTTCTGTATGATTTCCGCTTGTAGCAGGCATGTTGAACATCTGAGACTGTGTTCCAGCAGTACTCCACTAGTAAACTGGGAGACCATCTCCCTTTATAACGTTTTTCCATTTCTGCGATTTGTTGGTGAAAGAGCTTGCCCTGCTCGTCACTCACTGCACCCAGATCATGGGCGTCCGGAAAGGGGGGGGCATGGCCCCCCTGGAAAATGAAAGTTAACCAAAAATTATATATTTTTGACATATAATTTCATTTCAGCCACAACAATATGTATTAATTATTGTATGAATATGATAAATTCAAATTTAAGCAATGTTTTTTGAGAGAACAATACTATTATTGGGGAAAATGTGTCTGGTTTGCCCCACCTGGAAAAAAAATAGCTTTCTTGCCCCTCCCTGGAAAAAATCCTTTGGATGTCCATTAGCCAGATTAGGGGGGAAAAAGTCTAAATGGGAACAGAGAAAGTGTATCTTGAGAGACATATTGCATCCCATTTCTTTGTATGTTGCCAGCATACGTTCTACAAGTTCAGAGTAATTGTGAGCCCTATGGTTGCCAAGGAAATTGCGACACACACTTTTGAATGTACCTCATGCTGCTCTCTCACATTCACTTAACAGTTCTTTAAAATTGGGATCGTTCATTACCTCCCAGATTTGAGGGACAACAAAAATCCCTTCCTTCATTTTAGCATCACTTACCCCAGGAAATTTGCTTTGTAAGTACTCAAACCCTTTTCCATCTTTGTTCATGGCCTTCACAAAGTTCTTCATTAACCCCAACTTGATGTGCAGTGGGGGGGTAACACATTGTTGGCGTCAACAACAGGTTTGTGAGAGACACTTTTTTCATCAGGTGTGTAACACTCTCTGGGAGGCCAGTGTTTAGTTTTGTAATGCATGTCCTTTGCTCTGCTGTCCCATAGACAGAGGAAACAACAGAATTTTGTGAAACCCGATTGCATCCCCAAAAGAATTCCCAGTACCTTCAGATCAGCACAAATTTTCCACTGGTGTTTGTCGTAGCTAACACTTGTGAGAATTGAAGCAATGTTTTAATATGTTCCCTTTATTTCACTCGCATGAGCAACTGGCACTGAAGGTTTCTCATTTCCATTATGCAGGAGGACCGCCTTCAAGCTAGTTTTTGACGCATCGATGAACAACCTCCATTTGTCTGATTTATAGTTTTCTCCCAACTCCTGAATTAATCCAGTGACATTGTTGCAGTATACCAAGGACCCAATCATAGAAAAAAAGGAAGAAAATTTTAGTTGACATTTTCTGAATGTAATACTTGTCCCTGGTTCCAGCAGGCTCCACCCTTGCAGTCTTGAACCTAGCAGTTCCGCTTCTTTCTTTGTAAGGTTCAAATCACGTACTAAAACATTTAATTCTGGCTGGGTGATAAGATGCGTGACTCTTCCGTGACTCTTGAAAGTCAGGATCATGTCCGAGAGAAGATATCGGTTCATCTGAGGAAGTTTCCGTTTCCTCCTCCAAAGACCATTCCAATGGTGGCTTTGGAACAGGTAATGTCTCGTCCTGTTGCACTGGTCTTATCGCAGAAGGTAAATTTGGATACTGTAGGATATTTTTGGATTTTCTTCAGAATCCCATAACATTAGTTACACAAAAGTAACGTGATCTCGAGGTTCACGCCATACTATGGGAACAGCGAAGGGCATAGATAGATGGGTACCATGTAACCACCCTCGTAAATATCGCGAGCATCTACTGCAACAGACATGAGGAGCCCATCCTTTATCTTGGTCTCCGATTTTGCATCCGAAATATAGCTCGTAAGCTTTCTTCACTATTGGTGTAATTGAGTTTCGTTGGGATTTTGTCATGAACTCACTACACACATATCAAAACAGATTGGGTGAATTTACACAGTTACGAGGCATCACTGCACTATTTTCAAATACCACACAAAACCATTGTAATGAAGCACACAACCTACACTTCCAGCGAACAGAATGCAACTGATAAAGACACAGTACAATAAGTCACCTTGCCTCTTTAACAGACTTTTCTCTACTCTTATCTTATCTGGTAAAAAATAAACAACAATGTTTGACCTTTTTTGTTGTTGTTACAATGCTTTCTTCATATTACGCAGGAAAAACAGCCACACATGTTCTTTTGAAGAATTCCTGTATATCATATGGCGAAAAAAAAACCTTGTCACATTTAATTCAATTTTGTGTTACTTCAAAAACTAGACGTGGTGGAGAAAAAAGAACATAATTTTCGTGTTCAGCAAGTCAAAAAACATAGAAATAGGTTGTTTTCCGGTCGTGGAAAATTTCATTGTTCCTCAGTTTTAGTCTGTGAACTCACAGAAACTAGTTTCATGTAAAGAGTTTTGTATGCTATACATGGAAACTTTTCTCACAATTTCATCCACTTCATTTTGCAGGGCCCTTATTTACTGGCACTGGTGGGACACCTGTTTTGAATGCAGTTAAAATATTCATAAAATCACATAACATATTTCAGGTTAACAAAAATAGCAATGATATGGGCAACAGTCAGGCACATAATATGTTTCAGGGGATCCGATTGATTGATTGATTTAGTTTATTTTACTTCGCGTTTTGTGCCTCTTGGCTAATTTGCGAAGATGGGGATGAGTGATGAAATTGATGAAAATGGACATTCACAAACAACCATACCCTACCGGGATTCGAACCCGGGACCCTTGGCATCGCAGCACGATGTGCTAACCACTCGGCCACAGGGTCGGGCTCAGGGTGTCCGAACCAAGTGTCTCAAAATAATAATAATAATAATGCTTAAAGAAAAATATTATATTAATTAAAGTATTCGAATTAATTAATATTATATTTTTATTACATGAATAAGTAAAATAACGGTATAAGAATAGTGATATAACAGCACATATTCATTACCTAGCTTACCTGTAGTTAAGGAAGGGGAAAAGTTGTACAAAAAAACTGCCCTGGCAAGGAAATTAATGTCAAATAGAAAAAGAATTGAATATTTATTAAATATACAGTAGAGTCTCGCTATCTGACATAAACGGGCCAGCAGAACATCGGATAAGCAAAAATGTCAGATAATAGGGAGGTGTTAAGAAAAAGCCTATTAAACGTCAAACTAACGTTATAATTTTACACATTACAAACCTAATACAGTAATCATGTTTTACAACAATACAGAAAAAGCTAACTGCAAAAATGAAGCTACAGATACAGAATTGTCTGAAGTTAAACACAGTACGTACATACAGTACTTCAAAAGTTCAGTCCTGTGACAATTGAAAGAAATTTTTGATCGTAGTCAGGCGTGCCACGTGGTAGAGTCGGGAGAAACTAAAAATAGACTATGCTCACGCTCGCAACTTGCAGTTCTTGTTGCCGATGGATGATTTCTTTTTTCCGGTGGTATGTCGGATAAACGAGACACTACTGTATATATATATAAAAAAAAAAGATTGTTAGATCCAGTTGACGAAAAGTAAATTTCCTGGTGATATTTTATGAATGTTACATTGTAATTAGTAATAAATCTTGCATAAATCTACTTTGCCATTCATAGTAGTATGATTACAATATAATCCTTGCCTTCTAGTAAGTTTGGCAGAAATAAATAACCCTTGATTAAATACGTCCTTGGCAACAGTGAATCTCTGCCAGATGATCCATATGTACAATACAAACATCGCCATCTTAGGAACACATACTCAACAGGTAATTGCACTATGCGACTTTTGGCTATTTCCACTTTCAAGGCCACTTTACGTGGTCGTCATTTCATGACGAACAAAGAAGTGATCACCGCAGCGCAAGTTTTCTTCAGTTCGCTACCTGACGACGAATTGTCAAAGACATTCACAACATGGCAGGACCGTATGGACGCTTGCTTAGCTGTCAATGGTGCCTATTTTGAAAAATATGTACGTCTACTCGATATGGCTGATTCTGAATAAAAATTTTGTGGTTTGTAATTTTTTTGTTTCATTTTAATGTTTCTTGGAGGGGTCCATGTATATGCTTGTCTTTTAACTGTTACGCAGTCACGACTTTTTGACCTATTGCGCTCATTTTGGTCTCAATCGGCAGCTAATGAACCAAATTTTCACCCTAGTACATTTGCTAGCCAATGGAGGTAGCTGCTTTCCTATACAGGAATTAGTCTCAACTTCTCTGCGACAGCCTTTGTAAATATGTATACATTGAATGAGATTTGAATACTGAAGAACTACGTGCATGGCTTCCTAACAATTTGACATGAAGGGTTAATTTGGTGCCTAATTGTGTGTTGAGTTATTTTAAATAACAGAAAATTAATCCCTGTCCTCTTTTTCTGGCATTTCTTTACAGAAGCAACTAATGCCAGACAGATCAAAATGTAGATGCCCATTACAGTTAAGATTTTGAGCAGTAATTTGTTTAGTCACAAAGCCTTCGGTATCTCAATGAGTTGGCTCAACGGTCAATCTTCTCAGCAATGTTCCAGCCTGGAGATGGATGTTATTTGTGAGTATCCCTTCATCATTCAACTTCATTGTAACGATTAGCCAAAAAGTGGTAGAAAAGCGGCGCTAAATAAAAACAATACAAAATACAATTGTATTTCAATTAAAATTTAATACACATTATAGACATTTAAATGTAAAAATGTACGGATTTAAAGTGTTCACCTATGACAGTCCTACCTTCCATCACTGGTTGTGTTTGATGTGAAGACCAGCACTCTGGACTATTTCATCACATCACAGTTTCCATTTGCAGTTGAACCATGGGTATCTCATTCCACTTATGTCGGCAAGCTTCCCATAGGCTGATTACTGCACTTACCTTATGTGAATAAAGGTGATGTTTCAGGAGTCCAAATGTGACTGGCATCAGGACTCTTCACTGGGATGTCATTGAAGGGAACTGCATGAATCCCTGTGTCAGCTTCCATCCACTGTAGAATGCCAGTAATGTTCCAAGTAACCACAACCATTGGGCCAAATGCAGTTTTTACGTGAGAAAGGTTGGGTTTATGTTGATTGGCAAATTGAAATTGGTGTTACGTTGGGCCAACGGTTGTTGCCAACGCTTACCCAACCATGGAAAAGTGAGTTAAAATCAGTTTTAAAAACTACTTTCTCCTGTTAAGACAACTTTCAAGAGTATGCTGTAAATTCTAGAGTGTAAAATAGGTGACATGTAACTGCTTCTTTTTGAATATTTCAGTCACAGCACATACTGGAAATATAATATATTTTAATGAAAGTGGAAGCTATTTTTAACTTGCAGTCACTCAACAGTCCTTTGTCAGCCGCCATGGATGAAAGATGTGTTGGGAATTGCTTATTGTTTGTCTCTTTAGCTATAGTACGTAGAACAAGAATATTTTACAGGCATTCTTGCTAAGGTGGTTAAACAATGTTAGGTACAGACTAAATTCCATGAAGGTACGGTCGGTGCCTTGAAAACAATGATACCATGTGACTGGGAAAGTGCTGTGATTTTTTTATTTTCACAAATAATTTGTACCATTGTTTACATTAGGCCTCACAAAAAATTATGTATGTATCAGAACACAAACCTATCTATACTTTAGTTTCCAGTACGTTGGCCCAACGTAAAAACCACATGTTGAGCCAATGTTGGAATGACAGCCAAAATTACAGTTGCCCAACGGTATGTTCTCACATTTCGCCAACCATTTTAAGTACTGTTGAGCCAACAACTTTTGTTTACTTGGGGTTTTGCTGTGTGACTGGATGCCTTGTCTTGATGCAGTTCCATCTGATTAGAGTCCTGCCCGCAAAATGTGGGATTTCTATTCTTTTAATATGTCAACACATATTCCTGATAATATGAAGAATTGATTTTCACAGCTTCTTCCCACATGACATATCTTTAATATCCCTCTGTAACAAAATCGTTGCAATCATGAAACTTTTTGGAAAAGTTCCAGTCCACTGATGAATGAAATTGTTTCATCCTTTTCTGACACTTCTCTATGTTATTGCACAAACCTTTCCACAATCTGTTAGATGTATCCATGTTTCATCTAACGTGACCACAAACTTCCACCGATCTCCCTCCAGGTGACACTTGTGCAACTTCTTGTATGATACGGCTGGGTTTCAGAACGTGAATACTGGCCTTGTGTACCACCTTTGGATGTAACTTCCTGTGAATAGCACGGTTGGTAGTTGGTTACAACACATGGAACCGTTTGGCCATAGAATGCTAAATCAGAGAATCTTCAGAAGCAGTCAATTTGCAAATTCCGGCCAGCAGCAGGATTGTCAGTTTCACTGAGGTCTGTTTCAAATGGGCCTTTGTTGGTGGTGTTGGTGGCCACCCTGCATATTGTCACACTATCGTCACTGTTGTAATCCCTTACACCTCTTATTTCCCCAAAACATATAAAAAAGTGGGTGAGAAGGGGATTAACTTATCTGAGCACTGGAAGTTACAAAGCTTCATTTCACTCCCAAATTTTATTAACAATTTTTTTTAATAACTAACTATAAATACCACAATCTTCGAACAAAACCCATTACAAATTTATATAACAAAAGTACGTCATTTTGTAATAGTCAACAAGAACAAACCCATATAAGAATAATTCTCCCATTACATTAATTTATTTAATTACAATTTGCATTCATTTAGGAGGGATAACATGTAATGAAAAGTCAGTCCACGTAAATCAGTCAAGCAGTGCAGTCGGTAGAAAATATGGATTTAACGAGTCTCCTGCAACCAAGGATAGAACCCATCCAACCAATATGACCCGGAGTAATCTAAACAATTAAATTTCAACAATTTAAACAATTGAAATATCAACTACATTAAGAAATTATAAGTAAATTTAATGCAATTACTACCAGACATTGCAGGCCGAAAAACAAATACAAGTTACAATATAATAAGCCTGTATTGGGGCTATCCATCCAGTCTCCTAGTCGCCAAGGCTCTGCCAAAAACCAAACCCTTTGCTCGTATGGCTCCGAGGTCTTCTAGCCAATGGCAGAGCTTGCTTTAGTCACATGATAATGCAGGTCTACTTGGCATCATCATGAGTGTCAGTATATGTATACACAGTATACATATACAGTATATTACAGTATATGCTTATACTGGGGATCTTCCCATACGAAATCCATGCTCTTAGTAGTTTGACTTTGCTGGAACAATTAAATTCTGCACCAGAAAGTGCTACAATGTAACCTTCCAAGAATTGATTCACTTTTGGTGCCATTAGGATTCAAACAATGTGACCACTCTGCGGACAGACACAACAAGCACTGATGCATGCATGCGGCATCATGACTTTGTATTGCACTTGCAGTGTCACATTTCAAACACATCCAGGTGGAAGAGAATCAACCCCTGTGGCTGTTATCATCAACTTATAAGTTAAATCAATTCACATGAATTCTCTTTCATAACTAGCATTACAGTTTGTTGCCTTCATAACTCCTTTAAAAATGTGTAACCCATGAGTTGTTATTAGTAGTTCAATTCTGTGAGAGACGAGATTTTCATTTTTGATGGAAACATGCTGTAATGTTCAATTTTTTTATGTTTTTGAAAGGTGTGAGGTATATTTTGTTATGATGCAAAGTGAACTTCAAAATGTGAAATAAACTCTTAAACACAAAATTTAACTTATTTACCAAACAACATTCTGAAGTCTGAATTATCCTGTGAATTACACAAAACTACGGCAAATGATTAAGTCTACTGTAAATAATTGAGAGGCAAAAATGATTATCTTGGGCTATTTACCGAGCGAGTTCTGGAAAGGGAAGGTTCTAAAAACCTTTCCAGAACTCACCTGGTCAATAGACTGATAATCTGTTCATCATAAACAGACTCCTTTACATAGAAATAAACTTAATATTATAATAACTGCTTAAATATGGTATTAGAAAGGAAATTTTTATTGTGTCTAATAAGCAGTGCTTTTTTTCTGCTGTATGCTTTACCAGCACCTTTTTGTAGGTGAGAATAGTATTTTATTGTAATGAAAGAAATGTGTGTAGCTACATAGATGCATGATATTTACAAACATATAGCACGATACTTTTAGTAATTCATATAATGAACAGGTAACAATAAACCAAATCAAAGAGTACAGGAATATTTTTCCCAAGAAAAAAAGCACTGGTAATAAGCATAGTTTTCAAATCAAATTTAAGATTATATTCATTTTAACACTGAAATGCCATTTTATATCCCGCCATTATCCCAAAAATGCAAAATGTGCAGTTTTTGTACCAAAACCTTGATCCTTTGTCCCTAGTAATCTGTCATTTTTTAAAATTCAAGGAAAGTTTATAGTGGTTATTGTTTGTCAATCCTGAGTTTTACATTATAACACATTTTCTCTTTTCAGATTAAGGAAATTGCATCTAATGGGAACGGAGTTAAATTTTCAAGTTGAAGTAAATGTTCCTGTAAATCATGATGGATTCTGTCAACAAACTACTACAAGATGATAGGAGGAAGGGATTCAAGAAAGCGCCAGGCCTTCCAAGAGCTGTAAAAGGTGCAGAATACCAGCTAATTGTTGCAGCTTTGTTTGTGGTCTCAGCATTACGCAAAGAAAACATTCAATACAACCTCTCCATTGAAGATGCAGGAGCTGGCAAGTTTGACGACCTTGTAATCAAATTTGTTCATAATGGCAAGTTCAGGGGAATGTTTCTTCAGATGAAACACCGAGAAAATGAAGATAATAAAGCTCTGATTACACTTGGTAATCTCACTGATTCCAACGGACCTTTTAGCTTGAAAGTATACTTCAAAGGATTTCTTCAAGTCAAGAAAAACTTAAGTGGTACAACCAATCAAGACTATATCATATTTACTCCAGCACGGTTACAATTCGACCGAGTTGTCAACAATGATGGGGAAAGAACAATGACCAAGAACAAAGAAAAGCAATTAGTGTTTCAAGAAATACTTGAAGTTGATGATTTCATGAACGTCAGCAAGTACAAAACATGCTTTAGGTACAAGCTTAAGAAAAACTCGTACATTACAGAAATTTTACAAGACATCGCTCAATTGTCTGAGGATGACATGTCTGAATATTTAGAACACTTAATATTTGCTGTTGAACAGCCAACAAATGAAGAGTTAAGTGACATGTTACAGGAAAAAGTGAGGGAAGCCAACACGGGTATCGATGCTGAAGTACTGAAAGATGCTATCTGTAAGAAGCTGCAGTATTTCTTGGTGAGTGGACACAAAGTTCAACTTACCGAGAAAGGGCACACGGCTCATTTTACAGAGAGAGACGCTGCAACACTTCTGTTAAAATTACATTCTGACATAGTGATGAGTCATGTGGTGTTAGATAATGTTAATTTCCACCAGACTAACTTGCTTGAGGACATCATGAATAGTGATAAAAATATTGTTTGTGTTCTCACGAATAGCTTGAAATTCTTCTGCACCAAATTATCTCAACATCAGAAAGAAGATGTGAATCTCTTTTTCACTGAATTTAGTGCCTTGGAGACAATGAAGAACACGGTTCTCCCTTATTTCCCCCTGGGTGAAAGTGAAATTCTTATCGTTTCTTGTGTACAAGGTGAAATGTGTAGCGATCACATGCAAATTTTTCACGTATTAACTGAAAAGTTCCAAACAAGCGAAAGTGAAATTCAGAAGTTAGTATTCGTTTCCACCTCAAACGACCAACTCCTACTTGAAGTTCTCAAGGACAGTCCAAGGTGTTTAACTGTGGAAGAACATTTTGACTTCAGCAGTTTATCAGATGATACCAAAGATGTTATAATGAAAACAGAAGTTACATTTCAAGGTACTTCACTAGCCCTGCAAGAACTTTGTAGCTATCCTTTGCCATTATTCACTCCGCAACACATTGAAACTTTACTATTCAAAAATAAGGTTAGCGTAGGCAGGCCTGTATCTAAAATAGAAGGAATTGTTGAAAGATTCATTCCACGCACATTTTACAAAAATGATATTGTGGATAGGGAGTGTCCATTTTTATTTTATACAAGTGATGTTTTCGTTTTAATCAGCCTAGATCGAAAACACTGGCGAGACCGTTTGGCCTGGACTTCCTATCAAAGACTTGTTGCACAGTCTAAAGGAAAAGAAAATGTTTTCCTTCTGGACTCTACGAGGGCTCGAAGACAGTACAAGTTACTGTGCGATAACTCGCCAGAGAGAAATATTCACAAATTACAGGTTACAGCACATGAATCAGGAATTCACTTGCAATGGCTGAGCACTCGTGGTTCACTCGGTCTAATATAAACTTGCATTGAGAAAACTGTGTTACGAGATTCATCTCTCGATAACAGACAGGCCACTATCATCGCTGGAGAGCCAGGGATGGGAAAAACAATGTTACTTTCCTACATTGCTGAAAAGAGACAAAGCAAACTTTGCGGAACATGGATATTTAACTTGAAGTTGAAGGACATATCACCTGAAGTTTTCGACACAATACAACAAAATGATTTCGCTGACTTTGCCAAGAACCTGAGTAATGATCTGTACCGTGGGGACTCCCTTTCAAATTTTCTTTTCCAGCATCATCTTCAGAATGGAGAGAAATTTATTCTTCTCTTGGATGGATACGACGAAATACCAGAAGATCGAAGAAAGAAGATTCTTCTAGTTCTACAGAAACTGGAAAAGCGCTCACAAGCACAAGTAATAATTTCAACAAGGTTGCATCTTAAAGAGGAGTTAGAGGAAGCAATTTCCGACATATCCTTCCGTCTGAAGCCAATTTCGCTGCAGGAATAGATAGACTATTTAGCAGCAACATGGAAAAAGAATCTTACATTGAGCGAGGAAGCACGAAAACAAAATCTATCCCATGAATTTGCTAGAATGCTCATGAATTGTTTCTCTCGAGGTTTCGAGAACAGAATAGGTAGTCTAATGGGAAACCCTATGCTAGTTAACATGTTGGGAACCATATACGAAGGCAAATGCCAAAAGTACTGTGAAGTACGTGAAAATAATGTAGAAACTGAAGAAAATCTGGATCTGATAATGCTATTTCAAGCATTTGAGGAAAAGAAATACCTTGATTTTCAAAGTGGTGATAAACATATAGAAAGGAGCCTTTTATTTGAACAAGTACACAGAGGTGTTAAAAAAGAACATAGGAGCATATGCCAGAAACAAGTGATTAAGGACATGGTCCCACAAGCTAAGGTCTTTTGTAAGTGCCTGGCTTTAAAAGTGAAGAGAATTTTATCACTTACTGATGAGCAAATTCTTCGCATTGGAATATTACAGAAACCTGAAAGACATGAATATTCCTTTATCCATCCCATGTTTGCAGAATATTTTTTCGCCATGCACATTTTTGATCAGTTGAAAAATGGCAAAGCTTGTAAGAAATTCTTGGAAATGCTGAAGAAAGAGTTCTATAATAATGATTACTTTGGGGTACGTATGTTTTTGGATAACATGCTGGCACAAAACCAACTGCACACAGACATTATTGCAAACAATGTGATAGCTGTCGAGCAACACTTGGAGAAAGGAATTTACAATAACGAACTTGATTTTTTTGGAAGAACAGCTTGCCATCTAGCAGTTGCGTATGATCACAGAGAAATAGTAACGAAGATTATCTCAAGGAAAGGTATTAATTTGGAGGTGAAAGATTCACTTGACAAGTTGACACCAGTAGAGTTGGCTGTGAGTTTAAGCAATTGGGAAATGTATAACATATTTCTCCAGAATGGGACAAAATTTAAACTAATGAAGAACGGGAACGGTCGATTGTTTAGATATCTCTGCAGAGGAGGACATTTGAAGTTGCTTACAGAAATGATTAAACACCTAAGACTTCGAAACCGTCGTTTGACTGCAAGAATATTCTTCTCCACTGATGAAAAAGGGCATTCAGGATTGTACATGGCAGCACAAAATAACCATCCTGAAGTTGTGAGATTAATTGTAAACCACTACGTAGACTATTGTGGTGGTAACGTAACCGACCTAATGCAATATCAAGGACCAATGTACCAGTCCTATGAGTATAACCACTGCCTGGATTTAATGCTTCAAATTGCCGAAGAAAATAATGAAATATCAATGACACCATTTCATTATCTTCCTCAACGTGCTACTGAAGAAACTGTTTCTGCAGTGCTTAAATATGTGGAAGGTAATGATGCTATGCTTTGTGAATTTCTGGCATTTGAAATCCAGTGCAATAATATCATAAACTTGGGTATCGTACTTCCAGTACTAAAGAACCAGAGTGTTGAGTTTGCTGAAATTATTGGCCAGGAGATCCATGGCTACAAGACAATGGTGCACTTCGCAGCAGCTGTTGGAAGTGATAGAATTGTTAAATTCTTGCTGACTAAACTTGAGGAAGAAGGAAAAGATATTCTTCAACATATTTACGCACAGGACTTCAAGAAGCATTCGCTCGTACATTTTGCTTTACAATATAATCAGATAGATTTATTACATTTTTATGTGCAAAAAATTAAAGAAAAGGGAGAAAATGTTCAAAGATTCATTTGTGAGAAAGATTACTGGCAAAGAATACTGCTCGACTGGGCTGTTGATGCAGGGCTTACTGACATTGCCAAATTCATTATCAATTTAATGAAAAATGATTCAAATGTAATCTTTCAACAAGGTGCAGACTGCAAAGACGAGTTTGATTTATTTGAACTTCTTTACCGTGAATTCATTTCAAATGAATACAGCATGTTAGGATGCATTTTGCAACACTGTAACCCTCAGACAAGAGAGACATGCATGAAAGATTTGCTGAATCAAACCCTTCACGATGGTGTTAGAGAAATCGTTGACAGAGTTTCAATGGAAAAAGGAGACAATACAATTCTGACACAAAAGTTTAAGGAATTTCTTTACAATAAAGTGTGCAAAAGTGGCAGTATTTTGCATTATGTTACAGAAGAAGATAACATGAGATTAACAGTTCTTAATTATGCCACAGATAACATTGAAACTTTCAAATTTCTTGTTGAAACCTTGGAGAAACAAGGGGAGACAGTCCTGCAATATATAACATCACACAAAAATATTCTTTCACAATCACCCTTGCAATATGCTGCCAAAAGGGGAAATGCTGAAGTTGTGAGGTACATAGTGGGAAAAATTAACGAGAATGGAGAAACTCTGACCGATTATATCTCGACAATGAACCAAAAGTGTACAACAAAGGAGCACATTACTAGTGCCGAAGTTGTACTGTCCGTGCTGGGGCAGGAAGATTATAACCTTTCAGAACGCATTCTGCACAAAAAATACTTTCTGCATTCTCTAGTCGAGCACGGAAATGTGCATTTTGTGCAGACATGTTTTGAGAAGTTGAAAAACAAGCACTGTAGTATAGAACACTACATCACTCAAATGAACAATAAAGGTGTAACTCCCTTACAACTTGCTACACTAGCAGGAAACATTGCTATGGTCGAATATCTTCTTCAGAAAGTAGAGGAAGAGTGTGGTAATGACTTAGATTGTTTTCAATCTGATCGAATTGGACAAACTTTGCTTCACTTTGGGGCAAGGAGTGGAAATAAAATGTTGGTGGAATTTATTCTCAGCAGAATTCAAGAGCACCACTTTAATGTTCTTCATTATGTTTTACTAGAAACATCCAAGGGTCAAAATGCAATTCACATTTCATATTCCAATGGCCATGTTGACATTGTAAACCTTTTTCTTGACACAATAGTTAGAAGAAGACCTAGTTTCCAGATTCAGCCAGCGGGAGTTTGTAAGAAAATGGACAAAATGAAGATGAAACTGAGTAAACAAAAAATAAAGTCTGCAAAGTATGTACCAAGGTTAGAGAAAATTGCAAAAGACAAAGACAACATTGGAATCAAATTAAAGAAAATTAATATAATCCTACAAGATAAGCAAAAGGGCCAGATCGACAGAAAAATATCTAGGGATGACAAATGTATTGTGACTGAAGCCAGTACTCAAGAAAGCTCCTTCATACATGCAATCCAAACTGACAATGTGGAAGTTCTGAAATCATTACTGGGAAATGCCGAGTATGAATACGGAAATGAAAGAAATACGCTATTGCATGTTGCTGCCCTGCACGGATCTGAAAACTCGCTTGGATTCCTTCTGTGTCAACTCAAACAGAAGGGAGAAGACATAAGGAAGTATGTCTACTTGAAGGACCATGAAGGTAAAACACCCTTACATTACTCATTTGCAAATAGACATGAACATGTTCTAATAAAGTTGATGGATGCATTACTTGCTGAAGGCGAAAACATCATTCACTTGATTGCCTGGAGTAACAAGAATCTGGAAGGGTTTGGTGAAAAAGTTTCAAAGGATAAAAATGCCGACGTGTTCAAATTTTTTGCTTTCTAAAATTCGTGAGAAGAACTTGTCGCTTCAGCATTCCTTATTTGATTTCAAAGTGTTTCTATATATAGCAGTGGACTTTTCAGACAAAACAAACATTCTCTTAGAAAGGGAATCTGACCTGGCTAATGTTCTTCTCGCTAAGATGAAACAATATGGAAGAAACCTGCGCACTGATATTAGGTCCCTACTAAGACGAACTAAAGATTGCCCGAGTTGGTATTTGTACTTAGTGCTACAGCTAAGCCATTTAGAGGAAAATGCTACACAAATGCATGATTATCTTCATCCTGAAGGCTCTGTACAAAATCTGAAAGAAAAAATGGCAGGATTTCTAATTGAACAATACTGCCAAATAGCCAAGAACTGGTTTTCACCAGACAAAGCTTCATATACCAAAGAAGAAATTGACGAAATTGTTGATTTGTTTGTTTCAGTGACAGAAGATAACGCACTTCTGGCTCTACTAGACAAACCCTGCTATTACAGATTGTGGGGAGAAGTGTGTAAAGAACTGATGAAGGTGCCCTTCTTGTACAATGTTGCCGCGTATGTTAAGTTTGAAACTTTTAAGCAGATATTTGAAAGTGAAAATTCCAGGTTGAAACCATGGGAATGTGATAGGCATGGAAAGACACTGTTTCATTTCATGGCATCAAATGGAATCGTGCGAGGTATTGAATATCTCCTCCACGTTTACGACAGTATCAGAGATGATGGCGTGAATCTCGTTACGCAGAGGGATCGACTTGGGAAGACACCGCTGCATCATGCTGCAGAACAGGGTAACGTAGAAGTTGTAAGGTTGCTGTTATGTTACCTTACAGACAGTCCGAGAGAGTCAAGTCAATCCATTTGCTACCGGAGCTGACACAGCAAGTAGCATCAGCAGATCCCCAGTAACTTTTTCCTCGCAGCCTCTCAACCAGCCTTGAAGATAACTGTGGGAAGGAGGTGAAAGCTTGGACAGACTTTTAAAGTGTCTTTTATTGTGCTGTTCATTTGTTTGTGTGGTTTTTAACAGGGACTTATCATAAGAATTAGGGAATGGACAGATTAATCGGTACTCTATCGGCATAAGTACCAATTATTTTACCGATCCTTAGGGCAAAATTCTGCTATTTTGTTATAATTTTTATGTATAATCTTCATGCCCTAATTTTCAAAAAGTAAATGTCTAAATATGCAACTTCTTTTGCACAGCAGTCACATGGAAAAACATTTAAGGAGGTCAATGAACTATTCAGGTTCTTCAAGGTAAAAATATAAAGGTAAAGTGCTCCACTGTTTGTGACGTTTTTCCTAGGCTTTTGTATTTTCGCATGGAAAAGCGTCACAATTCCTCATTTCTTCGTACGCCTTGCGTCTTGTTTGTTTCGTTAATTTATAATAGTCTCCGCTAGAGGTCTCCGCTGACCTCTCGCCCCGTGCTCGCTTCTCCAGCGGAAGGCGATAACAGTTCCGATTCTTCAAGCTTCGCGATAACAACGACATGACTCCGGTCACGGGAGAGAGAGAGCCTTCCAGTGTGTTGCATGGTTAAGCGTGCAAGTTTGCCTCGCGTGCGAGACTTAACCTCCTTTTTACTTCATTTTTTGGCACACACTTTTACGACTTATTCTCTCTCTGGCTTTTTGCACGATTCAACGCGAGGCAGAACTCGTTTTTTCCTGATTAACTTATACATGCAAATGGAAGGTTGCATTTGATGAATGTGCGAACTTTACCGTCGTCCAGTTTGATTTGGGTGTTTTTCCCACAACTTGTGATAGGATTCAGATTTGTGGCTGAGGATGGGTTTATGAACTTTTCTAGACGCGAAGCCAATGTTCTGAGGACGGAACGTGAAGGAAGGCAGGACTTCTTTGGACCAGTCGCTCGTAGCAGTGTTGAAATTGACGTCTGGTACTTCATGTGCTACTAATGGAGGTATGTACAGTGTCGTCTTTTCCCTCCTCTATATTTCTGCAAAAAATCCAAATATTGTGAAGTGTGAAAGAGTGGCGTACCTGTAACTTAATTGAGTCACTGATTTAAACGAGTATAAAAGGACCAAAAAGGAGGAACCGTCGAAAACACTAGTTGTTCTAAATTGGCATTAACGAACCTTATCTAATTAAGAATCAATGAGTAGGCTTATTGATTACGTGTCAATAATAACGCGAAGCAACTTGGGGCATTTTGCCTGTATTATTAACGTTTACCAAGGCGTGCGCGATATACTTGATACGCACCATTGCGACCCCTTAAAATGTTGAAATATCAAATACCCGAGGTTGGCACAAGTTAATTTGGGATATTACGAGCATCAAATAGGAGTAGGGAGTATTGTATTACTTGTGGTCAAAAGTAACGATATGTGGCAAAACTAGTCTGTTTATAGATAAATGGTAAATGTTTGAATTCTTTGGCATGATAATTTTTAAATTGGGTAATAAATGGGGTTCACTTGGAACTCGTGAGTTTTCTAATAGTTGTTGGAATTTTTAATATCCTGTTTGTACGTGTTCCGTCTTGTCAAAAGGCAAATGAAAGAACGACAGTAACAATTGTACTGTTGCAAGTGAGATAAATTCTCAAAGGATACGTAGTAACTGATTGATGCACGAAAAGATTATTCGTCATGTTGTTGTTGTTTGATAAGTTAATTGTCCTTGTTTAAGATTGATTATAATAAATACGTAACTCAAAAGGATCTTCGATATTTGCATACTATTTTGTGCCTCACCCTTTTGTTTATAAAATTTTGGCGTAAAGGAAAAAAGACAAAGAACAAAACTATTGTTGGTAAGAAAAAAGTAGTGACAAAGGTATTGAGGGACGTAGCTTACGTAGATGTGTACTATATTAATTTATTGAGTATATCTTTTCTGAAATTGAAAGATCTCTTAACAACTGGTCAAGCCTGAGTGAAATTTTCCACGATGATTTGTGATCTCGTTTTTTTTTTTTTTTTGTTACATGTAATTTCTTGATTGTGCGAATAATGGACGATAACTATTCTTGTTCTCTTTGAGTTTTCGCACAATAGCAATTATTGGTTCTCTTTTTGAGACTGGGGGGGGCAGCGCTAAATGCAGGCCGTAATCCTCAACAATTCGAATTTGTACCGTTGGTTGCAGCTTAATTTTTAAGCGCGTACTTTAAATTGATCCAGGACCTTTTCGCGCTTTCCACGGGTCAGTTTTTTGCTCCCCTTTTTCCAAGTACTCAACCAGCAGGTTACATGTTCTATGCACCATGCCATGAAGGCGTATACGGGGTATGGGGTTAGAGCTCCACATTTTCTTGATCATGGCCGAAGGTGGGGGTGATGTAATCAACAGCATGCCCCTGGCTGCCTTTACCTCACAGTTTCCTCCAGGCACCCACTTTATATGAGGCTGGATGGGCACCAGAGCTGCTTGAACAGGTGGAAAAAATCCCGGTTCTCCCCCACTGGGGATCGAACCTGGGTCTCTCACACGGTACTCAGACGCTCTAACAACTGAGCTACCGCGGTTCTTCAAGGACCATTTGGAATTTCATAGCGGATTGGTAGAATATCTGTATCAGTAAATTTTATATCGGTACTTTATAGGTATCGGACAAAATTTCATATCAGCCCATCCTTAAATAAGAATCAAGTAATTATAATTAGTGTATACTTACTCACAGGTCCCCCCTCCCCATCTCTCACACACACACATGAATGCAGTGAAACCCCAATTATACATTTTACACTAATTCTTCATGGTCCTGTACTAATAAAGCCACACACTACACAATCTTTCTAAATTCTACATTTTCCCACATTTTAAGTTCTTTCATCTTGGTCCCCGGAAAAATTGAAACCAATATGTATTAATACATCACAAAAATAGATTGATTGATTTGATTAGGTTATTTTACATTGTTTTCTGCCACTTCTGACTAATTGCGACAATGATGATGAGTGATGAAATTCATGAAGGGACACTCACATGAAACACCCACACTCAGGCTGGGATTCAAGCCCAGGACTCCTGGCATCATAACACACTATGCTAACCCCTCTGCCACAGAGGTAGGAACAAAAATAGAGCAGTAACACACAAAGATGCTAACTTTGAGAGAGACAGATCACACATTTTCAGCTTATTTACCATTTTTAAGAGAACAGACATTTTGTAGACCTAGAAACTTTGTAGACGAGATCACCAAGCTCTATGTGAGTGTGAAAAGGTTGATATACAAATTCTACACAACAATCCTCTTAGAGATGTCTCTTCCATAAACGTAGCATATTCTCGTATATCATAATCTTAGTCTGTGTAAAAAAAAAGCTACCTGTTGCACTTAGATATTGTTCCAAAAATAGATTTATCTCATTATTAGATTCTAGATATTTCTAGAAGCTTCTGGAAACAGGAAATAGAATCAACTTCTGGGGTAGATGCCCTGGAATCCTATACACTTCATTGTTGGCACAAAGCCGGCTTCTGTGGCAGAGTGGTTAGCACATCACGCTGCTACACCAGGTGTCCTGGGTTCGAATTCTGGACTGGGCATGGATGTTTGTTAGTGTCCATTTATTAATTTCATCATATCACTCATTTCCATCTTTGCAAAGTAGCCAAAAATGGCACAAAAAGCAAAGTAAAATAAAGCAAATCAATCATTGTTGGCACAACAAAGGCTTTTCATAAACATGAATTTGGTTCAGTTTCAAATTGATATTGTTATCTACTTGTATCAGATGAGAAAATATCGTTACCAAATTAATTTATAAAAAATAAAGATAAAATATCCTTATTGAAATGAAATTGAACTGTATATGGCTGTATCTTACTGACCAATAGTCTGAAACTGGTGAAACTTGCATCATTTAAAAAATCTTTCTATTGCATGTAATGAATATTTTTCAATGTAAATACAATAAATGAATTCAATAATAAACAACAACAGTAAACAAATAAAACATAGCTAGAAAATAATAAGGCATACCAATGTTTCTAGTCTTTGAAAACACAAACCTCATATCTTCTTCATATGTATTATTTGTGTGTTGTTGTGTTCTATTACATATATTTGGGATGGGACAGATTAATTTGTACTGATATAGGTGCAAAGAATTACACGTATCAGTAAAATTCACATTGGTTCATTCCTGTTTCAGTTATTTAACTTTGCTGCTCTAATTCATGGGTTAATTGTGATGATGCAGATGAATAATGAGGTGGGCGATGGTACAAACATTGATCGGAATACTTCTGGCTTCGTTATGCTGACCACTATTATTGCAGAGGCTGGCAAGACCACCCCCATTCTGTTGTCTGTCTGTTTTTGTTTCCGGACTTATGTTCACGTAAACTTTTTAAATTTTTTACACATCAGAAACACATTCCTGAAATTATGTTTCTTATTTTTGGGACACCCTGTATATGGTGTAAATCAACTGCTCTATTCTATATGGCATTAATATGGCTTCCAATCTAACATTTCTAGAAATATGAAAAGATTCTCTCGGGCATCATTCGTCGGCAGGAAAGCTTCACGACTGATTTCTAGAAATAGTCTGAAATTAAGTGTATTCCAGCCATTTTTGTTACTATTCTTATGTACTTTTGGTATAATTTCTTCATATGCACAAGATGAAGTAAGAAGTAAAAAAAATTGATTGATTTAGTTTATTTTACTTCGCGTTTTGTGCCTCTTGGCTAATTTGCGAAGATGGGGATGAGTGATGAAATGGATGAATGGACATTCACAAACAACCAAGCCCGACCGGGATTCGAACCCGGGACCCTTGGCGTCGCAGCGTGATGTGCTAACCACTCGGCCACAGGGTCGAGCGAAGTAAAAAAAAAATGTATTATATCTTTTATTGGGAAGATTTCAAGCACTTACCTAACCTATTGATATAAATATGTTTTAAAGTGAGTCCACACCAATTGTAAGAAAACTATTTTTCTTACTGAAAAAACAAAACAAAAAACAACATGTTTTTAAAGTTCCTTAGAATGTTTTGTATTGCATCAAATGTTCAGGGTACCTAGGTTTACAATTATAATATATTGTAGTTTTAAGTTAGTTTGTATGTTTTGTAAAAATGATTTGTATATCATCCTGTAAAAACTGGCATAAGTAGGCTTTGTAAGCTGTTTTCAGCAGTATGAACTCTTACATAATATTTTTAAAATATAAATAAAAAAATTAAAATTCATGTATCCTGATTTCTATTATGCAGTTTCATTTAAGAAAACTTTAATAATATTTTGATTAATGAAGTGAATTTAATGTTTGCCATTTTATGTCAACTTATCAGTAAAACATTTCATGTGTTTCTCCCTATTTTGATACAGTGTATCGAAGTGGCATACATAAAAACCTTGTAGGTGATATAATTTAATGAACAATATTTTATATATATATTCTGACAAGTACTAAAACAAGTATTGGTGAAATGCATTATAATACTTAAAAGGTATTCATTGCACGTTGAGTCATGTACCTCCAAAGCTATGCACTTTCCTTTCTAATGGATAAGAAGGATGTTGGAGAGGACAATAGAATCATCCAGAACAGTATTTTTCAGTCTAGAAATTACACTATTTTATGAAATTACACTCTTCTCAAAAAGTAAAACCATTTGTTAAAACACGGATGGATGATAAATAGTTGGGAAGATTAAAAGTTTGTCTGAGAAAAGTAAAATTGGCACATTCGAGGTTCCAGCCCTTGCAGCAAGTGACCATTGGTGAGATAACTATCCAATATGATCCCAAGTTAAAATGACTTCATATTGGGTTTCATGGCATGAAGCTTGTTCCCCATTACCTCATCCCACTCTTCCTGCCACGTGTCAAGAAAGGAGCAACAAAACACATTCTGTAGGTCCCTGGCTGGCAGAAGGTGGACCAAAACATGCATAAGCAGACTTCGTGGCAGCATCAGCTCCTTCATACCCTTTGATGCCCAAATGACTGGGGACCCAGCAGAAGCGGACTTCATCGTTGGCAAATAAGGACACGAGTCGTTGAATGTGCTGCACTACAAGGAGTCTGGAAGTCAGTGATTCCAGACTCTGGAGCGCACTGATGGATTGCTTGACTGACTTGGTGTTTTAACCCTAGAACGCATATGTGGGGTCTCTCAGACCCCACATAGTATATTAAAGCACCTTCTGACACAATAAATGCGCATTAGTTCTTCAGTGTTTGACATCTTACATCTGAATGTGTTCTAATAACGTACAAAATTATAGCCCCGTACTAATAACAATTTTTGTGAATTTTGTTATTTTGTATCATTACCCCATGTTTCCATACGTGGGGTCGTTCAGACCCCAACAAGAAATAATACATTTTTTGTAATGTTAAGCACTTGTTCTGTCATAGCAATGCATTTTGCTCTCGTTCAACTCGAGCATCGTGCTTTTACATGTGTTTCATAGATGGTGCTAATGAATCAGCTTCACATTTAGTTCATAATATTCGTCTATAAGGCGATATACTCCTATCTGGCCGCATTACTGTAGGAAGAAGAAATACATACTATTTGTCATGTTTCTTTTGGTAGCCCTTTTGCTGTGCATCACCAATATTATTTACAAATGTCACCTTTCAAGCTGAAAAATATTTTATTTTATGTAATATCAATGATGCATAGGAATCTTGAATCATATCAGGTTAGTGTTAGTCTTGAGTGTTGCATCCTATGAGTGTGATTTGGAGCTTTTTTCAAGGTATTTGTTTCAACCAGTGACAATGAATTCTAGAAAAAGGAAGAATGAGCGTTCTGTGAATCCATAAGATGGTAATTTTAGTGAATTGTCTCAGAGTACGGCATAAACATTTTCTGGCTTTGCGATTATTTGACGAGCTATGCTGCTGATGGCAGTGTATACATAGGGGGGAAGGAGGGAGAACCTGTACAAATAAATCTGGGACAGTCTATTGTGATGGACTTAGTGAAGTCATTGCACAACTCATTCAGAAATGTCACCTTCGATAACTTTCTCACCACCATTCCTTTAGCTGAGGAACTTCTTCAGAAAGGGCTAACTTCAGTTGGAACGATGTGTCTCCATAAACCTCAAATACCAACAGCAATGAAGTCCAACCGTGAACGAGAAGTTTACCCATCATCGTTTGGGTTCAAGGATGACCTCACATTAGTAAGTTATGTTCCAAAGAAGAATCGGGTTGTTATCTTATCGAGTACCATGCATCATGATGCTGCCATACAGGGACATTCTCAAAAGAAAAAGCCGGAAATAATACGTTATTACAATAAAACAAAAGGCGGTTTTGATAAAATGGATCAGATGGTTAGAAATTATTCATGTAAGCAGCAAACTCGTCGTTGGCCTTTTGCGCTGTGGATGAACGTAATGGATATGGATATATCCGCACTGAACGCATTCACTCTCTTTGTGGAGCAAAATCCTTATTACTGCAAGGACTTGGAGAAGAGTAGAATAACATTTTTGAAGGAGTTAGCAATGCAGCTGACATTACCAAACATGGAGAAACGAGCACAAAACCCAAGTCTCCTCAAGTCGACTGTGGAAGCTCTCTTACGTTGTGATGTGATTGCTGATCGTTCTGACGACCCCACAGCAACAAAAGGAAAGCGAAAGAGATGCTTTCTCTGTTCCCGTAATAATGACAGACAGAGTGCAATTGTTTGCGTGAAGTGTAAAACAATATATATGTGGTGAGCATTCTAATGTATTCTGCACTGAATGCAAGTAGAAACTTAAAACCTGCAGCCGTGCGCTGTGAAGTGTAGTTTATGCTGTTACAATAGAAGAAAACTGCAATTTTTTAGACCTGTGTGTGTCTTGTTGTTGTTGCTACTCGTATAATGTCCATTGTATGATTGAACATAAGCAAAATATTTTAGAGATAATCACAAATATTTTTTTGTGAATATAGATAGAAATCTAACTTCCAAATACACTAATTACACACTAATGTTGAAAGAAATAACTTTATAGTGCTACTGTACAGAACGTTGTGAATTCTGCTGCATCTGACAATAATAAAGTTAAATATGTTATTATTATTATTTTTTGTTTGTTTGTAAAAGGATGGGAGGTAAACGGTAGAACTTAGTGTGGATAGAATTAACTGGATTGGGAGTGCGCAAGACAGAAAGAGGTGGAGGTTTTATGTTGCTTCTGCGATGAACCTTCGCGTTTTGTCATGCCAGAGAGTTAGTTAATTTGTAAAAGTTATGATAAAATACATGTGGATATCTCAAAACGACATTAATATGTGATTTTCTTATCTTGTTGTAGACAAAATATGTATTTGTAATTACTTTTGCTGATATATTTTGATGGGGTCTACCAGACCCCACCTATGTAAAGTAGTAAATATTTTTGGGTATGCATCCTAGGGTTAAGTCCACTTTATGCACAGTAAGGCTAATTTTAATTAAAGATTTACTTTATTTTACTTCGCATTTTGTGCCTCTTGGCTAATTTGCGAAGATGGGGATGAGTGATGAAATGATGAAATTGATGATGACATTCACAAACAACCAAGCCCAACCGGGATTCGAACCCGGGACCCTTGGCATCGCAGCGTGATGTGCTAACCACTCGGCCACAGGGTCGGGCTAAGGCTAATTGGGACTGGACCTACAGCTTAAAGTGGGATCCGAACCACTATGTGCCTCTACCGGGTATCGAACCCGGGACAGCTTGATTGATGGATTCCTTGAAAGGCATGAATGTTGGCACAAAGTGCAGTACCTTTAGGACTCATATCTACAATTATGTAGCAGCTTACAATAAGGTGATAAAAAGGTTTTTCCTGCACATTGCAGGGTTAATGTGATCAGCATCATGCTCTTGCTGCCATTGCCCCCTCCCTCCCTCGGTATCAATTTTGTTTGAGGCTGGGCGAAATCCAGGGCTGCCTTATGCAGGGAATTGGTCTGAAAAATCCTCAGATCACCTATGCCAGGACTCAAACCCAGCTCTACCGCAAAGTAGCACCAGCGCAGATCCTGCAAGGTGCTAAAAAAATTGAAATTTACATGGTAATCCCACAAATTGTAAAAGTAATCTGAAAGAAGAATATGATTTTTAGCAATTTTAGGCTTTCTTTTTTTAATAATAATAATAATAATATTATTAAAGAACTATTGAATCCTTATTTTGAGAACCAGTGCTTGAATTGGAAAATATTACTACGAGGAATGTTTGAACGAGCTTTGGGGTTAGCTGGGGATGCTCCTATGGATTAATGGTAACAATGAGACAGCTGGGGCGATACCATCCCCCAGCATTCACCCTCACTTTGAACACTGTTTGGAATCATGTGTTGGATAGATTATGCACCTTTATTATCAATTCAAAAAGATCTGGAACAATATAACACAAGGAACACATAAATAAAAAAATAAATAGAAAGATCCAGTCTGAGGTTTTGCACTGGTCATACAGCTGTACAAATGTCTTAAGCTTGCAACAAATTTAACCTTATCACTCCACTTATTCCTTTATAATGTCACATTGTGGTGTTTTCATTATGTGCTGGTTCCAGAACTTATAAGTCTGATAAGAAGAATTCAACACAAGAATTGATTAAATTAATTTCAATGATTTCATATTATAACAGGTGGCGCAAGTCATCATCCTATTTGAACTGACCTTTATTTTGACATTTTGTTGTTTATATCAGTAGTGTTTTGTCAGTTAAATAGAAGATACTCAGAAAATTTATTGTGTGCGAAAATTAATAAGTACACCCCACAAGAATGTGGAAAAATTGTGACAATATTTTGCCATGGCCCTCCTGATTTGACTGCTCCAGATTTTTTCGTTTGGGGATATTTGAAGTCATTGGTTTAAGTGAATAAACTAGAGACGTTACAGCAACTAAAGGACAATATTCAGCATGAAATTGAAAACATTTCCCCACAGATTTCCAACACCTGGGAAAATGCAATAAAAAGAGCCCAAATTTGCATCAATTCGAATGATGGTCATTTATTGGATGTTATCTTTAAAAATTGAGGACATAAAACTTACAAGTATCAATAAAAGTTTAACACAAAAAAAAACCTACTTTGTTTAATTTAAAACCCAAGCTATAGGCTTAGAAAATCAGGTGATGACTTTTGCACCACCTTGTACAAAGTAAATTTCTATTTCAGATTATTCTATTATTAAAATTGTCAGTGCATTGAGTTCCATGCTTCCGAGACTGAAGCTTGTTACTTCTTTTCAAGTCCTCAAGTCCTCAAGATGATGGGTCTACACTCAAACTTTGGGGGTTCCCACCAGGAATCGAACCTGGGATCACTTCAACTAAAAGTGAGAGTGCTTAACCACTTGACTATGCAGGAGCTCTTTTTTCCCTTATCTTCATTAGTAGAATTTGCTAAAAATTGTATCCAAGGAGCATATCGTGCTTAATGCAGCAAAAATTTGTTTAGTTCTTTAGTACGTTACGATTTACAAAAATCACTTAAGGCAAAAAGTGACTGTGTGAATTCATTTCAATAATTGTCTGAATAAGCCCTGTTGTTAAAAATAAACCAGACTATACATGAGAGTATGAATTTCTTCCTGTGTTCCAAGTGGAAGCGTTTTTCCAAACTGATTATTAAGCTAGACAAGATGTTTAGATGAATAAGAATTTGAAGAATCCTAGGCATTCCTTATGGAGAAAAAAAATGGAAGTTTTGACTTTTCCGACTAATAAAATCTTCAACGTGTCATCTTTCTGTTCATGTGTTTTTCTTTATGTTAGTCTGTTTTTCCCAAGAGAACAAGTAAAATAATGCTCTCATAAGCATAATGCTAAGTTTTCTCCCCCTCCTATAAAAATTCAGTGCACAGACCTCTTTTCTCCAGCTCACTGCAGGGTAAGGTCAGTGGGGGAGGGGCAGTTTAAGGTCCTCTCAGGACCTTAAACCGTTCCTCGTGCCCTTAAACTAGACATTAAAGTAATTTTACATCTTGCATTTTTCATGAATACAAGACAAGATATTGTTCTGCCACAAAATACATATTATTCTTCCTAAAACCAAATACAGTGCAGAAGCATTTATTAAAATATATTTAATGACACTGTTTTCCATGGTGACATAAACAGGACATTCTCCATATATTGTGTTTTCAACTTGCTAATTTACTGTTGGTGATTTTAATCTGTTTTAATGTCTTTATAGGTAAGAAAAAATATTTTTGTCATTTTTCTATGAGTAATATGCAATTACAAAGTGGAATTACAATTGCTGACTTCAACACAGTATAACCTTTACCATACCTAAATTAGATTGTATATAGTACTTGATATATGATGCTATTTTAATATGATTCAAAATGTACAGTAGATGTAAAATTTGTCATGAGGATGAATGAAATACCCACAAAATTACACGTAAGTTATATAATTCAACATACAAAAATACAAAATACGTTAACAAGGCACAATGTGGTACCATAGTCAAATTGCAGGAAGTGTCCGAGATAGCATAAAAATTTCATCAATTGCATACAGCTTTTCTTTTACGCCTACTTTACCTGAGCAAATATTAGTACATCGCTGCAACCTTTAGCCTAAGACGTCAGCTGGGGTCTGTTTCCACTTGCTTTGGGATAAAAGGATTCCGGAACAGAAGATCCGAGATGAGGAAGATCCTCCTCTCTGAGAAGTCCCTTTGGTAGGAATCCAAGGAGCTTTGTGGCATGCTCCCTGAGTAGATTTATTCGCTCTTCTTCTATTAAACGTTGCCTATGGAGAATAATAAATCACAATTAGAGCCACTTATTTATGGTGAATAAAAGATCAAGATGTCCATACAAAAAATGGGCACATTTTGGGATCAAAAGCAGTACATAAAATGGCATTTCAGTGTTAACACTACAAGAGCTGGAGGGGTCAAAATGACCCCTATCTTCACAGTTTCTTTAATAACTATCCCGTTTTTCATATTTTTTTCCCCTAGACATTTTGTAACTCTTCATAATTCTTTGTCCTTTCCAACATGGTATATTTAAATCTACAAAATATACATTCTTGCTGTTAAATTTCATGACCCATGTGAAGTTTCATTTATATGTGCTGCAATATCAGCGTCAGGTTGCGGTTCCTGCATCATCCTGTCTTGAGCATGTTCCCACTTGTCATACGAGGGCAAATCAAAAAGTCTCTGCGCCTAATTTTTTTTAGCTTGTTATAAGTGTTATTACAAAAGCGAGATATACGAGCGACGCAGTAGGCTTTTCTTGGAATGGCCCTATTGTAACTTCTGATTTCTTCCACGGTACGGCACTGTTATCAGTTGGCAAAGATGGCCGGAGTGCTCAGGAAGTCCACGCCATATAAGCAGCAAAGTGTTATTAGTTTTTTATGGTGCAAAGGACAAACTGCCACAGATATCCACAGGGAAATGGAGCCAGTGTATGGGGACAAATGTTTATCAGTGCGAAGTGTGCAGTGGTGGTGCAAGGAGTTTGAAAATGGGCGGGAAAATGTGGAGGACAATGAGCGATCGGGCTGACTTCGTTCCTCGCTGACACCGGACATTACCCGTGTTGATGAAATGGTGAAAGCTGATCGACGTGTTCATCTGAAGGACATCGCCACTGAACTTGGCATTTCCCAAGGTAGTGTTTACGACATTACATGACCCCTTTCTGTATTTACGACATTACCATAGGAAATGCTAACTGATAAAAGTGCTGTGCAGTGCCGTGGAAGAAATCGGAAGTTACAATAGGGCTGTTCCAAGAAAGGCCTACTGCATCGCTCGTATATCTCACTTTTGTAATAACACTTATAACAAGCTAGAAAAAAATTAGGTGCAAAGACTTCGATTTGCACTCGTAGTTTACATGCACGTAGTCATTTAGGTAGTGTTCTTGGACCGGGAAGGATGTCGCAGAACATGTCACGTCAACTAGCAGTTTCTCGTGACGAAATGTTGCATATTTGGAGTGTTCAATTGTTGATTATAATTTGTAATCAAAATGTATCACAAACAACCTAAACACTTTGATTATAACACATTAAACACAGAAAAGAAAATAATATAAAAAGTAAAGATCCCATTTCAAAATAATTTGTAATTTTTAAATGCATTTTTTATGAGTGGTCAAAATCACCTCTTTCTGCTGTTCTAGGAATATTGGATACTCCACTGTTCTATTGTTAAAATGGTGAACCCTAAATTTGATTAAAAAACTACACTGATACAGTGTAACTTAAATTAGACCTTATCTTTAAACTATGATTCAAAATTGTTTCAAATTCTGAGTATCAGCATCAGTGAAAATTGCTAAGAATCTTAACATCAATACGTTTCAACCCTCTATCAGGGTTCTTCTTAGACTTGAAACCAAACTTAAAAAAACTTTCCTGGTTTCAAACATTTGTTCCACAAAAAAGTACACTAGGTAGATTTTTTTTGAAACGGCACCAAAACTCAAAGTTTTGTTATGTTACGCAGAAACACGTGTTTTTGAAATATCCCCCAAAATTACAAGTTTGTTGTTTTATTCACAAACAACAACATGTGTACAATTTGTTGCATGGACAATGCCTAAATGTTGCTCAATTTCTCCCCATGTGTTAGACATCTCCACATAGAGGTTTCGGAGTTCGTCAGTACTTGAATAACATGTTTCCAAATTCCTCATTTGGGAGGGGTGGCCTAACACCGTGGCATCATGTTCTCATGATATTACTCCTCTATACATTTTCCTGTGGGGATTCACTAATGACAAAGTGTGCAGTTGACCGGTTACAGATGATGAAAGGTTCAAGGCACTTATAGATTTCTTGTTTTAAGTTCACTTTATGTACAGAAGGCTAATTGGGCCTGGACCTACAGTTTAAAGTGCGAGCTGAACCATTATGTGCCTCCATGAGGGCAAGGAGAACGGTAGCATTAGCAATGGTGACTGAGGAGCTGCTGTCTAAAAGCATGGGAGAGAAATTGAGAATTGTTTAGACATTCTCTGTGCAACAACTCACGTACATGTTGAAGTTTATGAATAAAACAACGAACTTGTTTGAAGGGTCATTTTAAAAACATGACATGTCTATGCCTAACATAACAAAAGTCTTTGCGTTTTGGTACCACATCGAAAAAACACATCTCAAAATAGTGCACTTTTTGTGTAATAAAGGTTTGAAATCAGGTAAAGACTTTATGCTCACCCCGTATATTTTAAATATATGAACCATAAGAAAATGGCAGAATTGTGCCATCACTTACTAATAGACAAAACAAATCAGTAAAATACTAATACAGTAATGATTGATCTGTTACACAGTGTGGTGACAGGAATAAAACATTAATTTATTATCAATCCACCATGGCCTCACTCGCTAGTAAAGTGTGCGAGTGAGTGAGAATTGCATCACTAGTGCATCATTTAGAAATTTTTGCAGATTTATGTTTACATGTGAAAACTGGGTTCCTGCTAGATGGATATTGAATCGAGAATGAGCTTGCGCACATGCATTTCATTCACCAAAGTACGCGAAGTTCCGGTGCGGTAAACCGTGAATCAGTCTCTGTCTTTTGCTTGTCCTGGATTACTGTGCGTGCGTATACACCAGTGTTACCTCTCCTCCAATACTCGTCATCGCCTGCAAGAATCCACCTTACCGCTATGCACTTGATAATTGATTGATTAAGTTGATGTTTTAAGTCCATTTTATGCACAGTAAGGCTAATCGGGATTGTACCTACAGTTTAAAGTGGGATCTGAACCACTATGTGCCTCCATTGGGTATTGAACCTGGGACCTCTTGATTACAAGGCAACAACGCTACCACTGCACCATCGAGGAGGCCTATATGCATGTGATAAGGTTGGAAGCAATTTGCCACCCGAACTGGCAGATACCATGCTCTTGTTAAGTAGTTTTTCAGCATGGCATTAAATGGGAACAGTCAACAACATTTTTGTTGTACAGTTTAGTTCTCTTAATCAGATTCTGCCATTATTTAAAACTTCAGTTTGAAATACTACGGGAATGTAACAGGTTAATTGTAGCTTCATTATAGCATAGGTTAATCGCAATGATGTGTTAGAGGATGATGAAACACACTGGTGATTTGACTGAAGAATGTGAGTTGTTGTGTATATTTCACATCTATGTAAATTGTGTGTGGAGAGAGTGAATGTGTGAATGCCTGTCTTATTTTTGGCGAGTAAACAAAGTCTCCTTTTTATACAAGGGTCGTTCAATAAATAAGTTTCCCTATGTTGATATACATAAACAACGTTTCACAATGTTTCATAGTTTCCTTCCCCTCTGCACATGTGCCTTCATGTCTGTGAGAGAAATGCCTATTGTTCCTTGAAGGCGACAGATAGGGCTCGTCAACCATGTGCATAATGTTACTCCAACTATTTTTGTAACAAATTTTATGGCACAGGGAAACTTATTTATTGAACGACCCATGTATATACTATATATTTAACGCCAGGTAAAAAGATTAAAATTAAATTAGAAGTTATGGGTAGCATAATTTTAAGACAGTTGATTATCGTGGAAATAGAATCATAAAATGTACCTGATATAATTTACGCCACATAGTCTATTGTGTATTAAATCACACTGATAAATTAATATAAAGAATATATTTATTGAAGTGAAACATAGTTTATCTGCATTATATATATATATATATATATTATTTACATATATATATATATCTGACTTTCATGCTGAGGGTCTCCTTGTTTAGTAATTAAATGGAACCATGTTTTGTAAAGATTTGCATGCCAAATACTGTTACAATAAACTTGCAAGTTTTGAAAAGAGATTCTATCGACTATGCACACAATTACCAGTATTTCAGCCCCCACTTATATTTCAATCCATTTTTGAAGACCGGACTATTCATTGAGCTGTTACAAGGAGAAAATATCACCCCTGCTACCAAACATGCTAATGCAGCATAGAGACTGTAGCACCCCTTGTTACAACACCTATTGGTAATTAATATTATTAATATATTAATATTAACATTAATATTATTTTACCTGGCTTTCTCTTCTTCTTCTTCCATCTTGTGCTCCTCCATGAGCTTCTGCATTTCCTCTGCTCTCTGGATCCGTCTTTGTTCCAGAATCAGATCCACGGCTCGTTTGTGCTCGAGCTGCTTCATTCGTCTTTTCTGCGCACTCAGCTGCTCAAGTCTTGCCTCTTCGGCGTACCTCTCCATGAGCTGTAATGGAATTAGGTTCTGATTAGTCTAAGTGCAAAGGGGAGATTTAAAGATAGGGGCGGGGCATTACATTGTCATGGGTGAGATGCACAGACTACATTTTTGACAATAAGTAACTATTCTACTGATAGTTAAGCAATACTTTTCTTGCCGTTTCTGTGCAATGAATTATGAAAATAAACACTGTTGATTAAACATAACTGCCCTTAGAATAGTGTAGTGTCATGGCATTTAGTATTGAGAAACTCTGCACTACTGTCAATCTCACGAAATGTGTAAGACATATTTCAGTGTGTTTTTGAAATGCAGGTACACTGAACAGGAACAAGGCTGAAAATAACTTATTGGTATGGTAAGGCAGATGAACTTAGCTTCTGCATAGTGATGTCGCTTTTGTGTTGTATAGTGCAAAGCGATATCTATACCTCCACCCCACATGCCTTTAAGTACCTTTTACCTACATAGTGTAATGATTATCTAATAAAGGTTTGGATCCAGAGGCGTACATTCGGGGCTATCTGCGAAGCTCCGACTTAGTGAATAATATTCAGAAAAAAATATCTATCAGAAAATGTGCATAAAATTGCTCATTTCAATAAGATGAACCTGATTTCTTAGGAGTTGGAAACATTGCCCACTTTCTTTTGAGTTTGCGAGACTGCTGGCCCAGCTCCGGCGGGCAACTCCATGGGGGTGACAGGGCTACCTTAAGAATCACCCGATCAATGTTGCAAACCAATTTTCCCCAGCATGTAATTTCCCCAGGATCGGGGAATTGTGGAACCAAACTGTTACAGGAGAGAGAACAGGGTTGCATATGATGAGGGAAAAACCCTCTGAACTTCCTCAACAGTCTGAGTCAATGTTGCAAACCAATTTTTCCCAGCATGTAATTTTCCCAGGAATGGGGAATTTTGAAGCCAAATTACTGCAGCCAAGGGGAAAGTATGTCATATGGCAGGGACAAGAACATCATTGAATGCTTGCAGAAGAGTTGGAAAAGAGGTCTTGACCTTCAAACAACTAGAGATACAGTGGGGGAGTACAAAATTGTTGGGTGAGTGGGAATGGTTTATGAGTGCATCTAAAAATTACTGAAATGACAAGGACCAGTTCTAGTCTAGATCGCGTCTAGCAGTCTTGGTGCGTGAAATTTATTTAGAGGCAGCGTGTGAATACAGTAGTGAGTGGATTGTACTTTTGTGAATGATATGTGCTGTGTTGTGTAGTGAACTGAAATGAGGGACATAATTAACAAGCTGTCTATTCGGCTTACGAATGACGATAAGCTCCAAATTGTTGTGGATTTTTCTTGTATGTCCACTTTATGAACAGATAAGCTAATGGGGATAAGATCTGCAGTTAACCTTTTGCTGCCCAAGGCCTTTTTCACAAGTAAGCCTCTGGGTACAGAGCCGATTTTGAGCAAAATGCAGAGTTTCAATTAAATGAGTGTAGATCGGAAGCTAATTGCCCTAGAGAGATGAGTGATATACCGTTGTATGCGGAATGAACCAGAGATTCAGACTATATGAAATTTTTGCAAATTCGGTGTATATGTGGTGGGGGGGGGGGAGGGGGCTAACTCTCAAAATTCCAAAATTTCGGAAAAAAAATTTGGTTCCCCCACCCTCCTCCCAAGAAAAAAGTACATGACAGTGTCGACATGCACATGGAAATGATCGCTGACATGTAAGGAACACAAAAATATTTGCATTATCATCATATGATCAATGTAACTTGAGTTGTACCCCCAAAAGGAATGGTCGGCACGCCACTGATTCAAGCTTCAAAATGCAGCGGTACCTTGAAATGACTATAGCTCAGAAACTAAATGCCCTAGAGATATGAAAGATATACTGTTGTACGCAGAATGAATCACAGATTTAGACGATATATAATTTAGGCACATTCGGCGTATATATGGAGGGGGAAAGGGGGGAAATCCCCTGAAAATACTTTTTTTTAAAAAAATGGGGTTTTGCCCCCCGCCCCCGAAAAAAAAAGGATATGAAAAGTTCAAAATGCACATAGAAATTATCGCTGGCATGTAAGAAACAGAAAAATATTTGCATCATTGTCGTATGACCAATGTAACTTGAGTTGTACCCCCAAAAGGAATGGTCGGGACGCCACTGATTCAAGCTTCAAAATGCAATAGCTCAGAAACTAAATGCCCTAGAGATATGAAAGATATACTGTTGTACGCAGAATGAATCACACATTCAGACGATATATAATTTATGCACATTCGGCATACATATGGAGGGGGAAAGGGGGGGAAATCCCCTCAAAAATACTTTTCTTTAAAAAAATGGTGTTTCCCCC
Organism: Lepisma saccharinum; assembly: GCF_977018435.1. Lineage (NCBI taxonomy): Eukaryota > Metazoa > Arthropoda > Insecta > Zygentoma > Lepismatidae > Lepisma > Lepisma saccharinum. The sequence goes on along the minus strand of NC_139243.1, from coordinate 54,340,102 downwards.
ACCCCGAAAAAAAGTCAAAATGCACAAAATGCAAAATTAATGCAAATTTGGTGTATATATGGAGGGGGAAGGAAGAAAAACCCCAAAAATTATTTTAAAAAATTGTCACTTCACCCAAAAAATGTCCTCGCACTTGGGCACAAAACGACACCTACGCACAACATTCACGGACGAAAAGCTAGAACGTAGTGACAAATGAGTGCCTATTCTTGCAGCTGCTTGAAATTCTATTTTTAGACAATGCTGGGTAACCCCTGTTGCCACTTGTGGACACTTGTGCTAAAAAAAACAAAGGTTTCCTTCAGCGCACTTTGAAATTCCATTCTCACAACGCAGATTCAACAACCAGTCTTCACCCTCCCCCCTGCTTGCACCCTCACGGAAAACTTTCATTTTGACATCAGATACTGATAAACAAGCTTCCTTCGACTGCACTTAGCAGGAGGGAGTGAAAAGCATTGCTTTAGAACAACAAAGTCGGTCTTCCTTTGTCGGCAAAAAATTGACCTTGAAAAGAGACGCAAAAGAGAAGTCCTTCCCCCATTTTCATGAAGACAAAAAAAATGCAAAAAACCATTTCTGTTAAATACATGTGTTAGGAACAATATAAAAAAATAAAATCGAAATTCTAGCCAAAAATAGAAAAGTTATAACGTAAAAACTACGACATTGACACAGCGTCTCGATCGAGATGCTTGGTACCCCGAGGGTTACTTTTGGGTATCTCGTTCGAGATGCTTGGGCACCAAAAGGTTAAACCACCATGTATCGAACCCAGGACCCCTTAGTTTCAAGGCAACGACGTTATCACTGCACCAACAAGGAGTACCCGAACTTAAAATCGTGAAAATGGGTAGGTTTAAATTTTATTTTTATTCTCGTATATAGGCCTACATAATATTTCACAATATGGGCCTCTTATTTATGCAAATAAGAATGCAATTCTTGAAATCCTTTCCTTACTGACAGTGTACATTCCCATCTGTTATTTATGAGGTATATATTTTTAATCACAGTCACATCACTTCAACCCACCACCCCAAATGAGTTAAAAAAACAAAAAGACCCCCACCAGCATATTTTTGTCCATCCGAACACTATGATATGGTGCAATACCCCAGGTTCTTAACCCACTATACGCCACTGTTTGGACCACGTGTTCAGTTATATCAATTTTATGTTCTTTCTAGATAACATTGCAAAGGAGACATACCTGTTTCTGATATTCAGCTTCCCTCTCCTTCTCCTCTTGTAACAGAGCCATACGGAGCTTCCTCTGTTCCTTCAGCATCTGCTTTGCTTCTATCCTCTGCCTAATCTTCTCCTCTATTTCTCTCCTTGCGTACTCGGCTGCGATCGCCTTCTGTTCTTCTTCCAACAACTCCTGCATCAGTTCTTCCCTCTCGGCTCTCTTCCTCTGTGGACAAAATAAATTGAATGTTGATTATTACATCAATAAACTTTTCTCATACAAAAGTAAGTGCCCTACTCCAAACAACATATTCATTTTGAAGTGCAATATATTTAATTTTCTTTCCTGAGGAAAATTCCAGGATGATAGTGAAATTAAAATTGTGGGTGCGTCAGAACTGAGGCTACTTTGCACCCGCCATATTAAAAAAGGCCCTTACCATAGCTAAAATCAATACCTACGTATATCTGAGGACTGAAAGCTGAGGCTGTAAAGGGCCACATAAATGGAGATAACACAGGACAACACACAACCATACAGACGATTATCTTGGCCGTATGTCCAGACACCAGAGCATACAGGTACTAGGGTGTTCTACGAGGAAGTGAGGGTGACATTTGGAATCCATCTGTAAAGGTTACGCCCTGAAGATGAAATGAATCACATTTCAAAACATTAAGGAGACCTATGAGTAAGTTATTCAGAATATAATTCCAGAATATTATCTTCCATCACGAACTCCTCAAACTGATATCTTTAAATATATTGTAAAAGTGTCACATCATGAAGTTAACAGCAAATGCACCCACACACACATACAAACATATACTATAGTGCAGTGGTTCCCAGTGTGCGCTGCTGCACTCTGGGGCACCGTGGCTGGCTTACAGGGGCACTGCGAAATGTTCCAATGTTGTCACTGAAATGATATGATTGTTCCACATATGTGCTTATTTAGTACTTTTTACACACAAAATGTTTCTGAATTTGAAATACTTGTTTCTTTTTTAACTTCAAGCAAGCAACCTAACATCACTAACTAAGCATTGCAAGTGTTAGATAGGCCTACATTCTGACTTGGGCACCACAGACATGTCTTGAAACACTGAGGGTGCCGTGAAACTACAAGTTTTGGAACCTCTGCTATAGTGGATGAAAGAAAGGCAGGCCACACAGGATAACATGAAAAATGAGAAGGAAATAGGAAACAATCACCAGACACCTTCGAATGTACGTAAAGATGAGGAAAAATATGGGTATCTTGCCATTGTCGAAATGTGCGAGTGGTAGGGCATGTGTGGGAAATTTGGATAGTTGGGAATGGGAATGAGAGGGTGGCAATTTGATTTGAAATGTTACTGTGAGGCCTTATTTAGGCAAGGAGGTGTTAGGGAATGTGAGTAAAAGGTGGATGATTGTTACATAGAAGCAGTCATTAAGAGAGGCTATGTGACTGCTGGTATGGATAGTGAAAGTAAAGTCCAGACTTTAGGTGAAGGAGTGGTAATTGTTGATACTGAGGTTGAGGACTGCAGATATTTCATGCAGGTAAAAGGCACCCCCAGATATTGCAGGTGAGAATATATACAAGGTTTAAAGCATGGCAGGTTCCTTTTGGGTGGAGGCTAAATTTGCCTGTGGCAGTGTGAATCTGAGGATAGGGTAAAAGCCACCACAGATCTGGCAGATGAGAATGTATACGAGGATGAAACCTGCATCGAAACACCCCAGTAAACATCAGAATCTCAACGATCACCACCATCCACCCAAAAACTCTGATTTCACCATTACCACTCAACAGCCACAACATTAAATTCAATGGTTGTTCCAAGTAGCCCGTATCCAATTATTATCTGTCTTGGAAATGATAGGAAAGGCCCTACATGTAATTTATGCACACTGGCATATCCTCCCCCACCCCTGGACTCATATTTATGGTGAATAAGAGAGCAAGATTTCGGTACAAAAACTGGACACATTTCAGGAACAAAAGAGGTATATAAAATTATAAATACAGTAAAACCTCGTTAATCCAGACTAATGGGGGAGATAAGTTGACCGGAACAAAAGAGGTACAGTCGACTCGAGATTAACCGAGGCTCCGGGTTAACCGAGGGAGTGGTTGGAAAACATAGCGTTTCATAAGCCACCCCCGGTTTGTTTATGGAGTAGTCAAGTCACCATCCACACTGCAAGTGTTCGTTACATTGTCGGCGTATCCGATTGTTACGGTGGTGTTTAAGTCTGTGTAGGCCTATTCTAAGCGGAAAAATTAATCTTCTCATTTATGTTGTACTAGTAATAAATAATTGCTATACAGTTTTAAGTGTTGTTTCGTCATTTACGACCTATTAACACATTATCTCCGTATTATCCGAGTTTTTCCATATCCGAGGTAATCTCGGTCCTAATTAGCTCGGATAATCACAAGTCTACTGTATATAAAATTATAAATACAGTGAAACCTTGTTAATCCGGACTATTGGGGGGATAAGTTAATCAGTTTAATGAAAGCCCGGATTAACTGAAATAACCTAAAAGAACAGTAGAAAACGCATTAAAACTCCGTTTATAGCAACAAAATATGTTTATTATGGTGTATTTAAAGGGCATGAGCCTAAATACACTATACAGTACAGTAAAATGTAAAGCAATACTGTACATACATACGTATGCGAGACCCATACATTACGATGATGTGCCCAACGGACCTGGCTCTGCATCACTCGAAACACTTGCTGTGTTTTTTTTACAAACTTGTTGCTGAATGTTGTTCAACTTCAAAAATGTGTGTGTTGGCTTAAAGTACGGTGAGTCCGTTCTGAGAGTGTGACAGGCGGAAGGCAAATTGTAAGGCTATTTGAATTGGTGTCTTGTTATGGAAAAGTGTCACATTTGTACAGCCATGTATTATAGTGACTAGAGTTTTACGAGAATATGTCAATGCGGTTTCTTTCCAAAAGTCTGCAGAAAACAGAGCTCATCAGTGGTTGACTGCCTCTTCTTTGGGAAGTTCTCCCATGGACGTTGGATGTATGTATTCTAAGGCATTACGGAGCAATATGATGAATGTGATTGTTCACTTCGAGCCACATTTAAAACCTTGTATTCTGTTTTTTTTTTTTTTTTTTTTTTTTTTTTTTGCATGTACAGATTAACAAGGTTTTACTGTATAACCCTAAATTTTATTTATTATTTACAGCAGAATTAATAAATCTTCCATGGTTTGCATAACTCACAGGATAATTCAGACTTCAAAAAGTGTCATGTTGGTAAATAAACTCTAAATTTTGTATTTAACAGTTTATTTCGCATTTTGCAGTTAATTTCACACCATGTCTTGACAAAACAAGGTAGGAAAATGCACCTCACATGTTTCAAACACATAAATGAACATTATAGTGTGATATTTCACATTTCGTTTTTCCATCAAAAACAAAATATGCATCTCATCTTTGCTACAAGTAACAATGTTTATCTTTTACACATGCTAAAGTGTTGTCGCCTTGGCACATGAGCACATTGAGTTGGAGGATCCCAATCCAAATTAACCCAGATTTGAGTCCTTGCATGGACATGGGTGTTCACTATGAGTGCCACTTTATAAATTTCATCTAATCATCTTCATCTTCACAATTAGCCAAAAATGGTACAAAAGCAATGTAAAATAGGATTGATTGGCTGATTGATTTGGTTCATCTTACTTCACTTTTCCCCTACTTTTGGCTAATCGTGAAGATGAGGGTGAATGATGGATGATATGATCAAATTAATGAAGGGACACTCACAAAGAACAACAATGCCTGGGCTCGGATTCGAACCCGACACCACTGGCATAATAGCATGTGGTGCTAATTACTACACCACAGAGGCCGGCACAATGTAAAATTGGAAACATTAAAAAAAAAAGTAAAGTAAAGTGTTCCCCTGTGTTTAGCACCACGCCATGAAGGCATATAGGGGGTGTGGGGGTAATGTCCCACATTCAAAAGTATCATAATATTTCAAGAAACATAAATAATAAATCTGTTTCCTAAAAGCGAAAAAGTAGTCAATATTTGTATACTAGAAGTGATCAATGAGATTGAAGGTACTGGGAAAATTGAATCAAAGTATACTTTTTAAATTTTTACAGGAATGCAATTTAAAGATCAGGGGTGTATGCTGAGTCCAAGAAGTGCTTATCTCCTGTGCTCTTGAATTTATAATTACTAAGTGATACTTGCCTCTTGTGTGATAAGTTCTCTGGCTATTCTCTCCGTAACAGCAGCTTTCGCCTCTTCCTTCTTCCTTTTTTCTTCCATCCTAGCTAGGTGCCCACTCTCCTGGGCTTTCATATGCTCCAAGATACGCCTAGAAGTAAGCAGAATTTACAATTTACCTAAAGCAAACACTCTGCACAGTGGCAAATGAAACTGAACATACCAGTTTGTCCACATAACTACATGGATTTTAGGTTTTTAACCTATTATTTTCCTTTGCAGGTAAATATGAAATAACAAGTTATATAAGAGTTTCATTAAAAAACGAAACAACTGACGAAGTTTTATAATGCCTAAAATAACCTATTTTGCTTGTTAGAACCTATTTTAGGTTTATGTGCCTAAATTAAACCTTTTTTTTAGGTTTTACAGGATTTTTATATCTCACAGAGGTATTTACTAGGTTTGGTGGCGAAATAATTCCATGACTGGCCTGTTTGAATCATGTTTCCTGACGACTTCCCTCCCTCCAAGTATATGTTGTTCATCAAAGCTTTAATAAAACAAAATGTCTAAGGCACTGTTACCTGCAGACAGTGGCGGCGAAAGGGGACAGTTCCCCCTTACTTTTTACCCGTGCACCATAGACTCTTAATGCTAAGCCTTCCCTACTAAGATAAAGTAAACTGTCCTTGCCCCCCCCCCCTCCTTCCCATTCTCAGTTTTGCCACCCAATTGTCTCTACTGCCTGCACAGTCCCAAGTGCAAACTTCTGATCTGTGTGGCCTTGCTCACTCTCGTGTCAGTTTGGTCCTTTTTGGCATCCACGCCTTGGGAAGGAATGTTTCAGCATTCAAATTTGCACTACTGACTATGTTCCTGTTGAAAGATAATTTTCAGGATATGAAATGATCCTCACAGACAAGAGGTGGAGTTTGAGTGTGGATAACGCAAAAAGATTCATAGTGGTCAATAGGACCATGAAAAAATTCAAGTATAATTCCTGGTTTTCTAGGCAAACTTTCCAAAAATTCAAGGATACAAGCAGATGTTTTCACTATTCCAACCTTCCATATTACCGACTCTCACCCACCCTTGCACACACAAAAATATTAACAATGTAAAGGGTTTGTAAGATTCCAATGTACCAAAATATTTACCTAATCAACTTGAAGATATATTATTCTGCAAAACGACACTAACAAATCGAAGTACAGGTGTATCAATGTAAATTCACTATACTGTAAAAAGTAGCAAGACTTCTTGACCACAAGCATATCTATTGATTTTTTACTTTTTCTTGTATTTCCTGTCTAATAGATGATTGGGATAAATGAATACCTGGGCAACACTGGGTAATCAGCTAGTTTATTGTATAAAATAGTTCTGGTAGGTTGATATGATATAGTTGTAATGGAATACTTACATGTTTCAACATTCACTTTATCTTTATGTTCCCATTACAGTGCAAGTATTGCATTGCTTTAAAGTAGGAATGTGACGAAGCTGAAAATTAACCGATGCCGATGTACGCACGAGTTTTGGAAGCATTTCTGAAAGTAACTTCTTCTCTTATCACAAATCTGTCCAGCAACACTGAACACTGATGCAGCAGGCATACTCAGGTATTTTCTTACCACTTGCTTCAGGTTTGGGTACTCATTTATATTTTGAATTTCCAATACAACAGCGAATCCTGGTCACGTGGACTAGTTTTGAGGTAGGTTGATCCTCTGAATGAGAGTTTGCAATACTTTTATTACAAAAACTCTACAATGATGAAGAATCATAACCTAATTTTCAATAAATCTTACAAAACTAAAATATAAAACTTATTACTCCCTCTGTCCCATAATTATAGTCTGGTATGCCAAAATGGTAGTACAGGAATTACAGACGAAGAGGCAGTGAGGAGAGGCACAGTAGATCCATCTTCAAGATTGTGAAGAGGAACAACGTGAACTTATTGCAACGAGCAACAAATACCACCCAGTCGATTACCAAAAGGGGGCATTGGGTTGGAACACACCGGTGTGGCACTGTATGCAAACCGGTCTAGCAAGGCACGCTGCAAATCGTTAGTAGAGCACTCCTTCAGTGAGTACGTGTGAGAAGAACAGCCATGAACACACAACCCATGATAGGAAGCGACAGGGGTAGCAAGAACCTCACGGACAGTGAACGACAGGCAGTGTACGAGTTTCTGTTGGAAAACAGTATAGCTGGCATAGTGAAGAAAGGTGCCATGAAATGAGCATCCAAGGTGGGAACAACTACAGGATTCCCTATATGCAAAAAGCACACTTGAACCGCCGCAACGTCCTGCCATCTCTCTTGCCTCGGAACATTTATGACGAGGCTACAGCACCACTGCAGCACTAGATCTAGCTCGTTGATGGGATGACAACCTTCCTGGACCAACAATCTCTTTCGTCTTGATGTTTTATTTTATCGAACTTCTTGGTCACTTTGTATTGATCCTGGATTGATTACTTTTTATTTATGTTCTTTTGGATACTTGATCGGCCAATTTGTACTGATCCTTGAGTAATAAAGTTTTATGACTCATTCCCGTGTTTCATTTTCTTCTTCTGTATACACCAATGTCAAAGTTTGAATATCGGACAATTACTATGGGACAACAAACAAAGGTGTACCGGACAATAATTATGGGACAGAGGGAGTAGAAGGTAAGACTCTAGTATTTTCTGTACCGGTTTAAATATCGGATTTTTGCTGATGCCAATATGTCAATTTCTGCCGATTTTCATACATCTGTAATCGGCTTCGCACATTCTTAGTTTAAAGTGAATATCAACGCAGCCCAGAGGATTGGCATGTATGTAACCAGTGTTACGCAGGTAACAGCAAAATGTAAAGAATTAAAAAGTTGTTTAAAAAAAATAACAACATATTTAAATATGTTTACCAACAGTGTTGCAGACGAGAAGATATTGCAGACATTATTTCTCCAGCCGACAGAAGAGCAGAGAGAGGCAGTTCCACTACCCTGAAGAGGTGACGAGAGGAGAGGGTGCCAATGCAAGGGAAGAGTGGGGGAAGACTTTGGGACAGTGTGCTACAGTGTTATTCATATGCCTGATTAGGGGCCCAGTTACCGGTCAGGCCAGGGTTGTTACATTGGATTGGCAAAAAAGAGCTAAATTCCGCTTAAAATGTGGATAGTATTTCTGTTAAGCAACTAGAGGTAGACTGCAAAGCCAAGGCTGGCTTGAACTACAACTGAGACTGGTTGGATAATAGATGAAAAGATAGTTACTTGGTGCGGTTCGTGATTTGGACAAACCTTGCACTAAAGAACTAAGTTGGCAGTAGTACGTACAGCTGTTCCAGAAACTGACTGTTGCTGAAGGAGCGGAATTCTGTCATCTGCTCGCTGCACAAACGTTAAGCTGACCACCGAGAAATGTGTGGTTCTTCTTCTTCCCCTTGCAAAGAAAGAGAGATGAAGAATTGACAAGGCTCCACCACTAGTCATGAGATTTTCATGGTTACTATCTTGTGAGTGAGTGGTAGTTCTTTCTAGGAGTTTTGTGGCTAAGGAGATTGAAAAAAACGAAATGAACAAAAATCTAGATCGAAGGCATGTTTTTTTTTGTTTCATTTTTTTTGGGGGGGGGGGTTGAAGATGACAAGTCCAGCAGGCATAATTGTTGTATTGATGGCCGATAACACTTTTGAAGAAGTCACGCCACGCCACTGACGAAGCTTATCCTGAATGAATGAAATTTATCCAAAATGAAGGCACCTAATCATTCCTGCATTAAAAACAAGGTACAAATAACAGTGTTCAACATAGTACAAAAATAAAATGCCACAAAGCAGTATTGATGTGTCAGAAAAATCTCATCCCTGTCACCATGATAAAAAGTAAGCACACTCAATAAAACTCAGGAGGAGCTAGACTCTGGCTTCTGCACAAGCAGGTGCAACATGGCAGAGCTGTGGGTATTGACATTTTTTGTAACGCGAATCATTTTTTTGCAATCAGAAATCCTAATCTGTATTATTTTGGTAGTGAAAGGCCAAGAAAAATAAAATCGAAAACAAAAAAAACATCCAATTCTCAACACGGGAACATGAAACTTTAATTTTTTTTGTTTTTAGTCCACCTTATGCACAGATAGGCTAATCGGGACTGGACCTACAATTTAAACTGGGATCTGAACCACTATGTGCCTCCACCGGGTTTTGAACCTGGGACCCCTTGATTACAAGATGACGATGTTACCACTATGCCACGAAGGCATATAGGTGTGGAGTTAGGGCCCCCACACTTTCTTGATCACAGCCGAAGGTGGGGGTGATGTGATTAGCACCATGCCCCTCGCTGCCTTACCCCCTAAAGTTTCCTCCAGGTACCCACTTTGTACGATGCTGGGTGGGCACCAGAGCCAGTTGAACAGGTGGAAAAAATCCTGGTTCTCCCCCACTGGTGATCGAACTAAGGTCTCTCGCATGGTAGTCAGACACACTAACATTTGTCTTTTGATAATTAATAATCATCAAATTAAAAATAATAACCTCAAAGGGTAAAGTTTTATTTATTGTAACCTATTTATTGGTTTTTCACTATCAAAAAATTTATTGTAACCTATTTATTGGTTTTTCACTATCAAAAAATTTATTGTAACCTATTTATTGGTTTTTCACTATCAAAAAATAAAAAAGGATTCTGATGACTAGGGCTCGGAAGTTGAGGAAAAATCCTTTTCCTAGTGTCCAAATACGAGGCCCAACATAATATACAGTACTGTGCAAATTAATGCGGACAAAGAGAAAAATATACATTTTTTTTAGTTTTTACACTCTTTATGTGAGATAATCGAATAAATACGTAACAGATTTATACTAGTAGTATCAGCTAACTTTTTGATGCGTACTTGAGAATGTTTACAACAATTGCAAGGTTTGAAGCATTGTTGTTGGTGTTTCATTGTTGTCGTTGTGTAATGCCAATATTATTAACCAACAGACTTCTGTAGAAGCTTGGCTGTAGTAAACATGCTTTTGTTGGGCTCCGTGTTCCTACGAGTTTTCATTATGGATATAACACCCAGAAAATGTTCTAGAATTATTACACTGAGTGAGAACACATCCATGACTGTGCGGCAAATCGCTGAAGAGGCTGGTGTTGGGAAATGAGCGGTGTCAAAAATTATCAGAAACTACAGGGCAACTGGTAGTTTTTCTCCAAAGCGAAAAGGAAAGTGTGGTAGAAAACGCAAAACAACACCTAGAAGTGACACGTTACTGCTAAGAAACAGTAAAATTCACCCATACAAAACAAGTGTGGACCTGCAACGTGATTTGCTTTCTGCTGGGATCAGTATTGATGCATCAACTGTTCGACGTCGCTTACTTGAAGTAGGAAGAAAATCCAGGAAACCGGTTAAAAAGCAATTGTTGACAACTAAAATGAAGACGAAATGCCTAAAATGGGCTAAGAAATACCAGAAATGGACAGTCGCTGATTGGAGGAAGGTAATATTCTCAGATGAGTCTCACTTTGAAGTGCATGGCTACAAAGCATCTGTTGTGCGACGAAGTCCAGGTGAACCTTTACGACCTGAACATTGCATTCAGACAGTCAAACACTCACCCAAGCAAATGTTTTGGGGATTCTTTACTTGCAGTGGACCTGGAGGGCTCGTACCAGTGGATGGAATGATGAATTCCGCAAAATACATTGACATATTGAGGCGCAGAATTGTCCCACTCATTCAAAATCCCACTAACAACGGACAAGAAATTTTTCAGCATGACCTTGCTCCTTGTCACACATCAAAGTCTGTACGTAAATTTGCTTCTGACAACAATTTAACGATTCTAGATTGGCCAGGGAATTCACCGGATATGAACCCCATAGAAAACTTATGGGGTATTGTGAAGAAACGTGTTGCAAAAATGGACTGTTCAACGAAGCAAAAGGTCATTACCAATGTGATTCATGTGTGGTTTCATGACAGTGATATCAAAGTTATGTGTTCAAATTTGGTTGAATCAATGCCAAACCGCATCAAGCAGCTAATAGCAGCCAAAGGAGAACATATTTCATATTAGTGTAAGTGTACGTTATGTACATAAAATGGAAAAAATATATATTTTTTCTCTTTGTCCGCATTAATTTGCACAGTACTGTATGTTTATTTTGGGTCATTGTAGGCCAGAAAAAGGTGGGTTTTATTTGTCCTTTTTTAACCTTTTTTTAGGTCTTAACAGCTTTTTTTTTCAACTTTGCCTTTTTTTAGGATTTAACAGCTTTTTTTTGCAACTTCACCTTCTTTCGACTACGTTTTTACTGCACATTCTCAATTTGAATCATTATCAGTTCATCACCTCTTAAACATCCTTTCTGTAGTAAAGAAATAAAAAAAAAGAGAGAAATAAATATATTTTAACTGATCCCTGAAACGAGAGAAAAACGTTTTTGGAAGACTGAAGCAGGTACGGTACACGGTCCTTTAACCGTAACTTGTGTGGAAGGTCGTGCTGTAAGTGGCAACTTTATCTTATTTTGAAGCTTTCAGCACGGTGTATACGACCAGACAGCACGCGCTTGAAAAGATCTGGAGGTGCCGCGCAGAGGGAGGGGGTGGGGAGGTTAAAATGAAGTTATTAATTAATTTGGATCACATTTATACTTCCTTTTTTCAGTTTTTAGGTCCTTTTTTTTGATATTTTTAGGTCTTTTTATAGGTCTTTTTTTTTGGCAATTTATAGGTCTTCAACTTCCGAGCCCTACTGATGACAAAACAACAGCATCGCCTGCAATGCTGTTTTTTGACAAAATATTTATGGTCAAATATCATGTACTGTGTCACATTTAACAAAAATAAAAGAAAACTACTGAAAAATTCATACCTATTCTCCTCTGCTAGCCTCTCCTCTTCTTTCTGCTTCCATATCTCTCTTGCTTGGTGGAACAATTCTATTTCCTCCTTGGTCTTCTGTTGCTTTCTCATCCTCTCTTCTTCCTCCCTGAAAAGTAATGGAAGCGATTAAATAAACTTTACTGTTGAAAGAAACGTTCAATTACTTACGAAATGCAATGGTAAAAAAGCAACTTCTTATGAAAATAAAAAAAATATCATTTTATACACTGGCTTACTGTTCTACATAGTGTAGATGGTTAGAACATTTGCTTCCTGGTGTACTTAACATTTGGTATCCTCAATCTCCTGGAATGTTCAGGCGTGAACAGGAGAATTCCACAGGAAACGGAGATTACAAAGTACAGCGGAACTGGCTGCTATATAAGCAAAGGGTGCCGCATCGTTGCGAGTACCAACCAGTGCCGCCACCAGGAAGCAGAGGTAAGTGCTGGCGCATCCCTCAGCCACATATCTTTCTCCTCCTATTATTCATTGTTCAATCCTAGTAAACAGTTAAAATCATCTACCTTCTTTTATTACCAAAAGTGTTCTAACTTATCATGGCTAACTAGGCAATTTAAGATATGTATGTTGTGGCGCTTCAGTAGTGCAGGAATGCGTGCAAATGGGAACCCTAATGATGCACACCCAAAGGACCACATACGCAAAAAGTCCCTTTCGTCATGAACATCTGAAAGGGGGAGCAAGGGGGACCATGCCACCCCCTGGAAAATGAAGGTAAAAAGGTAAAGTGCTCCCCTGTGCATAGCACCACACCATGAAGGCGTACAGGGGTGTGGGGGTAACGCCCCACACTTTCTTGATCCGCACGTGGTTGGGGTGATGTGATCAGCATCACGCCCCTGACTGCCTTTAGCCCCCAGGGTTTCCCCCAGGTACCCATCTTATTCGACGCTGGGTTGGCGCCAGGGCCGCTTCCGGATTTGAACTGGCCGGGGATCGAACCCGGGTCCTTTAGCATGGTAGTCGGACGCGTTACCGACTGAGCCACCGCAGCCTGGAAAATGAAGGTCCATCTAAAAAATTTATGTATATATTTCACATATAATTTCATTTCAGTCATTGTAATTTATATTAATTATTATAAGGGCGTTGAAGGAACATGATAATGTCAGACCGAAACAGTGTTTTTTGAGCGGACATCACTATTATGGGAGAAAAATGCCCCCTTTCTCCCTCTGAAGAAAATTACCTTGCTTGCCCCTCTCTGGAATAAATTCTGCAGACGTCTATGCCTAAGGTTGAAGATGATAACGAAAGGTAGACAGACACACAAAATTATGGGTCCCAATATGGATAAGAACTGTATAATATTACATAATACTTTTAATGTAATAGAAAACAATGCCCCAAAAGTACACCATGCGGTTAACAACCTGTAAATATTCAACCAACGTAAACTAGTTCCAATCTGTTAAACATTAAGAGACTCTGGTATATTTAAGTTAAGGTTTGATCCACAGTGTAGCACTCTGTGGGTCATGCACAACGATTTTTAGCGATGCAATGCATCAACAATCTTATTTGTAGTAGATGCAAAATCTTTCAATAAAGCACACATTTATTATTCACTAAGTTTGTGCTTGCTCATTGTTTCATTTTGTTTAATGTATGTGACAATGCTCCATATTTTCACTCCACTGAAACTGTCTGAACACTACCATTTACATGACTCACATTACGACTCACGCAGGGTAAATTTTTACCATCAAATTTGTCAATATGAATAAGCTTTATTGAAAAATATGCACTGCTACTTGTTAAGACATGTTCATCTTCTGACATGATATCATCCTGATCACTTTACATAGAGTCAGAGTCTCGACAACTATATTTTCCATGCTCCTTCTCTGATGAAGATGTATCTCCACCAACAAATTCATCGACTGAAGCTTCAAGACCAGCCTCAATTTCTTGATCAATCTATCTTCTTCATGTTCATTTTAACATTCGGAATAAATCGAAAACTATAATTACTGTTAGTAGACAGGCACATGCAGGGTAAAAACTATCTATGCATAACAACAATGCCATTAAACTACTGTTACTGCTGAACTAATTGTTGGGAGGGAAATCAGGGTGACTACAATTTTTCTAGGACAAAATTCCCTGACTTTTCCAGGTTTCCCCGATCAAGTGTTTATGGCAATTCACGTATTTAAACTAGAGCTGAGCCGATACCACCATTTGCCGATACTGATACCATGACCGATACCCACTGATACTTGTATATTTCCAGTATAAAATAAGAAGGCTAGTTACCGAGTCATACTAACTAGACACATCACTAGGCACATATTTAGAAATATATAATTTGGGGAGCCAGTCACAGCCAAGTGTCTCAGAAATAATAAAAAAAATGTTTCTATTTAATATGTTAATACAATTATTTGTAATAATATGAAAATTAATTAATTAGTACTTAATTTCTCTGATGTGTATGGAGTATTGTTGTATGTAACCACAGACGAAGAAATGGAGGAAAGACAACGTTAATACTATTTTGTTCTTTCTATCTTGACTAAAAAATATTGTTATTACATAAATAGTAAAAAAGATGCTATAAAATCAGAGATAAAACAGCAAATATTCATCATCTAGCTTATGTGTAGTTAAGACCGCTAAAATGTGTGTAAAAACAACAGTAATGACATCGAAATTTATGTCAAAGAAGTAAAAAATTGGATATTTATTGAATAACAAAAATAATGATGGTACGTACATTTGATGAAAAGTAAAGTTTGTGATAAATATTTTATGTACATTATTGTAAGTACATACATATTTAGAGGGGCCTCTCCGATGGTGTCGCCTTGTAATCAATAGAGCGTGGGTTCGATACTCAGTGGAGGCACATAGTGGTTTGGGTCCCACTTTAAGTCCCAATTGGCTTATCTTTCTTAGTACTGTCATTCAAAGCCGTATGTTCCAAATCTAATCTAGGCGGAAATTATTGATTGACTGATTGATTTGCTTTATTTTACTTCGCTTCTTGTGTCTCTTCTGACTAATTTTGCAAAGATGGGGATGAGTGATGATGTGATGAAATTGATGAATGGACACATCCATGCCTAGGTTGGGATTCGAACCCTGGCATCGTAGCACGATGTGCTAACCACTTCGCCACGGGGGCCGGCTTTCGGCAGAAATAAATAGCCATCATTGGCTGATACCGGCAGCCACACGAAAGACAGAAGTGAAGAGGATAAGTATAAATTGCTGATTTCCCTTCGCTCTTGAACGTAGATAAAACAAAGCTAATTTCACAGTGACCATTCATCCCTCTTTTCCAAGAACTCTGCAACTACCTGACCCGGCTTTAGAGTGGTGGGGGGTTAAAAACATCCACCTATCTTACCACCACGAGCTTCAAGCAAGTATTGGCAATGCATTTCCCAGAGTGTTAACTAAGCAGATACATGCCTTCATGGTCACGCTTGGGTTCAGCTTTCACTTACACATGTCTTTGATCTTGCCATCTGCTTCTCAGGAGGGTGGGAGTTTATAATCCAGTGTTTCTAGGAAAATCTATGGAACTTCCTGTGCTGGTCTCCCAATCTGTCACAAGGAAGTGTGAACGAACTTTTAAAAAGGACAAATGTTGAGACGAGCTGTTGCCTTTGCCTGCATTTCTAGCCACTGAAAATCTTTGGTATCGGTAAGAGAAAATCAAACGATACTCACCGATGCAGATACCACCGGTATCGCTCGATACCGATCTTTATATACTGTAATCAAACTGTCCTCAAGACGTGCAGAATGGTTCAGATTCCACTTTGAGCTGCATATGTATCCAGTTGCGATCAGCCCAACAGCATGAAGTGAACAATACAAGCTTTGTCAAACTTATGCATTTTTAAACGTCACAATAAATTATCAGGATTTTCGAAAGGGTGAATCGGGTTACGTATAATTTCGGCCCTCACTTTGCCATCTTTTCCTGCCTTTGTTGTTTCTTTTTTTTTCTCTTTTTTTAGAAATACTGGCTTATGATCCCCACCACCCCCTTTTGGGCATGCCACTGATTGTTATTTACATCCATGTTAATTTAAGATTTATTATTGGATTAGGAAGTCTTGCAGAGGGCAAACACCCCTTCCACCAATAGTTTCCCTGCAAATAACGTGCTTCTTTTTTTTTCCCCCCCTTGTCTTCCCGTCAACGTTTAATATTGCGTGATTTATTTTCAGCACGTGAATGGTTCCGAAGAAAAGCGGCGATTATATTATTCTTAGCATCATGTGCATTTCCTTCCTGCACTGCTCTGTGTTCTCAAGGTGTATATCAGAAGGCAGAACAAGGGGGAAAAAAATTGCTTTTCTTTTACTAACTCCTCGCTTTGTGTCATACTCATGTTTCGTAATCGTCAAAACAAAACAACATTCAGAGAGGAGATTCAAAACAATGCTGTTTTCTTCCCTTCAGAGTAGATGAGTCATACCTCTGATGAAACATTTGGTGCAGGTTGCCAGCTGCCCATTGCTCGCAGACAACCTCTCCCACCGGTTTGTATTGGAAGGGAGGGGGAGACCTAACAAACAGGTGGTGGGTGTGCTTATTCTCCGCCAAGTTGCAGGAAGAAAGAAGGGTACTACTTTACTATAGGGGTGACACCTATACATAATTTATTTCACACTTTTATACATTGCTAACATACTATTCTGGAATGCGGAACATTTCTTTAGGGGAAATAATGAATTTCTAATGAACATAATTTCTTACATTTACGAGTACTTACTGTTACTCGTTATTTCGATTCTGTAACACACATTATGGCGATAGTGTGCTGGTTCATCACGCGTTGTGAGTGTTTTTTGTCGATTTATGCAGTGTTGCAAACTTCTTCACCGGAAAATACCTACTTTCGTGCCCGGATTTGAAATTATGCTAATACCTCACAAACCATTGACGTTAGCCCCAAAAACCTTTTTCCATAAGGTTAGGTTAGGTTAGGCAAGCATAATTAAATTTTTTAAAAAAAAATTAAAAATACTCAACACGTCATGTTATAGTGAAAACACTGAGATTTTGAAACACTGACTACAGGGTTTACGTCATCTAACACACGGAACATTGTGCTCTCGTGCAGAAAGCAAATGGCGGCAGCAGATACAGCATGTCGAACAGAGATTTTAGCAGAAAACAACATGCATTTGCATTAAAATGGATCAAAACTACATTCACAAACTTCCACAACACTACAGAAAATGATTTGCGTAAGTACTTTCTCCTGTAAAAAGTAAGAAATCCGTCACCCTTATAGTAAAGTGTTACCAAAAGAAGGAAGGAAGGAGGGGGAGGGGAGAAGGATCACTGCTTGAAGCTCTGCCATGTTGTCATGTCAAAGCTTCAGACATATGAGCAAGATTTCTGATGCAGGGCATTAAAGAATCATAAAAAGGGCTGAATCCTTCAATTATTGCATAGCTCTGCACAGCGCATGAGGAATGATGGGGGAAGATGGGCGTCTTCTATTTTTCACTTCCAGTACGCTATGTTCGTTGAATGCGTGTATTCAGGTTGAAGAGCAACTGCGTAATTTTAGATGCCAGAGGAAAGCCTCTTAGCCTTTATGTTAATTGGTTAAGATGTCTTGTGTAAGGGTGCTCACTTCCACACGAGCAAGAAAATCGAGGCAGAAATACTTGGCAGGTTTCAGTAATTACAAGACTAGTGATTTGGGATGGAAGATATTGGAAATTTGATATCACGATATATCGTCATAAAAATATTGTCACAGACGATAAGATACTATATTTTTTCCATATTGTGATATCAGTGATATATTGTCTCCACGATATATATCGCCAAATATTATGATGATATATTGCTAAAATATTGTGATGATATATTGCCAACACGATATATATCACCAAATATGATGATATATCGCCGACATGGTATATATCACCAAACATCGTGACGATATATCACAGACACCATATATATCGCTAAAATATCATGACGATATATTGCCAACACAATATATATCGCCGACATGACATATATTGCTGAAATATCGTGATGATATATCACCAACACTATATATATTGCCAAAATATCGTGACAATATATCGTCTAGTTCAGTGTTCCGCAACCTTTTTTTACTCACGGCACACCCCAGACGGGCCTAGACTCAACACGGCACACCAAAATGTCTGTCCCCTCAAAATCATATGAATCTTAATATAATTACGAAATATTACGTCGTTATGTAATCAATTATTATTATTATGTTGATGTTGTTGTTATTATTATAAAACATGAATAGACTTATGCATTTATTAAAAATTTATTAACTTTAATTCACTGTAGAAAATACACATTTCTAATACGAATTTTAAAGTAAATAACTCTACACATACCTTCAATGTGATACCATAGAAAACTATTCTATGGTGATACTTGAGCCTGCTTAGCTGCGCACAGACGGCTAATTCGTGACGGAATCGTTGACAAAGCAAGCCTCATTTCTTCATCGATGGATTTGAGTCTCTCTCTCTCTTTTGTGTTTTAATTGCAGTCAACGTCGAGAAGCCCAGTTCACACAAATAAGTAGTTGAAAATGGTAATAACACATTAACTGCCATCTCGGAGATAGCCGGGTATTCACTACGTATTGACAACCAAAATGCATCCAAAGGCACTTCGAAAAATTTTAATTTCAAAGTTCTGTCTGCTTTCAAATCTGCCAGTTCCTCTTGTAAGCGTAAATTTTCCGGAAGATATTTCGAATCCATACTGAATTGATCACGAACCCAGTCAAAATCTTCAACGCTCTCTCCAAAACATTTTTTGAAAGTCTGCTGCAAGAGTACTAAAGGTTCTTTAATTAAGTCCATCAACACCTTGTTATCGTCAGCAAGGGGCCATATAGTTTGGAACATCTCACACGATCCATTTTCAATTGTCTGTATCTACAAGTTCAACGTATTAATAAATCCTTGAATCTTATCCATACTAGTCAGAATATTTTCATTTCTACCTTGCATTTTTCTGTTTAGTTCATTCAAGTGTACGAAAATATCGGAAAGATGTGCCAACTTAGATATCTATTCATCATCTGCAAATAAATCCGCATACTCATGCCCCTCAATAGTAAAAAATGAAAGTACCTCCTCTTTAAGTTCAAACATTCGCGTTAACACTTTACCTCGAGATAACCATCGTACTTCTGTATGCAGCAGAAGTGTAGTGTGCTCTGATCCCATTTCTTGACACAAAACGTTAAAAAGCCGCATATTTAGGGGCCGCGATTTGATGAACTTCACGACTTTTACTACTTCATCCATCACAATTTTCAGAGGAGATGGAAAAGACTTAGCAACAATGGCTTCGCGGTGAATGAGACAATGGTCGGTTCGTAAGTTAGGATTTACTTCGCGTACTTTACCCACGAATCCTTTCATTCGGCCTGTCATATAAGCCGTACAAACACTAACGCAGTACTCCCATGTTAATTCATTACAGACCACATATTCATTAGTCGTACGAAATATTTCTTCACCGGTTGCTCGCTCGGGTAGTTCTTTGCAAAAAAAAAAAAAAAAGAAAAAAAAGAAGTAAAGAAATTACTTGCAATTACGTCCCCATCAACATACCTTAGGTAGGAAAGAAGTTGTGCGTGACCGCCAATATCGGTGGACTCGTCGATCTGAAGTGAGAACTTTCGACTGCTCTTTATTTTCTCCTTCATAATGTCTTCGATGTCACTGGACATGTCACTAACTCGGCGGCTGATTGTGTCAGCAGAGAGAGGAATTTTTGAAATTTCAGTAGCAGCTTCTGAACCCATAATATTTTTTTACAATTTCTTTACACGCGGGCATTAACAACGTTTCTGCTATTGTGTGTGGTTTTTTGGCCTTTACGATAAGTTCGGCTACCTTATAGCTAGCTTCCTGTACTTTATGTGAAACACGTACCGACGTAGTCATGAGCGTCACTTGTTTTTTTATTTTGTTCCAACAACCGACGAAAATAATTCACATATTTACTTAACATAGAGGAATGTTTTGTTGATAAATGTCGTTTTAATTTACTGGGAACCATCCATAGCAGCATTACTGAGTTTTTCACCACACACAACACACTCAGGGATTGGGCATGTTTTGTCACCACACCAAAAAAAACCGTAAGATAATTAGCTATCACTATATTGCCGGTAAACTACTTTGTTTCTTTTTGTCGGGCTCGATGGTTTCACTACTTACACTCGAGGATGGACCACTCCGTACAAGGAACTTATCCATATCGAAAAAATAACATTGTAAGACTGGTGTAGCAATCCAATATTCGCACTACTGCAGAGCACAGCTGTGTTAGAACTGAACTGAAATACTGTAATTATTGTCTGACAATGTGTGGGTCCTTCGGCGAAGGAAAAGAGCAATGAAGTTTAAGAAGCGCCGACAAACAGGCACAAAACAGCCAGCCGTACACAAAAGATGCAGTGTTACAAACAAAGAACTCGCTTGAACAGCTCTATTGTATGATTGGTGTGGGCTTTCTTTGCGGTGAACACAAAGCTTGCCGCCTGTAACCCATCAAACCGGCCCAATATTACAGGCGAGAATATATATAAGATGAGCAAACTATAACAATATTGAGTAAATAAATTACATTTAATTTCTATGAAAATATAACAGTTATCAGAAAGAATAAACAAGCACCTTCTTACTTAAAATCGACAATTAATTTCTTACAATATTACAATAGTAGGTAAAAGTTCGCGTCACACCATCCCCCGTGTGACGGCACACTAGTGTGCCGCGGCACACCGGTTGCGGAACACTGGTCTAGTTGATATCGCCTGGACAATATTTTTTTAATATCGCGATATATCGTCTTGATGATATATCGCCCAACACTTCTAGTGATGATACCATAGGGGGCATGAGAAAGCAACCCCTCCTGCAAATGAGAAAAAGGTGAAGGTAAAGTTCCCCAAGCACTTTCCACCATGCATATATATATATATGGGGCGATGTGGGAGATGGTGTGATCAGCACCATGCTCCAGCCACCTTTACTCCACATATTATTTTGGGGGGCAATTTGAAGGTGACATGATCAGCACCATGCCTTGGCCGCCCCTTGCTCTTTTGGCCCAAATACGCATTTTAATGACATTTACGTAGATGTACATTAAATTCGGCTGCTCTCAGAAAAAATTGCCGCACCCCTTGTTTATTCACTCATTTTTCCTGGCACCATCACTGTTTTAACATACGAGTCACGCAATATGCATAGAGAAAACATTCTCTGACTCACGTAGAAGAATCATTTATCCCAACCTCGCTTCCCCCCTCTCCCCACACAATTGATTTGACATGAATATTTTTCCGTCAGTGAGTAAAATATCGCCCTATCTGCCCATAGAAAAAAAATGATCACTTTAGCTTGTGAGTTTTCAGTTTCATTCTGATAACCAGATGATATAGCGTTCGTGGAAAAACTTACGGTTAAAAATAATCAAAGTACATCCAATCATATTTCCTTAGGAATCTAAATGAATTTCCATTGAAGAAAAAGTGCAGTTGTTATCCAGTATGGCAAATCCTTATTTTTTTCCATTTTCAACGTTGCAAACAAGAAGAAAGGAAAAGTTTTTACAAAACAAGTCCCCCCTCAGTCACACACATTGTGTTAAAACTCTAGGGAAGGCAGCTTTTAGAGAGAATCAGTTTGGCAACAGTGCGCTTGTTATCTGAACCTGCGGCAGAAGGATCGCACATTTCATCTTCACGGGGAATGCAAGAAGTACAGTTTTCCCTTCCTGTCCCTCAAGGGAGGTATGACAAATGCAAGTTGTACCCTGCCTCTTTCTTCTTCTTTGAAAAAAAGTTACCCTGTGTGTGGCTGTAAGGGTTAAGTATGCAGACACTTACCTTTGATCTTCTTCTTGGATTTTTTTGACTATCGCGTCTATCACAAGCTTATCCCTCAGGAATTCCTGGTACGCCTGTTCCTTCTTCATCTCCAGCTCCCACAGCTGCCGGTCAAGGTCGTCTTTGTACCTCAACTTCCTGATCAATTCCTCCTCCTCCTCTTGGCGTGCAAATTCATCCTCCTTCTCCCACATTGATTTCTGCATCTCGTTTGCCAGCCGTTCTTGAACCTTCAATGAAAATGCGCTACAATGTATCGTTACAAACTAATCTCTTTAATTAAAATTGGGGATGGCCCTGTCAATAACTATACTCTGTCCCAGGAATCTGTGGAGCAATGGCAGACAGCAGCAGAGAAGGGGGAAATTGAGAGGGCAGAGCGAACCAGTACAGGCTGCTGCAAAGGCTGGTAACTGCAGTCATTTTCCCCTATCCATGCAATCCCGTTCCCTCTCATGTGTTAATTGGTGGTCACTACTTGCGCAGACACTTGTTTTCATTCGCTTGCTCCAGATACACCCAGGAAAAATTCCTGACTTTTCCAGACCAAGAAACAAAATCATCAACAACAAATTATTATTAGATTATGTCTGGAAGAAGGCCACTGTATTTTAGCTAAACACGCACACATAGAATCGCACTCAATCCAGTTTTAGAATATCAACTTCACATGTAAAGGCAATTGTGACAATACGGAAACTTTCAGATTAGTATCAATGGCTTGCATCTTTAGTATGCAATAATAGTGGTCTCCCTTCAATATACTTACTATTATATGTCCAATGTGATGACATGGTTTTCGTAAGGCATAACATAACATTTGGTAGCCACGGTAGTTCAGTCAATAGGGCATCTGACTACCATGCGAGAGACCCGGGTTCGATCCCCTGCAGGAGAGAACCGGGACTTTTCCAACCTGTTCAAGCGGTTCCGGCACCCACTGAGCATCATATAAAGTGGGTACCTGGAGGAAACTCTGGGGGGTAAAGGCAGCCAGGGGTGTGGTGCTGATCACATCACCCCCAGCTCGACCGAGATCAAGAAAGTGCGCTAACCCCACACCCCTTCATGGCATGGTGCAAAGCACAGGAGAGCACTTTACTTTTTACATTTTATAGGGAAACTCAACAGTAACTGGCTGTTTGGTAGGGGCAGCAGCGGCGTCAGGATTAACCATGCAGGGGGTACTGAGGGGGTGCAGAATGAAATTTAGGGGGTGCGATGTTGAAAATATAGCAAAAATGAAATATGCATGTATGCTTTAGCCAGTACATCAAATACCAATCAACATTTAGTAGGCTTCTATGAAAATATGCCAATGTCTTGAATGAGTGTGCTTGGTTGCTTTGACCACAACATTTACACTGAAGTAAATGCAGCTTCCCTTTCAGATAAGTATCAATGGCTTGCATCTTTAGTATGCAATAATAGTGTTCTCTCTTCAATACTTAATATTATACGCTCAATGTGATGGCATGGTGTTTATAAGGCATAAAATAAATGACACTATTTGGTAACTAAACAAATAAACAAAAAAAAGTAGCATTTACTAAGGTTGGTAAATTTGAACAAATTCTTTGGTAACTACAATATTAGCACAAGTGCTTCATTACTAAAGAGCATTTAGTACTGGTGAATTTGTTTAATCAAACGTTTGGTTGCCAGAAACAATTTTTGGTTATTCCTAACTTTTTCCCCTGTGAAGAGTTGACACTATTTTCGACTGAAAACAGGTTTTTGAAAAAGGGATGGGGAATAAAAGTTAAGGGGCACACAAGCTTCCCTTCGCACCACCCTGGTGCCATATTTGAATAGGGGAGGGAGGGAAGCAAGTATAACTTTAATGTGACACTTGTCACGAACTGACTAACAATTATCAAAGAATTATATTCATGTTACGGACTTTAGATGTGGTAAGATATCAACACACGTGAAATGGGCCACTGTCACCATCCTCATCACCAAAATTAACTGAATACAACAAACAGGTATGTGAATGCTTAAGCACGATTTGTGTGTATATTAATAAAGAATTATATTTTCTAAAAATGCATAACAATTATTGTGCAAGCAGCTCCCCAAAAAAATTGCAACGAGAAAGTGCAAAATACCAATAACAACTTATTGTACAGGGTGGCTCAAAAAGTCACTTAACACCCTCGGTACAAGGCCACTGCAGCATGCAAGATGGAAATGGTGATGACCAAAATCGTTATCAGGCCAAGGGGGAACCACATTGATGCCACCCGTGCAGTCAGCGGCCATCTTGATGTCCGCCATCTTGAATTCAACTTCAGAATTTTAAATGGGAAGGGGGTGATATGATATATCAAATCAGGCTAGAATTTCACAAGAAGGTTTTTTCGACGCATCTTTAACCAGTAAAAAGTTATGACTGAATTCTTGTATCAATTTGCTCCTTTTCGAGGTGTTAGAAAAATGCCTTAAAATTTGTTTAGCGCATCGGTAATGCATCGAGATCAAAGTGATGTCTAGGGAGAGAAGTTCACATGCCATTGCACAAGATTTTAATTGGATACATCCACGAAGAGCTGCGCATTATGAATGGTTGTCGTGAACAATTTACAGTTTGATGCTTCCATTGAATTAAAAGTCCTTCACAGTGACAAGGCTAATGTTTATGTTCATAAGGAAGTTCATAAACAGAATATGCGACCCTTGTCATCTGATAACTAACTTTGGACAGAAACTGCTTCACAACGTTTCCATAGTGTTCTGGTGTTCCTCCCTATTGAAAAAACTCTGTAAAAAGTACCTTCTTCCATAAACAAGGATGAAAAAACCTGTTTATTTAACAAATCCAAGTAGCTTTAAGCATTTAAGGTTCCGTTGATGGAAAATTGACTAACCAATCGTGTTCCACACAACACGCCACACCATTAACTTACCAGCACTAACCATTCAGCTTTGATCTGTCGAAAATGGGTTACCAGATAAAAAGCATCGAATATTCTGTTTATGAACTTCCTTATGAACATAAACGTTAGCCTTGTCACTGTGAAGGACTTTCAATTTAATGGAAGCATCACACTGTAATTGTTCGCGACAACCATTCATAATGTGCAGCTCTTCATGGATGTATCCGATTAAAATCTTGTGCAATGGCATGCAAACTTCTCTCCCTAGACATCACTTTGATCTCGATGCATTACCGATGCGCTAAACAAATTTTAAGGCATTTTTCTAACACCTCGAAAAGGAGCAAATTGGTACAAGAATTCAGTCATAACTTTTTACTGGTTAAGATACGTCGAAAAAACCTTCACCATTGCATTTCTTGTGAAATTCTAGCCCGATTTGATAAATCACCCCCTTCCCTTTTGAAATTCTGAAGTTGAATTCAAGATGGCGGACATTAAAATGGCCGCCGACAGTGCAGGTAGCATCAATGTGGTTCCCCCTTGGCCTGGCAAGGATTGATCATCACCATTTCCACGTTGCACGCTGCAGTGGCCTTGTACCGAGGGTGTTAAGTGACTTTGTGAGCCACCCTGTAGTACATTTTCACATAATGCAAAGTTAAAAAATGAGGCCATTTCCCACAAGTATTTAATATAAAATGTCTAACCACTGGTAATACTCATCATATCAAACTAAAGTAGAGTTTGTCCACAACAAATTTAAAAGGTATTTCTTGCCTATTTTTCTTTTATGTTCCAAACATACTCTCATTGAACTCCTACAAAAATACTGTATATTTCTGAATACAAGATGAGGTTTTTTGCTGCAATTTTGTGCAGAAGTGTGGGGTCGTCTTGCTTTCACGGCATATGATGTGGAGTTTTTCATTTCTTTACTGAACAGAACCACAAGCTTCCATTAAACTCTAACTCTACCCTCTGCCACGCCTACCGCTTTAGACTTGAACGTTCACATGCGCTTTGAGCACTGTTGTGGCGAAATTTTTTTTTTTATCAATTGTTGTGAGACGTTGTAGATTCCACTTTTAAACTTCTGTAAGTTTTGAAAATAGTTTTTCTGTAATCCCTTGTTGAAAAATGAGGGGGGGGGGGGTCGTCTTGCATTCAGAGATATACGGTATATCAAATTTTCCAGAAATATGTGACATTTCCATGATTTTTCCAGAAAAAAAGAAATTTCCTGACTTTCTCCAGATTTCCACACTGGTAGATAGCCTGATTTCTTAATGGTATGCACTGCAATTCATTTTGAATTAATTTGCTTTATTTTGCTTCGCTTTTGCGCCACTTTTGGCTAATTGCGAAGATGGGGATGAGTTAAAATTGATGAACGGACACTCTCAAGCATCCATGGCCAGGCCGGGATTAAAACCCAAGACCTCTGGCATTGTAGCACGATGTGATAACTACTCTGCCACTCATCTTTTTTTTTTTTCTTTCTTTGGTACCACGTGGCCACAATTAAAGTTGCCCGTTCAATGCAACAGATTGGGGTGAAATTTGGAATAGAGGATATGGAAACCACGTGGAAGGAAATGCTGCTGAAAAAAAATAGTTCAAAATCTCACCACCTAATGACACCTATACAAACTACTCGCTACTATTTTCAACTATCCCAAATCTGTTTGTGACCTATTTATTGACTTCCCCTCATATTTATTTACTTATCTCAATGCTAAACCTTTAAAACTTTTGATTACCGAGCCCATTTTGCAAGTAAGCCCCCGGTGACAGGGCCGATTTTTAGCAAAATGCAGAGTTTAATTTAGGAAACTGTAGATTGGAGGCTAACTGCCTTAGACCGATGAATCAAGTACCGATATACGCGGAATGAACTATGGATTCGGAATATATACAATTTATGCACATTGAGTGTATTTATGGATGCAGGGAGAGGGGAGGAGCCAGAAAATTACAATATTTCTGAAGAAAAATTGCCCCCCCCCCCTCCCTGGACAACAAAGTACAGGACATTGACAAAATACAAATGGAAATGATTGCATGCCATGTTTGGAACAAGAAAATAATTGCACTATTATCATATGAGCAATACAACATGACTTGTAACCCCGAAACGACATGTCTGTATGGCACTGACTCAAGCAAATTTCAGTGAAATGCAGAGTTACCTTGAAACGACTGTATATTGGAGGCTAACTGCCCTAGACGGATGAATCAAGTACCGTTAACATGGAATGAACCATAGATTCGGACTATATACAATTTATGCACATTGAGTGTATCTATGCATGCGGGGGGAAGGGAGGATCGGGAAAAATCCCATATTTCTGAAGAAAGAAAGCCACCATTCTAATGTTTTTTTTTATCAAATAACAATAAATTTCCAGAGACATGCAACAGTTCTTATGCCGACATATATGTGTTAACAATAATATATATATAAAAAATCGTATTCCAGAAAATAATAGCAACATTGTGACATAAAAACTACAAACATAACAACATATCACCTGGGCTTTACCGAACGTACCTATTTATAGATACGTGGTAACCAAAAGGTTAAAGGACGGGCTGAGACATGAGTGTCACAGCAGGTATTTCCCTTAAGGATGGCTTGTGACACCTGTATCACAAGCAGCTTTTTCTTGTATTACCGTATTTACTCATGTATAATGTGCACTTTTTCCAAAATTTTTGCCCCCGAAAACTGTGGTGCGTATTATGCACGGAATAATTCAGACAGCCAACATGAAATCGTACAGGGTCGTTCCATGATTTTGAGACACTTGCATTGATTTTTCATGCTTACGGAACCCTATCATGTTATATATCGTTGTAAAGCTTAAATCCTGCAGTTTCTGAATATGGAAACAGTATCCCATTCTAGATAACGACACTAATGTGAAATGTGGTTGAAATAAGTTCATCTCAAAATGAAAGAACGTTCTGATTTCTATGGTACTTTGGATGAAAGAAAACATAAGGAAAAAGATAATAAAAATTAAAATGTATTACTGGCCAAATAATATGTGTAAATTCCTTAATGGAAAAAATCTTGTGCTGCTAACTGCTATTTGGAAGGTTCTGAATGTACCTCGCATAAATGTTACATTAGTCATGGAAAGAAAAAAGTATATATTTTCAAGCTCTTTTAGAAAAAGTAAAGAAGGAATGAGAAAACCCACGTATAAAAGTTTAAAGGCACACGATTTTTCAATTTGTAATGTAATGTTCTGCGACACCAAGAAAAGCAGTGCAACTCTCGCAGAATTCGAGCATTCACCTTCCGTGACATGGGATGCATATCAGCAGTATTTGTTGGGTGAGAAACAAAAGAAAATATCTTCCTGAGCACTGCAAATCCATAATGTAATTTTGATCTCGCTTTCAACTATTACAGAATAAATAAGGTGGTTAAAGAGGGAAAGTTTTGGGATGCTAAACACAATGGAGGGAGAGGGGGGGGATGTGGCATGGGTTGGAGATTTATTGTTTACACAAGAGGATATTTTCCTCTTGGTCCACAGAGCAACAGGTGACTCATTGAATAGGTATGATGTCATTCACTCTTGATCAGTATAGCAACAGCTTTACAACCTGGCTTGAAATTGGATTCTACTGCGCATTACATAAGAGATATAATTTTTTGTCACTTTTACCCATCAAAGACCAGGGTGTGCATTATACACGCATGCACACTATACATGCGTAAATACGGTATGTTACATTTTTAACACACTCAGGGTGGCCACTCTAGGATAATGATAAAATGCAAGTATAATTCCTGGTTTTCAAGACAAACTTTCCAAAAATTGAAGGCTACAAGCAAATGTTTCCTCCATTTCAACCTTAACCACTTGCCTGATTAACCCGAGTTAACTCGGAATTTGTTTTTGCTTTACATATTATTTACCCGAGTTATCTCGTTAAAATCCTGCAACCGCAGTGCACTTTTCTGCCTACCCGGATAGACTCGTTTGAGCTTTAAAAGGTGTTAATTCCCATTTTGGCCACTAGATGGAAGGCCATCTACCGGATTCCCATGACACTACGTAGTTGTCAGCTTTCCAGTGGTAGTTGTGGTCGTTCTGTGAGTGTAGTGCCAAAACTTACAGAGCGTTTTTGTGTTGTGAATACATTCTGTTCATGTTTTAGTGTTTTCCATCGTGTGAAGAACAACAAGATATGTAACGATAAGCTTAGACAACAGTATAGAGGAGGAGAAGGAAAACTGGATGTGAGTGGAAGTGATACAACAGTGGACAGTGTGTGTACTGACGGGACAGATACAGATAGTTGTGGTGGTGTACAGTCGCCTTCTAAAATCTTTTCTTTGGTATATGATTTGTGGGAAAGGGGTACTGTTTGACAATGGACAATTATTATAACTCCCCACAACTTGCAGATCTGTTCATTTCGAAAAAGCTGATGTATTTGGAACACTGAAACGCAGTAGGAGAGATGAACCACAGACTCTAAGAACAGCCAAATTGAAGAAAGGCGAAGAAGTAGGGTTGCAATGCTGCAAAGTGACAGTCATGAAATGGAAAGATAAGAAGGATGTGACATTGTTGTCAACCATCCATTCTGTTGAAATGATGACTGTAACACAAAGTCACAAAGCCAAAATTAAACCACGAGTGGTGGTCGATTACAACGACAAAATGGGTGGTGTTGATCAGCATCTTGCTTCATACGCCACACCAACAAAGCGTGGCAAAAAGTATTATAAAAAGATTTTCTTTCATCTGTTGGATCTGTCTCTTTGGAATTCAACATTAAAATGTGAAGACATTTTATTTTCCACAGTTTATATGCTATTTTGAAACATTTGTAGTACTTTCCATGTATGTACGAGTTAACTCGGGTTAATAATTATGGAAGTTTTTTGAATAGTTTGGTAACCTTATTTGACCCCAAAAATAGAATTTCATTACTGTTCCTTAATTGCCGATATCGGTACATTACAAACACACAATAAAAAAAATGTGTAAAATATGGACCACTTTTGGGAAAATAAAGTGTCAGGCAAGTGGTTAAGTATTCAAACTGTATCCAAAAATTCTAATTCAATTCAATTAAACAGTTTATATATTTAATTTAAGGTGCAGAGTTTACATTTTCCATTTCACATATTCAGGCCCAAAATACATCTACAAACACAAGTCACAAATGTTACGGGATATACAAATCTATACCTAATCAGCTTAAATATATATCTTATCTTGCAGTGATCTTCCGTCTGTCTTATAGATTGATCTGCAAAGTACACTAACAAAGTAAACTGAATGAATTCTGATTTATGTATTTTCCATGTGGCTTTCTTTTCCTTCCTCAATACAAATAAAAGATAAACTGTGAATACTTGGCTCACGGCATATACAAATTCAATGGGATTTGGATTTATAAAAGTTGCAATATTTAATGCCTATGAAGAATGCACACATAATTTCTGGAGCCAATAATTCATGCATAATTCCTGGAATTCCCAGTAAATAGACACCCTGATACTGTAACTTGGATAATGATCGCAGATACATGTTTTGAGTTCTGCATGAATCTAGAGGTATGTAATTAACAATTAGTAAAGTTTAATTTTATTGTTACTATTTGGGGGGCGATTCTTTTGTGATTTATTTTCATTGGTTTCGAAAACATAACTTCTTTCTCAATTTTGCTGTTACAAAACACACTTTTGGCAATATAAGTACAAACTTCCGACATTCCTGAAACAAAAGCACATGTGGGAGCAGTGGGAGGGGAAAGGGGATGCGGCAGGGAAAGAAAGTCAAAAGCCTCCAGCCACCAACAAAGGGTTGGAAAACAGCTGGCTGTTCTTTGCTGTTTCACAAAACTGCACCGTAGGATTACAAAGTTAAATAAAGTATTGTTGAATCATTTGCCTTGTTTCTGTCAGTCATGCTTTTTTAGCCTCTTGCATCACGTGTTTACGTAGGTAAGTTGCCATGGAGGGTATGATAGAAAAACAGAGTGAGTTGGACGAATTGAAATTATTTGTGTTTGAACTTTCGTTCAGTGTGTGTGTTTCCCAGCTTGTGATGTGTGACCAGTGGCGAGCTGTGCATTCATTGAAGATTCATTCTCCTCCAACAAGAGTAAAGAGCGTATAAGATGGCAAGAAGACCCGGTTTGTCACCAAGTGAAATTGACAATGAGTTATTAGGTGTGGATTTGGTAGGGTGAGACAAAGACATCGCCGACATTTCAAATTTCGTGTAAATAGTTACTTTCCCTTTTTCTTCTTCTTCTGATTATGGAATGTTTTTTTCCCCATCAGGATTATAGCCCAAAGTATACTGAACAAAACAAGGTATCATTTGCATCTCTAACGTTGTTAGTTCCAGAAATATAAAATTTCATTTAGAAGCATGCAGAATTTCAAATTTCCCATTGAAAATATCTGGAAAATCAGTCTCGGCATGTAAGGGTTAATGTGAGTTACCTTGTCATTGTGTCTGGCGAGTTCCTGTTCTGCCAACTGTGCTGCAAGTTCCTTGTTGACATAAGCCTGTCTCAGCTGTGACTCTAGGTTTCTGAGTTCTACACTTGTTAGCCTTAACCTCTGTCTGAAAAAAGAAAATATAAAGAGAAAAAAATATATGAAACTGCATAAAACTACAACTGAATATACTGTGTAGTATTCAGCATGGAGTGAATGTCATGTACGGAAAATATGTTTCAATAAAATAAATTCTTTATACTTCACATTGGGATGGTTTAACAATTTTAATTTCTAAAGCATTGTTCATTCTTGATCAGCGTGTACAAATAAAATGCTCCTTCATGGCATGGTGCTATATGCATGGGGAGCTTTACAGCTAACAATGATTGATTGATTCATTTGGTTTATTATATTTTGCTTTTGTGCCACTTTTGGCTAATTGTGAAGATGGGAATGAGTGATGATATGATGAAATTAATGAATACGAGGGGGTGCTGATAAGTTCATGGCTTTGCTCTCTTCCCATAGTTTCCCATTCGAGATTCATATCTCATTTGAAAGTGTGTAATATGAGTATGTTATGGTGCAAGAATAATATTCCCCCTGTAATAGCTTCTTTCTATTTTTTAGGTTTGAAGTAGTCATGGTGGAGGCACAAGTCAGTTTCACAACAGACGGGGTGATCCCTTGGTTTCGGGATCATAGATATGTAGCCACGTTTCATCTTCAGTCACTAATCTGCCCAAAAAATCCTCTTCACCCGCACAAAACCGAGCCAAAATGGCCTCCGACGACTTCACTCTCAGCTGTTTCTGATCACTGTTCAAGCATTTCGGAACCCATTTGGCAGAACGTTTCCCCATGTCCACTACATCATGCATGATGAATCCTACATGTTCTCGGGCGATGTTCATTATCTCTGCAATCTTCTTGGCTGATATTCGCTGATCCATAACAATCATGTCATGCACAGCATTACATGTTGCCAGATCAGTCACTGATGAAGGGCACCCACTGTGGACCTCGTCTTCGATGCTGAAATGTCCAATCGTGAATCGAGCTCTCCAGGTTTTTATGGTGCTGTATGACGGACACGTATCTCCCAGTGTTTGTGACATCTCACCGTGAATGTCCTTAGCAGACTTTCCTTGGAGGATGAGAAACTTGATCACACCCTGAACCTCCGGCGTCATGAAACTGACTTGTGCCTCCGCCATGACTACTTCAAACCTGAAAAATAGAAAGAAGCTATTACGGGAGGAATATTATTTTTGCACTATAACATACTCATATTACACACTCTCAAATGAGGTATGAATTGCAAATGGGAAACAATGGGAAGAGAGCGAAGCCAGGAACTTATCAGCACCCCCTCGTAGAACTCACAAACACTCATGCTCAGGTTGGGATTCGAACCCGGGACCCTGGCATCGTAGCATCATGTGCTACCACTCCACCACGGAGGCCAGCTACAGTTAACAACAAAAGAATGTACTGAGTTCCACATTTCATCACTCACTGGTATTGCCAAGGTGAATTGAAGAACGTTAAAAGGTCCAAAGATTCAACCTAACTGAACCACCACCTGTTATGATATGTTGGAACTAGTACATTATGCAAAATATGTACAGTGGAACCATAATCTTATGTTCCTGAATTTAACGATTTCCCACATTATGCATTAAATCTTGATGGTCCGAACACCCCAAAATGTAATAAAATTCCTAGATTTTACATTTTCCTGCATTTTAACATATTCATTCACGGCTCTGGGAGGAGCATTTAAATGGCAAGCCTAGGTATTTTCTTAATTAAAACTTACCTAAAAAAAAATGTTGCCATCTTAAATATTCTAGTTTTCTTCAAAATGACATCCTGGAGGTTGCAAATGGCACTTTTTCCTTGAATTTTTTATCCCGGTGGATATGAACCCAACTTGCTGGTGTTCCCTACCGATGACACCTCATTGGTCCTCCATGAATTCGAAAGTGTCGGTAATTTGGCACCCCAGACATGCTCTCGGGTACTGCATAAGTCCTCCCCCCAAAGTCACATGGTGCATCCCTTTTCCTTCACCAATCAACACAGGGGGAGTCAAAAAACTTGAACAAATTGACACCGCAGCTAAATGGCCTTAGTTGTTTATGGGCAAATACAAACACATACTTTAAAACAACCATGGTTGTTTACGGGTCGGAATGTGCTAAGTTCTTTGAGCTTACTCTCCTGAGAAACATAAAATCAAGGTTCCACTGTATTGATTAAATTACGTGTGACCCTCCTTGAGTTTCATCAAAGATTTATCTTAACATAAGAAATCTTTTTGCAATCAAGAAATGATACTTTTCGCTAAATCCATGTAGTAGGAAAAAAACAACAACTTAATTTCCACTTTACCACACACACTTGCATTTTTAATGTCCAAGTTCACAATTTTAACATTTACCGAGTACACGGTCTTCCCTCTCACTATAAATCTGTTGAATATGGAAGGGAAGCTGGCTTCCCAGCATCACATGGCACCAATTAAAGTGCCATTTCTTGAAAACTACACACAACATTTCAGTTCTGTCTATTTTGTTCATTAGCATATGTATGAAGGTATGACATACTCAAAATATAAAATAATATATCCATTGTTGCTATTATTAATGAGTGCAAATTGGAAAGGATTTTCTTTCCCTCTGAGTATTGTGGGATAGATCTTATAAAAGGGGCTATAACTCCTCAACCACACATACATATATTTCACTTTTACATGTAATAATGAGAACAAAAGAAATGTTCGACAATTACAGATCCAGAGGCAAAGGCCCAATTCTGAAAATTTCCTGAAAATTATGACTGTGGAAAATGTTACATAATTTCAATTTTATTTAAAATTGGGGGACGGACCTTACATATCCTGAAAGAGTGGTCCTTTATCGTGTTTCCTTGTAAATTTGGTCCATCCAGAGTCCATAGGAACGATGCTAGAAGTGAAATTCCGAAACTTTTTCCATAAGCTAGCAACACTGTCACTCTCATACATTATTTTTTTTAGCCAAGAAGTACGAGACTATTTTTAAACAATACTTTGCATGCACTGCTACATATTACATTCTATTGTTATGGCCACAGGGACCAAATACATTTTTTCCTCTGCTAAAAGAACAGTCATTCAAAAATAAATAAATAACTAAATAATTTAAAAAACATCTCCCTATGGTAAATAGTTTTGAGCAACAAGTTCGAAAACCGCATGCTTCAAAAGTCCCTTCCAGAGATTCTTTCCAGGCATGAGAGGCTCCATTTGCTAAAGGTAATAATAAATAAATAAATAAATAAAGCAGCAATATGTTACAATATGGTAATAACTAGAGCCCGGATTTTAGGCAAAATGCCTATTCGTTTCCGACGCTGGTAGATAAAAATTGAACACAAAAGTACACCGATCCGAAGGTTGTTAACATTCTGAACAATACTTTGTGTTGCCTTTTTTTGGCCTATTTCACCTTACGCTGCCTTTTTCAAACAGTTTTGCCTCTTTTTTCATTCCGACAAGGCATTATGTTGCCTTTTTCTGCCTATTTCACCTTACGCTGCCTTTTTCAAACATTTTTGCCTCTTTTGTCATTCCGACAAGGCATTTTTTGAAATTATATTTCTCTTCTTCTATTTCATTTTTCAATAACCCTTGTTATTCAAATTATTATTTGTAAATACATTTTTAAAGATTTAAGACGAATTTAACTCCTTCTCTTCAATTTTTAATGCCTCTTCTTCAATTTTCACTGCCTCTTTCTGAAACTTGACTGCCTTTTTTTCAATTTTTCGTTGCCTTTTGCCTGCCATTTTTAATACTTTTCAGTGTCTGAACATCCGGGCTCTAGTAATAACTAAGGGCCTGAATTATGCAAAATATGTGCATAAATATGTAGAAAAATTGCTGAAATGTGTAAAACATATGTAAATATACTGAAATATGTAAAAGATGTAAGTATATTAAAATATCTAATATGCACTATTACAATTAAGAAGTTAACTTGAAATAATATTATTGCCATGTGATAAATTACATTGGAAAATTCATAATCTGATAAACTGATAATGTGAATGACAACAGTTTTGAGTACAGAGTGGCCAGATATTTTTCACCATCATTCAGATTTCTCCTAATTAGAAGAATATTCTCATTGAATGAACAAAATGGTTTATCAGGTAAAAAATAAGTAAATGTTCATTTAGAGCAACAATACATTATTTCTTAAGAAATAGAAAGTGCTTTTGTTTCAGTGCATACCATGTTAATGTGATTCACAGTGGACCACTAAATATATCTTGAGAGATTTTTGTTAAATTTTGATTTTTGGAGAAATCAAAAGTTTGAATATTTGTCTCAAAATTGTACTCAATGAAAAACCATAAATATGGTCCAAATACCTAATTCTATGTAATGATATGTAATGTAAATGTAAATATGTAATGAACCTTAAAATATGTAAATAATATGAAACATAAAATTTGCAAATATGCTTCCTAACATCATAATTTGCCAACTTTTGTAATTTTTGCATGGCTACATACAAAGGGAAAAATATGTAATTACATAAAATTCTGGGCCCTAGTAATGACAATGAATAATGAACAAAACAAACAAATGACAAAAGATTGATGACTTAATGTTTTAGATCTGGCACAGTTGGTGTCTGTAGGGCTGTGTGATATTTTGATATTGCTAATATTGACGTCAATATTGATATTTGATATCTATATTATCAACATCAATATGTCGGTATAGCCGTTCTTAAATTTGCCACTATAAAAATACATATTGGTCTGTACATG
The DNA here is from genome assembly GCF_977018435.1 of Lepisma saccharinum. Taxonomy (NCBI): domain Eukaryota; kingdom Metazoa; phylum Arthropoda; class Insecta; order Zygentoma; family Lepismatidae; genus Lepisma; species Lepisma saccharinum. The sequence goes on along the minus strand of NC_139243.1, from coordinate 54,303,709 downwards.
CATTCTGTTGCCTTCATGATATTTAGCAACAGCAAACAGTACAAAGAAACAGCAAAAGTACAGGATTCATACCCTTCACCCCATCATCTCCCGATCCTGTAGGCCTGAACATCCTACAGCCATGTAGGTAGGATGGGAACACAGCTCCTCTAGAAGTATTGTCAAGTCCTTATGACATTTTTAACAGTTATGTAATTTTTACATCTCTTAATCCAAAAGATTGTTTTAACTACGATACTCACTCACGTAAGTGTTTATTATATATTTTTTCTTTAATTATCCCTATACTTGGACACAGGTAACCAGCATGTTCTATAAAGTAGGAACATTACTGTTTTTATTGGTTGTCGCACGTATTTGCTTTCCATGTTAATCAGAGGCAATCTCTAATCATTCATATCTCAAGTTCTGCAAGCGCTATACTTTGTCACCATAAACAAGCTTGTGCTCGACTTAACTTGTACGTTAGACATGCGACACCACCATTCAACCTTGCTTATTTTCAGTTCCTCGATTAATCTAGTTATGGTTAAAAACTACAGACTCCATCGTGTTATGGGACTCCTATTTTTTCTGATTCTGATAGATAACACTAAAATTCAATTAAAACTTCAAATTGAGAGATTTAGATTTGTCGGTATCGTTGATATCATTTTTGTCAGTATCGTCGATATTTTCGATACTCGATATATCAACTCAATATGGATATTCAATCGATATCGAACTTCAATATTGAAAAATCGATATTGCACAGCCCTAGGTGTATGCCAGAAAACCTAACCTTCTGATACATACCTCAGTTTGAGTTCCCTGAGCTCTTCACTTCTAAGCCTATCTAATTCTTGAGCCAATCTCTCCTCTTGCTGAAGTTGTTTTATTCGATTTTCTTGAGCTTCCTTGGCCTGCAGAAAATCAATTCAGCTTCAATAAACTTTGTAACTTAAGTCATGTCTAATTTCTGATAATTGTGTTTGCATATTGTAATGTTCATGAGTCATTTTCATAAGTCAGAGTGTATATTGTCTCACAAGTGACGAAAGATGAAAACCACATTCAAATGTAATTTTCTTTAAAATAGTACCACAAATTAAGTGTTTTTACTTATTTTCTCATTACTAAACATGCAAAAGAACACTGGTAGAAATTAACTAGTGATTGATTTGGTTCATTTTACTTAAATTTTCTGCCACTTTTGGCTAATCACAAAGATGAGGATGAGTGATAATAATAATAATAACTTGTGGCACAACAGCCCACCGGCCTCACTCCTACCTGATTCTACTCACTCGCTCACCCGAGGTGGCATATCATCCAACCAGTTATGGTGTGACGCATGGTCAACATGACGAACCCCAAGTAGTTGGCCTAGGTTTGTATAATTTGGTTACGCTACTTATTTGTAGCTCCCCAATTTCCTCATGATGGTGGGTGGCCACTGGTCCCATACACAGGTTGAAATCTCAGGAGAAAAGTTGTTACGCTTTCCCCAGGAGACTCGAATCTGAGAGCATCCCGTACCTGGAGCCCAAAGCATGACGCTTTAGACTGCACGGCCACGGTGCGAGACAAGGATGAGTGATGATATGATGAAACTGATGAAGGGACACTCGCACAAAGAATATCCATGCCCAAGCTGGGATTCGAACCTGGGACATCTTCGATTATAGCAAGCTGTGGTAACCATTCTGCCACAGAGGTTCGCTAAATTAAGTAATGGGGATGACAACACAGACTCACCATGGAATTTGTTTTTTCACAAGTGAGGAAATTACTCCAACAGAAAAGGTCAATAATCTTTGTAGAAAAGAAAAGAGATTTTGAATTAACTGATGATATTTAGGACTTGCAATTAATATTAGAATTGACAATTAGATTTTCAGTTGGTAATTTTGAATCTTTGTAAGCAATAAAAATAATTCCTCATTCACTATTAATTCAGCTGTCATGTTCCAACAATGGAATGGCAGCTTATATATTAAAAAAACTGACATGATTCACTGTATACCAGTTTCCTTTTTGTTAAATTTCTACTATTTTTGCAACTGTAACAGTGATCAAATTACAAATAAATGTCTGATAAAAAGAGTGTGTGTTCTCATGAAGAGATTCATTAAAAAATGTGTTTACTTGCTCGCAGTAAAATAAAGAAAACACAGTTATTGTGTAATAACAATAGTGTTCATGTTTGGGGAATAAAAGACGCGGTAGTATAATAAATGCATGGGAGAGAATTACTAACTTTATCCACAAGACTTACTTTTAATGGTTCTACTAATTTTGGTGGCACTTTCCACCATTCACTTGCAAACATACATGTGTTTATTTATTTAATAATACCGTAATGAGAATAGTAATTTGCAAAATATAAGATTTTCTTACATCATATGAAGACATATTTTTTCAAAAAATATTATCTAAATTTTAGGTCCAACTAGGGCAGAGACAGTAATACACTGCCGATACAGTTGCCAATTCTCTCAGGAACCGATACTTGAAAATTTTAACAATTCACAGTAGTTCAATATATTTATAATTCTTTCCACTGGAACTACAGAAGTCAGCCAATGAGAAGATCCCCAAATGAGGGGAGGCAGGTTGCAGGGGGACAGGGGAAGACTGATCCATTTGCAGATTTTAGGGATAGCAGGAAGTCTTCGACTGTGGTCAGTGTGTCCTAGTTGAATCACGGCAGGTTGATTTGTGTGTTAGTTTCTCCGTGGTGTTTTGAGTTATGGCAAGTACAAGCAGGAAAGGTGCATAGTGAAGCATGTGGGATTGTAATCACAGTAATTTCTGTGATTGTGAATCTGCAGAAAAACAATATTTGGTGCAATTACACAGAACACCAAGAGCCACGGTAGCTCAGTCTGACTATCATGCGGGAGACCCAGGTTCGATCCCTTGCAGGAGAGAACCGGGATTTTTTTCACCTGTTCAAGTGGCTACGGTGCCCACCCAGCATCGTATAAAGTGGATACCTGGAGGAAACTCTGGGGGGTAAAGGCAGCCATGGGCATCTTCATGGCATGGTGCATAGCACAGGGGAGCACTTTACACTTTATTTACACAGAACACCAAGTGTGCGTCTGCAGCAACAGGTTTGTCGGAGCAGATGATAAAGGGTGCACTCCCCCCCCCCCCCCAACTTTATGTCCTAAAAAACTGTAAAATATATGTAATTATATCATAAAAATTGAAAAATATGTCAGAGAAATGCAGAAATATTCCCAGTAAAGTAAAAAATGTGCACAACAGAACTTTCGAATTTCTCTTAATACAGAAAGTCAGTATCTTCCAGGGAAGATCGAGTAGGGTGGGGTATTAAAAGAAGTCGGAAACCATTTAACCGAAGGAAGTAGAGGGAAAATAATGAAAATATTGTGAGGTTCACTGCAATTATCCTAAGTTTCATTTATTGTCAGATTTGTGGTAACTGTGTGGTGGAGCCGTCTCGCGTCACTTCTTGTGCAGACTTGTTTCCATTCACCTGCTCCAAAGATAACCAGGACAGAGAATACACACTGATATGTGCGAGGCTCAAACGACAAGTGATCTTGAAACTATTGTACTCGATTGCCGATAGAGTAGGCACTGTAATGTACCGAATGTATATTTTACTTTTGATTGATTGTTGTGAGAAGCGAAAAAAAGGTAAAGACATGAGAACAATTGAAACTTGTTTACAGTTATTCTTGTGCACGCACAGCCATGACAGAGAAGATTTTTCATGAATAATGCTCACTCGCCTATCAATTGGGGTCCCTGGTTCAATACACAGTGGAGGCACATAGTGGATTGGGTCCCAGTTCAAACTGTAGGTCCAGTCCTGATTAGCCTTACTGTGCATAAAGTGGACTTAAAACTCCAAATCAATTGATCAATTAATCGGCTATCAACTGTCGGTGGGATAAACAAAAAGGGGGTATTATTGTTTTGTACTAGTAAATAAGACTGCATATGCTATTAATTTCTTTGTCCGTAATTTCTTTATTTATCCTGCCATTGATAATATAAACTATCCATTGCACTAAAGGTATGAAAAGTAACTTATAAAAATAACCGACTATATGCAAGACAATTACAAATTATACATAAATATATCTTACGAGGGTCACTATTTATATTTTGAGCTTGGCAACACTGATTGAAGTTAGGTGCGATTTGACGTTTGCACGGAATCGTCTGATATTATTGACCATAACGTATTTCAAATGTTTTGTCAATAGCTTCATTTGTGTTGTTTATGTTGCCTTGACGATTGCGCGACAACAATAAAATGGAATTAACTCGTGAACATTTTCGTGCGATGATTTTTTACGATTTTTGACATGGATTATCAAGACAAGAGTGCATCAATCAACTTACTTCCACATTTGGCGATGAAGCCCCATCCTTTGCCACTCTGAAACGCTGGTATAACGAATTTAATCGTGGCCGCCATTCGCTCACCGACGAGATTCGCAAAGGTCGTCCAAAATCAGTTGTTGTTCAAGAAAACATTGATGCTGTGCAAAACCTAATACTGCAAGATCGTCATGTGACATACTGTGAGATTGAGGCAACCATAGGCATTAGTTCTACCAGCATATATAAAATATTACATGATCATTTAGCTGTGAGAAAGTATGTTCTCGTTGGATCCCACACAATTTGACAAAAACTCAAAAAGACGCTCGCGTCAATTGGTGCAAACAAATGCTCAATAAATACAATCGTGGTGCTTCAAAAGACGTATATAAGATTGTAACAGGTGACGAATCATGGATATATGCATATGAGCCGGAACGTAAACAGCAGTCGACTGTATGGGTGTTTCAAGATGAACCCAATCCAACAAAAGTTGGTCGCGCTCGAAGCACATCGAAACAAATGGTCGCCTGTTTTTTCGGGAAAACATGTCATGTGGCAACTGTGCCGTTAGAGGAACGTAGAACGGTCAACTCTGAATGGTACACAACAATTTGTTTGCCAGAGGTCTTCGGTCAAATACGGAAAACAAACAAACGCCGTCGGATCATTCTTCATCAAGACAATGCCAGCTGTCACACATCTCGTCTAACAACCGACTTTACGAACAGTCAAAAAATCGAATTGATGGGCCATCCGCCGTACAGTCCTGATTTGGCACCCAATGACTTCTTCTTGTTCCGGAATGTCAAGAATAGATTGCGTGGACAACGATTTTCGCCGGCGGAAGATGCCGTTGATGCGTTCAAAAACCATATTACGGATGTGTCTCAAGAAGATTGGAAAAACAGCTTTGACAAATGGTTCGAACAAATGCAAAAGTGTACTGACCATAAAGGAGAATACTTCGAAAAACAATAAAGCAGTTTTCAATGCCAAATTCCTGTTTTTTCATTGTTAGGCTCAAAATATAAATAGTGACCCTCGTATCATGAGAAAATTGAAGAAATATGTAGTAAAAATGCATAATTGGTAAAGTATGTAAAAATATGCTTTATCAAGTTCATCTATTTCAGATAATTTTCATCAGATACTTAAAGATCTCACATCAGTATTCAATCTGATGCCAAATAAAAAATATGTTAGAACCTAAAGTTCCGGGCCCTACGAAAAGAATAAACTAACATATTGTAGAGTTGTGTGTATTACTCACTATTAAAGGAAATAACTATGTTAAATAGTATTAATTAATTTAACTACTTACGTGAGTGAGTATGGAGTCTTATTAGGACAAAGTTTCGGAGGTCAAACTACCTCCTTCATCCGGTTCATAACCCTTAACCGAATCCTCATTCAACACTTCTTTTACGCGGCACTATGCTCGGTGCCTAGAAACATCCACGAACCTGATGAAGGAGGCAGTTTGACCTCCGAAACGTTCTCCTAATAAGACTCCATACTCACTCACGTAAGTAGTTAAATTAATTAATACTAGGGATGGGACCGATTAATCGGTACTCTATCGGTATCGGCCGATATAGGCATATCGGTGTATCGGTTTATCGGTAAAATTACCGATTATTTTACCGATCCGATATATCGATTATTATCTGATAATTTAGTGCAAAATTCTGCCATTTTGTTGTAATTTTTATGGTTAATATCCATGCCCTACTTTCTAAAAAAGTAAATGTCTAAATATGCAATTTATCTTGCACTGCAGTCACCTTGAAACACACATTTATTATAGAGGTCATTGAACCTTTCAGGTTCTTCAAGGACCATTTCTAATTTCATATCGGATCGGTAGAATATCGGTTATCGGTATCGGTAAATTTTATATCGGTACTTTATCGGTATCGGCCAAAATTTCATATCGACCCATCCCTAATTAATACTATTTAATGTATTTATTTCCTTGAAAAGAATAAGTCAAAAGTTTTATTTTAGTAACTGCCTGCAACCGTAGTACCTGCCAGTGATGACACGTGACCACTATTCTAGAAATGGCCCCTACCCTGATGAGAGACGACCCTTGTGTTATTGAGTTTTGAAAGTCTCGCGTCCGGTACAGCAGTATGCTGCAAATTCAGGACTGAATTAAAAAAGACTCCCCCTAGCAGTATTCAGCTTAGTATGGCACAAGATGTTCATTTTCTTGGACTGTGGAGGAATGCTTCCCGGATCTCTTCCATCTGTTCCCCGATGTTGATGGCCTCCCACTGCTTTTGCCTTGTAATTTCGTTACCCAATCATAGACGGACTGCCTGCTAGGTGGAACCTTTTAAATTCGGTCCTGAATTCGTATTGCAACGCACTCCACAGCACAAAAGGCCTTCTCCGTTGGGATAGCAGCCAGTTTTGGGACAAGTGGTCACGAGGCACCATGGGCAGGTATTATGGTTGCACACAGTCACCGAAATAAAACTATTTTGAATTCTTTTTTTCATATATACGAGGGACAGTAGGAAAAAAAAAGTTTCCATAGTCTCCCATCTACTGAGAGTGTTATTCTGAAAAACAAAAAAAAACATGACATGAGCAGAAAGATGCATCATTATACTATTTTTCCACGAAGTCTCCAGCAGCATTCATACCACTTCACAAGTTTCAAGAAGCCCTGTTCGTAAAACTGTGTGCCCTGTTTACGGATGAGAGACTTTGGTTCAGTGTTGAGAAAAATCAAAATTCTCATTTTTATTTCACTTGTCCATCACATTTTCATTTCACTTGTCCATCATATGATGTAGCGGAAGTCCTAGTCCCACCCATTTGTAGCCAACAACAGCTTGTACTTCATCCTTTGTCAACAATTGCAACACATCTCTGTTCTCTATACTGGCAAAGCACACACTTCTCACCTCTTCCTGTCTTCAACACAGCAGTACGCCCTCTGTGAGAAAAAGGTCACGCGTCAGACAACGATGATGCCCATATAACCATAACATATTATCAACCCAAAATTTCCATGCATTCCGGAAATACACATGCAGGAAACTTTTTTCCCCGACTATCCCTCGTACATAACATATTATCACATCTCAATAACACAAGTTACAATCATTTCAAAGTGGGAATGTCTTTTTGATTAACCCTATATATTTCAAATATGTCTATTGCCATAAGGCATACACAATATATTAAATTAAAACTAACTTTAGCTAGTTTGTGCTCAATCTCAGCTTCCTGTCTCTCCTGATGAAACCTTCTTGCCAAGCGCTTCTGTTCTGCTCGCTCCTCGATGCCTGCTCTCTGAAGGGCATTAAAATCCTCGGCCCTCTTCTGGACAACAAACTGCACAAACTGCTCTCGCTCAAAATCACGCTTCTTGTTTGAGGACGATTCTCCCTATTTAAGAAAATCAGAAGAGTAAAATGAGAAACAAAGGATAAAATAGGAAAAATCCACATGACTATATCTCACACACACTAATTCTATCCTCATTACGAGGGCCTGGATAGTTATGCACTTAAAATATTAATGCAAATATGCACTAGAAAGGTGCAAAATGTGCAAATACGAGGCATATTCGTAAAGTAAGTACCGTTTGCAAATATTGCCACTGTAGCGCTGCAGTCGCGACCGTGTGAGTTCTCGCTGACGTCCTTCATCCGTTAGTAAGCCACAGGCACTCGTGGGAGCAGGTCGTGCTTTTTCTTCATAGGTTTCTGAAGGTTTGAAATGTTCAAGAAAATCAATCGGCCCGCCGACTGTGAAGTCCGGTCTGTGATTCGTTTTCTCAATGCAAGAAACATGAAACCGGTAGACATCCACCTTCAACTGTGTGAGGTCCTTACTTTTGATGTTTAAAGAAGGTCGTGAGATAGTTCACGATAAGCCAAGGAGCGGTCGGCCATCTGTTGTGACCGAGGATTTGGTGTGTGCGGCCGAGGATTTGGTGTGTGGAAATTCGTGAAAACAGACGCTTCTCAATATCGTTGCTTTCCATGGAATTTCCACAAATTTCAAGAACAGTCCTCTACGAAAGTGTGACAGATCGCATGAAATATCGAAAATTGTGGTCAGCGTTTTGACGAGGATGATGACTTCGAAGCAGGAGTGCATGGATGACTTTCATCACAGGCGGGAACATTCTATGACGATGGGATACAAAAACTAGTGCCACGCTATGACAAATGCTTGAACAATGGTGGAAACTAGGTAGAAAAGTAGTTTAAGGTCTGTAGAATGCAATGCAAATAAAGAAGGTACAAAACTATTTTACTTTATTTTTTTACACCCTTTCGGTACTTACTTTCCGAATATGCCTCGTAAATATGTATTTTTAGATAAAACACCTTATCTCTTTCATAATTTTTTTTTCAATTACTCAAAAACCTTACATGTAAACATATATTTATGGAGGAAAAACTACATTACTTACAGATCATGACTGCACTTGAATACCCTCAAATTTTCAACCTGCTTTCACCAAGAATATTCTTATACTCAATAAAATACGTGCTCTACTTCACAAGATATAATTCGACATTGGAGAATATTTTTAGGCAATAGCATCTGACGCGCAAAGTTTAAGATCATCTAAAGACTTGCCATTGCATTGTTGTTATCTCTCTGTCAAAAAGAGTAGTAGTTGAGTGTTCCTGCAAGGATGATAAAAGAAGCTATCTCCTTGTTTTCTAAAAGAAAGCAAAGAATGAACAACAATGACGGAAGGAAATTGGAAGTTATTTTATCAAGATGACAATATGCCCAACAAATAGATGTAAAATACAATTTCAGTAGTGGCTGTTGGCTCTAAAATATGCTATAAGTTTATGTTTACGATTCATATATGCATTTATAAAAAAAATGTTTAAAGCATGCATTTGCATATGGAATATGCATAACTATTCAGGCCCTACTCATTACTGAGCAGAATGTGTGAATTCTGCATCAGACTGGTAAATTCTGTTGATGCTCCAGAATGCAACTGGGGAAGGGAGGGCATAAGGTTTAAAGTTCATTTTTATGCACAGAAAGGCTAACCGGGAATAGACAGTTTAAAGTGGGTTTTAACAACTATTTGCCTCCACCGGGTATTGATTACAAGGTGATTACTAGGGTTAAGATTTTTATGACCTAAAAATTGTGAAAACATGCCAAATAAAAATGCTCTTATAACCTAAAAAAATAAATATGAACTATAATTTGAAAAATATGCCCTTACAACTGAACTGTTTCAAACACCAATATTTAACATATCCTGAGATATTTTCACATACTATTTTTAGTTCACTTTATAAGCCCCAAGTTGAAATTTGCAATGAATACTTTCTGTAAATTTTCAAATAAAAATGATTGCCTATTGTCAGCCAGCACAGCTTCTTTCTACTTCGGCTGACACAAGAGGAACATATTTAAAGTAAACAATGTTATTCGGCTGAAGTTCCGTGGTATCGAGAGAAAATTTGTATTTCATTGCAATAGGGGTGGAAGGTGTTCTCATAATTTTGCAGAAAATAAACAGTGATCCACACTTAGAACAAACTCAACAATAAGCATATATTTTAACAGGGTTAATTTGAGACAAGGTCTATTTTCAGATTTCATTCCATTAGAAAACGAGAATGTTTTTCACCATTTATCAGGAAATAAACTGACATATAATTGTAAAAATTTCAACAACTCGAATGAACATGGGGGTAAGAAAAATGGCTGTATATTTCTTGAAAAGGCAAAAATATGCTGAATATGACTGAAAATCTATCAAAATATGCTCTATCATGTAGAAATGGGCATATAAGCCTAAATATGCCCTTAAAAAGCACATTAACTTAATTAGTTTCTTCATAATATGAATTTCGAAATATTTAGGGAACACATCACCCTTACCAAAAAAATATATGTGATAAAAAAAGGTAAAGTGCTCCCTTGTGCATAGCATGTGAAGTCATGAAAATCCTAGCCCTAGTGATGACTTTCCACTAGAGTACAGATTTATCTAGCTGGAACTCACCAGAACTCCATTCCAGCAAATCTGATTGGTGCTGGAAGCAGAACTTTGGACATTCATTTTAATTATTTAGTACTCTATACAAAAGTTCATTCTGGGCCTCCCCGATGGTGCAATGGTAGTGTCACCACCTTGTAATCAAGGGGTCCCAGAATCGATACCCGATGGAGGCACATAGTGGTTCGGATCCCACTTCAAACTGTAGGTCCAGTCCCAATTAGCTTTACTGCACATAAAGTGGACTTAAAACACCAACTCGATCAATCAATCAACAAAACTTACATTAATTCTTGTAAACAATAGATGAAGAGAAAAGATAAATTCTAATACTAAATTTGTCTTGGGCGGTCAGTAGGCATCAGCAATTTCAGGTGACAGCTTTATCTCATGTTTCATCTTCCGTTAGATAGTCCTCAATGCCCAAAGCAACAACATGCATACCTCAGAAGAGGGGTGGCTATACCAGAAATGGGAAGATAAGCTTCTAGGGGAAGAAGTCTTTCACATTGTTGTTAGTTTGCCATTGTCAACTAAGTGCTGTGCAGTGTCTTTTGTTTCTGTAGTACTTTCATCTGGGATCCTATAATTTTTCCCCTTTTGTAATACAGCAGTATCAGATGGATATTTTCTTTGATAGAACACCAGTTTAAAATGAAAATGAATATTCTGAAACATTTAAGTGTTATTACTATCACTGGTATTGTGAACGAAACTGAAGATGAGTTTGAGTTGTTCACAGTAAGGTTAATCAGGACTGGATCTACAGTTTAAAGTGGGATCTGGATCCATGTGTGTCTCCACTGTGTATCGAACCCAGGACCCCTTCATTACAAGGTGGAAACGTTATTACCACGCTATCAGAGGAGGCCCTGCAGAAGATGAGAGCAACAGAAGTGATAGATCTTACATTTATGGATGCAATAATAATGATTATGATATTATTATTATTATGGGATAATAAACCTTTGCGCAGGCCTCATCTCCAGGAAGCTATTAACTCACAGCAAGCCCTGGCACCTAGCGACCTGTTGGATGAGATGAGTCAAGGCAAGGATACTATAAACCTTTCCTGCTCCCTCCAAAATAGGCAATAGTTAGGTTGGAGAGTTCAATGAAGTAACCGATCTCTAACTACGCACTGGTAATATCACAGTCTTATTTATTATTATTATGATAACCAATGTTATTTTAATATGCATGTATTATTATAATTAGTAGAATTCTGGCTATTGACAGAAACTACTTGAAACACTGAGATATGGCATTATACATTGATATATTTCTATCAGGCATTAACCCCGTACTACACATATGAACGATCATGTACACTATAATTTGGCATTTAGAAACTGAGTTAAATCTTTATGAAGCTTTGTCAAACATGCAATGTCAAAACTGAGAGTACCAGACTAACTGAAACACTCTTGTCATTCTAGTTTACACAAATGTCATGAACACAATGATTTATCCACACATCCCCAACACCTTCTCCAATTTTTTTTTTTTTACTGTAGGGAGAACACAAGGAAATAAAACCTTCGACCAGAAGCCTTCGCACACCTTCCCTTCCATCAGTTCAACTTGGGCCATAAGGAAGCAAGCTCCACTCTGCCCCTCCCCTCCAAGAGGGAGTATAATGCACAGGAGTAGCGGGTCTGTGCAGGCTCTTTTGCCTGAGGTTCCACAGTAACGAACAATTTATGATGGATGGAAAATTCTGGATAAACACCTGCTTGAACAAGATTGACTGATTGATTAAATTAAAATTTTTGGCCATTTTGCACCCTTCAGTGAATGTGGGGACGACCCCTTATCTAAAACCCTTACCTCAAATTTAAAAAAGACCAAAAAAGTAGTGTAAAAAGCCCCTCAAGAAAGGTTAAACAATGCAGGTTGTAAAGATCACTTCTTCTCAGCACGAGGGACGGGACGAGAAACGCCAAGCATCAGTGACGAGATTGATAGTTCGAAGCTTGTTCCCCCTTGTCTCATCCCACTCGACTTACTACGAGTTACAAATATAACAAAAAAACATTCTGAAGGCAAGAGAAAGCATACTGACCTAATTCGTACCCAAAAGAAACAGTTAACAAAAATATAAACTTACCATTTTACCCGCACTTCATGTATCCTCCTCACAAGATTGAAATTCAATTATCCAACAGAACCTTCAAACGTTTAGTCACTAGACCCTATACATCTTTGTCTACTCTGTAAAAGAAATACAAATATCAGAGTAGCTGAATTAAAAATTTTCACCAACAACTGAAGAGCCAATATTCTACAAATATTCTTAATCTGCTTTTAAAAATGTAGTCCTTAAATATATTTTTATTTTAAATACCTTAATGAATAGTGAAAATAAAAGCAGTAACTGTTCTGAATGTTTTGTAAGTTTTATGGGAGTACTACAAAGTGTTTTAGAATACTGGAAACAATTGTGGAAGTAAGTCTGAAGCTTGGAGACAGTAATTTGGGTACGCTTGAACTTCTGCACCCCTCAAGAGAGTGAAATATTTTGAATGGTTTATGAAAATTATGGTAAGTTTTCTGTGGTTTGCAGCTTGCAGAAATGTGTTATTGTGAAGGAAATACATCTGTTACCTTAGCACGAAGAAGAACAGCCTAAAGACTTTGCACAAGTGACTATAGCACCCAACACGACATTCCACAACAGCAGCAGTTTCATAACTGTAGGCAGTTTTGCGTAGTTTCATTAATGTATGATAAAGTAAAGTAAACCAGACACGAAGAACTGAAAACGTATGAAACCAAATTAGAAGTGAAATTATTGTTATGAGTGTTAGATAGGGTGACCACATGTCCCGTTTTGACCGGGACAGTCATGTTTCAGAGGCATGTACTGGTCATTCCATTCAAAAGCTGTTACTTGTCCAGTTTTATAAAAGTCTAGGAGTTATCTTGAAAACTAAGTCTAAATTTCAGACACATTTCATGCTAAAAAAGATGCATTGGTTTGCATGTGTTCCAATATTTGCAGAGCAGTGAGAAAGCATGCAGTTTCTTTACGGAATTGGAACAAGAATTTAAAGTTCCTGCATCTTGACACAAAATCAAAAGAAAAATTTAGAGGAGTTGTGTTTGTGATATGTGGGGTAAGGTTTTTGGAGATTAGAAACGGATAGTTAAGTATAAGCTGCTCTCAAGAAGATTTGTTTTTCTGCTACATACTTCTGGCATTACTCAACTTCAGAAAGGACGAGAAACACTATGTAAATTATCCCAAAATTATAATAATTAATACCTCTTGACAACAAGAGATCATATTTCATTTCTTGTTTATTGGTTGATTTAGTTTATTTTACTTCGCGTTTTTGTGCCTCTTGGCTAATTTGCGAAGATGGGGATGAGTGATGAAATGGATGAAAATGGACATTCACAAACAACCATACCCGACCGGGATTCGAACCCGGGACCCTTGGCGTCGCAGCGCGATGTGCTAACCACTCGGCCACAGGGTCGGGCTATTTCTTGTTTATGATGTATCATTTATGTGATCCATCCTTTAATAAATAATAACAATAATTTTATAATAAGGCCTAACAGTTATTCCAGGATGGGGAGGGGGATCTCCTTGAGATGTCCCGTTTTTGGGTCAAAATATTATGGTCACCCTAGTGTTAGATTTATTGGTGTTTGTAATTTTACATCATTAGGTTATGATCAAGGTGGATTAAAATAATGATTATTAGATTTTTTAAAAAAACATGCTTAAAATTGCTTGCAAGGTTTTTGGCTCCCCCACCCACACACATATATGTATATATATTATAGAAAGACTTTCTATGGTAAACGGCCCTGTAAAATATTTCAAGTTTGATTAAAGAAAAAAAAATATGTGCAAATATATATTTTTCTGTTTCTGATACTGTATATACGAACCTACTATGAAAATGTTTGTCGAGTGTGTTAATTCAACTATAATAATTTCAATAAATGTGCAAATATATATTTTTCTGTTTCTGATATATGAACCTACAATGAAAATGTTTGTCGAGTGTGTTAATGAAACTATAATAATTTCAGTAACTTTTCTTCTAGTGAAAATAAAGCATTTTATATATACTATGTACTTGTAACTTAAAATATATTTTAGTATTTGTAGCTGAATTTTGGCAATATTTTTAATGATAAACTGCTTGCCATTAAAAATGCAACACCCAGAAGGAGTAATCGGAATCGGACGAAATGTGCACAGTGTGTAGAGGAGAGGTGCAGAAGGAAATGATTAGGTGTTCAAGGCCGTCATGCATCATGTGCACCTGCCACGCCATCTGGTAAGTGGTACCTGTAGCAGGTCAGATAGGTGCAGAAGAGCAGTGAAAGTGCATGGTCGTGAGTGTAGTGTGCTAAAATCGGTCAGCAATGCCACGTCCTCGAATACGGAAGCGATTCCAGCAGGTTTCCCAGTTCGATCGCGGCCGAATTGTTGCATACCGTGAATGCGGATTATCCTACCGTGAGATCGGTGCCCGTGTAGGACGGAATGCATCTACAGTGATCTGTGTATGGAACCAGTGGGTCCAGGAAGGCACTGTAGAACGACGTAGAGGTTCACAACGTCCGTGTTGGACGACGGAATGAGAGGACAGATATCTGATACGCATGGCCCTTACAGACAGAACGGCCACGTCAACGAGGATTGCGCATGAAGTACGGGATGTTTTACAACGTCCAGTGTAACCACGAACCGTGCTTCGTTCTTTGGCGAAATGGGGAATTTTTTCCCGGCGCCCACTGTTGCGGATTCCTCTGACGCTAGAGCATAGGCGTTTGCGTCTGAAATGGTGCCAAGACCGTCGTGCATGGATGGCGGAGTGGAATGCTGTAGTGTTCTCTGATGAATCCCGCTTCTGTATACAACATCATGATGGACGTACACGCGTGTGGCGGCACCGTGGCACTAGGCTTCATGACGCCTGCATCATGCATCATCCATCACACAGGGCCTTCATTGGGTATCATGGTATGGGGTGCCATTGCCATAGGTGTTCGTTCGCGTCTCGTACGCATTCAAGGGACATTGAACAGCCAACGGTACATCACACAGGTTCTCACCCCTGTTGCTGTCCCATTAATCCATGCACTGCATAATGGCACTTTTCAACAGGATAACGCATGCCCCCATGTTGCAAGGAATGTCCTTGCATTTATGGAAGCTAAGCACGTGCCCCTGCTTCCTTGGCCAGCACGTTCGCCGGATATGTCGCCAATTGAACATGTCTGGTCCATGGTGGGTCGCCGGCTGGCCCAACTCAGGTTCCCGGCACGTAATGTTGAAGACCTCTGGCACCGTGTGGAAGCTGCTTGGGCCGCCATACCGCAAGCAGACATCGATAGACTCATTCTGTCCATGCCTCGCCATGTTGCAGCAGTTTTTGCCACCCGTGGAGGCAGTACACGCTAGTAGCTCCTTGGGGTTATGCAACCATGTTCTACGTGTCACATGTCACACCACCGAGCTCTAACTGTAATCATTTTCTTATCTTATTAAGAACTACATATTTGCCAAGTTTCGTGTTTCTATCTCATTTCCTTCTGGGTGTTGCAATTTTAATGGCGAGCAGTGTAGTTAGCAAAATATCAGCTGTTATGTTTATTTACAGTTTAATGAAAATGACACTATTTATGGTTTAACATGATTAGTATTTTGAATATTATTCTACACAAAATGTTTGCTATATTTGCTTACAAAAATGATTGAATTTTAAATCAAAAGAAATTTAAGTGTATTTACATATTACATTTCCTTTGGTATGAGCATCACCCCACCAGTGCATATATATTTTTTCCTTTCTTAGAGCCTAATAAACACCATTAAGTGATTTTGAGATTAATGCACTTTCACGAAAGTGATTCCGATATCCTTATGTGCATTATTACAAAATATTTCATTAAAGTGATTTTTTTTTTAAAAAAAATCGCCTGATTTACATCGACATTTAAATCAACCTGATTGATTAAGATTGTTAAGTTTGGTTCTGATAGCAATTTTTGACATTTTTGTTAAATTACGAATGCTTTGATAGTGTGATGAACGTGTTACCAATTTGAGTGTGCATACAACTGGTTGTTACTAATAGAAAGTGGCAAAAGTACTCCAAGATGGCAGGTTTTTACTTACGTGGCCCATACATTAGAATCAAATACCTCTGTTATTTGTGTTTTCTGCATGCTGGAACCAAATTTATATTGTGTAACACATCAAAATCTGCCGATGAAAAAAAAACAACATAATTTTCAAGGGTGTACAGTGGATTAAATTTTTAAATATGTTTCAATTTTAATTACCTTAATGTCAAAAGTAAAAATAAAAGTGGCAACGATTCTGAATGTTTAATGATTTCTGCAAGTTTTATTGAAGTACTACAAAGTGTTTTAGAATACTGGAAACAATTGTGGATGTAAGTTTGAAGGTTAAAGAAACTAATTTGTAGAGTTCTACACTTCACTGTGTACTATTTACCAGATAAATTATAATTTGAAAGAACAGCTTATGCAAGCATTCGTAACACGCTTTATTTCACAATAACACATTTCCACAAGCTAAAATCAACTGAAAACGTTCATAAACAACAAAATATTCATATACAATGCAACTATTTCACTTCCCTGCGAGCAGCTGTTTTTATCTCATGGTTGTCTCTGGCACAGAGTACCATCAGATTATCACACAAGGATCGAAAGGGGTTTAGTGCTTGAGACCAGACATTACATCATTGGATGTTTAAAATATTTAGGGATGTTTCTTTAATGCTAAAAGGACTAAACCTGATCTGCCTAACCTAACAATGAAATTAATTAACTCCCTGGGCTGTTTAGCCACTGTATCCTCTCGAGAATTACCTTGAAATTTATATTAATCAACAGATTTTGATGTCTTGAGCAATATAAAATTAGTTCCAGCATGAGGAAAACACAAATAACGGAGATATTCGATCACAAAGTATGACCCGCGTAAGCAATAACCTTCCATTTCAGAGTGCTTTCACCACTTTTTATTATTAAAACCCTTTGTACGTCGATAATAACTATTTACTACGTAAAATTATAGTTGTTGTTGTGGAATGTTATTTTGGGTGCTAGATTCACTTGCGCAAAGCCTTCAGGCTGTTCATCTTCATGGTAAAGTAACATGCTAAGGTAACAGATGGACTTCATTTCATGATAACACATTTCCACGAGCTAAAATTAACTGAAAATGTTCATAAACAAGAAAATATTCAGTACCAGTTTCATAGATCGGAGATACATTAAAAACTGATATTTTGTGTTTTGCATGGTTCGTACTTACCAATATGCTTTTTACACGAAAACAAACACAATTTTTCACATAGAGAGTAATTTTTGTTATTCCTTTTTTTGCTTCCTTAACATACAATATGGCCGGCAAAACTTGACTACTGTAGTGGGTATGCAGTGTTTCCAACATTCTTCACCGAAAAATACCTACTATCGTGTTCGTCACGTGTGCAAATTGTACATTATGCACGGGTAGCTGACGGATAGTCCCACGAACCATTCCGATAACGTTAGGTAAGCATAGTTAAAAAAAAGGGAGGGTTGAAAACACTGACAGGGTGTTACGTCATCAATTGTATGCAGCATCTGGTTCACGTAGGGAAAGCAATGGCAATTGTTCGTCGGTGAGATATTTCTCTTGAAAAATACGTGATTTCCCGGTCAAATAGATTCCACGATGAAAGAAAATACCTCGACGAACGTTGGAAACCTTAGAGAAACTCATTTCCGTAAGTAGTTTCTTCTGTAAAAATGAAGAAATTTGTCTCCGATATATGAAACTGTTACCAAATATTCATATACCATGCAAATATTTAACTTTCTCTAGGGGGTACAAAGGGTCAAGCATACCCAATACCATTTTCAACAACACATGAAATAGTAGCAGCAGCCGTTTGTATTTAAGATGACAGTAAATGGATGGCTGTTAGCAAACAAATACACACATAGGAGCAAAGTAAGTATATAATATAGTTGAGAAAGTAGCACAGTCTTCCCTCCCGAAGCTGAAAAAAGAGGGTCGTGGGCGTTCCCAACCCTGACGTCACTCACGGGACAGAACTGACGCTGTCACAGACCTTTCCGCTTGTTATAGGATCTGCATTTGTGTGAGGGAACGTGAAAGTGCCTTGTGTTTTCTTTTTCTGTAGCTCTTGTGTGATAGTGGAGAATTTTTTTCAACAACAATAACATTTCAGGAAAATGCCGTGCAATTGTGCTGTTGCTTTGTGCCCGAACAACGCAACAAATGCAGTAGGACAGGCAAATATCCAAGCAAAAGTTTTCGGTTTAAACTAGATAAAATGAGGATTTTGGTTTCTTGTTGTGTGAAATAAGATAATGTGACGATAATTTAAGGAGAGAAATTATTATCAAGGCAACACGGAGAATGTTCTGTAACCCTGTTATTGATAATAGCACGCATCCAAAGTGGGGTATAGGGAGCTTGACCCCCCCCCCCTCTCTCCAGGAAATTTTTCAGTTTACATTAGATAAAATTAGGCTTTCGACTTCGTCAATAATATGACTGAGAATGTTCTATACCCCTGTTATTGTTACTAGCGCGTATCCAAGATGGGGATCAGGTGGCTCGAGTCCCCTCAGGTAATTTTTCAGTTTACACTTATGAAAGCAAGACGGACCCTGTTGTTGATAATATTGCACGTACACTTTACTTGAGCTTTCAGTGTTGTCGCAGTGAACTTGAGCACTATGTAGAGACTTGTCATTATTTGGAAGCTGCACAACAAAGGTAGCTCCACACGTAGGGCGATTCGTTGTAATTTCTAATCTCTGGAAGACGCGAGAGGGAATGTTCTTGAATAAGAGGAGTCGAACTACTGGCAATATCTATGAACCGTTTATCTGCGGAACATTCTTGAATATAATGAGGATAAATATGCGTCAATTAGAACCATTCCTAAATAGATATTACTTTGACAGGATCTTGGATCCAATGAGAAAAATTGCGTTGTTTCTGACTTCATTGCCTTTTAAGTGTTCAATTCAAGGACTTGTTCATGATTTATTTGATCATGTACAAGGCACTTTACTTCAGTCTCCAATACGAAATCATAAAAACTTCTGGGGACTTGATTTCAAAAAATGTGTCCGAGATAACGAGTGGCGTTCCCAGGATTTTCGGAAGGGAAAGTGGTTACGTATACTATTTTTGGTGGTCAGTCCTCATTTTGCCATCTTTTCCTGTCTTTGACGTTCAAATGGGGCTATGACCCCACCAACCCTCCCTTGGGCACATCACTGGAGATAAATATGTAAGCATTTAACCATAACGGGAAACGAAACATTAGATGTGTTGGGAACGGAAGGGTTTTCACTGTGCATTAACTGTTTCGCGATCCAACTGTATTCTAGAAGACTTCCTTTGTTTCGTGCCGATGTGTGAGACTGCGGAAGCTGTGACAGACAATTTTGCACACTTGCTGCAAACATGGGAGGACAAGACACATTAGTAGTGTTCAGGCTCGAATCAGAGAGAAATATTCGAGAACTGTCTGTGTCCAGTTCGCAGCCCACAGCTTGAATCTCGCGTTGACGAGTGGATTGTCCATCTCGTGTATGTGTAACAGCTTCGTAAAAGCACTTCTGGTACACAGATGGTTTGATCCTGATCAGAAGAAATTGATAAACACACATACTGAGATGGTTCCTGCACACAAAGTTATAACATGGAAACAGGAGTCGAGTGGTAAAAAATGTCCCGATTTCACGTTCTGATTAAAATGAGAATCTTAAACAGTGACGACGATTTAGGGGATAGTTGCTCCCCATTTTCTTGCCTCCACACTATGGCCTCTTAATGGTAAGCTTTTGTTTACCAAGAGAAAGTAAACTTTCCTCGCAAACCCCCCAGTTTTAGAACCAAATTGCCACCACTGGCCTTAAACATACAATACCCCTTAAAACATGGTGTTCACCCACCACGCCGAAAGGAATTCCTGGATACGTGCCTGGGTGTAAGCTATTTTTCGTTCCTAAAGGATCCGATTACGTGCAAGATGTGGGTTTCAAAGTGAATAGATTTGATCCTGTTAACACCAAAACAGCGACAGTGTGCTCATTGCATTTTCTTTATGTCGGTTACGAACGGAACTTAAAAGCAGAACTGCTGAGTATTATTACCCGTAGACCGCAGCTTAATAGAAACGCTGTACCATGTTTAAATTTGCGTGGTTGTGTAGTGAATTGTAGTAGTGTTCAATAGCCAAATGGCATAATTGATCGGAGTTTACGTGCCAATATACGTCAGATTCGAAAGCGAGCAGTGGACAGACTTGAAGAGTTGTCTCCTCGCAAAAGAATTTGCATGGCACATAATTCAGAGACTTTGAGTACTGGAAATATACCCAATATACCCAATCTCCAACAAGATAGTGTGTTGGAAACTCTGAAAAAGAAATTAAAATGTGCTGAAGAACAAATAAAGAAACTACAAACACTGCAGGATGAAAATGCTAAAAAAGTAACTTTTGGATTATAAACATGAAGTTGTTATATCTCGGTCCAGTGATTTATCCAACAACTTCGCCCTAACACCCCACACAATGTTTTAAAAAGGACAACTTTGTGGTAATTTTGGCTCTAAGTATAACTTTTCACCCCCATAAACACGAATTTACACCACTCAAATAGAAAATTCTGAACAAACCTCTCCGCTCCACCTCCTAGCCGGCTTTCGTGCTTTTCATTACATGTACTGTAATTCTATTGATAGTTAACTTTCAGCGACACAGTTTACTAGATATAGTCTGCTCTATACATATACATTTATTTATACACACACGCTAGAACATTCATTCGATTGTAAAACAAATTTATTTCCGAAAACACAGAAGAAGTGTGAATTCCTATGCCATTGCTGGTGCTCGTCTTTGACATGTCCCGTGGCTGACGTCATCCGTGGAGGTTTACGAATGGTTCCAAACTTTTCCGAACGCCAGACTGCACCTCCCTGCATAGGAGTACATGGAAAGGTAAAAATCATTCTCCAGAACATAAGCCTCTGAAGCATGTGTGTAACACATATAAACATAAGTCGAACCAAGGAATAAAAATAATATTAAAAAAAGAAAATGTCCTTGTACTGTGATTAGTTCAGAATTAAACAACAGAAACCTGGCCCATGAAAGTTTCCAGAACCATATAAACAGCACTAACATGACTATCATTTGTGATCCTAACATGTAATAGGTTAAGAACAAAAACATTAAAATTAGCACAATAAGCTGGATGTTTAGTTTAAAGTGGGATTTCTTTTTACTTTGCTTTTCATCCACAATGTGGCTAATTGGGAAGATGAAGATGAGTGATGATATGATGAAGGGACCCACACAAAGGACACCCATGCCCAGGCTTGGATTCAAACCCAGGGCTCTTTAGCATCGTAGCCCATCATGGAGATTGGATTAAAGTGGGATGAAAATCATCGATTTTTTTTCTTCACACATCTGCATTTTATTATAAGGGTCCAATTTAATATCAGTTTCATGCTAAATTGGTATAAAACTGCGATACTTATGCGATATCGCCCGAACACCTCTCACTCGTTTATTTCTTTAATTTTAGCATTGATATTTACCTATTCTGCATTGCGGAAGATTCTTTAAGGTGAAGTTATGTCTTTTTCCATAAAATAGTGTCAACTTTTCATATTACGAGTCATTATTTGTCTTCCTTGTTCCGCTTGGGTAACAGACAATATGACGTGCACTCATCATGGATCATCGCACGTCGTGCTTGTGTTTTGTCAATTTGGAGTGGGTATGCAGTGTTTCAACCTTCTTAACCGAAAAATACCTACTTTCGTGTTTGTTATGTCATCACAATCCAAGGTCCAAAAACCATTGATGGATAGCCCCACGAACCATTGACGGATAGCCCCAAAAACCATTTCCGGCAAGGTTAGGTTAGGTAAGCATAGTTTTAAAAAAAATTATCGTAAAAAAAGGGCACGTTTGAAAACACTGGCGAGACTGCATGACTTTCAACGCTCGTGCCATCTGCAGGTACATAATGGAAACAACGGCATACTGTTGTTGCTTTCCAGAAAATGCAAGTTCCTTACATAAAAAGTTATTATTTCTTGTTCTGCAACATTCTATGGTGAAGTTTTCAGTTTCCGTGAAAGAAAATACCTCGAAGAACTTCGACAATGCTACAGAAACTGATTTCAGTAAGTAGTTTCTCCTGCAAATTTGAAGAAATCCATTTGGGTGTTTCGCATATTTACCAAAACCTCTTACTTTTACATGGAAAAATCTGATAAGTTTCTCATTTAAGTATCTTTCTTATGCGGTGTATTTGTGGAAGCTGAACATGTGTCACATTGCTTCTATGAACCCTAAGGCAAATAATGCATGAGCTGCACTTGGTTAAAATTTCTGGTAAGATAAAAATACATCCGTATTGTGCAAACAATCAGCTGTAGTTTGTGTAGTTTTACACCAGACTATTTTGACAAGAATTCTCCATGCAGTCACTGATTTCACAGTGCAAGTAAAAATAAAAGGGCAGCAATTTCCAGCTTCGGCAACGGTTCCGATTGTTTTATGATTTCCCAACAGAATCGTAGAATTTTGGAAATCATTGTCACACGAAATTGAACCTTCCTTAAAGTAATGAGCACTGTTTGGACTCGAAAAAAGTTATTTATGTTGAAAAAAACAACAACTTGAAAATTATCTTATGCACATCACATGGACAAGATATCGTCCATCGACAAGCGACAGTAATTAAATATCGTAGAAGCGTGGGAATGAATGAAGAAGTAAATTGAAACCCTAGTAGAATGCATTTAGGGACTTTATTTTAATGCTAAGGGAACCAAACCTAACCTGCCTAACCTAAACACGAAAGCATATATTGAACAAAACCTTATGTAATCGCTAAAACTCCGCAGTATGTGTTAACAGACGTACATCGAAATCGAACCATGTAAAAATTGCACTCGTAGCATAATGAAATCGCAATAAAACAAAAGGGACTTGGGCCCTCGGAAATTACAAGCATGTCATTTGGAAGCGAACGAATCAAAAATAGAGGTTTCAAGTGAAATCCTCAAGTGACAAGACACACATGTAGCTTGCGCCTTCGGTATGAAATCTTCGTAAGTTGGTTCAGAAAATGGAAGGCCGCTTTTCCTATAATATACCCGTTTTCGTTCATCTGCAAACGAGGCCTGATTATTTACACTTGCATTAAAAAAATATTACCTCTGGTTGACCTTTAACCGTGTCACAGGACAAGGATATTTGAATGCGAGAAATTGTAGTTCTAGAAGACTCTCTTATGCCCGACTTACAGCTGTAACACAGGACCGTAATGAGCAAATATATTATATGTTCATTGATTTGGAGATTCTAATCCGAGAAATAAACATTTTCTGAAGGCACTTGATTTTGACAAAGTCTGTGCAACTTTTATTTCACCATTTCCAACGGAATACACTATTCATAACGATTTAGATTACCTTT
The DNA here is from genome assembly GCF_977018435.1 of Lepisma saccharinum. Classification (NCBI taxonomy): domain Eukaryota; kingdom Metazoa; phylum Arthropoda; class Insecta; order Zygentoma; family Lepismatidae; genus Lepisma; species Lepisma saccharinum. The sequence goes on along the minus strand of NC_139243.1, from coordinate 54,279,811 downwards.
AATTGATCTTCAATACACATAAAATTTATATTTTAAATATTGTGTCTTACAGTCACTCTTGTATTCCCGTCTCCGACAGTAAACAATCAGCATTGCCAGGTCCTACCTGACCAGCGTTGCCAACCCCTCAGCTATGAAAACTGCTGTTCGAACTGTGAAATTATTCTAGAACGCCACCCAATTGTGCTAGGGCAGTATTATCATAGAAAAGTTATTATTATTAATTTATTATTATTATTAACAATATATTTTATTACTATTTTCAAATGTTATATTGTATCCCACTCTAAGATCTATTTATTGTCGCTTTTTGGCCTTAGGGTCTCTGCGAGAGACAATGAGGGTGGATGAAGAACTGATTAAATGGTCTATGGACTATGGGATGGAATAAAAACATAATTACATGTCCATACCTTCCCAAGGGTCGAACTAGGGCATGTGGCTCAGTAAATTTGTAAAACTTCTTCACGTATCTTTTCTAGCAGATGGGGAGAGGGAAGATGACATGACATAGTATAAGCGTAGTTACCTTTCAATTACTACCGGAGGCGGTGTATAATCTACGGTATAATTCCCAAATATCTTTCATATACTACTGCATTTTTTTGCGCTATATGGAAGGACGTATTAACACATTTCCACCTCCAACAACACCCCGCTAGATAACTGAAATGAAATTAATGCGCGATGTGGAATTTTACTTTGGCAAGAGGAGGTAAGAACATAAAATAACTCTGGTACGTCGTTCAGGGGTAAATCCTTAATAGTAACCCAATTTTGGGCCGGAAAGTATTGTATACGGTCGTAATTTAATTAATGTCCGTGTCTTTTAAGAATAAAGTCCTTATATGTGTTTTAGTGGTTCTAAAATAACTCCATTCTTGTACTGCTGGGTCGGTTAAAATGGAAGTATTTCCTAGTGAAGCGGGTAATTTTTCCCAATCTAAGTAGATTGGAGTGATAGGAGTATACTGCAATCGATATATCAAGGGAACTGAAGTTTCATATAGAATGGGAGAGTCCACTTCATTTTTATATAGGCTAGAAGATATAAAAGTTCTCATGGTTAGGCCATTAATAGTGGTGACGGGAGACGTCATAAGGAGTAAATGTAGGGTCAGTCATGCTGTCATGGTTAAATGTGCTGGAACACGTCCAGAATTGTGTGTACGTGGAGCAGGTTTACGTATTGGCCTATTCCTAGTTGGAATATGGAGTCTAGGAGCTTCGTCGTTCATGAAAAAGGATTAGGATGAGAGTGATTGATTCGATTAAACATTGGAGTTGCATTGCAGCAACATTTCTTGTACTGTTTCCCTATCCAATACAGGATTATCCCAAACAAAATAAGAATTAGTGAGACTATTATATAGATAAGAATATCATGTAATGTATCTTGTCCAAAACTTAAGGCTTCAACATTGTTAATTTGGTTAAGAGCACCCATTTGAGTGGTTAACAGTAGAAATTTATATATAGTCCATGCAATCAAAATAGTGAGACCTATGTTCCATATTATTATAAGTGAAGTTTTAACATGATTGCTTCCAGGATAAGGAAGTTTTGGCAAGTCTTGTAAGTTGTCTAAATTACTTATGTCATTAGTCATGGGTTCAGTTTGAGTTGTAATCTTTAAGAAAGGAATCTTTTCTGGCCACGCTGTATCTAAACAATCGTTAAAGTGTTTAAATTCAGCAGCTTTTGTCCCGGCAAATAATACATCGATCTTCATACGTACGGAGATTAAACGTCTCGTTATGACACTCGCCTGTTATCACTAAAGGCGGATTCGTTATGACATATTGGTCCGGAGCTATTTCAGTAATGATAACATTATTTCCGTCATAGCACTGAAACATGCAGTGTCCTGCTAGTTCTTTTATAGTGGCACCTTGTCGTATCTTTTGTGCACAAGAGTTTCCTAATGTTGCATCGTGACCATAACGTGGAATATAACACATTGGTGAATTGTGTGGATCACATGTGGATAAAAAGGTTCCTGATAGAAGTCGAATAGATTGAGAACTTGTTGCTGAAAATAGAGGTGGGTGTATTATATTGCAAGTATTATTTTCCCATCGAAAAGGGACTGCTAGAAATTCTTCTAATATTACATTTCCCCCATTGTAATTTTGTAATTGACTGATTGATTTTCTTTATTTTACTTCGCATTTTGTGCCACCCTTTGGCTAATTTGCGAAGATGGGGATGAGTGATGATATGATAAAATTGAAGAATGCAGACCCACAAACATTCCTGCCCAGACCGGGACTCGAACCCGAGACTGCTGGCGTAGTAGCGCAATTTGCTAACCACTCCGCCACGGTGGCCGGCGTAATTTTGTAATTACTATTCATTATTATTATTTTCTTTGTGTACGGCTTCTGTCATTGGAGGATAGCTATGCCTGTGTTGAAGGTAATAATACATAAGTAAATAAATAAAAAATAAACCAATCAATATACAATTAGCCACGAATCAAAATATATTAGACAGTACCGACGCTAGTGCGAACTACACCCACACTTTACCTGATTCAACCTCAAAAACCTTCCATATTCTATGGTAGCACTTTCTAGATGGTGAGGGAGGCAACAGTGTTTTTCATTAGGCTTAATGACAATTCCTCATAAGAAACACATTTGGGACGTTTTTCTACAGTGGTGGTATTTCTTACATGGAAGTTTTCGGAGGATAAGGGTTTAAACCCCTTGAGTCTCTGTTGGGTGAAGACATTTCCTATACACGTGGCAAGTAAAATGCCATAACGTTAATAACATATTTCATTAATCTCTTGCCGGGCAAGGAAGCTGTGCGAAGATCGCTTTTATGGCCACTGCCACAACCCTGTGTGTGCCCGACCCTGTGGCCGAGTGGTTAGCACATCGCGCTGCGACGCCAAGGGTCCCGGGTTCGAATCCCGGTCGGGCTTGGTTGTTTGTGAATGTCCATTCATCAATTTCATAATTTCATCACTCATCCCCATCTTCGCAAATTAGCCAAGAGGCACAAAACGCGAAGTAAAATAAACTAAATCAATCAAATCAATCAATCCACAACCCTGTGTTGCCGCATTTATCTGCGAAGAAACTCGCGGTCAAACAGCCAATTAGGTCCACAGCTTTTGCAAGAACCGACAACGTTAAGATTCCCCCCTCCCCAAAGCAGCCAGTAGGGAAACAGAATTTTGTCAAAATAACCGCTCTGCGCTGTGATTGCACCCCGCTATAAATCCCTTGAAAATTACTTACATGTAAGAGTCCAAATTTCGTCTGTGGGTTGGGTCTACGCCCATACCTTATCCCTGACACTCATCGACACTAACTCTTGGTGAGATTTCACACCGAAGCGACAAGCGGCACGATCTCATTCAGTCTAAAGCAAAACATGCGCAAAAACAGCACGGGGTGACACGAAGCACGGTAGTGAGAAGACGGGCCAGTTCGAGCGACACGTGCTTGTCTTGTATCTTCGGTTCGAAAGGTTGCACTAATTACTAAGGGTTTGCTTGGAAGCGACAAGCGACACGTGACGCTTGGAAGCAAACCCTCAGGAATCAATTGAACCTTTCGAAGCGACACGACAAGTTGCACGTGTCGCTTGTCGCACGAACTGGGCTGTTTTCTCAAAACCGTGCAGCGGTCGCCTCAGTTTGTTGTTGGCGAATGCGCAGCGAGTTCATCCCAACGAGCTATATTTAAACCCTAGAAGAAAGAGAGCCCAACCGGAGGCCTTACAAAATTTTTGAACCTCTAATTCGTTGATATAATAAAGTATCAACATGCAGAATGTTTCAATATTTAGACACCAAGCTCATAATCATAATTTCATATATGAGTTGTGAGTTTTTCTTTAAGTCCACTTCATGCACAAAATTGACTAACTAAGATATTGAACCTATAGTTTAAAGTGGGACCCCCGCCACTATGTGTCTCAATCGGTTATAGAACCGATGATCAATTAATTACAAGGAGACGACGTTACCACTTCGTCATCCATATTTTTTATATTTATCAACAAGCCTGCACGTAATCTAAGTATTATTACTCTTTATGATTATGCCAGAATTTATTTATGAATATTTAATTTCAGGGGTACGAAATTAAGTTAACAATTAACGCGATACTATTGTTCTCCACAGGTCTCATATAATATAAGCATGGAAGAACATGTTTGTCAGCTGCCGTTGCAAGAAGACCGTGACAGGTTATAGTCTAAAAATTTTAGGATCGACGATCTCATGGGTGCGGGTGGTCACGCTTCAGTGATCATCTGTTTCTGGCCTAAAAGAATGACTGTCCGAGCACGTAAGCTGTTGTGGTTGCATGGGAGAAGCAAAGAGGAACAGGATAAAGAGAAAGCGGATTTCAATAAAGAATGTGATTTGATGAGGAGACTTTCTCACAGAAACATTGTAAAATTCTACGATCAGTTTAAGCACAACGTAATCCCACATCATTATCTATCAATGGAGTACTACCACTCAACTTTGAATGAGGAGCTGTCGAAAACAAATGATTTGATCCCTTACTTATGACTAGGGGGCGAATTTATATGCAGTAAGAAAAGCCAAAATATGCACTAAAAAGGCCCAAAATATGCACTAAAATTTTTTGAAACAACCTATTTTAAGGTTCTGTACACCTTCAATGCAAAGTAAATGTATCAGTAACTCAATTATAGAATTGAAAGTGTGATAAATTGTGCTTTTGAGGATCACCAAAAAATACTAATTTAGCCTACAAATGTTTTTAGTCTCATATAACAAAATGATTACATTAAACGCATTTCTTTGCCTGGAGGCTCGCTCTAATAACTGCAACATTGCAATTATAATAATATATGTATTTTGTTGGAAACACTATATGCTCTTTTTGTTCCATTAATCAATATCTTACTCTTTGACATTAACATTTCAATACACTAGACGTTATTTATCGTTGTTTTCATGTAGACAGCATTAGATATCAATAAGTACACAAATGCCACGGACGCTATCTCAGTTTCTATAGGACTGCCATCTTTCTCCTTCAAATTACTTTAATAGTAAAATTACCACTTCTAATCACTACTATTTTCGTGACGAAAAGCACCCAAAAATTATGGTTAATCCTCACCAGTATGTTGTTTGAATACTTAGCTAGAATCCATCTATAAACATAATCGCTAAAAGTTATTGTATTGTTGTATGTCTAATTTAAGAATAAAATACGCTCATAGTGCATATCTTCATCATGTGACCATCATTCCCTTAGTTTCTACCATTTTGTTATTTTGTACTCAAATAACAGAATGATCCTTCGCTAGGTTATACAGCAGCATTGTCCGCAAAAATTAACACAAGTTTATAAAAATCAGCATGGTAAATTTACATTTTGGCAAATTTTAATTCAAGCTGCCTAAATACCTGAAATATATTACATGTTTAGAGTATACTTGACAATAAATAACTCTGCTGGCAGTGGTAAACGCATCGTTACCTTCTATCCACTGTTGGAGCAATATGCTGTTACTTCTTCTCTCCTTCGGCATTTATTGCCACTTCTGCAGCACACACACACGCTCACAGATTAATCAAGATGCCACATTAACAGATAATCCTCAAGTAACGCGACCCCAGTGTTGTTGCTGGAATTTGGAAATGTGACTTACATCTTTGACAGATCGTTCCTTGTTTGATGAAAGGTGTCGTCAGCGAAATATCCGTTCACACTTTTAAGAACCATCCTTCAACAGCATTCTTAGTTCGGTGCCGTCTCTTGTAGCACGTCCATACTTCGACAGGAATTTCTTCATTTTCCAGCCATCTCTCGACAAAATAATCAAAAAACTCCGATAACTTTGCGTGGACGGGAATCTCTGATAGGATCTCTAACCAACCATCTATTATGTCTTCAGGATTCAGGAATGCTACTAATGATGCACAGATTTGAATATGATGACGAATTTCCTCGTTTTCTCGTGTTAAGCCAAGCTCTTGGACCATTTGCCACAGGCATTTCTTCATATAGAAGTAGAAGACATTCACTTCGACGGAAGGAAACACTTCTTTGAGGGCTGAAATTGCCACAGCTTCAAAATCTACATTAACTATCTTAGGTCTTCATCTTGGCACAGCTTCTAAGATGTGCAACTTCTTCGATTGCTCCCGGAGGCATCGTCAAGTGGTACGGTCGCTGCTGTACTCCTGTACTGCCGGTACGCGTAACCAGGGACTGCAGTTGAAACCTAGTTTCAGTTTCAGTTCCGCCCGGAATGGAACCGGAATATATTTATCCGAACCGTAACTGGAATGATCTGAGGCTGTACTTCTAGTTCGGCCCGGAATGAAACCCTGCTGTTCATTTTCAGTTCTCGAACTAAAATTGGAATGAAACCGGAGTATATCTGTCCGAACTGTAATTGGATGGTCTGAGCTTGCAATTCCAGTTTGGCCCGGAATGAACGTTTTCAGTTCAGTTTCAGTTCTCGAACTTAAACTGTTTCCAGACCCAAATGTTAAGGATCTTGGCGCGTTTTGCGATGTTTGAGATCGAGAAAAATACTGAGTAACTTTTACATTTTCTTCATTTAAGAACTGTATCTCACATTGTACTGACAATTGTATTATTTTTTTTTGTAATTATCTGTGAAATGAAAACGAAAAGTTTATATGAATCCGCCGCGTCACTTTTACCGCAGTTGATTCAGTTCAAAATGGCATCAAACAACGGGATGAAAATTAACTGTGGAAAAAGTTACGTATCTTCTACTAAGAAAATTAACTTAAATCGATACAAATTGTACATACAATCATAATAAATAAAGCAATCTAATTACATTATACCTCTTATATCTCATGATTCCAAAACAAGATTCTGGCTGCTATTAGATGATGGTATAAACTTATTTTGAGAATTTTTTCAACCTTGTAAAATTTTCACTTTTTCAGAAATTGTGTTGATTTGAGTCAAATCATTTGACATGGAATGACCCAACTATATATATTTATATATAAACACACCTAGGTATATATATATATATATATATATATATATATATATATATATATATATATATATATAAACACACACACATATAAGGTATCAAACTGGCAGTTATTTCAATATATCTATATATAATCTTTAAATAAGGGCTCTAATAACGGGTACACAGAAATATTCAGTTATGTCAAGGGGGACTCTCAGGCAAAAAGTTTGAGAAACACTGCCTTAATGGCATTTCGGATCTTATCTATTTCAAAATTTTCGGATCTGGCACCCCCAAAATACCAAAATTGTTCACTACAAAGTTTTATTCCGAAACAGAACTTAGATTGAAAGTACACAGAGGGTTATGGTGCACCAGAATGTAGTGAAACATTTCAGTTCAGGTTCGGGTGCGAACCAAAAGTGTTCACAATGAAGTTTCATTCCGGAACTGAACTGAAACTAAAAGTACACGGAGGGTTATGGTGCACCAGAATGTAGCGAAACATTTCAGTTCAGGTGCGGGTGCGAACTATAAGTCAAACTGGAGCATGTTTCAGTTCGAGTTCAAATTCGGTTCGCAGTCCCTGCGCGTAGCCTTCATAGTTCGCGCGAGGCTTGCCCTTAGCAGTTGTAAGAATCTCCATAGTGCACCACACAAAAGTCACACCTGAAATGAAATGAAGGGGTGCATTGCTCTCAGCGGTGAGTCATACGCAGGTGCTCTTCTTTTCTCCAGGAAGCTGAGTGAAAATTTCGCAACATTCCATTTGAGAGAAATTTTCATTGAGCGCATTTTTTATACAATCTGATGAAAGGGTGGGTTCTGTCTATCCTCGAAACCAGACCACCTGCAACACTACGAGATGAGTTTTGGAATGCCCTTGACCCAACTAGTGCTTCAGACCAGACGAAGTAGGTCAACCAACAGACACCTTTTGTAGTTACCCGTTTCCTCACATATGGGAATACACGTTGCAACTCTCTCGTCGATTTTAATGTCACGCTCCTTCCTTTTCTGACCTTCCAGATTAAGTTCCATCCGCATGTAATTGATGTTGGTGTCTTCTGCTTGGCTCTTGAGGCAGGCCAGAACGACATGAATTTTTGGATGCGGTCTTCCAAGCAACCTATGCATTTTGTTGTTCCAACCTTCTACAGTAGTTCTGTGGCGCCTTTGGTTAGGTTAGGTCCTGATCGTCACAATTGTCCTACCATTAATTTGTGAAATGACATGCACCGTCAAAATCATCGCAATTGTCCTAGATTCATATTATGCGACTTTTATTTTCAGTTAGAAGAGTACTTTAATTTCTAGATAAGGGACATACAATCAGAAGCTAATAAGTTTTTGACGTGTGGGAGTTCAGGACGGGTGGTTTTATACTCCTCCGAAAGAGTTAAGAATTCCAAACTAAGTAGGGAGAAAAAGACAGTTCACCAACAGAAAGTGGCGAATTTTTTGCAGCCTTAACGGAAAATATCGTAAAGGAAAACGTGAAAGTGGCGCGCTCAAGGTTGCCAACCTACTGGGCTCTCGCCATAGCCTTTTACGATGGGGGTTCACCAACATCAAGAGTAGGGACAAATGGAGAGTTCAGCGCCCGAAAGTGGGGCTCGGAGTGGGGCTCATCTTAATGGTTCCAGCGTCTTGGAAAACGTCTTAAGACAAATATCTTAAGAAAGTCGACTTTCGGTTTGTCAATTCCGGCCTGTCAAGAAAATTTTCTTGAGACAAATATCTTAAGACGATTTCCAAGACATTGACTTTCTTGGCTCCTAATTGAGCTAGGATGACGATTTTAGGTTTGTTGGATGGGATTCGACGAGAACTATTCGACTGGCAAATGAAATCGATTCTACCTCCCCCTCTATTTTTTTCTAGCATACTGATCTATTGCATGCTAACCAAACCCTCTTGGAAGGCAGGGGGCTCTTGTAACGCCACCACATGTATGTATGTAATGGGATTTGTGGGGAAGGGGGCCAAAATTTTAATCTTACAGCTAGAAAATGTTTCTATAATATAACCATGCCTATGAACTTGTTTGGCTTCAGGAAGCAAGCTATGGAAGTGCCCGTCCAGCCCACATCCTCGTCGTCGAGCTTCAACGAATTCCTACCTTCCATGCTATCTAAACTTAACGGTCTGTTAATTATACACTTGAATAGCATTTTGACCCAGTACGACGAGGATGTGGGCAAAACTTTCTACGTATTCAACAACAACTTGAATTATTACCGGTTCCCCATCTCCGGCAAACTTAAGTTCGACATGAATCCCGAGAACGAAGGGGAGGCCAAGGTTTCCTCAGGCAAGAACATCTATCGCATCAAGCACGATAGGATGGACAGTACCACTACGTACGATGTCTCTGCTGGCGATCGCCTGTACGTGGAGCTCTTGGACGACTACGATAAACTCAACCCTCTCTTCATAGAAATGAAAATCACCTACCCTATAATAAATAACCACAGTGGCTACAATGCCTAACGACATTTTCGGTCACACCAAGCGCGACGACCACGGCGACGAGCTACTCATGCTCGACGTCAGGGTCAAGAAGCTGCGAAGCGACCTGCAGGCCCTGCAGTCAACGCTCAACTCCAGCCTCCAGTCGGAGATAGCTAGAGGCGAATGCTTTTGATATTGTGTTTTCTAATTAGTTAAAAAGAAACGTAATATGATGACTCATATCTTCTGATTGCGCAACAAATTATGACGTAATATGATGACTCATATCTAACGTGGTTTCTTCTGATTGGTGGAAAAATACGTCATACTTAACGTGGTCTCTTCTGATTGGAGGAAAAATACGTCATAAATAAACCGAGGTTATATAAGGAGGGCCAAAGCAGTCAGTCACAGTCTACGAGAGCAGCTTGAAGAGTACGGACGTTTTGTCGCAGTGTTCCTCGTATATTTGCCTTACATGGTGATATTTTTTGTTTGATTTTTAAAAATTGTATACACAGTAGTTGAGTTTTTGTGAGACTGAGTGAAGAGTAGTTATTTTTCTTGTAGTGCTTTTTTGGGGTATCTATTTGTACAACACTCAGTACCTAATTGTGCAATACTCTGTACCTAATTGTACTGCATTTTATACCTAATTGTACAACATTTTGTACCTAATTATACAACAGTACGTGTGGATTCGACATCTAAAAAAAATCATACATCGGCATATCTACGTATATAAATAAACACCCCCCAAAAATATGCGTCCTACGAAGATTTGTATTACACGTAAGAAAAATATTTCCAGTGATCATTATGCACGACATAGTCGTACCTGCGTGCCTGGCAAGCATTTAACAGCAACCGAATTGTGTCCTAAGTGTAACAAACGCTTTACAATTGCACATGTCAAAAAAGCATATGCCTAATTGCAAGGGTACTGGAGACCCTGTGCTGCAACCATCGACCTCGGTCAAAAGGACGGCTGAAGTAGATTTTTTTAACATATTACCATCTGCCAAACGCGTCAAGTCGGCAACAAAAGCAAGCCGGTTTGCTTTTGATGATATATTAGAGGATTTTGATTTTACCTCAGATAGCTTATGCGATGTACGTAGCTTCCTAGAGAGTGTGCGACCCAAGATAATTTCTATCTTAAGTGATGTACTGGCTTTAAACTCTACTAAATTTTATGCATCGCTGGGATGCCAATACAAAAAACCATCTGATGAGGAATACAGATTTCACCATAATACCAAGGCAAAAATATTGCACTTGGCAGATGTTACCAACCTCGAGAGTCTCTACGACAAATTCTTGGAGGAGCTGGTTACCAAACAGGAAGAACATCAGGCTGAAGGCTCGGGTGGTTCGTTGTGTGGTACTCCGCATAAACATAAAACTTAAATTGAGTTTTAACAAGTTTGTTCCACTGTCTGGGTCTAGTTATGTTCCACTGCCGGCAATAATTGCAGTCAAGAAGGCTGTTCTAAACATCCAGAATAGCGACTCAAAATGTTTTCTTTGGTCGGTGCTGGCAGCGCTGCATCGTATCCACTGGAAAGATCAGCCGCATCGTGTTACCCACTACATACCCTACGAATCAAAATTAGAAAATGCGATGGCTGGGATTACCTACCCAGTTCAGTTGTCGGACATAAACAAATTCGAGACCCGTGCACACAACTTACTAAACCTGCAACTAGCTATCAATGTTTACGGTCTTACTAAGAACACAAATATTGTACACCCTATTCGAGTGAGCAACATGGAAGGTGAAGCTGTACAAGAAATCAATTTGTTACTTATCAAGAACGAGACTTGCCATCATTACAGGCTTATTCGCTCTCTCTCCCGGTTAGTTTCAGGTCAAAAAAGCAAGCATGATGGTTGCATAGAAGTCTGTCGCAGGTGCTTGTCCACGTTCGATAATCAAAAACCACAAGATTACCAACATATTCAAGGTCCCGACATTGCTGCCCAGAAACTTGCGCACCACATGCGCTATTGTAACGACAACAGGCCTGGGGTTGCAGTCTTACCCGAGCCTGGTACTGTGGAGCAATTTCGGGCGCATAGTGCTATGGGAGAGCACCCTGCTATTATCATTGCAGATTTAGAGGCCTTCCTTGAACCGCTGTCCACCTGTAAACCCAACCCAGAAGTTTCTTCTACCATGCCTTGTCAAATTCACAAGGTCTCCAGTTTTGCCTATGTTGTGGTGCGACGAAATCAAATAATTGCCCCTGAGCTATATGTATATCGCGGTCCCGATGCAGCCAAACATTTTCTAGAGAGGATGATTCTAGAAGTGAACGAGATACGAGAAGTATTGTTAGATCCTGTAGCTATGCGAGACTTAACTCCCGAAGAAAAACGTAAACACGAAGAGGCTACACACTGTCCAGTTTGTAACGAAAAATTTATTGATACTAGGAAAAATAAGAAGGTTCGACACCACGATCACTTCACCGGAAGCTATATTGATTCTTGGTATAACGGGTGCAACCTGAAGGCTAAGGACCCGCGCTTCGTCCCCGTATTCTTCCATAACGGCTCCGGGTACGATTTTCACCACCTTATCAGGCATCTCGGATACGACGATGCGCGCATTAATATTGTAGCACAAAATACACTACATTGCCATCTCTAAATGGGTGCAAGGCATAGAACTTCGGTTTCTCGATTCTCTGAGGTTTCTCCAGGCGAGCCTCGATGCTCTTGCTGGGATGCTCAACAACAATCAACTAATTATTACCAATTTCCCGAACTTGGATGCTAGTCTCTTCAGGTGTAAGGGAGTCTACCCCTACGAGTATGTCAGCGACCCTTTCAAGTTCGAGGAGGAGTCGTTGCCTCCCCAGGCTAAATTTCACAGCATGCTGCGAGGTTCGGGCATCAGCGATGAAGAATATCAGCATGTTCAGTCCATGTGGCTCAATCTGGGTTGTCGAAATTTTGGAGAATACCACGATGCCTACTTAAAACTGGATGTAACACTCCTCGCAGACGTCTTTCAAGCGTTTCGCGCAAATGCAATGCAAATCTACAAGCTGGACCCTGCATACTTCTACGGTCTCCCCGGGCTGGCATGGTCGGCCATGCTCCTTCTAACAAAAGTCAAGCTCGAGCTTATTTCCAATGTGGACATGATGCTTTTTGTGGAAAAGCTTGTTCGGGGTGGCATGGTTCAGGTGTCACAACGGTACGCTCGCGCCAACAACCAACACATGTCGACCGGGTACGACCCTTCTCAACCATCCAGCTACATCATGTACACGGATGCTAATAATCTTTACGGGCACTCCATGGTGCAAAAACTTCCATTTGGAGGATTTGAGTGGGCTGATCCTTTCAATTTCGACGTAGAAGGTTTCGACGACTCGGAACGAGGCTTCTTTGTCGAGGTGGACCTCGAGTTTTCCGAGAAGCTGCAGGATGTGTTCTGCGACCTCCCACCAGCATCGGAATTCAAGTGTCCACCTGCTTCGAAGCAGAAAAAACTTATTATGGATTTCGAACCGAAAAAGCGTTACGGGTTGCATTACCGAAATCTTCGGTGGTTGATGCAACGAGGGGTCGCGATTACAGCAATTCACCGAGTCCTCATTTTCAACCATTCAAATTGGTTGAAGCTATACATCGACCTCAATACTAAACATCGTACTGCTGCTAGCTCGGAACTTGATCGCAAATTTTTTTAAGGACATGAATAATATAATATTTGGCAAAACAATGGAAAACACGCGAAATCGTGAAGACATAAGGTTGCTTACTAGTGTCGACCGTTGTCGCAAACTTGTTGCAAGCCCACTGTTTAAATCTCGAACAATCTACAACGAACAGCTTGCTTTGGTACACATGAATCGTGGTGAGGTAAAGCTCAACAAACCAGTCTATGTTGGTGCCACAGTGTTAGAGTTAAGCAAGCTGCAAATGTTTGAGATATATTATGATATACTACGCTTGCACTATGGTAACAACATCAACCTTCTCTACACAGATACGGACAGTCTGGTATATCACGCCCACACTGCTAACGCATATAAAGATATAGCCACGATTCCAGCTCTAGTTAACTTGTTCGACACGTCGAGCTATCCCCAACCAAATCGATATGGAATCCTGGCTCGAAACAAAAAAGTACCTGGCAAACTAAAAGATGAAAAAGATGGGGATATTATATTAGAGTTTGCTGGTCTTCGTGCCAAAGCATATGCAATTCAAGCTGAGAGTTCTGTGACCAAAAAAGCTAAAGGCATAGGCAAGCAGGTGGTTCAGAGAAAACTCAAGTTTGAAGATTACGTCGAGTGCCTCGAAACCAAAAAGCCGATTCTGCGAAAAGAGTATTGCATCCAGAGTGTTAAACATATACTTACAACCAACTCCGTCAGGAAAATTGCTCTGGATGCACGAGACGACAAGATATGCGTTCTCGAATGTGGGATTCATAGCTTGCCGTGGGCTCACTATCGCCTGAAAACAGGTAAAACTTGCTCTGTGTGCCCAAAATAAAAAAACAAAACAATTAGTGTTGTTTTTCTTTGGTCTCGAATGCAAAACGAGGGGGTGGAGGTGGGATATTTTTTTCAAAATATTAATTTCACAGTTTTTTTTGAATGTATATATTCAATCAACAGAATTTTTTGTTGACCTACACAAAAGAATACAAAAAATTAACAATGTCTGCAAATATATAGTATGTATATTTTTTTAACGGAACTAACTCCCACCGTGTCCTACAGGGCGAAAATTTGGGGCATGTGTAGGGCCAAAGGGGAAGTTCCTTTGCGCGCTCAAGCATGGCTTTTTTTTATTATTTCTTGTTATTTCCTATGCATATTTAAAACTGTTCCGTCACTCGCTCGTTCCTAACATCATACACAAAAGTTTTCTCCGCGATGAGGATGACGCTGCACAGTGAGTCCGCAGGCAGAGCATCGTGGAACTCGCACACGATTTTGATGTTGGTGCAATCGTTAACAACCACCTGCTTTCTTTTAGATGTGTTGATGACGAACATGGGTCTGCGAGCTATGAACTCATTGGGATTGTAGTACACGTCCACGTTGCCGGAGGTCACCCTCTTGTAAGCCGTGTATGCCTCGTACAGTTTCAGGTAGTCGTTGTTTGCAATGTTCAGGTTGTAGTTCTCACGCGGGAAAACTTCGTTCCTGCCATTTTTGAGGTAGATGTTCTTGATCTTGCAATTGTCGAACTGACTCGAATCTTTTTCTTGGTTGTTGTCCTCCCCTGTCTGGAAGAGCACGACCACAAATTCTGGCATATCGTACCGGATACTGTTAAACTGTGTGGTCACGTCAAATTCAAAATGGTTGCCGGAAGCAGGTTTCTGCACGCACTGGTAACCGTAAAATTGGATGGATACTTGGGGATTCTTCAAAATGTCTGCTTTGTACTTGAGAGCGTAGTTAGTTTCGTATTCCACTACGGGCATGCGCAGCTCCATGGACTGGATGATGCATTTGGCAGGATCGGGTAGTGTGTTGGGAATTGCCGAACCGTCTGCACTCAAGGTGCTGTAACGCATCAGCGCATTGTTGTCGTTAGCACTTCTGCGAAAAGTGACGCGCAAACCACCCTTCCACATGATCTCTGTGTAGTCGGAGAAGAAGCCTGGAAGGAGGCGCATGGGAAACAGTACAGTGTGACTTTGAGTTTTGATTTTTGTACCTGCTTCGAATCCCCCTGCCTGGTAGTATGCTGCATCGGTCTTGGAGAGTTTCAGTGTTCCCACAGCTGTAGAGGTAATCCCAGGGTAGTCAACCCTATCGATGACGGTGCCATGCTTTCTAACTTCCACCTGCGAGAATAAGTACGGCACAAAATTATCTACGAGTCTTAAATTTGCATTGGCAAGGAATGCTTCGCCGTTGTCTCTCTTCACAACATCAAACTTGATATACAAATCGGCTCTGTGAGGGTGAATGAATCCGTCCCCGACGTCCACGTTGTATTCTATCTCTCGATTCGCTTCGTTGAGGTTGGCAAACGTGCGACGATTGGGAGGCAAGGACTGCAACTCGTAACTTTCGATTTGCTCCATGATGGTTATTTATTATATGTTAATCTCCACGACGGCAGTGGTCGTGGCTCCTGCAAAATCTACCACCTCCCCCTTCTCGTTGGTAATTGCCAATTCTATGTTGTCTATGCGATTACGAGATACGGGAAAATATATCGGTGGGGAGGGAGTGTAGATAATTGGCTCCATGAACTCAGAGTTTGGTTTGAACGTAGCGATAATACCTGTCTGCTTGTGACTCCCTGGGATGCCGTCCGAGGATTTGGTGATCATACCTTCTGCCACATTGCAATGTATGTTCAGAGTCTCGATGGCTAGAAATTTAGGAATGTTAGCACCGATATGCTTCATGCCAGGTTCGAGCTTTGTGTTGTTCTCGAATCCCAAAAGCTCTCCGATGGTACCCAGGTCTACGGTTTCCGTGGCAGACACCAGTTCCACCCTGTGAGTTACAGAATTTTGCGACAAAAGTACACTTCTTGGTAATTGAGCCTGGAAGGTAGACAGGTTGTACTGGCCAGGGGTGATGCTGATTTTTTCGCTGCCAATTTTGATGGTATTGTTGTGTACCGTCACGTTAGGTATCAGGTACATGCTGTAGAATGCACGAAGAGCAATAGATTTAGGATAGATGATATCGATATGCAATGCGAGTTTCAGAAGCGAAGTCTCGCTTGTCAGATGGAATAGTCCCATAGAGCCTCAGGTGCCACAATGCTTTCTGGAAATCCTCGATTGTTGGGTTATTTAATTGCGAGAGGAAGACAAGCATGGAAACGCAGAGATGGCCACAGTTCACATCGCCGAAACCCTGGATGCGTTCGTCATTGTAGTAGAGGTTGACAACACCGAGATACTTTACCAACCCAGCAGGTGGCGTGCCTCCGAACGAATCGAAAACAAATGCTTTGTTGTTGTTGTTGGCTTTCAGGTAGCATATCCAATGTGTACCTGGATTTTCGTAACTGTCTACGTTAACCACGCCACACTCTTCTTTCTTCACACCAGAAGGTAGAGAATCAGACATGAAAACACCCCTGAAGTGCTTGACCCCCAACAATTCGATCAAAGATTCAATATCGAAGTTGGACAGGGGCTCTTCTTTTTTTAAAACTTTTTCAAAGCTTCGAGGTTGTTCTTTCGCTTTTTGGTCACACCTTTCCCCTTCTTCTCCATAGCCAGGTTGTGGCGTTTTTGCTCTTCCAACTCGGCTTTGTTCTTTTTTGCATCGATGACGGTCTTGGCAATGGCGGCACTGCCTCCTGCTAAGCTGCCTACAGCACCCAATGCTGCCAAGATAGCCGGGATGCTGAATATGAAACCTCCAGTCTTCTGCTGCTTTCGCGAACCTTATAACCTCCTCAACTGAGGTATGCTAAGCAGCAATTTCATTCCAAGACCTTTTGTCAAGCGGGAATGTTTCTTCTCGCGCTGCTTTTTGGTGAGCAATCCATCAAGAGCTCCGAGAGACTTGAGGTTCGCGTAGGGTATTTGGTAAACGACACCTTTGGGTTTCATGGTGATAGTATGTTATTTATATATATCGTGAAGAAAGGTAAGGTTTTGCCCCCTAATAGGTTGGTTATACAAGTTGCTTTTTTTCACAGGGTGTTATTTATTTACAGCCCCCACCCCAATTTTCGTTTTGTGTTCATGGCGATGGTCGTACCCAATGCAGCAACCCGTTCAGCTAGCGAGGCATCTCTGCTGACGAGTCTCCCGAAAGCTGCATGCTCCAACTTTTTGTCGGCATCGTGACGTGCGTCGAGATCTGTGTGAGTATTGTAGGCAATGTCGTGATCCTTGCATGCTGCGTCCAGTGGGTTCACACCCTTGTCTCCTTTCTCCAGTCGCTGTTCGAGTTTCGTACCCGGACCGCAGTACTGGTAAGCCGGCAGGTGCATTTCAAAGGGTAGCTTGTTGATAATATCGTTCACGAGACCTCGACCCTCGGCTACATTCCAGAATTTGGGAAGCAGGGTGTTGATGATTTTGATAAGGTAACCTATGCCTTTGCTGTTGTTGACAATGAAGTTGCTAAGCTTGGTGCTAATCATGTCCATGATGCCCACCTTCTCGTTGTGGAAGTTGCGATTGCCTGCATTTTCTTCGCCTGCGATAACCAGCAATCAATCTACAAGCTTTCTTACGTCGTCCACCCAAACAAACTCTTTAGGAAGGGTATTGTAGAGTTTGACACCGCTGCCAGTCTTGAGCTGGGTCCATATTGGCTTGATAAGGTTCCTGTACTTTTCTCCACTGCTAGATTTCACGCGATTCTGTGTTGCATCGTTGTTTTGGTACAGGGCGTCCGTCATGATTAAAATTTCTATGTAACTTTGGTAATCCTCGTCTGTATAATCTTTAGGTTGCTTCTTCGTGATAAGTTACCACAGTCCCACCGTGCCAGGATACCTGGTCCAGATGTTCTTCTCGCCCAAATTGATTTTCACGTCGTCGCCCTCGAACGTGACTTTCGATTTTCCAATTTTCCAAACCACACCCTCGTTAAGTTCCATGGTCGGGTACAATCCGAATACCTCATCTTTTTCGAATTTCCCGGTGCTTAGGTAATCCCTCGCCAACGGACCCAGCTCGACTAGCTTGTTCGAAGAGGTACTGCCTAGGGCCTGACGTCTCGGAGCCGGTGCGAGTTCGAACGGAGTAGTGTGAATGCTGGATATCGGTGTGGGTATGGTATAATTTCGAGCAGTAAGTGGTACAAGCTCGTTGATTAACTGTTTGTTTTGCTCGGTGACATCTTTGATTTCTTTACCAAGTCCACTGATGGCATCGATGATAGGTTGGTCATGACGCTTTTTCTCTTCGTAAATTCCACGATTCTCAGATTTCCAACCCTTAAACCGTTTTGCCAGGAAGCTACGCAGCTTCAGGTTGTCGTCTGCAAGTTTGCGTTTCATTTTTTTGTGTGTAGTTATTTATAATAGGCCAAGACGTTTCTTGTAACGTTGTAACGTTTAGAACATTATTAATTTTGTTTCTGTATTTTCCGTTATTGGGTTTCCTCGTCATGTCTATTGTGACAAATCCGAAATCATCTTGGTTCCAGCATGAAGAGCAAAATTTGGAAAACTGATTGTAGTTTATGTCCCCACCTACATAATCATCGTAAGCGTGTTTTAAATTGGTGTAGTCTTGACGAAACAAACAAATGAAATTAGCATTGTCTCGGAGTAGCTGCTTGGGGATTTTGGAAAAGGTCTGAGCAAGGTAGAAGCAGTCCATGCCTCTGTGCCGACCCTGAGTAAAAAAATTGCGAATTTCGTTCTGGATCTCCAGGATCACATCGTCAAAAACCACCACCGAATTTTCAAGACAGCAGTCTAGTGGTATCACTTCAGAAGCAAATATAGCTATGCCTAGTCCCTCGTACAGTTTCGACAGCTGGCGATACTTCGATTGCTCCAAACTTTTGGAGAAAACGTACAGGTGCCTGTTCTTCCAGTTTAACTAGTTGGGTGCAAGAAGAAAATTATCAATAAGCAAAGTTGTTTTTCCACATCCAGAAGGTCCAACAATGAGGCAGCGAATGTTGTCGGGTAAAAGCTCGCCATTTTTCCTATCCTGACGTTCCGATGGAAAATCTGGCAGTCGCCGTACCACGTCCCAAGCACCTGTTACACAATCACCTCGTTTGCGTCTATCCAACTTTTTTTCCTCGAGTCCCAGCCATTTCACCAACAGTTTGTCACCTTTTCTACGTAATACTTTTTCAATAAGATACGTGTCGGGGTATTTTGTTTTAGAAAGTTCCTGTTCGTAAAATCTTCGTTTCAGAATTTCGTAGCGATTATCTTTTATTATATACGTGTGACGGTTTCCGGGTAAGACTCGAACTACGGTGAAAAGTTCCGTACTCCAATTTTTTGTGAAGCCCTTTTCGAACGCACGCTTAACTTTACTGATTCGCACCTGATCTCCACTTTTGTATTTCGGTTTCTTGCTTGTAAATTTGTATTTTGGACAATAAACCGTAGAAATTAAACGTCGCTCGTCAGATTTGTTGACGTCAGCCGGTTTCATGTTTATCGTGCGATGCAAACTGTGATTATAGCTGTTAACGAGTTCCGGAAGCATGTCGAGCCACTTGTAATTCCCCTGAAGCGTGAACTGTTTCCACATCCGTGTTTTGAGAGTGCGATTGAAACGTTCCACTATGCTGGCTTTGATGTGACTAAAAGTGGAGTAATGTTGAATATTTCGTTTTTGAATAAATTGCCGAAAGACAGAGTTGTAGAATTCTTTTCCGTTGTCTGTGTGAAGAAATCGAGGTCGCCTGCCACTTTCATCGAAAATAGTTTTGAATGCTTCCACCACGCAGGTTCCTGTTTTTGCCTTGAGGGGTAAAGCCCAAGCAAATTTTGAAAATGTGTCTATGACGGTAAGAAGATAGTTGTATCCCTTGTTGATTTTATGTAAATTTTTTAGATTGCCACTGCTCATTTCCACAAGGTCAGCTTCCCACAAGTCGTCTATGCCTTTGGTCACTACCGCCAGTCGTTTGTAGTTTCGCCGTGCAGGTTTGTGCAGCTCGTTCACGATAGCCTGCCTAGACATTGCGCGAAAATAAGAATATAACTTGGATGGGATTTCTGGCCGCAGACAATGCCGGGTTTTCTATGTACAGCTTATCACCAATTTCTATTTCGATAATTTGAGTGTCATCTTCGGCATAGGCTGTCTCGCGAGTTTCGGGGTGGGTGAAATCAACCAACTCCACTCCTCTTATTTTAGGCTCGTCACTGATGTTCGTCACGGTCATGGTTGGGTAGTGGGTTGCGTGAGGCAAAGACCAGTATGAAACCTTGACGAACTGAAGTGTGCCAGCGAGGAAATACTGGTGATAGGCTTTGGCAGGAGTCAGCATGTAGAGTTTGGCACCCGGATGGAAGAGCGAGGAAAATTCCCTGTTTGGAATGCTGTACAGTTCGATGACGACGGTGGACTTGAGATTTTCGATGCTGGCGTTCAGGGTGCTTACATTGGTTCGAACCTCGCTCTCCACATCCTCCAATCTACCGTTCACCGATTCCGGGTTTTCCTCGATAGTACGGACAACAGTGTCGTAATCGGGCTTGATCTTCACATCGACAATTAGCCTCTTGAATTTTTCGTTTAAGTCATGTAGTTGGGTACTGAAATTGGTTATGGCCGATTCCTGGCTCGCCTCGATGCTGCCAATTTGCTCTTTCACATTGGCGATAATCTGCTGCAGACTTTCCACGAGTGTCAACTTGGAGCTCTGGGTTGCGAGGTCGTGGACCTGGCTTCTAATTTCGGCAAACAAGGCATGGAGCTCGCTTATGTTCTGGTTGGTGGGTAAGGTTGCAGCAGACTCCCGAAGCAATTCAATTTTGGTTTGGATGTTTTTGATGTCGTCGGATTTGAGTATTCGGTTGAGAGCCCTCTTCACGCTTTTCAGTTCCTGCGAGGTAGGCAGGGTGGCCACCGTGTTTTGGAGCGACTCCAAAGCTTTTTTCATCGCGTCCAACTCCGATGCATTCGCAGCAGCGCGTATGCCTTCTTGTAATTGTGTCATGTCGTCCTGGGTGGGGGTGGATTGTTGCAAAGTTTCCAACTTTGCCTGTATGTCGTCGATCAAGTGATGAAAATGCGACAACTCTGATTCGGTGTTTAGATTTTCCAGCTTGGTGATCTGCTGTTGGACGCTGGCCAGGGTATCCCTGATGCCAGGCAGTTTGGATTCCAGTGCTTCGTGTACGTTTGCCAGATCATTTTTGATGACGGCGAGAGCATCCTCAATATGGGCTATGGTACCTTGCAGCTTCCCGAAATCTTCGTAGGTCTGAAGGTGAAGTTTGATGTTGGCAACACTATGGGCAATGGCGTTCAGCTCGCTGGACGAAGGTAGATTGTCGATGAAGTCCTGTAGCGTTTGGAGTTTAGTTTTGACTCCGTTGATGGCTGCATGCAAAGCGTCCGTTTGAAGCTCAGCCTTGATGCTTTCCAACGTAGGAATTTCGAAGATTGAAACTGTTCGTGCAATTTGGCAATACTGGCATTCACGCGCTCGTAGTCATCTCGAGTCTTGATGCTCTGGATAATGTTTTGCAATTCAGTCTGGATGGTGCTCGTTTGGTCCTGCAAGTGTCGCTTCAGCTGTTCCACGTCGGAGGTCTGCGCTTGCTGCAGCTTCACAAGTTCGTTTTGGAGCTTGCCTACGCTCAGTGCCAAGTTGTCAAAGTTGTCTATTGACGCGAGGTCGGTGTACTTTTGCAGCAGCGATTTAAGCTCGGCGTCAATTTTGAGTACGGGGTCCAGGCACTGAGACTGCAGGCTGGCTATCTCCGACTGGAGGCTGGAGTTGAGCGTTGACTGCAGGGCCTGCAGGTCGCTTCGCAGCTTCTTGACCCTGACGTCGAGCATGAGTAGCTCGTCGCCGTGGTCGTCGCGCTTGGTGTGACCGAAAATGTCGTTAGGCATTGTAGCCACTGTGGTTATTTATTATAGGGTAGGTGATTTTCATTTCTATGAAGAGAGGGTTGAGTTTATCGTAGTCGTCCAAGAGCTCCACGTACAGGCGATCGCCAGCAGAGACATCGTACGTAGTGGTACTGTCCATCCTATCGTGCTTGATGCGATAGATGTTCTTGCCTGAGGAAACCTTGGCCTCCCCTTCGTTCTCGGGATTCATGTCGAACTTAAGTTTGCCGGAGATGGGGAACCGGTAATAATTCAAGTTGTTGTTGAATACGTAGAAAGTTTTGCCCACATCCTCGTCGTACTGGGTCAAAATGCTATTCAAGTGTATAATTAACAGACCGTTAAGTTTAGATAGCATGGAAGGTAGGAATTCGTTGAAGCTCGACGACGAGGATGTGGGCTGGACGGGCACTTCCATAGCTTGCTTCCTGAAGCCAAACAAGTTCATAGGCATGGTTATATTATAGAAACATTTTCTAGCTGTAAGATTAAAATTTTGGCCCCCTTCCCCACAAATCCCATTACATACATACATGTGGTGGCGTTACAAGAGCCCCCTGCCTTCCAAGAGGGTTTGGTTAGCATGCAATAGATCAGTATGCTAGAAAAAAATAGAGGGGGGTATAATCGATTTTAGTTGCCAGTCGAATAGTTCTCGTCGAATCCTATCCAACAAACCTAAAATCGTCATCCTAGCTCAATTAGGAGCCAAGAAAATCAATGTCTTGGAAAACGTGTTAAGATATTTGTCTCAAGAAAATTTTCTTGACAGGCCGGAATTGACAAACCGGAAGTCGACTTTCTTAAAGATTAAGATATTTGTCTTAAGACGTTTTTCAAGACGCTGGAACCATTAAGACGAGCCCCACTCCGAGCCCCACTTTCGGGCGCAGAACTTTCTATTTGTCCCTACTCTTGATGTTGGTGAACCCCCATCGTAAAAGGCTATGGCGAGAGCCCAGTAGGTTGGCAAAAAATTGCTTTATGCACTGTAAGGCAAGCCTCAAGCAAGGTTGCCAACTCCTTGCTTTAGGTTAGGTTAGACCAAGAAAAAACTTGGTGATTTTTTCCGAGTAAGGTGTTGGCAACACTGCGAGAAAATTAGGCTTATGCCTTACAAGAGCAAACCATTAAGACGAGCCCCACTCCGAGCCCCACTTTCGGTTGCAGAACTCTCCATTTGGCCGTACTCTTAATATTGGTGAACCCCCATCGTAAAAGGCTATGGCGAGAGCCCAGTAGGTTGGCAACCTTGAGCGCGCCACTTTCTCGTTTGCGTTTACGATATTTCCCGTTAAGGCTGCAAAAAACGCGCCACTTTCTGGCGCAGAACTGTCTTTTCCTCCCTACTAAATTAAATTGGTTTATATGCTGTTTATAAGCTAGGTTAATTTCTGTACCTTGAACGGTCCATTCAAGAACTTGTCACATTACATTCTGGATAAGAGTCACAGGCTGGTGTTTCTTTGTATGTATCCCTTCATCAAATTCGCGATGAGTCAGGAAGCTACAGAAAATTAGAAATACTTTCTATTTCTTTAGGTTCATCATGACTGAGAAGTATTCATTAATGCTGACACAATGAACGGGGAAAATGAAGCAGACAAACTTGAAACGAACAATTATATAAAAATTACTCCCAAATTCCAAATATATGCAAATTATATGCACGTTAAGGTAAAATATGCACTAACGTCCCAAATATGCATTTACATGCACTATAAAACTTTACCAAAGAAATCCACATCAAGTGAAATGGATAAATCCGTTGAGAGCATATGAATTTTCCTTAAGGAAAAAAACATGCAAACATTAAAAATCCGCCCCCTAGACAAAGTGAATCGCTAGACAAGGTAGGTAATATATATATATATATATATATATATATATATATATATATATATATATATATACACACACTCACATACCTCACACACACATACATATATACAGGGTGACTGGTAATTAGATGTATTCCCAGAAATGGGTTAAAGTGGAGACAATTTGCAATAAATTTGACCATATGATACTCCGTCCGAAAATTAGTAGTTTTCGAGATAATCGAATTTCAATTTTTTTTTTAAAAAATGACAATTTTCCACATAAAAAGATGAATTGAGAAAACACTGTTCATTGTATGGAACTTATTTCAGAGTTTTCTGATAGCTAACAAATAAGTGGTTCGTTGAAAAGAAAGTTTTTCCCAAATAACAATCACATGTAAGTAACGGGTGGGTCTAAACTTACAAGTGATGATAAAAAAATGCACTCTTAGTTTACTTGGCAAAGTATTAATAACAAAAATGGTATGACACGAAGCGTACAAATTACTTAAATTACTTCCTTGTGACATCAGCTATCCAACAAGGCACAAATGTTGCTAACATACACATTTGTGTACAAGAAATAATACTTCATTCATCTTCATGTGAATGGAATCAATGAACAATACAATTAAAGAACATTACACGTCTTGCTCAAAGTGGGCACCTCCGTTACGAATGCAGGCACGCAGGTTTTTACGGACATTTGTTCTCTTAACTCGTGATGTGATGGTGTCCTTGATGTGTTGACCAGCTGTTCAGATTCTCTCCCTGAGCTCTTCTTGCGAGTTTACCGGTGTCTTGTCATGTGGCTCCAAATGTAAAAGTGGCAAGGCGTCAAATCGATCGGGGGATCGAGCCGGCCAGGGAATCGGGCCGCCTCGGCCAATCCATTTCTTTGGGTAATTTTCATCCAGCCAATGTCGCACGCCCAGGCAGAAAAGTATGGATGGGCGTAATCAACAATCATTTGATCGAGCCATTTTTCCTGCCCCAAATCTTAAATGGCATCACTTATGAACATTTTTTGAGGAACAGGATGGCAATGTTGTTGGAGGATGTGCCTCTAGCTACAAGACGTGACATGATTTATCAGCATGATGACTGCTCAGCTCTATCCCCCGATCGATTTGACGCCTTGCCACTTTTACATTTGGAGCCACATAACAAGACACTGGTAAACTCGCAAGAAGAGCTCAGGGAGAGAATCTGAACAGCTGGTCAACACATCAAGGACACCATCACATCACGAGTTAAGAGACCAAATGTTCGTAAAAACCTGCGTGCCTGCATTCGTAACGGAGGTGCCCACTTTGAGCAAGACGTGTAATGTTCTTTATTTGTATTGTTCAATTGATTCCATTCACATGAAGATGTATGAAGTATTATTTCTTGTACACAAATGTGAATGTTAGGAACATTTGTAGCTTCTTGGAAGTAATTTAAGTAATTTGTACGCTTCGTGTCATACCATTTTTGTTATTAATACGTTGCCAAGTAAACTAAGAGTGCATTTTTTTGTCATCACTTGTAAGTTTAGAGCCACCCGTTACTTACATGTGATTGTTATTTGGGAAAAACTTTTTTTCAACGAACCACTTATTTGTTAGCTATCAGAAAACACTGAAATAAGTTCCATACAATGAACAGTGTTTTCTCAATTCATCTTTTTATGTGGAAAATTGTCATTTTTTTAAAAAAAACAATTGAAATTCGATTATCTCGAAAACTACTAATTTTCGGACGGAGTATCATATGGTCAAATTTATTGCAAATTGTCTCTACTTTAACCCCTTTCAGGGAATACATCTAATTACCAGTCACCCTGTATATATATTAGTTATATTTCTTATATATACACATATACACGAAATGTAACTGAGAAAAATATTTCCCTAATTAAAGAGTGTCTATTTATTTGTCAAGTGCCAAACAAACTATTTTGGCTAATAGAAATAGTAACGAAATGTATGTAGCATTTTGCACAATGATTGGCATGCAGGCACTGCGATGATTTGTTTCACAATGTCGAAAAACACTGGCAGACTATTTTTAGATTTCTATCTTAAGTATTCATCACATCACATCAATCAACCGCTTATAATTATTTTTACACTTACCAGATCTTATCCACGGCGTCTTACAAAACCGAATTTTTCGTGCGCTTGATTTACGACATAGTGGATACGTTCTTTAAATCTAAACTTGGTACTATAACACACACCAGGATCTGTTATTTTTTCTCCTCTTGTGCTTTTCTCCCGTTTGACAGTGTAAGTTTTTACGTTTTATGTATGTGTCACATATTTGGCCTTTAAACCACTGGGATATTGCTAAGTTTTCATTTTAAAATACGTTCTTTGATTATTAAGGGATTAATGATGACAAAATATGCATGCGTGAAGAGAATACACAATATCATTCCATGGACATAATTGAAGGGAAGTTGGAAAGTTCAAAGTCCACTTTTCAGTCTTTAAACCGAGCCCGCAAAAGAATTGATATGAATGTGTAACTATTAGGTGTGGATTTAAAATCACTAAAAAAAACCTTCAAATAGGCAGACAAATGGGCACAAAATTGACAAAAAATGGCAGTTCAGGAAGTACTAAAAAAGTCACTTTAAAAGACACCCTAAGATAAAAAAAATAAATAATATTTCTTTCCCACATGGGAAATACGAGGGTTATTTTTTTTGCAACTTCCGATGGCGCCGCCAGGTGTAAAGTCCGCGCGTTCATTATGTCCCCATCGGCAACCCTTTTATAAAACTTAACACTGACAACAATAGCAAACAATAGCCAAGCCGCTCCCGATAAGCGCGTGCACTCAGACGTTGTTGCCACATTGTCTTTACATTTCTTGTAGTTGCAAGGCGCCTCTATTTTTGCTCCATAACCACGTGCGGGGTTGATTCTTTTTAACTAGTTGTGTTGTGTTATGGTGCTGTTTTGTTGCTTTGTTATAGTGTTGTGCTTTTAGTTTTTTCCTTAGACTTTGCATAATGCAAGTTATCACTCACGGCTGCTAGTAAAAATCCTAAGTATGAAGACAAAACTGCAGAATATTATTTCCTTCATGGAGAGCACAGGTGCCCACCCTTATCAAAGCCAATGGCGCATTCCCCCAAAAAATCATGTCATGCGTCCCCCCAGATTATATCATGTGCCCCCCTCAGAAATCATTCGCGCCCTCAAACCATATCGTAATTCCCACAAAGTATTTAATTACGACAGTGTGTCTACCGAAAGTAACTTTTTCTTAGCTTTACAGAACACTATACTTGATCTGCCCTTATTCCCTAAACAGGGGTGCCCATCACTCAAGACCACCCCTAAAATCGTTCATAAACCTCCGAAAATAGTTTGAATGAAATACCATGTTACATTTTCCATATTTTTTGATTGTTCAATTTTCGAAAAAACTTAAAGCTAGCACATTGATTGGTTAAATGTAGTAAATTAAAATATGTAAATATGCATATAAATGGTATTTTTGAGTGGGTTTATAAAACTCAATTTGAGTATTTAACACGTTTAATTCAGAATCCCCCAGAGCACCGGTGTCAATTAAGGCCTAATATGTAAGTGTTGGATATTTCTCTCCCCCCCCTTTCGATAATACCCTTAAACACTTCCTTTTTAATCTTTATCTGTATTTATTTTCTCTTTCCATATTCTTTAATCTTGTTTCTTTTTCTTTTTTCCTTACAATTTCCTTCTGCCTTTCCTCTCTATCTCTTCAATTTGGCAACATCGCTTTCCTACTCCAGTTTGTTGCTTCTACTTCAAAAGAAAACCGCCAGCTTGGGTGTTTCTTTTAACAAAGAGTACCGCTCCCTTTGTTAACCGCTGGGGATATAATGAACGCGCGGACTTTACCGTGAAGCGCTAGGTAGCGGGACGTCACACAGCGTGATTGGCGTCTCATCTGCTACTACTACCACCACCACTCCCAAGGCCAACGCTTCATTTGAAGCTGAGCGACATAGTAGAGCAGCTTATCATGAAAATGTGGACACACCGGATAAAAGCACCAATTTTTTCCAGGTACTACTTGCGTGCTTAGCTTTCAATTTTTGATAGGAACCAACTCCTCCGTCGCCCATCTTGGATTTTATAGAGGCCATTTTGAAATATTGGTATATTATCAATATCTCGGCTTCTAAATCACTTAGGACCACAAACTTGGTGTCTAAGTATACATATTTGGGGTCAGGGAATACAACTACACAATTTTTAAATGTATCAGACTATATATTTATTCACTAATATATGTACCAATCACAAACTATTCACTGATTAACAGTTTGGAAAATTAACAAATTTATAAAATCGTATGAAAGAAGTTTTAATGCGGTATTCGCTACACATATTACTAATGATATGCTACCATTTACAAACTATTCACCAATTCAAATAATACATGAAAAATGACATAATATACATAATTATACAATTAAAATACATTAAATCGTCCTTCGTTGGTGGAAGTTGCTCCATTGACTTACTCTTCTGACAAAACAGCTCCTTCCTGGCTTCATTCACATTGTCTAAATCACAGTTCTTATCATACAATATCAGGGTGAAGCGTTCTATTAGTTTAAAATTTTCATCATCAATATCAAGTTCTGTGTAAGGGTGGAGTGCCATGTAGGTAAAGGCATGTGTCACTTGAGGATAACAATTCCATGCCTCCCATGCAGATTTCTTGCCTCGTCCAAAAAAATGATGATGTGGTATCACATCCAGTGAAACTGTGGAATACAGGGAGGGCCAAGGATTTCTCTACACCCAGCTTCTCGTAGATAGCATTAATGTCAACATAAGTAAATGTTTTGGCTATACCAAAAGCAACACAAATCTTCAAATCTGCACACAAGGTCATCAGGTGATGGAACTTGCCAATGAGGATCATCACCACTACGTCCGTGCCAACAGTACGCACCACACAGTTACTACAGCCATTCAAAAGTGCATTCTGTAAGTGGATAATCAGTCTTGTGTCCTCATGGACAACAATGGAAATGTGACGTCTCAGGGAGCACAAGTGACAACAACCGCATTCCAGCCATCTTCATGCGGTGATCCGTTTCCCCCCTCCACCTCCAACGGGACAAGGAAAGAAGAGAACAACCGGATATCGCAAATAGGTCACCAGTTTCCCCCTCCCTCTACTCAGCGACAGGGGCGCCGACTTGTCAAAATTATTGGGGGGGGGGCTGATCACTGAAATAAATTAATGAATGACTCCCTCCCTCCCTTTTTTAAGTTTTGGCCTCGGTGTTCGGAATCTCGTAAAAGACCATGAATTCCTCAAAAATATCAAAATTTTCATTCACAGTTCGAATGCAGAATGTCAATTGTTCACATTCCCGACTTTTAATATCTGCTACCACGGAGCGCAAAACAGATCTCCCTAACATATCAACGATCTCGTTCTGAATGTCATGGGATATCCATTTGTAGCCCGAACGTCCAATCCACTCCCCTAGTTCATGCACATCGTCTTTTGAAACTCTTTAGTAAAAATGTTAACCAGGACCAGATTAAGACGAAATTGGGCCTGATGCCGCATACCGTCGATTTTTTCTGTACAACTATCTTTCAAGGTGAAAAATTTACTACGTCGCATTTACCGAACAATAATAAAGTGGCAACAATCGCCAAGATATTGCAAAAAACGCAGCTAAATTACTAAGTAAACTGTTTAACGTAAAATTGATAGCATTAACTTGAAATCTTCGGTGAACAATAAACACAACGACGTTATAGTTACGTCACAGCGCAAAGAATAGTAGTAACAGTATAATAAGAACCCTGTGTCTAGGCGTCATAAATTGGGCTCCAAATTTAATTCTAAGATTTATTTTCAGGTTAATATAGCAAAAGAAAACTGTTCAGCTTTCTCAAAATTCTCGTCTGTTTTCATCTGGGCCTATTTCAGAAATGGGCCTAATGCTGCAGCATCAATAGTACCCACCTTAATCCGGCCTTGATGTTAACAATACTCATAATTATATACTTACAAGGGACTATTTCTTCCATTGGGCCCATCTATGCACCTGTCACGTTTCATGGAAATCGGAGGGAGACACTTAGATAACCTCCCTCATGTGTTTTGCTGTCTCTGGTCATAGCCCGCCCCCAAAGTTGACTTTTTAGCGGTCTCACACCCCCTCCCCTAAGCGTTGATGGTCTAGAACATTTCAAATGTGTATTTAAAGTTAAATTCATGTGGCACAATTCAGAGTAAACTTTACAAGAGAAGCAAAGTAATACATTAGATCCTCTGAAGCAAATTATTAGTAGGGCTCTGCCCGCACATCGTTAACATTGGGGGGGCTCGAGCCCCCCCCCCCCCCCCAAGCCCCATGGAGTCGACGCCTATGCTCAGCGATATCCCAAGCGCCAGGGAAGCAACCAAGGAACGAGAGCCTGAGGTGAGGCCAGATGTAAAAAAGTAAGTGGTAATGGTCACGTGACCAGCAATTATGTCGATAAAGGAAGTGTAAGTGTTTCCTACCAAAATGTGAGGGGCTTAAGAACTAAACTCAAAACATTCTACCTGAGTGTATTAAATAACGATTTTGATGTAATCATGGCTACGGAAACATGGTTAAATCCATCGTTCGGTGACAGCGAAGTAATTGACGATAGATATATTTTGTTTCGGTCGGATCGCGATGCACAATCTTCTGACAAAGGCTTGGGGGGAGGGGTACTTCTGGCTGTAAACAGGGTGTTTCGAGCTATCGAAATTGAAACTCCGGTAATTGACCCTATGATAAATTACTTGTTAGTAAAAATTAGCGAAATAAATATGCATATTTGTGTAGCCTATTTCCCCCCAAATACGAATCGATCTGTATACAGTTCCTTCTATCAAACGTTAGAATCACTTTATGAGCAGGGGTCTTCCCTTATTATTGCAGGGGATTTTAATTTCCCTCAGATAAAGGGGGTGGATCACAATCTCATTTTCAAACGAAGCTTGCGTAGAATTGAGTCATTTCATGTCACTCCACCTACTAAACAGCTTCAATGACATAAAAAATGATAACGAACGAACGTTAGATTTGATTTTAAGTAACGTTAATAGCATAACAGTCACAAGGGAATCCGATCCTCTCGTACCAGAAGACATTCATCACCCAGCTTTAAATATTGACATTTCCATGACTAAATTTAAATCTATCACGAAAAATTCAATTCAAGCAGAATATAACTATAACTTTAGGAATGCAGATTTTTTAAAAATGTATAATCTTATGAGAACTGTAAATTGGAATGATCTGAAGAAATACACTAATATTAATACCCCTATTGATAAGTTCTATGAAATGGTGCATGACATATTTAGCAAAT
Source organism: Lepisma saccharinum (assembly GCF_977018435.1). NCBI lineage: Eukaryota > Metazoa > Arthropoda > Insecta > Zygentoma > Lepismatidae > Lepisma > Lepisma saccharinum. The sequence continues at coordinate 54,248,684 of NC_139243.1, read as the reverse complement.
TCGTACCTTCAACGAAAACTCAACCGAAGAAATTTCCCAGCTGGTTCTCACGGGAAATTATAAAGAATATCAGGAAAAAAGCATATCATAGGCAAAAATGGAAAAATAACGCTCCCCACGCTGAACATCATTATGAGAAATTTAAAGAACTTCGGAATATTGTTAAACGAGGGATTCAAAAAGCATATACGCATTATATTTCAAGCACAGAGTAGCTATAACATACTTCATACCCCTAATCTCATCTTCAGCTTTGCCAAAAATATGAAAAAAGTATATTAAAATATTAAACGTTAAAACGTTTCGGTAAACGTTCTTATACGTTCTTAAACGTTTCAACGTTTATATAAGAACGATAAAACGTACTGTGATACTCATCTTTACGATTAGTCAAACATGTCAAATGTAACTGCTATTAGTAAACGTACGAGGAAAATAAGTTTTGTAGAAATTCTCTTCTCAATAAGAATACTATATTACTACCTTTATTACATTAAATATTAATTAATCAATTAATTCTCTAGCCCCCTTGATTCTGAAAATTCGTGGTTACAGTTCAATTTGTACTTATCCTGAGCAAAATTTATATATATTCTATTCCAATTTTTACCGATTTTTTTAGATCCATCTCCATCTTCATTTTGGTCCTTTACCATCAGGTTTCCCCCAACAAGATTCCTGTAAAATCTCCTTTATTCTTTTCTCATTCGTGCAAGGGATCAAGTTTTCGCATCCACAGGCACAATTACTGTTATTGTATATTTTAATATTTAGTATCTTAGATATTAAACAAGAAGATAGAGAAAAATAACATGCATTAAGCTTTCTTTTTTCATTTCTTCTTTAATATCATTTTCATTTGTAAGTATTACTTAAATTTAAAAATTAGATTAAACAAGTTAGTTTAGATTTGTACTTTTCTCTTTGCTGCTTTAAAAAATATGTTAACATTATTCCTAATTGTATTTACATCATCTGCATATGCTAACAGTTGAGTCACATTACTTCGTTAGTTTTTTTCACCTTCCTAACTACATATTCTAAGGCAAAATTAAAAAGCAATAAATATGATACATCTTTCTTTTATAATATATCATGAATTGTACATTTTGTTATACATATTAACAAGATTTATAGGTATTTTAAATCTCTTTTGATCGAATCATATGCATTTTTTTTAAAAAAATAAATGAATAGCTGATGGGACACTTTGATTATATTCCCACTTTTCTTAAATATTTGTTCGATGTGAAAAAATTGATCGGTTACGTTTAAATCCACATCCATAATCACATATATTATTTCATTAGTATATGGGGTTAGTCTTGTTAAAAGAATGTTATATAATATTTTATATGTTGTTGAGAGTAGAGAAATTCCACGATAATTACTGCAGTTCATTTTATCACAGGAACAATTATGAATTCTTTCCACTGTTGAGGGATTTCTTTTTAATTACATATTAAACAAATTAATTTATGAATTTGACATATTAATGAATTTCCACCATATTTAATTAACTCAGCGGCTATTAAATCAATGCCAGGTGCTTTGTTATTCTTTAGCCTTTTAATAGCATCTTTAGCTTCAGTCAAGTTAGGTTCTGGAACTAAAAAAAATTCTGCTGTGTGTACTTCATTTATTTCTAATTTATCTCCTACATGGACATTTAAAAAGTCATTAAAGTAGTTCTTCTATCTATTTAGAATATCGCTTGGGTCAACTAGAAAATCACCGTCTTTATCTTTTATCAAGTTTAATTTAAGTTGCCACCCCTTTCTAAACTCATTTACACCTTTATATAAATCTCTGATATTTTTATTTTTGCTGTTTGTTTCAATTTCGTTAATTTTGCTTTTCAAGTAATCTCTTTTTTTACTTCTAAACGTGCGATTAACTTCTCGCTTTATTCTATTATAATTGTTTAGATTTGTATCATCCGAGTTATTTAACCACCTAAGTCTAGCCTAATTTCTTATTTCTATTAGATTATGACATTCATTATCAAATCATGGCTTACTCTTTCTTGGTTTATGGTATCCTATACTTTCTTTAGCTGCTGATTCTATTGCATTACGTATGTGCTCCCAATTCTTATTTACATCTGTTTCATTTATATTTTCATCATCATTTAAATCCTGCAAAACATCAAATCTATTTGACAGTTTAATTTGGTAATCTTTCTTAATTCTTTCATCAGTAAACTTTCCTGTATTAAATTTTATAACTTTTAGATTTTGTTGCTTGTGATTTATCACCGAGAGTCTTTCTCTTAATTTAGCAATTACTAAATAATGGTCACTGGCACACTCAGCACCTCTATGTGTACGAACATCAATTATACTAGTATGTCTTCTCTTATCAATAAGAATATGATCTATCTGATTATGAGTTTTACCGTCTGGAGAAGACCAGTTATATTTATGGATATTTTTATGTTTAAAAGTTGTACTTTTCACAATTAAATTCTTTGAGGTTGCAAAAGTAATCAATCTTATACCATTATCATTACTTAATTCATGAAGACTTTCTTTACCAATCATGTGTTTAAATATCTCTTTTTTACCAATCTGTGCATTACAGTCACCTAACAGAATTTTCATATCATACTGAGAAAATTTATCAAAGATCTGTTCTAACTCTGCATAAAAATCATCTTTAGTATTATCATCTTTATCTTCCGTTGGTACATGTATGTTTATTAAAATAATTTTACACCACCTACCCTGTAAAACTGCATATGATATCCTATCATTAATAAATTCTACTGTTTTAAGAGCCGAGATAATTCTATTATTTATGAAAAAGCCTGTTCCAAAATTATGATTTTCAGTACCACCATAGAAAAAAGTATAATTTTTAGTTTTACAATTCCCTTCTCCTGGTCACCTAACTTCCTGGACAGCTACTACATCTAATTTATACTTTACTATCTCATTAACTGTACACTGAAATGCCCCAGACCGGTAAAAACTCAGAACATTCCAGGTGCCTAATTTAATATCCTTATTCCTAACATAGATCTTATCCTTAGTCCAGGGACCTCTCAAAATAGTCCCTACCTGGAGATCCGAACAGGGATATACAAGAATATTTGTAATAGAAAGAATTCTCAGGAAATTCCCCTTAGCCAAAAAAATCACGTTACATGACCCTCTCTCTCTCTCTCTCTCTCTTTTTTATAGAGAAAAAAAAAGGCCATGACATATCCAAGCTAGTATTATTGACGTCACATTCTTAACAAGTCGACGTCACATCTACACACATGCACGCACACTCGGGGAATATTTGGAATGCAAAACTATTGATTTTGTCTGAGTAAAAACAACTAGGTTACATGAGAATTCTTGATTGATTGATTGATTGATTTAGTTTATTTTACTTCGCGTTTTGTGCCTCTTGGCTAATTTGCGAAGATGGGGATGAGTGATGAAATGATGAAATTGATGAATGGACATTCACAAACAACCAAGCCCGACCAGGATTCGAACCCGGGACCCTTGGCGTCGCAGCGCGATGTGCTAACCACTCGGCCACAGGGTCGGGCCATGAGAATTCTTGCCAACATTTCTGTGTTGCAGAAGTTCCTTTGAAAAAATAATTGCAATTAAGAAATTATTAGCCCCGTCTAGTTCGATACACTTTTAGACATATTGTGGAGTGCAGGTGCATCCCAGCACCAGGCAAGTGTAGTAGAACTGTGTTTTTTGAACTTCTGCAACTATAAAATTATTCTTATTCAATAAAATTAGAATTTAAACTCTTGCGTAAAACAAATTTTCAGTTTTTATACTTGTAAAATCAGCTAAAATCAGTTAAATTACACTAAGAAAGCTTACTATGAAATTGTTAGATTTTGGGGAGAGGAGGGTATTTACTCGTACCCCCTTCTCTGACTACTGAGGAGTACTGGAAAAACACCTCTATACTCTTCAACTATTCTCACAATATTAACTGATCTGTAATACGAAAACCCTTTAAGTATCCTAAGCGCGAACCGCATCTGAAACAGTAAGCCAATCAGAAAACACCACAGTAACCCACAGGTGTCTGTCAGTAAACCGGAAGTGGACCGGAAGTAAACCGGAAGTAAACCGGAAGTGGACCGGAAGTAAACCGGAAGTGGACCGGAAGTGAACCGGAAGTGGACCGGAAGTAACTTAGCACTTATTTTTAACTTAGCACTTCGCTTTAATTATTGAAAAATAAAATTTTAGCAAAAGTTATAGAGGGATTTTCGAAAATTAGCAATTTTGCACTATGAAAATTGGAATTTGAGCTTTGACTTTTTTTTTTTGCGCTTGTATTGTGTCACTTTTTGTAACAGTCAAAGTTCGATTTTGAGTATATTACTGTATAGGTGTACACAATAAAAGTAAACCAAAATTTCGGGGGTGGCCCAGAACGCACCGTTTACCCTACTGAAAAAACAAAAAAGAGCAGAACGTTTTCAATATCAAGGTAAAGTACTTTCTGACACTCTAGAAGTAACAACAGCGTTTGCTAAATATTTTCAATCGGTGTACCGGCAGGATGATGAAAAAAATAAGACTTTGAATATTCAATCTTACAGTGAAACCGATAAACTAAAGCTATCAGATATTAGTCTTAAAGAAATCGAAGATGCCACTAAAAATCTTAAACCGAAAAATTCTATTGGTTCCGATAAAATTCCGCCTTACATACTTAAAGGATGCGGTGAGATACTCAAATACCCCCTTCACACGCTGTTCAATCTTGTACTTTCCACCTCAACATTTCCAGATATTTGGAAATTAGCAAAAATTACCCCGATACCAAAAACAAATAAGCAAAATGATGTAGAGAATTACAGGCCGATAGCAGTCCTGGCAGCACCTGCCAAGCTCTTAGAGCAAATTCTTTACAAGCACATTTCTTATCACATACGATCAGTGATCTCTCCTTATCAACATGGTTTCTTATGTAAATAGTCTGTCTGTACCAACCTATCAGAAATCACTCATTTTATCGCAACTGAAATCATACAATCTATCGAATCCGATGTTACAATTGTGTCAATCCTACTTAACAAACCGCAAACAGTATGTCACGTTTCAGGGAAATACTTCCGATGAATTTGAAGCTACATCCGGAGTTCCCCAAGGCTCTAACCTTGGTCCCTTATTCTTTCTCATGTACATAAATGATCTTCACGAACATCTGAATCAATCGGGTAAACTACTTTTTGCGGACGATTTAAAAATATACAAAAGAATTTGCAGTTACAGTGACTGTACCGAGTTACAAGCGGACATAAACAGTCTTGTGGAATGGTGTGAAAGCAACAAACTAATCTTAAATAGCGAAAAATGTTACCAAATGTCATATACTCGAAACACTACATCAATAAAATACGACTATTGCATAAATAAACAAAAATTAAAACGGGTAGAAACAATCAAAGATCTAGGAGTTCTGTTTGATTCTAAAATTACATTTCACGCGCACGTTAACTTTGTAACAAACGAGGCTTACAGACTTCTGAGATTTATAATGCGTACACGCAAAGAGTTCAAAAATGTCGGAAGCTTAATGATGCTTTCTAATGCTTACGTTAGAGTGAAAATTGAATACGAAATCATAGTGTGGCACCCTCAAACCCAGCAAGATATAAACAAAATAGAACAAATTCAAAGTAAATTCTTAAGACACTTAAAGTACAAACTGGTTGGTATATACCCTCAAATGGAGTCCCGTGAGAACCTTCTCAGATATTTTAACCTAACAACTCTCAACAACAGACACATCATGCATCAGCTCATTTTCCTCCACAAAATTTTAAATAATCTCATTGAAGCTCCTTTCGCCCTGTCACAGCTCGACTTCTACGTCCCCTCAAGCAAATTACGACCAAGAAGGCAACTCTTCAGCTTCCGTCGTATTAGAACCAACGCTCTGACAATATCCCCAATTTGGAATATGTGTAAAACATTTAATGATACCATCAAAAGTGAAAACAGTGTGGACTTAGTTTGCCCGACCGCAATTTTGAAAAGGAATATACTAAAATTACATAAATTACGATAGAACCTAAGACTTATATGTTTGTTAAATGTTTTCTGTCATTCATCTGTGCAATATTTCAATAATGTTATCACAAAATTATTGTATAATGAACACCATTAATGGGTAATATACCTGTTGCGTTGAATTTCTGAAATAAATAAATAAATAAATGATGGCATGGACCTATCAGTTCCTCGGAGAATAACACACACTACATCAACTCGTTTGCAGCTTTCTAATTGTTTATTGATGCGAGGAATGAATACGTGATCAGCATAATCATCAAATGTGACAATGTTGGTAGTTGGGAGGAGGAAATGCACAACAGCGGCTCCATCGAGAAGTTTCACATAAATATAATCAAGAGGATCATTTGGGGAATCCTTGTTCAGAATATTCATAAGATCTGACTTCTTTCCGAAGCGCAAGCCTCCATCGTCAGATAGTGAAGGGGGAAAATTATGATTCTCATGTCACTCTCCCTATGCTGCATCACTATGTACAGTTGGAAGAACAGAGAAACATCAGTCTTAAGTAATTATATGTTTATCTTATCTTTTGTCTTTACCTTTTGTATAAGTTCTGAATAAAGGAAGTGATTTTTTTTTATTGGTTCATGAATGGAGCGAGTACAATCACTGATAACTGATTTGCAATACTTGTCACACTGATCCTGGCCTACGCTCTGAACTGTCCGCACCGCATTTACTACACTTTCATCTAAAACATTTCGTGTGTCTAAAACATTTCATGTTAGTCTTAGCTAACAAAAGGACATCATATTCGTAATCACATGATATGGCCTGCTGCAGCTTTTCCCGCATGTCTCCTTTAAACACCAAAACCTTATACTTTCCATCACTTTGTTCTTGTGCTTGTGAAAAGTAAGCTAGCACTTTCTCCTTCAATTTGCTTCTGTTAATCTCCTTCTCAAAGCCAAGGATTTTTAATCGGTTCTCATACAGTTCATGCAACTCTGAAAATTTAAGGTAGAAGGTCCCATCTTCCACACAGTTTTCTATATAAGTATAAAGCTCCACAAGTGCTCTAGCCTTTATCTGACTTTCCTCTGCATGTACTACCACCAAATCCTGCTCTAGTTTCCTTAGGTGAGACCGGTAGCGATTTCTCAGCGCTATATAACATTGCAGATGATATTTGGCGTCAAGGGCAATGAGATCACCACCTTCTAATGCTGCCAACAACTGGGTTTCTTGCAGTTCTGTTGCAATTTTTTGTATGCTCGTATCAGCTGTTAATGTTCGAAATTCATGAAGGAGTCCATCGCTTCCACGACATAACAAACATGCCATTTTGTCACTCGCTTCACGCCGAATTCATTTCTCCACAGTTGTACTGCCTCCTGAGATATTTTCCCGCTTTTTAGCTCTATCCAACCTCAAATTGCTGAACTTGACGTAACAAGATTTGTGCCATGCACCATGGTTTTGGACCAGTTCATCCGCACTCATGTCGCTTCCAAAATGTAGTTTCACTGGCAATGATTCCGAGCTTCTAAACTTATTGATATTGTTCAAGAAAGACCGGTATGGTGTTGTCTGTCTTCGATTCCATGTGCATTGAGTGCACATTTTAGATTTTCTGAAGTCGTTTTCTGACAGATCATGCACTTCTTCCGATCTATCTTGTATTACAATTTAATCTGAAACAAAATAATAAAAACATATTAGAAAATGTGAATACACCGGACAAAACAGTTAATCGGTGAATAGTTTGTGATTGGTACATATATTAGTGAATAAATATATAGTCTGATACATTTAAAAATTGTGTAGTTGTATTCCCTGACCCCAAATATGTATACTTAAACACCAAGTTTGTGGTCCTAAGTGATTTAGAAGCCGAGATATTGATAATATACCAATATTTCAAAATGACCTCTATAAAATCCAAGATGGCCGACGGAGGAGTTGGTTCCTATCAAAAATTGAAAGCTAAGCACGTAAGTAGTACCTGGAAAAAATTTGGTGCTTTTATCCGGTGTGTCCACATTAACGCGAAATTCGACGTTAAGCTGCCCCACTAACAGGCGTGTAGCGATGCTTGCTACAATGGACTCTCCCGCCAAGTGCAAGGTGCGTAGTGTGATACGATTTCCACAGGCAGAGGGGCACAATGCAGCGGAAATTCACCGTCGAATGAGCAGTGTGTACGGTGAAAACTGAGTGACGGCGTGGTTCGCGAATGGTGCAGGAAATTTCAAAATGACCGAAAGGACGTTCATGATGAAGGTCAACCCAAGATCTTTTTCAACGATTCCACTGGGAAGTGTTTGATCACCCTCCCTACAGCCGAGTGACTTCCACCTTTTCCCAGCGATGAAGAAGTGGTTGTGAGGACGGCGCTTCCACACCAATGAGAAGCTTCGGGACACCGTCGAGACCTGGCTCAACAGACAGGCGGGACCTTTTTTTGCAGAGGGTATTGGAAAGCTGGTGCATCGGTACGACAAATGTCTGAATCCTCTTGGTGATTACGTTGAAAAGTAGATTATACGTGTACGTAACTTTTATCAATGAACCCATTTTGCTATTCAGTATAGTTTTGATTTCATTCCCTATCGGAGGTTGAAAAAATAGCCCTCGTATATGTAATTTTATATAACGGCCTACTTTAAAACAATTTATATAATGGCCTCGTTTGAAACTATCAGCTGCTGACGGCTACTCTGAAAACGTATTCTGGACTGAGTTTGTTTCTCTACACCACTTATAAAATAAGCAATGTTCGAAATGAGGGGACATGGTTTCCCCCAGTTAGCAACATTTTCAGAGTATCCCACCAGCTGCCACACGTCACCATGTCACCACATTAGAACTATTGCAACATCCGGCAGATCTCCGTGGTGAAGTGGTTATACCGCGTTTGTTACAACCTGTCCCGGTTCCCGCGCTAGGCGATCGCTGGCTTCTCTCCGTGCTGGGGAAAGTCAAAGCCAGGCAGCCAATTAAAATACGCAACGTCGGAACAACGCCTACGTAAGCGCCTCTCTTCTGGCTTCCATTCGCTCCTCGCTGCCCAGCAGACGATTTTTTCCTCGTTTCTCATTGGCACCAAAACTGTCGAGCGATCCTTAGCGCGGGAAACGGGACAGGTTCTACCAAACGCGGTATAGTACAGCGCGCTACGATGCCACAGGTCTCGGGTTCGAATCGCGGCCTTGGTAGGTGTTCTTGGTGAATGTCCTTTCGCGATTAGCCAAGAGTGGCAGAAAAGCTAAGTATAATAAAGAAAATTAGTCAATCAAAATTCGTACATAAAAACCTAATGAACTAGATTCCTGACTTTCTTCTGCTCCTTCCAATGTGTTCGATATTGAGCTACATGCGTAAGTTATACTTGTTGTAAACATATCTGCAAATTAAGAATCAACTTCCTAAAAAATAACTTGGGTGGTTGAGTGATTATAATTCTACCTGGACTATAACCTAAGTTACGTGATTATGCGTACACATCTTTGATAATGTTGATATTTTTCTGATTTTCCTGCGAAAATTTGTTCGTGTAAAAGAGTGTTCTCTTAGACGCACGTAATAACTAAATTTGGATCAATAATGTGATACACCCGTTTAGGTAATCATAAATTATCTGATGTTACCTTATTTTGAGCAAAATCTTGCCGTGCAGGTATGGAGGTGTTTAAAACTCTTGTACTGAAGGAAGGCAACACTGTAGTGTAGGATATTTTCGTTAGACTGCACCACTTCATTCTAATGTTGGACTAACAGTGTTTCATATGCTATCCAATATTTGTCTATGTGTGTGTAAATTTATGCACATTTAATTTGCAAACGTGGTGAATTTGTTCAGATTCGGCTCTCCGTTAAAATTACACTAATGAAATTTTCTGTGGATCCGAACACACTTATACGCCCCTGTTTCGTACCTCTCAAGCATCAATACAGTAAAGCAATGATAGAATGAGATTTTTCTTCCCTTAACTGAACTTTCAAGCCCCCTAATCAGACATTTAATGGGTTAAAAAAGACCGGGTGTTCGATTTCTGGTAGAGGCAAACTGCAGATTAGACTAAGTTCCAATTTTAACTGTAGATTTGTTTATGATTAGCCAATATAAACATAAAATGAATTGGAAGGAAGCAAGATGGTGACCAGCATGTTCAGTGGTGTACCTTGAGAGGAGAAATTTGGGGACATGTGTTTTGAAATGGCTGTAGTCCAAAATAAAACAAGTTATGTGCTAATGCATTTTTAAAATCAATATTTACCGAAAGGAAAATATTTGTAGAGTCGAATTTTTTATGTAACTTTTAGGAAACTAAAGTCAAAATGAATATTAATGAAAACAAGTTGTTCTCTGATGTTTGTTGTCCGCAAGAAAAATTACCAAAAAATAGTTATATATTAAAAAGTTATAAAAAATTATGAAAGACATTGGAAATATAGTGAATGAAAGTTCTAGCTTATGTTCCATCTTAGTTAAAAAAATTTCGAACGAAGAAATGACTTCTATGTTTTTTTTAGCGATTATGAGGAAAGTTCGTTCCTATTGCGTGCTTGTTGACAATATTATATGTTGCTGACGTTGGCCGTGATTTGATAAAATGAAATACAGAACCGATTTGAGAGTTCTGTTACAATGAATTTATTTATGTTGTTTCAAAGTGAAAAGTTGTGTACTGAGATATAGGTCATTTCATTAACAGGAATGTCCGCCATATTGGACGATATCTTGAATTACTCAAAATGCTCAACGTTGCAGAGTGGCATCAATCGAATCTGAAATGTACATAAATTAAGCGTCAAAACATTTTATTCATACCTCAAATCAAGGTTATGCCACTTTTAGGCATTTGGCACCCGGACTATTAGCACGTTGGAGACAGGCAATATCGTGGGTGGTTTGAACCCAATTTAATCTGCAGAATATAGAATAATGGGAAATCTTATCGAAGGTTATCCTCATGGCATCGAAACTAATTACTCATAAATATAATTAATTGATCAGATTATGTGATTATCATTCTGGAGTAAAAACATAATACTGTTCATAGAGGTGTAAGAGAATCCTCAAAGGTGGTTCGCAGGAGTTAAATTAAAAAGTTCACCCAGTTCCTTTAGATTTAATAGATTCACAATTCCTATCCATTTGATAATAGTTCCTTCAATATCCTCTCCTGGCTGCTATTGACGCTCAATCGTTACTAGAGTTAATGGTAAAACTGTCAAAGCCGAGCAGCGGCTGTAACTCGTTTATTATGGAATATTGCGAAAGATTGTTTAACAAGAGATTTCGCTTTTTTTTTTTTAACGAAATTAATATCTATTGTCGACATATCTCGCTTCCTGAACACGCAAAATGGCGGGTAAATCTTCACTAGCGTTGTGTTTCAAACGGCAAAGCAGTGTTTCAACCTTCTTAACAGAAAAATTCCCTCATAGCTCCGAAAACAATAGTATGACCATCCACGAATATCCCCAAAAACCATTTCCGCATAGCCCCAAAAACCATCCATGAATAGCACCAAAAATCATTCACGATAGCCCCACGCACCATCAGGGTAAGGTTAGGTTAGGTTGCTTAGGTTGGGCAATATACTGAAAAGAACGTTTGTGTTTGGAAACACTTACCGGGGATTATGTCGTCAGCTGCTCCCAACATCCTGTTCAAGTACTTGGATAGAAATGCAAGGAACAGCTCTCGTGCATCGGACGGACATTATTATAGAAAAATACATGAATTAGCGTCCAAATACATTGAAAAATGCGAGAAAACACTTCTACGACCCTCCGAAATTACACAGAAACTCACTTCCGTAAGTACTTTCCCCTGTAAATTTGAAGAAATCCGTCTCCCGGATTTGACAGTTTTACCGAGTTAATAAATGTTTTCTTCTTAGGTTTGGTACTAAAAATACGGAATGAGCTACGTCTCTCATGAATAACAATATTCAGGACGATTGAATGTTGAGAGAGATAGTCTTACTGTAGAAATCCTTAAGAAAACAGTTAGAAACAAAGAGGGCGAGGAGATACTATTGCGAACAACGTAGAATTTCCAAACAGATGAAACGCTGTTTAAACACTGCGAAAAGTTGGTTTGCGATTTAGGTATATTTCTAAAACTTGGAACAGTAACTGGAAATTCGAGGATAATTTAGTTTCAGTGCCGTCATGAAAGACAATTTGTGCACTATGAAGTTCATCATTTGAAACTGAACTGTGATAAAAAGAATATACCCGAGCCAAAATAACTTCGGTGTTCATTTACCACCGAGAATGTATATGTATAACCGTAGTCTGAGCTTCACTACCAACACCTATAGCGAGGGATTTATATAAATGGGATTTTTTTCCCCCCAACGACATCTTGTGCATGGCACTTGCGTATCTCTCAGACTGGACCGCTTATTCAATGGCGTCTCTTCGGCTGGTCGATAACCTTTGAAATGTTAATGCTTACTTATGGGCTCAAGGAAATCTTGTCGCTTGTCATTTCAGTGCGATACCTGGTGGCTTGTCGTCGGTCGTTTTGTTTTAAAAGATAAAATTATTTAGATGTAGACTATTTCTAGGTCAATAGCTTTCTCGCACTGTGTTCTAACACTGAAAGAGTTGATGCAAATTTTTGAATTGCATGGATCATTAATTGATGACTAGAAAATAATAGAACGTATATTCTTGCCTTCTCTTCAGCTTCCATTGAAAAATACTTCTCGTTGAAAATTTTGTTTCACTTCGCAATTATTTCATTTTGTCTGCTGCCAGAAAATCTTGCTCCTCTAACTTACCTCTTATTTTCATTTTGTCTCTTTGATCTCGACATCAGTTATCTGGCTCATTGTATTTAATTGAATATCTCTAAAACTATAAAACGGTGGTAAACCAACTTAAAATAATTGCAAAAACCTTCATTCCATTCAGCACAAAATGCAGAACATTTGTGAGCACATAGGCGTGCATTTGCAGCCCATAATACCTCCACCTGAAAGGTTAGTATAGAGAAATCTCATCGGCGTAAAACAATCTATACATAAAAAAAGTTTTATTTTCAAGCAGCCGATGAAAGTTCTACACTATTACAAGTAGGGTACATTATTTCCTATGTTATTGGTTTATCCGACTTTGTTCTCTAGCAAATTTCTTTGTATTAACACTTTCACAGACTTTTCACGTTATCTGCTTTGTCCCTATGGAGCTGCAGAATAAACTGCTCATACATTGGAAGAGAATAAATTGTGTGCTTGTTTTCAATTTTCAGCAAGTAATTATGTTAATCATGTAAATTAGCTTGAGAATCAGAGAAAAATTTAAGCAGCATAACTTATTCCTTTTAGCATGCTTCGAAAGTAGCCCAACTAGCCATGGCATCTTACAAAATGTAAAATACTACCCATTGGTTCGAGAATTATTATTCTCCTATGATGTTTTGTAGCTTTTCTGCAAAACTTATATTTCTATTTTCTCAAAAAAAATATTTATCGATTTGTTATGTAACTTGACACTGTTTGGAACATTTCTGACAAAACCGGACGTTTATAGGGGACACCGTTCCCGAGATGTATCAAATCAAAATATGGCGTATTATTTTCAAGATGGCGGCTGTCAGGGTTACTAGACTGATAATATCTTTAATGACATAGCAATTAATTTTACTAAATTTTATTAAAAAGTCAATGATTCAGGGATCAGCCGCTGGCCTGTAATAAAAATGCATTTTGGAAAACATTATATAGAATATTATTCTTTCAAATGCATTAAAACTTATATTGTTGTATAGCTTATGAATTGGGATACTACTTTTATTCCTAACAATTTCCTGTCATTTTAATTATTCAAAAGTTTCAAGGAAAAAATACTTCAAAAAGTGCTAGAGAAAATAAATATTTTAAAGATAATTTTTTAAAAAAATCATGGTAAAACCACTAAAATTTCGAAAAACTAAACAGAATATTTTACGTAGTCCATCTAATGAGGATCAAGCCTTTTAATCAAAAATTCTGTTTACGACCATTGTGTACTGAGATTAGGTCCTTTTCATTAACAGGAAAGTCCACCATATTGGACGACATCTTGAATTACTTAAATTGCTCAATGTTGGCATAATGGCATCAATCGAATCTGAAATGTACATGAATTAAACGTCAAAACATTTTATTCATACCTCAAATCAAGGTTATGCCACTTTTAGGCATTTGGCACCCTGACTATTAGCACGTTGGAGACAAGCAGTACCGTCATAGAAGTTATGAACATGGTCGTTAATATGAGCGAAGGCGAACTTGCCATTCGACAATGCTTCCATGTTTGTTTGTAGGTTAGGTAACATTTTACCAAGAAACCATACGCAACAAATGTCAAGTAGCAATGTTTTCATGTTTGGTGTACATTGTAGAAATGTTGCTTAGGAACCTCAAGGAATGCAAACAATAGCAAAATCAAACTGATATAATCAAATGCTTTCGATTCATATTTATTCACAGCTAGCTGCTTCCGAGTCGGCATGGTCCTCATTTGAAATTGGACAGAAAGGAATGTAAAGTTGATTAGCGTACGGAATATTTTAAAATTGTCTTCGTTGAATTAATTCGAAACGGTTAGTGCTGCTATTGCTACTGAAATTGCATTTATGACATGTTACCCCTCGATGGTAACAGGGTTGGAGTCCTACACGAGAGTATGAGGTGAGAGCAACCCCGGTAAGAACTACAGTGTTAACTTTATCGTAGCATGCCAGGAATAATGGGGCATTGAAATCTATGCTTGAAGTTCATACTGTGTTCAATGTTCCATGCAGTAGTAATATTGGTAGTTTGTATTTCCCTTTTCTTTTCTCTTTGGATGGTGGGTGGGTTTTAATTAGATAACAGTTGAAGTGAAGTCCACTGAGTGCAACTAGTCTGGAAATAAATGCTGGGAGGGTGGGAAGGCAAGGGTTTGCTAAATGCAGATGGGGGTGGGAGGGAAATGCTGATTGTATAATTCAGATAAACATAACATTTATGTTGCAATTGGCATTTACCAATGTTAGCCATTTCGAATACTACTAAGGCAATGAGCTTTTAGGCTGAGAGAGGATACCGTTGAAGATGGAAAGACTTACATAACCTCGAAAGTATATCTACTTTCATAAAAGGCTAGAGGGGGTGAAGCAGTAACGTAACGGTGGAAAGACATCAGCTTTTATAATACGTAGGTACATGCCGTGTGGGTGTACAACATGTGTATTTGTTGGAAGCAATTGCCAAGCTAATATTCGCAATGGCCAAGATACTGCGGTAAGCGATGTGGAGGGTTTGGCTGGCAGAGGCAGAGGTTGGAGGGAACTCAGAACTATAACCACATTCATTTGTCTGTGGTCCTCACTGAGCATTCACACACATGTGTCTATGTGTGTGTGCGTGAGTTATTTTCGTACTAGAGTACTTTGTGAACTTCACGTTAGTGGAGGGTGGGTTGGGATTTTCAGTATCTGTGTGTGAAGATACTAAATCATGAGTATGGGATACGAATGAACAGTTCGTGTAATCAATTGCAGTTGGGTGGTTTGTACCCACTTTAATCTGCAGAATATAGAATAATGGGAAATCTTATCGAAGATTATCCTCATGGCATCGAAACTACTCATAAATATAATTAATCGATCAAGTTATGTGATTATCATTCCGGAGTAAAAACATAATTCGGTAACTATCCGATATCACACGAACAGATTTCTTCAAATTTATAGGAGAAACTACTTACTGAAATCAGTAACAGCGGAAACAGAAAATTTCACCATAGAATGCTGCAGAGCAAGAAATAATCACTTGTTACGTAAGGAACTTGCATCTTCTGTAACATTAGGCCGTTGTTTCCATTATGTACGTGCAAATGGCGCTAGCGTCGAAAGTCACGCGGTCCCGCCAGTGTTTCCAAAAGTGCCTTTTTTTACGAGAATTTTTCTTTAACTATGCTTACCTAACCTAACCCAACCTAACCTAACCTTGCCGGAAATGGTCCGTGGAACTATCGTGAATTGTTTTTGGGGCTATCCGTCAATGGTTTTTGGGGCTATCCGTAAATGGTTCGTCGGGCTATCGTGGATGGTTTTTGGGGCTATCGTGAATGGTTTTTGGGACTATCAATGCTAAAATTAAGGAAATAAACGAGTGAGAGGTGTAAGGTGCTTAGGAACCTGAAGGAATGCAAACAAAAGCAAAATCAAACTGATATAATCAAATGCTTTCGATTTATATTTATTCACAGCCAGCTTCCGAGTCGCCATGGTCCTCATTTGAAATTGGCCGGAAAAGAATGTAACATTTCTTATCGTACCGGACATTTGAAAATAGTGTCTTTGTGGAATTAATCCGAAACGGTTAGTGCTGCTATTGCCACTGAAATTGCATTTTTGCAAAAAGGTAACAGGGTTGGAGCGTGTGTAGTGAAGTGGAAACCCGGTTAGAAATACAGTGTTAACTTTATGGTATTAAGCCAAGAATATTAGGCCATTCATATCTATGCTTGAAGTTCATACTGTGTTCAATGTATTATGCAGTAGTATCAAGTGTCATCTACAACTACAGGAATTTTGTAGCTTCTCTACAGCTACAGCTACATGTAGTACGCTACTAATGACCACTGTATATTAGCAATATGAACAGTGGCGAAGCGTCCTATGAGGCCCGGAGGCCGGGCCTACCCTAATATATTTGTCTATAACGGATTATTTTATTACTTATAAATTTCATTAAACGACGCTTAATAAAAGAAAACTGAAATTCTTGGTCTTCCGATAATTACCGCAAGTTTGCAACCCTGCCTGGAACCGTATCTGAGCATTCAGCGAGGCCCGCCCGAGAGTGCCTCAGCTGGTCCCATAACAACCTATGTGATTCGTGCGGGAAAGCATAATTTCAGGGGTGCGTTCGCCTGTAATGTAACCTGAGAGGCCGGCCTCTTTTCTCTCTCTCTCACCCCATCTCCCTGACTTCCGAAGAGTGCCGATCGTGTACGAGCGCGTGACGAAGCAGGCAGTGGACGTACAGAGCTTGTTGAAGCAGTGTTTCCATGGAAGATTCAGAGCTGTGCCGGGAGCGGAGCACACCCAGCTGCTAACATGTTGCGAAAATGTGTTGCTAACACCTCTAAGCCTGGCCTCCTAACCTATCAAAGTAGGCATTATTAGAATTCTAACTGCAAATAATGCATGCAAGTTGGTTACCAGTGTTACGTTTGGTGCTTTCAGCTCTTTTGAGGAACCGCTTTTCGCGAAGTATTAGCTGCTGTATGTGACCCACACCAATCTCGATTCAGAGAGGGAAAGTATTTTATTTCTTTGAGGAAAGGGATATTGAGACGAAATTTCCTTTCATGATTAGTGACATAACTGAAAACGCGCTACTTTTAAAATGGGGCTAAGTACGTACAATACAAACGTATAGAGAAAATCAATGTTACTGAAATTTTCTGGTCGGTGTGTTACACAGAAAGGTGTCCGTGTTCTCATTTAGCATTTCATAATTTTCTAAATCATATTATAATTTTTTTTAAAAAGTCGCCTGTTGAAAAAGAATTAAATGCATAAAAAAGTTAAAAAGAAATAATTGATTGATAGATTTAGTTTATTTTACTTCGCTTTCTGCCATCTGACGATCAAGTGAACCAACCATTTCTGTAATGCGAGAAACATTTACAATACTGTTATTGAAGTAGCAAATAATTTTTACGAGCAGCTTTAATCTAACAAATGTAAGATGGCTAGGGCTTGACAGAACGGCTTTTTCATTGGATGACGCGTGGTCAGAACATCGAGTCTCATTGTCACTTTTTTCTGACCTTCGAGACAGAAGCGCGTTTATTGTCAGATATCTAATCAAGACTAGATTAAAGTACGTAGAATCTGAACCAATGCCTCCAGGAGGAATCGAACCTTCTACTTCTTGATTATAAGGCGAGAGCGTTAATCACTACATTATCCTTTACAATCACTATCCCGACTTAAGTAGACGAGATTCAGGCAATATGTTATCTTTTATTTTCTAGGGGCTATATTTTAATATACTACTGTTAAAAAAAATCACATCTTCCCCTCCCCCCAAACCCTGCTCCGTTCTGTGCCTGCCCTTCCAGAGACAGCACGCTTCGCCACTGAATATGAATCTGGCTACCCAGTGTGTACCACCATTCTGATTAGCTTCCATGACTACTACATTGCTTGGGGTTTAAGACAGTATTGCCAACTACTGGATTGAAATACACGAATTCAGTTTGAAGGTGAAAATGTACAATATCTGTTCCACTCATCAACTTGTGTCAAGTGCATTTGCTGGCGTTTTGTTATTATCCAACATACACAATCACATTTTGATATTCAGGACAGCCTTTGAAAGTATTCGGCTGGTGTGAAAATGTAAGATCTAATTGTATGGCATTTATTGTGGTCAGAACATCTATGATTTGAAACTTAGCTTTGGCCATTCGTTTGTCGCCAACAACACACCATACTTGAACGCTTTTATTTCTAAACTAATGTTTAAGTGATGGCCAAGAATTTCCGAGAGACGTGTTTTTGGTAACATTATCGTATGAGGGAAACGGATTCCTTCAAATTTACAGGAGAAGGTACTTACGGAAATCATTTTCTTTAGCTTTGTGGAAGTTCCTGAATGTAGATTTGATCCATTTTAATGTGAATGCGTGTTGTTTTGTGCGAAAATCTCTGTCCGACACGCTGTTTCTGCTCCCGCCATTTGCTTTCAGCACGAGAGTGCAATGTTCCGTGTGTTAAGATGATGCAACCCCGTAGCCAGTGTTTCAGCCTCGCCGTGTTTTCACTAGAACATGACGTGTCGAGTATTTTTTTTTTAACTATGCTTGCCTAACCTAATTTAACCTAACCTAACCTTACGGAAAATGATTTTGGGGGCTAACGTGAATGGTTTTTGGGGCTAACGTCAATGGTTTGTGGGGCTAACGTCAATGGTTTGTGAGGCTAACGTCAATGGTTTGCGACGTATTAGCATAATTTCAAATCCGGGCACGAAAGTAGATATTTTCCTGTGAACGAGGTTGCAACACTGCATAAATCGACGAAACACTCTCAGAACGCCCCCTAAACCAGTACGCTATCACGGCCATTATGTGTTACAGATTCGAAACTACAAGTAACAGTAAGTACTCGTAAATCTAAGAAATAGACATTGATATGCATTATTTCACTTTAGGAAATGTTCCACATTCGAAAATAACACGTTAGCAATGTAAAGAAGTCCGAAATATATGATTCGTATGTGTTTCCCTCATACGATAATAGTACCGTGTTTTTCAACCTCTGAAAATTTAGGCTAGGTCGAGATTGGAAAATACCAGAAGAATTTGGATTGCCCAAAACTTATGAAAAATGTATTTTATGCTTGCTTGACCCAGAAAGGAAAGCATTTCAGTAGTTAAACCATTACTTTGGCGCATCTAGTGTATACCAGGCCTAATCTAATTTCCATGAGTCAGAAGATATCTTACACATCCGGTGTTAAATTACATCCGCTGATCTTGACAACATCCGGCGTAATTGAACTTCTTTGACCTTTATGACATCCGGTGATGAGCGGAAGTATCAATGAAAAATTTTGACTTACCTGTTGACCTTGAAGACATCCGTAGAAAAGCTCTAAGGCGAAGTGGAAGGGGGAGGGGTAATTGACCATTGATGTTGTTCCTTGGCGTATGCTAACTTAATATGTGAGTGCCTGTAAACGACATCCGGTGTAGTTGAACTAACTCCTTTGACCTTCACGACATCCGGTATGAGCGGAAGTATCAATGGAAAATTTTTGAACCTTACAGACATCCGGCGAAAGAGTTTTGTGGCGAACTGGAATGGGGAGGGGGTAATTGGTGTATGCTAACCTAATACGTGTGTATGCTTGTGTGTGTGTGGATGACATGTGCACGAATCTAGTGTCTAAGATGCAAAGATAGTATTTCGCTGAACGGGGGCTACGGCGGCGCGGATGATTTTATTACCCGCGAAATTTGTAATGTTTTAAATATAAATTGGGTAAAGCAAAACTTTAAGGTGTTTTCCGCCCGCGATATAGATAATAGTTTAAATATAAAATGCTTAAAGCTGATGTTTCAATCAAGTGGTTCTGGGTTCCAAATGGTGGCAAAATAAAATATTCAATTCTATTTGTTTAATAGCCCCGATTAGATTTTGTGCACAAAGAGGAAATGAACTAAATTGGAAATAGGTTGTAAAAGTTAATGCTGTAATCAAGATGTCCCGGGTTCGATTCCCAATGTTGTAAAATTACGTACCTAATAATGATTTTCATTGTAAATAGAAAAAAAAGTGTGTTAACTTACAGTCCCGATTAGTATTTATTCACGTGTTGCTGCCTTGTAATGAAGAGGTCTCGTGTTCGATTCCATATGCAATCAAATGGAGTGATTGTTATTGATCCAATTGTAGGTGTAGTTCGAGTTCCGATGAGTCCTATTTTTGCATAAATTGTATTGTAATGAGCAACGATAGGTTAGTGGTTAATGCTGGCGATTGAAAATTGAAATGTTTCGGGTTCGATTCCTCTTTAAGACAAATTGCACAATGCTTCCGATTACAATGTAAAGTGTACATCCAGCCGCGATCAGCCTATCTGAACATAAAATGGAGTTGAAACAAAGAAGATGGCCAGAATGTCCAGTGGCATACTTCTGAGATGAAAATAATTGTTATTGTTCAAACATTTCAGGTGTAGTTCGAGTCCCAATGAGTCCATATTTGCAAATTGTATTTTGATAAACGAAGATAGCTTAGTGATTAATGTTGGTGATTGGCAATTAAGAGGTCCCGGGTTCGATTTCTGTTTTTGGCAAATTGCACAATGCTTTCGATCGCAATTTATACTGTAGATCCAGTAACGATTAGCCTATCTGAGCAAAAAATCGGGTAACTGTTTAAAATAACGTAAGCACATTTATTCAATTTTACAGTAGAAACTACTTACGGAAATGTGTGTCTGTATACTTTTGAAAGGTCGTGGAAGTGTTTTCTTCCCTCGTTCAACTTATTCGGCCGGTAAATCATGTATTTTTCGACGTTAATGTCTCTCCGATGCACAAAAGCTGTTGCCACCATTACGTTCGACTACGTGAACCAAATGTTCCGTGCATTCGATGACGTAACCCCCGCTGAGTGTTTCCAAACTCGACATTGTTTTGCCAGAATTTGACAATTTTAACTATGTTTACCTAACCCAACAAAACCTAACCTAACCTTGCGTACATTGTTTGTGGGTATATTTATGAATGGTTTGTGTTTATATGAATGGTTTGTGAGGCTATACGTGAATGGTGTGGGGGCTATTCGTGCATGGTTCGTGGGGCTATCTGTGCATGGTTAATGGGGCTATCCGTGCAATGTTCGTGGGGCTATTTATGAATGGTTTGTGTTTTCATGAATGGTTTGTGGGGTTATCCGTGAATGTTGTGTGGAGCTATCCGTGAATGGTTTGTGGAGCTATCCGTGAATGGTGTGTGGTGATACACGTGCATGGTTCGTGTGGTTTTTCGAACCTGGAAAGAAATACGAAATAAGTAACACGGAAGTAGGTACTTTTCGATGGAGAAGGTTGCAACACTGCATACCGACTGTTCATCGACAACGCTAGTCAAGACTTCTCCACCATATTGTGTGTGAAACAAGCGAAAGAGGAACGAACAATAATTACTCGATATGTGGAAAATTAAGCTACTTTCGTGAAAGAAGCGAAATCCCACCTTATACAGTACAATGTTTCGCAATGCATAATAGGTAAGAACGAATGTAAAAAATTACGAAATGAACGAGTGAAATGTGTTTACCTTATATCGAACTGGTGCCAAAAATAGTGTTGAAGCAAACAAGATGGCGGCAAGAATGTCCAGTGGCGTACTCTGCAGGGGAAAATAAAGTTTAAAATGTGCTTCGAAGTGACTAAACTAAAAAGTACTAACAAAAAGGCTTTCTACTCTATTTTTTTGCTGCATATAAATTTGGTTTCGCGGAGAGCTTACTGTTAATGTTGTTGTTTTGAAATAAAGAAATACAATGTTTGATTCCCAGATGTGAAGCAAACTGTAGAATAGACTGAGTCCCAATTTTAACTGTAAATTTGGTTATGATTAGCCAATATGACCATAAAATGAAGTTGAAACAAGCAAGATCGCGACCAGGGCGTTCTGGACCGTCCGAAGTACGTACGAGCAAATCGGACGAGTCGTAGCCCTTTACGTTGTATATTTTTGTAGCCTTTTACGATGTATATTAACCTCACTAGTCCGAAGTACGTACGAGCAAATCGGACGAGTCGTAGCCTTTTACGGTGTGTATTTTGTAGCCTTTTACGGTGTATATTAACATCACAGTAGAGATTTGACACCAGCCACTCAAAGAAAGAGAGCGATAAAAGAGGGGAATATAGAGAGATAGATAAAGATGGGGAGAGAGAGAGAGAGAGAGAGAGAAACCGAGATACAGAAAGACACAGAGAGAGAGAGAGAGAGAGAGAGAGAGAGAGAGAGAGAGAAAGAGGAAATGAGAAAGAGAGAACACACACACACACACACAGAGAAAGGCAGAGACACAGAGAGAGAGAGAGAGAGAGAGAGAGAGAGAGAGAGAGAGAGAGAGAGAAAGGGTTGCAAAAAGGGTAGGAAAGTGTTCTTAGGCGTTTGTTTTAAGATTTAACCCTTAAAGAATAAAAGAGACGATAGAAAGTGGATAAAGAGAGAAAGAGGGAATAAAGAGGCGAAAGATTATAGGTGGCGAACCTGAGAAAGGGAGAGAGTTGAAAGAAAGGTGATAGAAAGGTGTTCTTTGGTATTTATTCTGATTGCCTGTTACCACTCGAAGAATAAGAACATAAGAAAAAAGGGATAAAGATGGGAGAGAGAGAGAGAGAGAGAGACCGAGAGAGAGAGACCGAGATACACAGAGAGAGAAATGGAAAGAGAAAGGGTTGAAAAAAAGGGGTTGAAATGTGCTTTTAGGTGTTTATTTTGAGATTTAACACGCAAAAAATAAAAGAGACGATAGAAAGTGGATAAAGAGAGAAAGAGGGAATAAAGAGGCTAGAGATTATAGGTGGCGAACACGAGAAAGGGAGAGATTTGAAAAAAGGGGGTAGAAAGGTTTTTTTTGGGAATTTATTGTGATATGTTTGACAAGTAACCCTCAAAAAATAAAAAAGAGACGATTATGTAGAAAAAGAGACAATAAAAGGGGGGATATAGAGAGATAGAGAGGATAAAGAGGGTGAGAGATCATAGGTGATGAACAGAAGAAAGAGAGACAGGCGGAGAACGATGTTTTTGGATATGTTTTTGTTATCTACCACTCAAAGCCCAAAACGAGACTATAAAAGAGGGGATATAGAGAGATAGAGAGGATAGAGAGAGTGAGAGATCATAGTTGATGAACACGAGAAAGAGAGAGAGCTAAAAATGGCGGAGAACGATGTATTTTGGACATGCTTTTCACACCTATCTCTCAAAGAAAGAGGTTAAAGAGAGAGAAAGAGAGAGAGAAGAAGGAAATGAGAAAGAGGCTGAGAAAGAGAGAAAGATAGAGAGAAGAAGGAAATGAGAAAGAGGGTGAGAAAGAGAGAGAGAGACAGAAAGAGGAAATGAGAAAGAGGGTGAAGAGAGCGAGTTGAATAAGAGGTAATTGATGGAAGAATATTCACACAGAACAGAGAGAGAGAGAGAGAGAGAGAGAGGGGGGGATATGAAAGAGGGAGAGAGAGAGAGAGGAAATAAGAGGGAGAGAGAGAAAGATGAAATAAGAGGGAGAGAGAAAGAGAAAATGAAAATGAGAAAGAAGGAGAGAGAGAGAGAGGGAGAAATGAATAAAATAGTAGCCTAATTGATGGAAGAATACTCACACAAAACAGCCATGCTTTATTTGGGAGTCGAACCCAGTGGTGAGTTTGAAGGCGAGAACGAAATCTGAGCTGATTGAGAATATAGGAAGAATGGCATTGCTGATTATCCGTGGAACTGTTGTCTTGTGCTGAATTTTTGAAAGTAATGAAATTTCCGATGTTGTTTTGAAAATCCTAGAATGGAACTGTGACACCCTTTCTCCAGCACATTTACTGGTTTCCAACAGGAAGGTGTTTCAAAGGTAGTGTGATGACACACTTTCTTGGATCTATGACCGTTCGGCAGGAAGTGTATTTTCTATTTTGATGTCGATTGTCTGTTAATACCCTGAAGTGTTAACGGGAGACGCACTATTTCGGAAGATTGACTTCCTCCGATTTGGTGTCGTCGGATTAAAAATGGAGACAAACAAGCACAATGTGTTTGCGGAAAATTTTGTGCACCGATGACGTTGAAGTAGTTACTGTATCAACAACAGTATAAAATTAGCTGCCACATTTCCGAAAGAAGCTCAAGAAGACGCAAGCTGTATTTGCCGACTTGCATCTGTAAATTAATACCAGGTAAGACTGTAGTAAGTTGTTATAATTTTACTGATTAATATTGCATTGTGTATTTGAGATAAAAAGTTGAATGCGAATTTTGTGCATTTTGTTAACTTTTTATTAGACTAATTGCGATGATGATGATGATGACAAAATTAAAAATAGCTTCTAGAGTTTATTTTATGCTCGGATAGGTTAATCAGGACTGGGTTTATATTTTAAATTAAGATCCGAACCAGTGCTAGGTGTTTCTAGACCAATATTTTAATACATCAGTCGCAGTGAGGGTTCACGAGTGGGAAACGCCACAAAGATGCGAGCTTAGAAATTTTTCTTGACACTCTAGGATGTTAACCAACCGCTACGATTCTTAACATTTTGCTTTGTAGCTACTGTCTCGGAGAATGGTAGTAAGACATCTGAATGTCTTTCAAAATAAAATTTGTTGTGATTTTAGTTTAGAGAAAAGATGAATTGAAAAATCTGCCGAAAACACTCATATTATTTTTTCTTTTCAGATTAACACTGCAGAATCGCCCTTCTACTTTGTGTGAAGCATATTTGAAAATAAAAAAATCGGTAAGTAAATTTTAAAAGAACATTATTTTTTTAAATTAACGATTCAGTGAATATTGCAGTTAATATATTGATATTATTTCTTTCTATGTATTGGTTATTGCTAACTTGAAAAAACGAGTCAGTGTGCAATATCTTTCTAGACCAAGATTTCCTTGAATACATCGCGACGATGAGACTGAATGTTGACAAGATGAAAACTGTTTTATTAAGGTTATTTTATGCTCGCATAGATTAATTTTGACTGGATGACTGGATCAATATATTTTAAATGCAGATTATAACTAGTGTGCAATGTTTCTACGCCAAGACACATCACAACTATTACTGTATCATCGAGTATCAAAAGTCAAACATAAAATAGGATTCGAACTTAGATTTTTTTGGCATTATAGAATGCAAACAATTTTTAACGATTTTGATTTTCATTGATTGATTGATTTGCTTTATTTTATTTTGTGCTTTTTGGCTAATTTGCGATGATGGGGATGAAAATTGATGAATGGACACTCACAAACATTTATGCCCAAGCGGGACTTCTAGCGTCGGACCGCGATGCTAACCACTCGGCCACGGGGCCCGACATTTTAACGATCTTGAATTCTATGCGTTGTAGCTAACTTCACCGACTGGAAGAATGGTAGCAATGCATGCAAATAATTTTCAAATAAAATTTGTTGCATACGATAATCTGTTTAAATTTATTAGAATTTTAATTACTTGAACAATGTACGGAAAACACTAATATTATTTTTTTTCTTTTCAGGTTATTCGTGCGGATCATCTTTTCTATTTTGTTTGAAGTGTATTTGATAATACGAAGCGGTAAGTAATTTTTAAACAAGAACAATATTTTTATTTTTATTTTTAATAGATTCAGTTACAGTGTAGTGCATATAATTATTTCATTACTATGAAAACGAGTGATGTTGCTTCGGAGTTAACTATTGAGGGGGGCGGTGGAAGATGAAATGTGTTAATTACATTCACAATAGAACAGTTTGTATTACAGTGAGGATTTTCTTAACTACCCAAGAAGCTAGCGTTATTTGAAAAAGGATTTTTTTTAACTACCCAAGAAGTATTTGAAAGAGATAGATATTTGTGTTTAGAAAAACAGAGAAATTTGAAGAAAATGGTGCTGGCGCATTTACGATTCGAACCTAAGACTTTTGATTTTGATGTTATTTTTTCTACCACTTTTGGCTAAACGCGACGATGAGTGATCATGTGATGAAGGGATACTTACAAATAACATCTTTGCCTAATTCGGGATTCAAACAAGGGACACCTTTGGCGCGCCAGCATTCTTAAAATATAACTTTTGTAATTTAATGTAGCTTTTTCTACCGATCCGTAACCGCGACGGTGAGGATAAGTGATGATATGATGCAATTGATGAAAGAAAAAACACCAATGCAAAACAAAAAACAGGAATCGAACCTAGGATCTCTGGCGCTGTGCTAACCACTTCACCAAGCGGTAGGATATTTCGGAATATGGTTTTTTTGGCATAAAGTTATGTGCATCGGAATATAATATTGTGTCAACCATGTAAATGTATGTATCTTCACGGTAATTTCGAAGAGGGCGCCCCTCTGCGGAAATTTTTGTGAGTTTTTTCTAAGCGTGTGTGGCGATGTGTTTTCAATTTTTTATCCTGTTTTAAATTGTAGGTCCAGTCCCAATTAGCCTTACTGTGCATAAAATGGACCTAAAATACCAAATCAATCAATCAGCCAACAACCAAACGGTATGATATTTGGGAATCTGGTCTTCTGACATATAGTTATGTGCATTGGAATATAATATTGTGTCAACTATGTAAAAGTATGTACTTTCACGGAAATATCGAAGAGGAAATGATTGATAGCCATTGTATTATATGTAATAAATTTATAAAATTAAAAAATAACTACCTTGAGATTTATCCAGATTTTATTTTTCAGCGAAATGACCATCGACGCAAACATGGTAATTGTGAACCCCATGGAAGTGGACGTAGTGTGTGTATGAAACGACCGAGGATATTACCCATGTTTTCACAGTCGAGTATTCATGATGGCAGGGAAGAACACCATCGAAGTAGACAATGATATTGTTACGGAAATTTTAACGTTCTGTACATGTTCGCACGATTATGTCGACGTGTACTGTCTCGGGAACTCATTGAAGCGTTACACTCCAGATTACGCTGTGATTTGCAATGGATGTTACTAATGTTTGGATAATCAGGATGGACATTCTTGTGAGATGGACCATTTCTTGAAATGCGGCGGCAAAGATATAGAATCTGAATGTCATCGGTGCATATGGAGCAAGTTAAGAAGTTTGAGGCAGTATTTCCAGGAACCAGAGAATACGTTACATGCATTTCAGTTCTATCAACGGAGCCACCCTGAATTCAAGGGAGATCCGCTAGGAGATGAACAGGTATTCTACAATACCCTTTGCACTCTTTGTGAGATGTCTTCACTGTTGAAAGAACTGGTGCTATGCATTGCAGAGAATGAGCGGACATATGGTGCGACCAGATGGCGAGATAGGTGTTAAGGTAATGGATGTTTTGTATAGATAAGTGATAATTTTTAAACAAGAACAGTATTTTTTTGTTTTATTTTTAATAGTTTCAGTTACAGTGTAGAGCAAATAATTATTTTATTACTATGAAAACTAGTGATGTTGCTTCGGAGTTTACTACTAAGCGTATTGAGGGGCGGTGGAAGATGAAATGTGTTAATTATATTCACAATAGAATAGTTTGTATTACCGTGAGGATTTTTCTTTACTACCCAAGAACCTAGCGTTATTTGAAAGAGATAGATGTTTGTATTTAGCAAAACAGAGAAATTTGAAGAAAATGGTGCTGGCGCATTTACGATTCGAACCCAAGACTTTTGATCTTGATGTGCGCCAAGATTTTTTTAAAAATTATTTTATGCTATTTTTTCTACCACTTTTGGCTAAACGCGACGATGAGTGACGATGTGATGAAGGGATACTTACAAATAACATTTTGAGCTAATTCGGGATTTGAACAAGGGACCTCTTTGGCGCGCCAGCATTCTTAAAATGTAACTTTTGTAATTTAATGTCGCTTTTTCTACCGTCAAGGTGAGTGAAGTATAGGTTTTGTTTAAAACTGTTGGTCCACTGCTCTTTCTACCCCCCCCCCCAAAAGAAGGTAAAATGGGTGGATAAGTTATTGTTAGAGAAAATGTTTGTCATATGAACTTGAATGTCCACAAGTGGATAGTGTGAAGCGTTTTTTCACGCTGTTGAAAAATACGGTGGTATTATGAAAAGTAAACATGTGATAAGTATAGAGAACATGCCAAATGTGAAAATGTAAAAACTCATGCAATTAAATGTTTGGAAATTATACTGTTTTTTATTGTAATGATTACAAGAAATAAAATATGTTTAAAGTTTATGAATGTTTAGTTACAATTTTTGAAGTACATAATTGGTGCATATATAAATTATTTACAATGAAATGAATGGTGATGTATATAAATGTATGCAATATGTAATAAGATAGAGGGCACGGTGGTTCGGATTTCACTTTTCAAACTGTAGGTCCTCTCCTGATTAGTCACTTTGTGAATGAAAAGGATGTAAAAACATACTGAAACTATTAACTCAGAGTGGTTGGAATTCGACATTAAATTAATTAACTTAATGAACTAATGATGTAATGGTAACCTATTTTATTGTCTTGTATTTAACTGTTCTGAGTTTGACACCTAATAAAAATATCTATTCTATGTCCATCTCAAATTTACCAGCAGTAATGTTGTCACCTTGTAATAAAAATGCCTGGCTGAATACCCGGTGGGAACACATATTGTCCGGACCCACAAAGTCTTTGGAGATGTGTGGGGAGAAAGTTCTCGGAATTGTAAGATTTGGGCGTAAAGTCTTGGAAGTTCACAACAGTCAAACTTGATAAATGTGTGTGTAAATTAAGAAGAGAGTTTCCATAAATAATAGAAGTGGTTAACACATTTAATCTACGTGAATATGGAAAAGGTAAAATAATTGAGAGAATTTTTTTTTTTTGTTTTTCGCAAGTTGTAGTTGTAATGTTGTTCACATGCAATAATGCAAATAATATACTTATAATACCGGTTAACACAAATGTTCAAGGTTCCAAGGATGGGAACATGGTGGAGACACCAGTCTACGGTCGAACCAGGGACTCTTGAAGACAAATTTAATTCAAAGGTTGCTGGTTAGATACCCGATGTAGGTACCATCACTCCAATTCACATTGTTGTAATGAGAGAAAAGTGAAGAAAGTAAGATAATCAAGCAGTGACATTATGATCAAGGGGTCCCAGAATCGATACCCGATGACGATACACCAATTTCAAAGTTGCATTTATGCCTTGATATTTTAACAGAGCTGTGTTCGAGATTACAAGTTCGAGTTCTTGTGATAAATACGTCCAACAGAAGTGTTATTTTATCGCGTTTTCTGCAAATGAACCGATTCGTACAACGGAACTAACATTTTCTGATTTTGCATATTAAGACAAAACCGGTGTCAAGCGGAATAATAGCATGCAGGGAGAAAAGAGAGATGAAGATAAAGAGAGGGAGAAGAAATAGAAAGAATACCTATTTTTCTCTTCATTTTTCCATGTGCGGCTGTGAAAAAGGAAAGAAAGAAACAGAGAAAGAGTCAAAGAGATAGAGGAACAAAGCAGAAAATAAAAAGATATACAAATTCCCTCCTTTTGCCTTCTTCCTTTTTTTATCGTGACTCGAAAGGAGAGAAAAATAAATAAAATACAAAGAGTGATAAAAACAAACCGAAAGAAACATGAGAGAAAAAAACACTCCCTCCCTTTTGTCTCTCAGAGTACAGTATATCCTTCACTGTTGTTTTCTCTCTCTTTAGATTCACACAGAGCTGCGACAAAGCAATAAAACACAACACCAATCATTTGTCGAGCAGATAACTGAACAGTAAACTGACTCTCGAAGACAAATTTGAAAAGGTCAAAGTGTCCCTGGTTCGAGACTCGATGGAGCATTCGTCTACGAACATCTCAAATTCACCTCATATACCTATTTCATATTTTGATAAGAAAAACCGTTGGAACAATTTGTGGGTGGTTTTTAAGTGTGGTAGGGGAAAAAAGTTGAGAATGGAAGAGAGTAAAGGAGTGGGTGAGGGTTGGAATTGAACAAACGTTTTACAAGGTTGAGAATTAAGTAGTATCCAAGAATGTTCCAAGGTGTATTAGAATTTTGGAAATCTCTTAGATTATACCCTTCACTGCACTGTTGCTTTTTTTCCCCAATACATTCACACAGATCTGATATAAAGCAATTAAACACAACACAACACAAAACCTTTGACTAGCAGAAAACTGAACAGTAAACTTACTCTTGACGACAAGTTTGAAAAGATTAAAGGGGGTTCCTGGTTCGATACTCGATGACATTCGTCTACGGACATCTTATATTCCTCTTATATGCTTTTTCTTGTATTTTGATAACAAAAACCGTTGGAACAATCTGAAGGATTTAATGATGATAAGGGAAAACAGTTGGGAGTGAAGGGAAGTAAAAAATGGGCGTGTGTTGGATTTGATCAGAGAACAAACTTTTTTACAACATTGAGCATGAATTATTATCCGAAAATGTTCTACGACGTATTATTTTTTTGGAAATTGAACAGTTTCTACACGTCATGCGATATATTACTACAAATGGGATGATTTGTAATTGAAGAATGTGTCAATACGGATTTGTTATCACCTAAGTAATATTTGGTGCAAAATTGAGTATTGGCATGCCAAACTGGGAAAGAAATTGCAAAAGGGCGCATATGAAGTTTTAGATATGGTATATTTTGTGATGTCATGTGATCTATGTTTTACCACTTTTGGATAATGGTGAAGGTAAAGGAATAGTGGTAAAGATTGATTGAGTTGGTGTTTTAAGTCCACTTTATGCACAGTAAGGCTAATCGAGACTGGACCTAGGAAATGAGAAAGAGAGAACACTTTGTATCTTATGCCTCTCAAAACTCTCTCTCTCTCTCTGTGTGTGTGTGTGTGTTGTTCTCCCTTTTTTATTTCCTCTTTATCTCTCTCCCTCTCTCTCTCTCTCTCTCTCTCTTTCTCTGTGTGTGTTGTTCTCCGTTTATTATTTCCTCTTTCTCTATCTCTCTCTCTCTCTCTCTCTCTCTCTCTCTCTCTCTCTATGTGTGTGTATTTGTGTTCTCTCTTTCTCATTTCCTCTTTCTCTCTGTCTCCAGGGTTCGATACCCGGTGGAAGCACATAGTGGTTCGGATCCCACTTTAAACGGTAGGTCCAGTCTCGATTAGCCTTACTGTGCATAAAGTGGACTTAAAACACCAACTCAATCAATCTTTACCACTATTCCTTTACCTTCACCATTATCCAAAAGTGGTAAAACATAGATCACATGACATCACAAAATATACCATATCTAAAACTTCATATGCGCCCTTTTGCAATTTCTTTCCCAGTTTGGCATGCCAATACTCAATTTTGCACCAAATATTACTTAGGTGATAACAAATCCGTATTGACACATTCTTCAATTACAAATCATCCCATTTGTAGTAATATATCGCATGACGTGTAGAAACTGTTCAATTTCCAAAAAAATAATACGTCGTAGAACATTTTCGGATAATAATTCATGCTCAATGTTGTAAAAAAGTTTGTTCTCTGATCAAATCCAACACACGCCCATTTTTTACTTCCCTTCACTCCCAACTGTTTTCCCTTATCATCATTAAATCCTTCAGATTGTTCCAACGGTTTTTGTTATCAAAATACAAGAAAAAGCATATAAGAGGAATATAAGATGTCCGTAGACGAATGTCATCGAGTATCGAACCAGGAACCCCCTTTAATCTTTTCAAACTTGTCGTCAAGAGTAAGTTTACTGTTCAGTTTTCTGCTAGTCAAAGGTTTTGTGTTGTGTTGTGTTTAATTGCTTTATATCAGATCTGTGTGAATGTATTGGGGAAAAAAAGCAACAGTGCAGTGAAGGGTATAATCTAAGAGATTTCCAAAATTCTAATACACCTTGGAACATTCTTGGATACTACAGTAGAATGACAGCATTATATTCCTACGCGTCAGCAAAAATTTGATGCGGCTGGTGTTATGTTACATCCGGTGTAGCGGGCCACGAGCGGTTTTATTGTTGAGTCAGCAGAACGTGTGTGATCACCTTGAAGACATCGGAAGCGGTGGAGGGAGGGGGTCAATGGATTTGTCACGTTGTTTGTTGATGTATGCTAACCTAACACGTGCGTATGTTTGTGTGTGTGTGGAGGAAATGCGCGCGCAACCATTGCCTATGATTCAAAGACATGAAGAAATGATTTAAAGATGGCGCCGAAGGTGCTTTACCCCGAAAGTTTAGCGGCTAAGGTTATTGCTCTGTAAAACAAGAGGCATCGAGGGTTCGATTCCTGGTAGAGTCAATATTGATTGGTTGATAGATTGAGTTAGTTTTTTTAAGTCCGTTTTATGCACGGCAAAACTAATCAGGATTGGAGCTACAGTTGAAAAGTGGTGATTCGGACCACTATGTGCCTCCACCGAGTATCGAACCTGGGACCCCTTGATTACAAGGCGACGATGTCAATATTGAATGGTCTCGATTAGCCTGTGTGTAAATAAAGGCAACAAAATGGTTGAGTTCGAAAATCGAGTTGGGTTAGTGGTTAATGTTGTCATCTGGCAATGAAGAGGTCGCGGGTTCGATTCTCTAGGTAGTTAAATTAGGCCAATTGTTTAGTCCCGCCATTATAGGTCCTCGATTAGTCCATCTGTGCATAAATAGTGTTTGAATAAAATCAATATGGCGGCCTTGGGTTAGTGGTTAATGTTGTCGCCTGGTAATGAAGAGGTCGCGGGTTCGATTTTCTAGGTAGTTAAATGAGGCCAATTGTTTTGTCCCGCCATTATAGGTCCCGATTAGTCCATCTGTGCTTAAATAGTATTTGAATAAAATCAATATGGCGGCCGCGTTTTGTGTTTAGCGGCGGCGGCGCGGCGCGGGGCGGGGGCGGGGCGGCGGCGCGGGGCGGGGCGGCGGAGCGGCGCGGCGCGGGAGGTGTTTTTTTATTCCGCGAGATGTTTTAACCAAGTGGTTGAGGGTTCGATTCCCAATGTTGGTGAAAATTGGATATTCAATTGTATTTGTTTAAAAGTTCCGATTAGCTTTTTGTGCACAAAGAGAAAATGAACTAATTGGAAATAGGATGTTTATGCTGTAATGAAAAGGTCCCGGGTTCGATTCACAATGTCAAATTGGCTGATAATGATGTTGTTTTTAAAATAAAATAAAAAAGAAGTGTGTTGAGTCCCTATTAGTATTTATGCAGGAACAGATATTAAAAAATCAAAACAAAATGGCTGTGACTGGTGTTTAGTATTCGAAAGGTTCCAGGTTCGAGTTTCTAGTTATAATTTTTTTTTAGTTTACAGAATTAGTCCCCATTTATTGCGTTTTGGCGAACACGTCCTCCCCCTTTGTGGCATTTGGACATGTTGGAGATATACATAGAAAGTGTTGTCAAAGTGGGTAATAATGATTTTCTGTTTAAATAAAAAAGAAGTGTGTTATCAGTCCCGATTAGCACGAACAGATATTCAAAAAGCAAAACAAAATAGCTGATATTGTTGTTTAGTATTCAAAAGGTTTTGGGTTCCAATACTGGCAAATTTGCAGAATAACATTGATTTGTTTAAAAAGTGAGTTACTATTCCCGATTATTTTTGATACACAAATAGAAAATGGGGTGATTTTGGGAGTTTTGCAACCAAGGGGCTAATGTTGGCGTTTTTTAACGCAGTTCCGATTAACCGTAATGCATAAAGCTGTTTCAACGAATATCGAACCTGGAACCTTTTGATTACAATGCAAAGACTTTACCACTAATGTATGCTATGTTTTAAAACCAAAAATAAATAATAGTATCGAATTTTTTAAAAAATGCGTTACCAGTCTCGATTAGCCATTATGCACAAACAGATGTGTTTTGAAACCAAAGGGGGGTCGAGGGTTCGATTACAACTGGGTATGTGTGTTGAGGAAACTAAAGGTCAACAGGCATGGAAAGTTTTTATTCGCCATCTCAAAATAAGTTTTTGGGCTTGGTACAGGTAGCTTTTTGTAGAAAGCCCCACAACGACATCAACGTGGCTACCATCTGTGGGGGCCTCTTTTTTTTTTAAGTTGGAGAGGGGCACAAAGCCGTTTGTACCATACAACGTTGCACCGAAGAACCAACTTGTCAACTAGTCACTCACTCTATCATTAAAGTGCACAACATAATATCAGATTTGCACTGATAATAAGCAAAAAATTATAGCGGCTGCATAATTATATTTCAATGACAGCAAATGGTTTCAAATGAATGGTTTTCACTTTTATTTTTTACTAAGTAACAGATTTGGTAATGAAAAGCTTTAACATTTGCATATAATATGAGATTTGTTTTGGTATCCAGTTTGTATGTTGACCAAATCACAGATATACTATTACTAAGGATAGCATTAACTTAATCTAATAAAAATATATTCCACTGCATTACAAAATTAACTCATTCTGTTTTCTGTTGTTTGAATCCATATGGTAAAGTCTCGAAATTTGATGCACATCTTTTTCTTTTGGTATATACCACCTGAAAAACCCTTATTTCCGGCTTACTAACAACGGAATGTGTTTTTGTGCGTACGATTTTGTTCGAGTTGAGTAAAGTTAAAGAGGAGGT
This sequence comes from Lepisma saccharinum, assembly GCF_977018435.1. Lineage (NCBI taxonomy): Eukaryota > Metazoa > Arthropoda > Insecta > Zygentoma > Lepismatidae > Lepisma > Lepisma saccharinum. The sequence continues at coordinate 54,213,869 of NC_139243.1, read as the reverse complement.
GTTGAGAATAGCATTGGTGAGTGATTCGAAATTGATTGTGCTGCTGTTTTTATGGTTTAGACATATGCCTTTCACCTTGCAAACAGTAGTAACATTAGTATTGTCTGGATTTACTACCTCAAATGCATAACTTTTCGGCCCACTGGATGAAAATGCTCTGATATAAGCATTTTTCCCATAGAGTTCTAGTTCATTTGTTAACTCCCCTAGGTAGTCTCCAACAGGCAGATCAACATCACCTGGCCTTTGAATATAAATAACACTATCGGTATCATAGTACAATACATTTTCGCCTAATGTATCCAAATATTCATAAAGCTCTAATCGTGCATGTGTTGTAGTGTATGCTGCAATAACTACATTTACAGTCGATAATGGAAGTGCAGATTCTTCGAGATATTGCCAGTAAACAATCAACATATCTTCATTTATAGGTATAACTTGATGTACTTCAACATTGGGATTTTCTAGTTTATCGAAAAAATCCTTAGGATTGTTGATAATACTAACTTGACCAGGGTTTTCTCTCTGTCCAAATTTACCCCAAAATGAATTCAGCATAAGTTTTGCTAAGCTTCGTAATCCAGGATTAGCACATATTCTGTTTTCATCCAACAACACACCCTCCTTTTCAAAATAGTCAGCTATGTATTTTTTTTTGGATTCTTCATCAATACACCACAATGGCCAGCCGCTTGCTTCAACTTTTGCTTTGAGAAATGTATTGATGTACTCTGCAAAAACACCACCTGATTTTTTTGCAGGATCATATTGTTCAACATTATATTCCCATACCTCATGTAATTCTAAAATTTTGTATTTCTTTTGAACTGCCTTCTGAACTTCATCCACAACCCAGGTTCCAGTTATAGCTCTTTCCCTAACAGTATGGTTACATTCCGCCTGGTTTAGTTCATCGGCACAAGTTCTACATAGAGGGAAAGTTAATTTTGAATTGGTTCGATATGGTAACACAGGATGGTACAGATCTCTCGGTGGAAGTATTGTTGCTTTGACAAGTCCTTCAAAAGAATAAATATCGGGGCATTCTTCCCCCACATAAATTTTCACCGGATGGCCAACTGGAAACTTTTTAACTTTGCAACAATAAGGGTACAGGCTACATACATCCTTATATTGAATTGTTTCATTTTCTTTCACAGTGTAATGTAGTTTGGTAGCATTAGTTCTACCACCATAAAACGCCTCCCGGGGAATTATGGGGGCTTTAATTGATAACGGATGTTTTTCAACATAATGTTTCATGGTTTTGTTATTTCTCAACTGCTGGTGAAATTCGCACCCCCACATCTCATGGACAATGTAGTTAAGTGCTTTTAATCTGGTAATTTTATTTTCTGTTCTTTCATACCGAAAAGACAAAGTATCATATGGGTCATCATGAAGAGGTTCTGTACGTGAAGTAGGGAAACATTTGACACAACCATGTGTTCTGCATCCTTGATATTCAAATACATGCTCTTGCCCCTTTTGATCTTTAAAATATCCATCTACTTTCAAATTTCCTCCAACTTTTACTTCTGGTCCTCTGGCTGCATGTTGGATTTCGATTTTATGTTTTTTTTCCTCCCATACCAACCATTGAATAGCCTCTATAGACTGAATATCACACCATCTGTATCCGTTTTTAGGAATAATTCCTATATGTTCTGCTTTCAAAAATCTTTTACGGAATACTTTATTACAAGCTGAAGCGATGGTGATGGCTTCCAATAATGGGTTCACTGTTGTTTCTTTTTCAAAAGTGGTCATGAATTTCAAACAGGCAGCACGTAGTGCATTAACATCTTCTACACAGTATTTTCTCAACTCCTTCTGCATATCGAAAACTACCCCTGTTTTCTGTTGTTCACTATGCCATTCCAAAAAACTGGTTCTCTGATTCTCCATCATAGAATCAACAGCGTAAAATTCAGTACCAGGGATACATCCGACATATTCTTTATTTTTCAAAGTATTAAAAAAATGAGGAAAATACCCTTTGGACATTGGGAGATCAAATGCTTTCGGTAATTTGTTGAGCGCCATTGGAATAAAGTTGAGAGAATCTATGAAATGGATATTGTGCATCTTCAAAGATAATATTTTGGCTCCATTCATGATCACAGACGGTGTCCATTTCATTTTTTCGATCATAGTTTGCAGTACAAAGTGCGAATCATACCCTCTACTATTGTGTGCAATACACACAATATTGTTAATTTTGGTGCGGTGAGCTGAAACAAATTGCAGAAAATTGTAAACAGGTTCTGTACTATCAAAAATGTGCTGTCTTTTTCCGCATACACTGCACCATTGAGACATATCTTTGTTCTCAATGCAATTATAGCATACATTTTGGCACACCAAAAGATTTGGAATATGCAGAAATTTGTTTTCAGTGCCTTCTAGTTTTGTGTCCTGCCTCGATTCAATATCGTAGAAAACAAGCATTGCTTTTTTTGATATAAAAGAAGATATTTGTTTGCTATAAATTTTTTGGATATGACATAGATGTTCAGATGGTACCATATTTTTACAGCTGACACAGAATTTCTCTCCACATATATGAGGATTTCTGTTTGTACGGATAGCATACGCTTTCAGGCATTTTTCACAACATTTTACTGTCTGACAAAGAGAGTTTTTTCTATTGTAACATGTTTTATGATTATTGTAACACTTTTGACCATAGAAAAATCTGTTACAATCAGTGCACTTTATTTTGGTTTCTGAAACAGTACATTTGGGCTTTTCTTGGCATTGTGAACAAACAGCTGTACAGGATCCTAGATGTCTAGAAACATGATCATATTTCTTATGGCAAGTTTCACAATAGAAATTAGCGGAGAATGCAGCTGTAAGAGATGTTATAACATTAAAATGGTTGTTTATGTACACCAAATTTAAAGTTTCGCGCCTAGGTAATAAAGGACCTTCATATATCACATCACTCCCGGAAAATCCATTATATACGGTAATTTTGAAATCAGATAAATAGTCCTGAAATTTTTGAATTTCGGTAGTTCCTCCACCACCACTCAAATTTTCCCCAGCTTCTCTGCACAGTTTATCCACTTCTTCTTCCATAACACATTTATGTTGTCTAACATACTGATAACGTTTTTTAGGTTCATTTTTGTAAACATTAATACCTTTTGCCACAACCAACGCATAAGCCAAACACCTGCTATCGGAATTTTTAATAGTTATAATTCCTTTTTTTAGTTTACAGAATTGTTCCCCATTCATTGCATTTTGGCGAACACGTCCTCCCCCTCGTGGCATTTGGACATGATGGAGATATACATAGAAATTGTTGTCAGAAAGAAATGTTGCATTGCTCTGCAATACTTTTTCCAATGCTGCCCACAATATCTCCATATTTATCGCCTGTGCTTCCCGAAAAGATAACCAAAAAGGGAGATCAGGGTGATCTTCATTCCTGATAGTAATACCAACTTGGTCATGCTCGGCCACATCACGTAGAAGATATTGGATCAGTTCTTGCAATCCCTCCTGAACCCATATCACCGGATTCTCATTGTGTGGTGCCCCCCGCAACCGAGCACGCACCATTCGTCCTTCCATATTGAATCTTTGGTAACGCCTTCTTGTCTCTTCTATAACTTCAACATGATGTAACACTGCATCATCGCCACCGCCTACCTGTCTGCACACTTCCGCTTCCTGAATACAATCCCGAAGAACCATTTGGTATAACGCTGGCGAAATATCATTTGTACATTGCTCCAATTCTTTAGTCTCTAAAACAGATTCTAAATGGAAAATATCTCCACATTTTTCATCGGTTGTTCCAATACACCCAAATATCTCTGTATCCTGGTTGTTATACTTGTTAGGAAACATTTCAACATGTTGGTTGGTCTCACTAGAAATAGAGACAGAGGGTCTGGATTGATTGCTGTTCATAGCAGTAGAGGTAGAGGGGGGTAGAATGTTCTGCTGACTCAACATTAAAACCGCTTGTACCCCGCTACGACAGGATGTATCATAACATCAGTCGCATCGAATTTTTGCTGACGCGTAGGAATGGCGTAGAAATTATTCATTCCTACGCGTCAGCAAAAATTCGATGCGACTGATGTTATGATACATCCTGTCGTAGCGGGGTACAAGCGGTTTTAATGTTGAGTCAGCAGAACATTCTACCCCCCTCTACCTCTACTGCTATTAACAGCAATCAATCCAGACCCTCTGTCTCTATTTCTAGTGAGACCAACCAACATGTTGAAATGTTTCCTAACAAGTATAACAACCAGGATACAGAGATATTTGGGTGTATTGGAACAACCGATGAAAAATGTGGAGATATTTTCCATTTAGAATCTGTTTTAGAGACTAAAGAATTGGAGCAATGTACAAATGATATTTCGCCAGCGTTATACCAAATGGTTCTTCGGGATTGTATTCAGGAAGCGGAAGTGTGCAGACAGGTAGGCGGTGGCGATGATGCAGTGTTACATCATGTTGAAGTTATAGAAGAGACAAGAAGGCGTTACCAAAGATTCAATATGGAAGGACGAATGGTGCGTGCTCGGTTGCGGGGGGCACCACACAATGAGAATCCGGTGATATGGGTTCAGGAGGGATTGCAAGAACTGATCCAATATCTTCTACGTGATGTGGCCGAGCATGACCAAGTTGGTATTACTATCAGGAATGAAGATCACCCTGATCTCCCTTTTTGGTTATCTTTTCGGGAAGCACAGGCGATAAATATGGAGATATTGTGGGCAGCATTGGAAAAAGTATTGCAGAGCAATGCAACATTTCTTTCTGACAACAATTTCTATGTATATCTCCATCATGTCCAAATGCCACGAGGGGGAGGACGTGTTCGCCAAAATGCAATGAATGGGGAACAATTCTGTAAACTAAAAAAAGGAATTATAACTATTAAAAATTCCGATAGCAGGTGTTTGGCTTATGCGTTGGTTGTGGCAAAAGGTATTAATGTTTACAAAAATGAACCTAAAAAACGTTATCAGTATGTTAGACAACATAAATGTGTTATGGAAGAAGAAGTGGATAAACTGTGCAGAGAAGCTGGGGAAAATTTGAGTGGTGGTGGAGGAACTACCGAAATTCAAAAATTTCAGGACTATTTATCTGATTTCAAAATTACCGTATATAATGGATTTTCCGGGAGTGATGTGATATATGAAGGTCCTTTATTACCTAGGCGCGAAACTTTAAATTTGGTGTACATAAACAACCATTTTAATGTTATAACATCTCTTACAGCTGCATTCTCCGCTAATTTCTATTGTGAAACTTGCCATAAGAAATATGATCATGTTTCTAGACATCTAGGATCCTGTACAGCTGTTTGTTCACAATGCCAAGAAAAGCCCAAATGTACTGTTTCAGAAACCAAAATAAAGTGCACTGATTGTAACAGATTTTTCTATGGTCAAAAGTGTTACAATAATCATAAAACATGTTACAATAGAAAAAACTCTCTTTGTCAGACAGTAAAATGTTGTGAAAAATGCCTGAAAGCGTATGCTATCCGTACAAACAGAAATCCTCATATATGTGGAGAGAAATTCTGTGTCAGCTGTAAAAATATGGTACCATCTGAACATCTATGTCATATCCAAAAAATTTATAGCAAACAAATATCTTCTTTTATATCAAAAAAAGCAATGCTTGTTTTCTACGATATTGAATCGAGGCAGGACACAAAACTAGAAGGCACTGTAAACAAATTTCTGCATATTCCAAATCTTTTGGTGTGCCAAAATGTATGCTATAATTGCATTGAGAACAAAGATATGTCTCAATGGTGCAGTGTATGCGGAAAAAGACAGCACATTTTTGATAGTACAGAACCTGTTTACAATTTTCTGCAATTTGTTTCAGCTCACCGCACCAAAATTAACAATATTGTGTGTATTGCACACAATAGTAGAGGGTATGATTCGCACTTTGTACTGCAAACTATGATCGAAAAAATGAAATGGACACCGTCTGTGATCATGAATGGAGCCAAAATATTATCTTTGAAGATGCACAATATCCATTTCATAGATTCTCTCAACTTTATTCCAATGGCGCTCAACAAATTACCGAAAGCATTTGATCTCCCAATGTCCAAAGGGTATTTTCCTCATTTTTTTAATACTTTGAAAAATAAAGAATATGTCGGATGTATCCCTGGTACTGAATTTTACGCTGTTGATTCTATGATGGAGAATCAGAGAACCAGTTTTTTGGAATGGCATAGTGAACAACAGAAAACAGGGGTAGTTTTCGATATGCAGAAGGAGTTGAGAAAATACTGTGTAGAAGATGTTAATGCACTACGTGCTGCCTGTTTGAAATTCATGACCACTTTTGAAAAAGAAACAACAGTGAACCCATTATTGGAAGCCATCACCATCGCTTCAGCTTGTAATAAAGTATTCCGTAAAAGATTTTTGAAAGCAGAAC